>NW_028225278.1:0-600000 GCF_052327205.1 Somniosus microcephalus | reverse complement strand
CTCCAGTCTTCACCTTCTCCTTCTCCTTCTTCTGTTTCTTCTGCTTCACCCTCCAGACTTCACCTTCTCCTTCTCTTTCTTCTGCTTCTTCTGATTCACCCTCCAGACTTCACCTTCTCCTTCTCCTTCTTCTGATTCTTCTGATTCACCCTCCAGACTTCACCTTCTCCTTCTCCTTCTTCTGCTTCTTATGATTCACCCTCCTGACTTCACCTTCTCCTTCTCCTTCTTCTACTTCTTCTGATTCACCCTCCTGACTTCACCTTCTCCTTCTCCTTCTTCTACTTCTTCTGCTTCACCCTCCAGACTTCACCTTCTCCTTCTCCTTCTTCTACTTCTTCTGATTCACCCTTCAGACTTCACCTTCTCCTTCTCCTTTTTCTGCTTCTTCTGATTCACCCTCCAGACTTCACCTTCTCCTTCTCCTTATTCTGCTTCTTCTGATTCATCCTCCAGACTTCACCTTCTCCTTCTCCTTCTTCTGCTTCTTCTGATTCACCCTCCAGACTTCACCTTCTCCTTCTCCTTCTTCTGCTTCTTCTGATTCACCCTCCAGACTTCACCTTCTCCTTCTCCTTCTTCTACTTCTTCTGATTCACCCTCCAGACTACACCTTCTCCTTCTCCTTCTTCTACTTCTTCTGATTCACCCTCCAGACTTCACCTTCTCCTTCTCCTTCTTCTGTTTCTTCTGATTCACCGTCCAGACTTCACCTTCTCCTTCTCCTTCTTCTACTACTTCTGATTCACCCTCCAGAATTCACCTTCTCCTTCTCCTTCTTCTACTTCTTCTGATTCACCCTCCAGACTTCATCTTCTCCTTCTCCTTCTTCTGCTTCTTCTGATTCACCCTCCAGACTTCACCTTCTCCTTCTCCCTCTTCTGCTTCTTCTGATACACCCTCCAGACTTCACCTTCTCCTTCTCCTTCTTCTACTTCTTCTGATTCACCCTCCAGACTTCACCTTCTCCTTCTCCTTCTTCTACATCTTCTGATTCACCCTCCAGTCTTCACCTTCTCCTTCTCCTTCTTCTGTTTCTTCTGCTTCACCCTCCAGACTTCACCTTCTCCTTCTCTTTCTTCTGCTTCTTCTGATTCACCCTCCAGACTTCACCTTCTCCTTCTCCTTCTTCTGATTCTTCTGATTCACCCTCCAGACTTCACCTTCTCCTTCTCCTTCTTCTGCTTCTTCTGATACACCCTCCTGACTTCACCTTCTCCTTCTTCTTATTCTACTTCTTCTTATTCACCCTCCTGACTTCACCTTCTCCTTCTCCTTCTTCTACTTCTTCTGATTCACCCTCCAGACTTCACCTTCTCCTTCTCCTTCTTCTATTTCTTCTGATTCACCCTCCAGATTTCATCTTCTCCTTCTCCTTCTCCTGCTTCTTCTGATTCACCCTCCAGACTTCACCTTCTCCTTCTCCTTATTCTGCTTCTTCTGATTCACCCTCCAGACTTCACCTTCTCCTTCTCCTTATTCTGCTTCTTCTGATTCACCCTCCAGACTTCACCTTCTCCTTCTCCTTCCTCTGCTTCTTCTGATTCACCCTCCAGACTTCACCTTCTCCTTCTCCTTCCTCTGATTCTTCTGATTCACCCTCCAGACTTCACCTTCTCTTTCTCCTTCTTCTGCTTCTCTGATTCACCCTCCTGACTTCACCTTCTCATTCTCCTTCTTCTACTTCTTCTGATTCACCCTCCTGACTTCACCTTCTCCTTCTCCTTCTTCTACTTCTTCTGCTTCACCCTCCAGACTTCACCTTCTCCTTCTCCTTCTTCTACTTCTTCTGATTCACCCTCCAGACATCACCTTCTCCTTCTCCTTCTTCGGCTTCTTCTGATTCACCCTCCAGACTTCACCTTCTCCTTCTCCTTATTCTGCTTCTTCTGATTCACCCTCCAGACTTCACCTTCTCCTTCTCCTTCTTCTGCTTCTTCTGATTCACACTCCAGACTTCACCTTCTCCTTCTCCTTCTTCTACTTCTTCTGATTCACCCTCCAGACTTCACCTTCTCCTTCTCTTTCTTCTGCTTCTTCTGATTCACCCTCCAGACTTCACCTTCTCCTTCTCCTTCTTCTGATTCTTCTGATTCACCCTCCAGACTTCACCTTCTCCTTCTCCTTGTTCTGCTTCTTCTGATTCACCCTCCTGACTTCACCTTCTCCTTCTCCTTTTTCTGCTTCTTCTGATTCACCATCCAGACTTCACCTTCTCCTTCTCCTTCTTCTGCTTCTTCTGATTCACCCTCCAGACTTCACCTTCTCCTTCTCCTTCTTCTACTTCTTCTGATTCACCCTCCAGACTTCACCTTCTCCTTCTCCTTCTTCTACTTCTTCTGATTCACCCTCCAGTCTTCACCTTCTCCTTCTCCTTCTTCTGTTTCTTCTGCTTCACCCTCCAGACTTCACCTTCTCCTTCTCTTTCTTCTGCTTCTTCTGATTCACCCTCCAGACTTCACCTTCTCCTTCTCCTTCTTCTGATTCTTCTGATTCACCCTCCAGACTTCACCTTCTCCTTCTCCTTCTTCTGCTTCTTATGATTCACCCTCCTGACTTCACCTTCTCCTTCTCCTTCTTCTACTTCTTCTGATTCACCCTCCTGACTTCACCTTCTCCTTCTCCTTCTTCTACTTCTTCTGCTTCACCCTCCAGACTTCACCTTCTCCTTCTCCTTCTTCTACTTCTTCTGATTCACCCTTCAGACTTCACCTTCTCCTTCTCCTTTTTCTGCTTCTTCTGATTCACCCTCCAGACTTCACCTTCTCCTTCTCCTTATTCTGCTTCTTCTGATTCATCCTCCAGACTTCACCTTCTCCTTCTCCTTCTTCTGCTTCTTCTGATTCACCCTCCAGACTTCACCTTCTCCTTCTCCTTCTTCTGCTTCTTCTGATTCACCCTCCAGACTTCACCTTCTCCTTCTCCTTCTTCTACTTCTTCTGATTCACCCTCCAGACTACACCTTCTCCTTCTCCTTCTTCTACTTCTTCTGATTCACCCTCCAGACTTCACCTTCTCCTTCTCCTTCTTCTGTTTCTTCTGATTCACCGTCCAGACTTCACCTTCTCCTTCTCCTTCTTCTACTACTTCTGATTCACCCTCCAGAATTCACCTTCTCCTTCTCCTTCTTCTACTTCTTCTGATTCACCCTCCAGACTTCATCTTCTCCTTCTCCTTCTTCTGCTTCTTCTGATTCACCCTCCAGACTTCACCTTCTCCTTCTCCTTCTTCTGCTTCTTCTGATACACCCTCCAGACTTCACCTTCTCCTTCTCCTTCTTCTACTTCTTCTGATTCACCCTCCAGACTTCACCTTCTCCTTCTCCTTCTTCTACATCTTCTGATTCACCCTCCAGTCTTCACCTTCTCCTTCTCCTTCTTCTGTTTCTTCTGCTTCACCCTCCAGACTTCACCTTCTCCTTCTCTTTCTTCTGCTTCTTCTGATTCACCCTCCAGACTTCACCTTCTCCTTCTCCTTCTTCTGATTCTTCTGATTCACCCTCCAGACTTCACCTTCTCCTTCTCCTTCTTCTGCTTCTTCTGATACACCCTCCTGACTTCACCTTCTCCTTCTTCTTATTCTACTTCTTCTTATTCACCCTCCTGACTTCACCTTCTCCTTCTCCTTCTTCTACTTCTTCTGATTCACCCTCCAGACTTCACCTTCTCCTTCTCCTTCTTCTATTTCTTCTGATTCACCCTCCAGATTTCATCTTCTCCTTCTCCTTCTCCTGCTTCTTCTGATTCACCCTCCAGACTTCACCTTCTCCTTCTCCTTATTCTGCTTCTTCTGATTCACCCTCCAGACTTCACCTTCTCCTTCTCCTTATTCTGCTTCTTCTGATTCACCCTCCAGACTTCACCTTCTCCTTCTCCTTCCTCTGCTTCTTCTGATTCACCCTCCAGACTTCACCTTCTCCTTCTCCTTCCTCTGATTCTTCTGATTCACCCTCCAGACTTCACCTTCTCTTTCTCCTTCTTCTGCTTCTCTGATTCACCCTCCTGACTTCACCTTCTCATTCTCCTTCTTCTACTTCTTCTGATTCACCCTCCTGACTTCACCTTCTCCTTCTCCTTCTTCTACTTCTTCTGCTTCACCCTCCAGACTTCACCTTCTCCTTCTCCTTCTTCTACTTCTTCTGATTCACCCTCCAGACATCACCTTCTCCTTCTCCTTCTTCGGCTTCTTCTGATTCACCCTCCAGACTTCACCTTCTCCTTCTCCTTATTCTGCTTCTTCTGATTCACCCTCCAGACTTCACCTTCTCCTTCTCCTTCTTCTGCTTCTTCTGATTCACACTCCAGACTTCATCTTCTCCTTCTCCTTCTTCTACTTCTTCTGATTCACCCTCCAGACTTCACCTTCTCCTTCTCTTTCTTCTGCTTCTTCTGATTCACCCTCCAGACTTCACCTTCTCCTTCTCCTTCTTCTGATTCTTCTGATTCACCCTCCAGACTTCACCTTCTCCTTCTCCTTGTTCTGCTTCTTCTGATTCACCCTCCTGACTTCACCTTCTCCTTCTCCTTCTTCTACTTCTTCTGATTCACCCTCCTGACTTCACCTTCTCCTTCTCCTTCTTCTACTTCTTCTGCTTCACCCTCCAGACTTCACCTTCTCCTTCTCCTTATTCTACTTCTTCTGATTCACCCTCCAGACTTGACCTTCTCCTTCTCCTTCTTCTACTTCTTCTGATTCACCCTCCAGATTTCACCTTCTCCTTCTCCTTCATCTGCTTCTTCTGCTTCACCCTCCTGACTTCACCTTCTCCTTCTCCTTCTTCTACTTCTTCTGCTTCATCCCCCTGACATCACCTGCTCCTTCTCCTTCTTGTGCTTCTTCTGATTCACCCTCATAACTTCACCTTCTCCTTCTCCTTCTTCTGCTTCTTCTGATTCACCCTCCTGACTTCACCTTCTCCTTCTCCTTCTTCTGCTTCTTCTGATTCACCCTCCAGACTTCACCTTCTCCTTCTCCTTCTTCTGCTTCTTCTGATTCACCCTCCAGACTTCACCTTCTCCTTCTCCTTCTTCTGCTTCTTCTGATTCACCCTCCAGACCTCACCTTCTCCTTCTCCTTCTTCTACTTCTTCTGATTCACCCTCCAGACTTCATCTTCTCCTTCTCCTTCTTCTGCTTCTTCTGATTCACCCTCCAGACTTCACCTTCTCCTTCTCCTTCTTCTGCTTCTTCTGATTCACCCTCCAGACTTCACCTTCTCCTTCTCCTTCTTCTACTTCTTCTGATTCACCCTACAGACTTCACCTTCTCCTTCTCCTTCTTCTACTTCTTCTGATTCACCCTCCAGTCTTCACCTTCTCCTTCTCCTTCTTCTGTTTCTTCTGCTTCACCCTCCAGACTTCACCTTCTCCTTCTCTTTCTTCTGCTTCTTCTGATTCACCCTCCAGACTTCACCTTCTCCTTCTCCTTCTTCTGATTCTTCTGATTCACCCTCCAGACTTTACCTTCTCCTTCTCCTTCTTCTGCTTCTTCTGATTCACCCTCCTGACTTCACCTTCTCCTTCTCCTTCTTCTACTTCTTCTGATTCACCCTCCTGACTTCACCTTCTCCTTCTCCTTCTTCTACTTCTTCTGCTTCACCCTCCAGACTTCACCTTCTCCTTCTCCTTCTTCGACTTCTTCTGATTCACCCTTCAGACTTCACCTTCTCCTTCTCCTTTTTCTGCTTCTTCTGATTCATCCTCCAGACTTCACCTTCTCCTTCTCCTTCTTCTGCTTCTTCTGATTCACCCTCCAGACTTCACCTTCTCCTTCTCCTTCTTCTACTTCTTCTGATTCACCCTCCAGACTTCACCTTCTCCTTCTCTTTCTTCTGCTTCTTCTGATTCACCCTCCAGACTTCACCTTCTCCTTCTCCTTCTTCTGATTATTCTGATTCACCCTCCAGACTTCACCTTCTCCTTCTCCTTCTTGTACTTCTTCTGATTCACCCTCCAGACTTCACCTTCTCCTTCTCTTTCTTCTGCTTCTTCTGATTCACCCTCCAGACTTCACCTTCTCCTTCTCCTTCTTCTACTTCTTCTGCTTCAACCTCCAGACTTTACCTTCTCCTTCTCCTTCTTCTACTTCTCCTGATTCACCCTCCAGACTTCACCTTCTCCTTCTCCTTCTTCTGCTTCTTCTGATTCACCCTCCAGACTTCACCTTCTCCTTCTCCTTCTTCTGCTTCTTCTGATTCACACTCCAGACTTCACCTTCTCCTTCTCCTTCTTCTACTCCTTCTGATTCACCCTCCAGACTTCACCTTCTCCTTCTCCTTCTTCTGCTTCTTCTGATTCACCCTCCAGACTTCACCTTCTCCTTCTCCTTATTCTGCTTCTTCTGATTCACCCTCCAGACTTCACCTTCTCCTTCTCCTTCTTCTGCTTCTTCTGATTCACCCTGCAGACTTCACCTTCTCCTTCTCCTTCTTCTGCTTCTTCTGATTCACCCTCCAGACTTCACCTTCTCCTTCTCCTTCTTCTACTTCTTCTGATTCACCCTCCAGACTTCACCTTCTCCTTCTCCTTCTTCTGCTTCTTCTGATTCACCCTCCAGACTTCACCTTCTCCTTCTCCTTCGTCTACTTCTTCTGATTCACCCTCCAGACTACACCTTCTCCTTCTCCTTCTTCTACTTCTTCTGATTCACCCTCCAGACTTCACCTTCTCCTTCTCCTTCTTCTGCTTCTTCTGATTCACCCTCCAGACTTCACCTTCTCCTTCTCCTTCTTCTACTTCTTCTGATTCACCCTCCAGACTGCACCTTCTCCTTCTTCTACTTCTTCTGATTCACCCTCCAGACTTCACCTTCTCCTTCTCCTTCTTCTACTTCTTCTGCTTCTCCCTCCAGACTTCACCTTCTCCTTCTCCTTCTTCTGCTTCTTCTGATTCACCCTCCAGACTTCACCTTCTCCTTCTCCTTCTTCTGATTCACCCTCCAGACTTCAGCTTCTCCTTCTCCTTCTTCTACTTCTTCTGATTCACCCTCCAGACTTCACCTTCTCCTTCTTCTCCTTCTTCTGATTCACCCTCCTGACTTCACGTTCTCCTTCTCCTTCTTCTGCTTCTTCTGCTTCACCCTCCAGACTTCACCTTCTCCTTCTCCTTCTTCTGCTTCTTCTGCTTCACCCTCCAGACTTTACCTTCTCCTTCTCCTTCCTCTGCTTCTTCTGCTTCACCCTCCTGACTTCACCTTCTCCTTCTCCTTCTTCTACTTCTTCTGATTCACCCTCCAGACTTCACCTTCTCCTTCTCCTTCTTCTGCTTCTTCTGCTTCACCCTCCAGACTTCACCTTCTCCTTCCCCTTCTTCTGCTTCTTCTGCTTCGCCCTCCAGACTTCACCTTCTCCTTCTCCTTCTTCTGCTTCTTCTGCTTCACCCTCCAGACTTCACCTTCTCCTTCTCCTTCTTCTGCTTCTTCTGCTTCACTCTCCTAACTTCACCTTCTCCTTCTCCTCCTTCTACTTCTTCTGATTCACCCTCCAGACTTCACCTTCTCCTTCTCCTTCTTCTGCTTCTTCTGCTTCACCCTCCAGACTTCACCTTCTCCTTCTCCTTCTTCTGCTTCTTCTGCTGCGCCCTCCAGACTTCACCTTCTCCTTCTCCTTCTTCTGCTTCTTCTGCTTCACCCTCCTGACTTCACCTTCTCCTTCTCCTTCTTCTAATTCTTCTGCTTCACCCCCCTGACTTCACCTGCTACTTCTCCTTCTTCTGCTTCTTCTAATACACCCTCCAGACTTCACCTTCTCCTTCTCCTTCTTCTGCTTCTTCTGATTCACCCTCCAGACTTCACCTTCTCCTTCTCCTTCTTCTGCTTCTTCTGATTCACCCTCCTAACTTCACCTTCTCCTTCTCCTTCTTCTGCTTCTTCTGATTCACCCTCCTGACTTCACCTTCTCCTTCTCCTTCTTCTGCTTCTTCTGATTCACCCTCCAGACTTCACCTTCTCCTTCTCCTTCTTCTGCTTCTTCTGATTCACCCTCCAGACTTCACCTTCTCCTTCTCCTTCTTCTGGTTCTTCTGATTCACCCTCCAGACCTCACCTTCTCCTTCTTCTACTTCTTCTGATTCACCCTCCAGACTTCATCTTTTCCTTCTCCTTCTTCTACTTCTTCTGATTCATCCTCCAGACTTCACCTTCTCCTTCTCCTTCTTCTACTTCTTCTGATTCACCCTCCAGTCTTCACCTTCTCCTTCTCCTTCTTCTGTTTCTTCTGCTTCACCCTCCAGACTTCACTTTCTCCTTCTCTTTCTTCTGCTTCTTCTGATTCACCCTCCAGACTTCACCTTCTCCTTCTCCTTATAATGCTTCTTCTGATTCACCCTCCAGACTTCACCTTCTCCTCCTCCTTCTTCTGCTTCTTCTGATTCACCCTCCAGACTTCACCTTCTCCTTCTCCTTCTTCTGCTTCTTCTGATTCACCCTACAGACTTCACCTTCTCCTTCTCCTTCTTCTGCTTCTTCTAATTCACCCTCCAGACTTCACCTTCTCCATCTCCTTCTTCTGCTTCTTCTGATTCACCCTCCAGACTTCACCTTCTCCTTCTCCTTCTTCTGCTTCTTCTGATTCACCCTTCAGACTTCACCTTCTCCTTCTCCTTTTCTGCTTCTTCTGATTCACCCTCCAGACCTCACCTTCTCCTTCTCCTTCATCTACTTCTTCTGATTCACCCTCCAGACTTCATCTTCTCCTTCTCCTTCTTCTGCTTCTTCTGATTCACCCTCCAGACTTCACCTTCTCCTTCTCCTTCTTCTACTTCTTCTGCTTCTCCCCCCTGACTTCACCTTCTCCTTCTCCTTCTTCTGCTTCTTCTGATTCACCCTCCTAACTTCACCTTCTCCTTCTCCTTCTTCTGCTTCTTCTGATTCACCCTCCTGACTTCACCTTCTCCTTCTCCTTCTTCTGCTTCTTCTGATTCACCCTCCAGACTTCACCTTCTCCTTCTCCTTCTTCTGCTTCTTCTGATTCAACCTCCTGACTTCACCTTCTCCTTCTCCTTCTTCTACTTCTTCTGCTTCACCCTCCAGCCTCCAGACTTCACCTTCTCCTTCTCCGTCTTCTACTTCTTCTGATTCACCCTCCAGACTTCACCTTCTCCTTCTTCTGCTTCTTCTGATTCACCCTCCAGACTTCACCTTCTCCTTCTCCTTCTTCTGCTTCTTCTGATTCACCCTCCAGACCTCACCTTCCCCTTCTCCTTCTTATACATCTTCTGATTCACCCTCCAGACTTCATCTTCTCCTTCTCCTTCTTGTGCTTCTTCTGATTCACCCTCCAGACTTCACCTTCTCCTTCTCCTTCTTCTGCTTCTTCTGATTCACCCTCCAGACTTCGCCTTCTCCTTCTTCTACTTCTTCTGATTCACCCTCCAGACTTCACCTTCTCCTTCTCCTTCTTCTACTTCTTCTGATTCACCCTCCAGTCTTCACCTTCTCCTTCTCCTTCTTCTGCTTCTTCTGATTCACCCTCCAGACTTCACCTTCTCCTTCTCCTTCTTCTGCTTCTTCTGATTCACCCTCCTGACTTCACCTTCTCCTTCTCCTTCTTCTGCTTCTTCTGATTCACCCTCCAGACTTCACCTTCTCCTTCTCCTTCTTCTACTTCTTCTGATTCACCCTCCAGACTTCACCTTCTCCTTCTACCTCTTCTGCTTCTTCTGATTCACCCTCCAGACTTCACCTTCTCCTTCTCCTTCTTCTGCTTCTTCTGATTCACCCTCCAGACTTCACCTTCTCCTTCTCCTTCTTCTGCTACTTCTGATTCAACCTCCAGAATTCACATTCTCCTTCTCCTTCTTCTGCTTCTTCTGATTCACCCTCCAGACTTCACCTTCTCCTTCTCCTTCTTCTACTTCTTCTGTTTCACCCTCCAGACTTCACCTTCTCCTTCTCCTGCTTCTGCTTCTTCTGATTCACCCTCCAGACTTCACCTTCTCCTTCTCCTTCGTCTACTTCTTCTGATTCACCCTCCAGACTACACCTTCTCCTTCTCCTTCTTCTACATCTTCTGATTCACCCTCCAGACTTCACCTTCTCCTTCTCCTTCTTCTGCTTCTTCTGATTCACCCTCCAGACTTCACCTTCTCATTCTCCTTCTTCTACTTCTTCTGATTCACACTCCAAACTTCACCTTCTCCTTCTCCTTCTTCTACTTCTTCTGATTCACCCTCCAGACTTCACCTTCTCCTTCTCCTTCTTCTACTTCTTCTGCTTCTCCCTCCAGACTTCACCATCTCCTTCTCCTTCTTCTGCTTCTTCTGATTCACCCTCCAGACTTCACCTTCTCCTTCTCCTTCTTCTACTTCTTCTGATTCACCCTCCAGACTTCATCTTCTCCTTCTCCTTCTTCTACTTCTTCTGATTCACCCTCCAGACTTCTCCATCTCCTTCTCCTTCTTCTACTTCTTCTGATTCACCCTCCTGACTTCACCTTATCCTTCTCCTTCTTCTGCTTCTTCTGCTTCACCCTCCAGACTTCACCTTCTCCTTCTCCTTCTTCTGCTTCTTCTGCTTCACTCTCCAGACTTCACCTTCTCCTTCTGCTTCTTCTGCTTCTTCTGCTTCACCCTCCTGACTTCACCTTCTGCTACTCCTTCTTCTACTTCTTCTGATTCACCCTCCAGACTTCACCTTCTCCTTCTCCTTCATCTGCTTTTTCTGCTTCAGCCTCCAGAATTCACCTTCTCCTTCTTCTGCTTCTTCTGCTTCGCCCTCCAGACTTCACCTTCTCCTTCTCCTTCTTCTGCTTCTTCTGCTTCACCCTCCAGACTTCACCTTCTCCTTCTCCTTCTTCTGCTTCTTCTGCTTCACCCTCCTGACTTCACCTTCTCCTTCTCCTTCTTCTACTTCTTCTGATTCACCCTCCAGACTTCACCTTCTCCTTCTCCTTCTTCTGCTTCTACGGCTTCACCCTCCAGACTTAACTTCTCCTTCTCCTTCTTCTGCTTCTTCTGCTGCGCCCTCCAGACTTGACCTTCTCCTTCTCCTTCTTCTGCTTCTTCTGCTTCACCCTCCTGACTTCACCTTCTCCTTCTCCTTATTCTACTTCTTCTGCTTCACCCCCCTGACTTCACCTTCTCCTTCTCCTTCTTCTGCTTCTTCTGATTCACCATCCTATCTTCACCTTCTCCTTCTCCTTCTTCTGCTTCTTCTGATTCACCCTCCTGACTTCACCTTCTCCTTCTCCTTCTTCTGCTTCTTCTGATCCACCCTCCAGACTTCACCTTCTACTTCTCCTTCTTCTGCTTCTTCTGATTCACCCTCCAGACCTCACCTTCTCCTTCTCCTTCTTCTACTTCTTCTGATTCACCCTCCAGACTTCATCTTCTCCTTCTCCTTCTTCTGCTTCTTCTGATTCACCCTCCAGACTTCACCTTCTCCTTCTCCTTATTCTGCTTCTTCTGATTCACCCTCCAGACTTCACCTTCTCCTTCTCCTTATTCTGCTTCTTCTGATTCACCCTCCAGACTTCACCTTCTCCTTCTCCTTCCTCTGCTTCTTCTGATTCACCCTCCAGACTTCACCTTCTCCTTCTCCTTCTTCTGCTTCTTCTGATTCACCCTCCTGACTTCACCTTCTCCTTCTCCTTCTTCTACTTCTTCTGATTCACCCTCCTGACTTAACCTTCTCCTTCTCCTTCTTCTGCTTCTTCTGATTCACCCTCCTGACTTCACCTTCTCCTTCTCCTTCTTCTACTTCTTCTGCTTCACCCTCCAGCCTCCAGACTTCACCTTCTCCTTCTCCGTCTTCTACTTCTTCTGATTCACCCTCCAGACTTCACCTTCTCCTTCTTCTGCTTCTTCTGATTCACCCTCCAGACTTCACCTTCTCCTTCTCCTTCTTCTGCTTCTTCCGATTCACCCTTCAGACTTCACCTTCTCCTTCTCCTTCTTCTGCTTCTTCTGATTCACCCTCCAGACCTCACCTTCCCCTTCTCCTTCTTATACATCTTCTGATTCACCCTCCAGACTTCATCTTCTCCTTCTCCTTCTTGTGCTTCTTCTGATTCACCCTCCAGACTTCACCTTCTCCTTCTCCTTCTTCTGCTTCTTCTGATTCACCCTCCAGACTTCGCCTTCTCCTTCTTCTACTTCTTCTGATTCACCCTCCAGACTTCACCTTCTCCTTCTCCTTCTTCTACTTCTTCTGATTCACCCTCCAGTCTTCACCTTCTCCTTCTCCTTCTTCTGCTTCTTCTGATTCACCCTCCAGACTTCCCCTTCTCCTTCTCCTTCTTCTGCTTCTTCTGATTCACCCTCCTGACTTCACCGTCTCCTTCTCCTTCTTCTGCTTCTTCTGATTCACCCTCCAGACTTCACCTTCTCCTTCTCCTTCTTCTACTTCTTCTGATTCACCCTCCAGACTTCACCTTCTCCTTCTACCTCTTCTGCTTCTTCTGATTCACCCTCCAGACTTCACCTTCTCCTTCTCCTTCTTCTGCTTCTTCTGATTCACCCTCCAGACTTCACCTTCTCCTTCTCCTTCTTCTGCTACTTCTGATTCACCCTCCAGACTTCACCTTCTCCTTCTCCTTCTTCTACTTCTTCTGATTCACCCTCCAGACTTCACCTTCTCCTTCTCCTTCTTCTACTTCTTCTTATTCACCCTCCAGATTTCACCTTCTCCTTCTTCTTCTACTTCTTCTGCTTCTCCCTCCAGACTTCCCCTTTTCCTTCTTCTTCTTCTACTTCTTCTGATTCAACCTCCAGACTTCACCTTCTCCTTCGCCTTCTTCTACTTCTTCTGATTCACCCTCCAGACTTCACCTTCTCCTTCTCCTTCTTCTACTTCTTCTGATTCACCCTCCAGACTTCACCTTCTCCTTCTCCTTCTTCTGCTTCTTCTGCTTCACCATCCAGACTTCACCTTCTCCTTCTCCTTCTTCTACTTCTTCTGCTTCGCCCTCCAGACTTCACCTTCTCCTTCTCCTTCTTCTGCTTCTTCTGCTTCACCCTCCAGACTTCACCTTCTCCTTCTCCTTCTTCTGCTTCTTCTGCTTCACCCTCCTGACTTCACCTTCTCCTTCTCCTTCTTCTACTTCTTCTGATTCACCCTCCAGACTTCACCTTCTCCTTCTCCTTCTTCTGCTTCTTCTGCTTCACCCTCCAGACTTCACCTTCACCTTCTCCTTCTTCTGCTTCTTCTGCTGCGCCCGCCAGACTTCACCTTCTCCTTCTCCTTCTTCTGCTTCTTCTGCTTCACCTTCCTGACTTCGCCTTCTCCTTCTCCTTCTTCTACTTTTTCTGCTTCACCCCCCTGACTTCACCTTCTCCTTCTCCTTCTTCTGCTTCTTCTGATTCACCCTCCTAACTTCACCTTCTCCTTCTCCTTCTTCTGCTTCTTCTGATTCACACTCCAGACTTCACCTTCACCTTCTCCTTCTTCTGCTTCTTCTGCTGCGCCCGCCAGACTTCACCTTCTCCTTCTCCTTCTTCTGCTTCTTCTGCTTCACCTTCCTGACTTCGCCTTCTCCTTCTCCTTCTTCTACTTTTTCTGCTTCACCCCCCTGACTTCACCTTCTCCTTCTCCTTCTTCTGCTTCTTCTGATTCACCCTCCTAACTTCACCTTCTCCTTCTCCTTCTTCTGCTTCTTCTGATTCACCCTCCTGACTTCACCTTCTCCTTCTCCTTCTTCTACTTCTTCTGATTCACCCTCCAGACTTCACCATTTCCTTCTCCTTCTTCGACTTCTTCTGATTCACCCTCCAGACTTCACCTTCTCCTTCTCCTTCTTCTACCTCTTCTGATTCACCATCCAGACTTCACCTTCTCCTTCTCCTTCTTCTACTTCTTCTGATTCACCCTCCAGTCTTCACCTTCTACTTCTCCTTCTTCTGCTTCTTCTGCTTCACCCTCCAGACTTCACATTCTCCTTCTCCTTCTTCTGCTTCTTCTGATTCACCCTCCAGACTTCACCTTCTCCTTCTCCTTCTTCTACTTCTTCTGTTTCACCCTCCAGACTTCACCTTCTCCTTCTCCTGCTTCTGCTTCTTCTGATTCACCCTCCAGACTTCACCTTCTCCTTCTCCTTCGTCTACTTCTTCTGATTCACCCTCCAGACTTCACCTTCTCCTTCTCCTTCTTCTACTTCTTCTTATTCACCCTCCAGATTTCACCTTCTCCTTCTTCTTCTACTTCTTCTGCTTCTCCCTCCAGACTTCACCTTCTCCTTCTCCTTCTTCTGCTTCTTCTGATTCACCCTCCAGACTTCCCCTTTTCCTTCTTCTTCTTCTACTTCTTCTGATTCAACCTCCAGACTTCACCTTCTCCTTCGCCTTCTTCTACTTCTTCTGATTCACCCTCCAGACTTCACCTTCTCCTTCTCCTTCTTCTACTTCTTCTGATTCACCCTCCTGACTTCACCTTCTCCTTCTCCTTCTTCTGCTTCTTCTGCTTCACCCTCCAGACTTCACCTTCTCCTTCTCCTTCTTCTGCTTCTTCTGTTTCACCCTCCAGACTTCACCTTCTCCTTCTCCTTCTTCTGCTTCTTCTGCTTCACCCTCCTGACTTCACCTTCTCCTTCTCCTTCTTCTACTTCTTCTGATTCACCCTCCAGACTTCACCTTCTCCTTCTCCTTCTTCTGCTTCTTCTGCTTCACCATCCAGACTTCACCTTCTCCTTCTCCTTCTTCTACTTCTTCTGCTTCGCCCTCCAGACTTCACCTTCTCCTTCTCCTTCTTCTGCTTCTTCTGCTTCACCCTCCAGACTTCACCTTCTCCTTCTCCTTCTTCTGCTTCTTCTGCTTCACCCTCCTGACTTCACCTTCTCCTTCTCCTTCTTCTACTTCTTCTGATTCACCCTCCAGACTTCACCTTCTCCTTCTCCTTCTTCTGCTTCTTCTGCTTCACCCTCCAGACTTCACCTTCACCTTCTCCTTCTTCTGCTTCTTCTGCTGCGCCCGCCAGACTTCACCTTCTCCTTCTCCTTCTTCTGCTTCTTCTGCTTCACCTTCCTGACTTCGCCTTCTCCTTCTCCTTCTTCTACTTTTTCTGCTTCACCCCCCTGACTTCACCTTCTCCTTCTCCTTCTTCTGCTTCTTCTGATTCACCCTCCTAACTTCACCTTCTCCTTCTCCTTCTTCTGCTTCTTCTGATTCACACTCCAGACTTCACCTTCACCTTCTCCTTCTTCTGCTTCTTCTGCTGCGCCCGCCAGACTTCACCTTCTCCTTCTCCTTCTTCTGCTTCTTCTGCTTCACCTTCCTGACTTCGCCTTCTCCTTCTCCTTCTTCTACTTTTTCTGCTTCACCCCCCTGACTTCACCTTCTCCTTCTCCTTCTTCTGCTTCTTCTGATTCACCCTCCTAACTTCACCTTCTCCTTCTCCTTCTTCTGCTTCTTCTGATTCACCCTCCTGACTTCACCTTCTCCTTCTCCTTCTTCTACTTCTTCTGATTCACCCTCCAGACTTCACCATTTCCTTCTCCTTCTTCGACTTCTTCTGATTCACCCTCCAGACTTCACCTTCTCCTTCTCCTTCTTCTACCTCTTCTGATTCACCATCCAGACTTCACCTTCTCCTTCTCCTTCTTCTACTTCTTCTGATTCACCCTCCAGTCTTCACCTTCTACTTCTCCTTCTTCTGCTTCTTCTGCTTCACCCTCCAGACTTCACATTCTCCTTCTCCTTCTTCTGCTTCTTCTGATTCACCCTCCAGACTTCACCTTCTCCTTCTCCTTCTTCTACTTCTTCTGTTTCACCCTCCAGACTTCACCTTCTCCTTCTCCTGCTTCTGCTTCTTCTGATTCACCCTCCAGACTTCACCTTCTCCTTCTCCTTCGTCTACTTCTTCTGATTCACCCTCCAGACTACACCTTCTCCTTCTCCTTCTTCTACATCTTCTGATTCACCCTCCAGACTTCACCTTCTCCTTCTCCTTCTTCTGCTTCTTCTGATTCACCCTCCAGACTTCACCTTCTCATTCTCCTTCTTCTACTTCTTCTGATTCACACTCCAAACTTCACCTTCTCCTTCTCCTTCTTCTACTTCTTCTGATTCACCCTCCAGACTTCACCTTCTCCTTCTCCTTCTTCTACTTCTTCTGCTTCTCCCTCCAGACTTCACCATCTCCTTCTCCTTCTTCTGCTTCTTCTGATTCACCCTCCAGACTTCACCTTCTCCTTCTCCTTCTTCTACTTCTTCTGATTCACCCTCCAGACTTCACCTTCTCCTTCTCCTTCTTCTACTTCTTCTGATTCACCCTCCAGACTTCTCCTTCTCCTTCTCCTTCTTCTACTTCTTCTGATTCACCCTCCTGACTTCACCTTATCCTTCTCCTTCTTCTGCTTCTTCTGCTTCACCCTCCAGACTTCACCTTCTCCTTCTCCTTCTTCTGCTTCTTCTGCTTCACTCTCCAGACTTCACTTTCTCCTTCTGCTTCTTCTGCTTCTTCTGCTTCACCCTCCTGACTTCACCTTCTGCTACTCCTTCTTCTACTTCTTCTGATTCACCCTCCAGACTTCACCTTCTCCTTCTCCTTCATCTGCTTTTTCTGCTTCAGCCTCCAGAATTCACCTTCTCCTTCTTCTGCTTCTTCTGCTTCGCCCTCCAGACTTCACCTTCTCCTTCTCCTTCTTCTGCTTCTTCTGCTTCACCCTCCAGACTTCACCTTCTCCTTCTCCTTCTTCTGCTTCTTCTGCTTCACCCTCCTGACTTCACCTTCTCCCTCTCCTTCTTCTACTTCTTCTGATTCACCCTCCAGACTTCACCTTCTCCTTCTCCTTCTTCTGCTTCTACGGCTTCACCCTCCAGACTTAACTTCTCCTTCTCCTTCTTCTGCTTCTTCTGCTGCGCCCTCCAGACTTGACCTTCTCCTTCTCCTTCTTCTGCTTCTTCTGCTTCACCCTCCTGACTTCACCTTCTCCTTCTCCTTATTCTACTTCTTCTGCTTCACCACCCTGACTTCACCTTCTCCTTCTCCTTCTTCTGCTTCTTCTGATTCACCCTCCTGACTTCACCTTCTCCTTCTCCTTCTTCTGCTTCTTCTGATCCACCCTCCAGACTTCACCTTCTACTTCTCCTTCTTCTGCTTCTTCTGATTCACCCTCCAGACCTCACCTTCTCCTTCTCCTTCTTCTACTTCTTCTGATTCACCCTCCAGACTTCATCTTCTCCTTCTCCTTCTTCTGCTTCTTCTGATTCACCCTCCAGACTTCACCTTCTCCTTCTCCTTATTCTGCTTCTTCTGATTCACCCTCCAGACTTCACCTTCTCCTTCTCCTTATTCTGCTTCTTCTGATTCACCCTCCAGACTTCACCTTCTCCTTCTCCTTCCTCTGCTTCTTCTGATTCACCCTCCAGACTTCACCTTCTCCTTCTCCTTCTTCTGATTCTTCTGATTCACCCTCCAGACTTCACCTTCTCCTTCTCCTTCTTCTGCTTCTTCTGATTCACCCTCCTGACTTCACCTTCTCCTTCTCCTTCTTCTACTTCTTCTGATTCACCCTCCTGACTTCACCTTCTCCTTCTCCTTCTTCTGCTTCTTCTGATTCACCCTCCTGACTTCACCTTCTCCTTCTCCTTCTTCTACTTCTTCTGCTTCACCCTCCAGCCTCCAGACTTCACCTTCTCCTTCTCCGTCTTCTACTTCTTCTGATTCACCCTCCAGACTTCACCTTCTCCTTCTTCTGCTTCTTCTGATTCACCCTCCAGACTTCACCTTCTCCTTCTCCTTCTTCTGCTTCTTCCGATTCACCCTTCAGACTTCACCTTCTCCTTCTCCTTCTTCTGCTTCTTCTGATTCACCCTCCAGACCTCACCTTCCCCTTCTCCTTCTTATACATCTTCTGATTCACCCTCCAGACTTCATCTTCTCCTTCTCCTTCTTGTGCTTCTTCTGATTCACCCTCCAGACTTCACCTTCTCCTTCTCCTTCTTCTGCTTCTTCTGATTCACCCTCCAGACTTCGCCTTCTCCTTCTTCTACTTCTTCTGATTCACCCTCCAGACTTCACCTTCTCCTTCTCCTTCTTCTACTTCTTCTGATTCACCCTCCAGTCTTCACCTTCTCCTTCTCCTTCTTCTGCTTCTTCTGATTCACCCTCCAGACTTCCCCTTCTCCTTCTCCTTCTTCTGCTTCTTCTGATTCACCCTCCTGAGTTCACCTCCTCCTTCTCCTTCTTCTGCTTCTTCTGATTCACCCTCCAGACTTCACCTTCTCCTTCTCCTTCTTCTACTTCTTCTGATTCACCCTCCAGACTTCACCTTCTCCTTCTACCTCTTCTGCTTCTTCTGATTCACCCTCCAGACTTCACCTTCTCCTTCTCCTTCTTCTGCTTCTTCTGATTCACCCTCCAGACTTCACCTTCTCCTTCTCCTTCTTCTGCTACTTCTGATTCACCCTCCAGACTTCACCTTCTCCTTCTCCTTCTTCTACTTCTTCTTATTCACCCTCCAGATTTCACCTTCTCCTTCTTCTTCTACTTCTTCTGCTTCTCCCTCCAGACTTCACCTTCTCCTTCTCCTTCTTCTGCTTCTTCTGATTCACCCTCCAGACTTCCCCTTTTCCTTCTTCTTCTTCTACTTCTTCTGATTCAACCTCCAGACTTCACCATCTCCTTCGCCTTCTTCTACTTCTTCTGATTCACCCTCCAGACTTCACCTTCTCCTTCTCCTTCTTCTACTTCTTCTGATTCACCCTCCTGACTTCACCTTCTCCTTCTCCTTCTTCTGCTTCTTCTGCTTCACCCTCCAGACTTCACCTTCTCCTTCTCCTTCTTCTGCTTCTTCTGTTTCACCCTCCAGACTTCACCTTCTCCTTCTCCTTCTTCTGCTTCTTCTGCTTCACCCTCCTGACTTCACCTTCTCCTTCTCCTTCTTCTACTTCTTCTGATTCACCCTCCAGACTTCACCTTCTCCTTCTCCTTCTTCTGCTTCTTCTGCTTCACCATCCAGACTTCACCTTCTCCTTCTCCTTCTTCTACTTCTTCTGCTTCGCCCTCCAGACTTCACCTTCTCCTTCTCCTTCTTCTGCTTCTTCTGCTTCACCCTCCAGACTTCACCTTCTCCTTCTCCTTCTTCTGCTTCTTCTGCTTCACCCTCCTGACTTCACCTTCTCCTTCTCCTTCTTCTACTTCTTCTGATTCACCCTCCAGACTTCACCTTCTCCTTCTCCTTCTTCTGCTTCTTCTGCTTCACCCTCCAGACTTCACCTTCACCTTCTCCTTCTTCTGCTTCTTCTGCTGCGCCCGCCAGACTTCACCTTCTCCTTCTCCTTCTTCTGCTTCTTCTGCTTCACCTTCCTGACTTCGCCTTCTCCTTCTCCTTCTTCTACTTTTTCTGCTTCACCCCCCTGACTTCACCTTCTCCTTCTCCTTCTTCTGCTTCTTCTGATTCACCCTCCTAACTTCACCTTCTCCTTCTCCTTCTTCTGCTTCTTCTGATTCACCCTCCTGACTTCACCTTCTCCTTCTCCTTCTTCTACTTCTTCTGATTCACCCTCCAGACTTCACCATTTCCTTCTCCTTCTTCGACTTCTTCTGATTCACCCTCCAGACTTCACCTTCTCCTTCTCCTTCTTCTACCTCTTCTGATTCACCATCCAGACTTCACCTTCTCCTTCTCCTTCTTCTACTTCTTCTGATTCACCCTCCAGTCTTCACCTTCTACTTCTCCTTCTTCTGCTTCTTCTGCTTCACCCTCTAGACTTCACCTTCTCCTTCTCTTTCTTCTGCTTCTTCTGATTCACCCTCCAGACTTCACCTTCTCCTTCTTCTGATTCTTCTGATTCACACTCTAGACTTCACCTTCTCCTTCTCCTTCTTCTGCTTCTTCTGATTCACCCTCCTGACTTCACCTTCTACTTCTCCTTTTTCTACTTCTTCTGATTCACCCTCATGACCTCACCTTCTCCTTCTCCTTCTTCTACTTCTTCAGCTTCACCCTCCAGACTTCACCTTCTCCTTCTCCTTCTTCTGCTTCTTCTGCTGCGCCCGCCAGACTTCACCTTCTCCTTCTCCTTCTTCTGCTTCTTCTGCTTCACCTTCCTGACTTCGCCTTCTCCTTCTCCTTCTTCTACTTTTTCTGCTTCACCCCCCTGACTTCACCTTCTCCTTCTCCTTCTTCTGCTTCTTCTGATTCACCCTCCTAACTTCACCTTCTCCTTCTCCTTCTTCTGCTTCTTCTGATTCACCCTCCTGACTTCACCTTCTCCTTCTCCTTCTTCTACTTCTTCTGATTCACCCTCCAGACTTCACCATTTCCTTCTCCTTCTTCGACTTCTTCTGATTCACCCTCCAGACTTCACCTTCTCCTTCTCCTTCTTCTACCTCTTCTGATTCACCATCCAGACTTCACCTTCTCCTTCTCCTTCTTCTACTTCTTCTGATTCACCCTCCAGTCTTCACCTTCTACTTCTCCTTCTTCTGCTTCTTCTGCTTCACCCTCTAGACTTCACCTTCTCCTTCTCTTTCTTCTGCTTCTTCTGATTCACCCTCCAGACTTCACCTTCTCCTTCTTCTGATTCTTCTGATTCACACTCTAGACTTCACCTTCTCCTTCTCCTTCTTCTGCTTCTTCTGATTCACCCTCCTGACTTCACCTTCTACTTCTCCTTTTTCTACTTCTTCTGATTCACCCTCATGACCTCACCTTCTCCTTCTCCTTCTTCTACTTCTTCAGCTTCACCCTCCAGACTTCACCTTCTCCTTCTCCTTCTTCTACTTCTTCTGCTTCACCCTCCAGACTTCACCTTCTCCTTCTCCTTCTTCTGCTTCTTCTGATTCACCCTCCAGACTTCACCTTCTCCTTCTCCTTATTCTGCTTCTTCTGATTCACCCTCCAGACTTCACCTTCTCCTTCTCCTTCTTCTGCTTCTTCTGATTCACTCTTCAGACTTCACCTTCTCCTTCCCCTTCTTCTGCTTCTTCTGATTCACCCTCCAGACTTCACCTTCTCCTTCTCCTTCTTCTACTTATTCTGATTCACCCTCCAGACTTCATCTTCTCCTTCTCCTTCTTCTGCTTCTTCTGATTCACCCTCCAGACTTCACCTTCTCCTTCTCCTTCTTCTGCTTCTTCTGATTCACCCTCCAGACTTCAACTTCTCCTTCTCCTTGTTCTACTTCTTCTGATTCACCCTCCAGACTTCACCTTCTCCTTCTCCTTCTTCTACTTCTTCTGATTCACCCTCCAGACTTCACCTTCTCCTTCTCCTTCTTCTGCTTCTTCTGATTCACCCTCCAGACTTCACCTTCTCCTTCTCCTTCTTCTGCTTCTTCTGATACACCCTCCAGACTTCACCTTCTCCTTCTCCTTCTTCTGCTTCTTCTGGTTCACCCTTCAGACTTCACCTTCTCCTTCTCCTTCTTCTGCTTCTTCTGATTCACCCTCCAGACCTCAACTTCTCCTTCTCCTTCTTCTAATTCTTCTGATTCACCCTCCAGACTTCATCTTCTCCTTCTCCTTCTTCTGCTTCTTCTGATTCACCCTCCAGACTTCACCTTCTCCTTCTCCTTCTTCTGCTTCTTCTGATTCACCCTCCAGACTTCGCCTTCTCCTTCTCCTTCTTCTACTTCTTCTGATTCACCCTCCAGACTTCACCTTCTCCTTCTCCTTCTTCTACTTCTTCTGATTCAACCTCCAGTCTTCACCTTCTCCTTCTCCTTCTTCAACTTCTTCTGATTCACCCTCCAGACTTCGCCTTCTCCTTCTCCTTCTACTTCTTCTGATTCACCCTCCAGACTTCACCTTCTCCTTCTCCTTCTTCTGCTTCTTCTGATTCACCCTCCAGACTTCGCCTTCTCCTTCTCCTTCTTCTACTTCTTCTGATTCACCCTCCAGACTTCACCTTCTCCTTCTCCTTCTTCTGCTTCTTCTGATTCACTCTTCAGACTTCACCTTCTCCTTCCCCTTCTTCTGCTTCTTCTGATTCACCCTCCAGACTTCACCTTCTCCTTCTCCTTCTTCTACTTATTCTGATTCACCCTCCAGACTTCATCTTCTCCTTCTCCTTCTTCTGCTTCTTCTGATTCACCCTCCAGACTTCACCTTCTCCTTCTCCTTCTTCAGCTTCTTCTGATTCACCCTCCAGACTTCAACTTCTCCTTCTCCTTGTTCTACTTCTTCTGATTCACCCTCCAGACTTCACCTTCTCCTTCTCCTTCTTCTACTTCTTCTGATTCACCCTCCAGACTTCACCTTCTCCTTCTCCTTCTTCTGCTTCTTCTGATTCACGCTCCAGACTTCACCTTCTCCTTCTCCTTCTTCTGCTTCTTCTGATACACCCTCCAGACTTCACCTTCTCCTTCTCCTTCTTCTGCTTCTTCTGGTTCACCCTTCAGACTTCACCTTCTCCTTCTCCTTCTTCTGCTTCTTCTGATTCACCCTCCAGACCTCAACTTCTCCTTCTCCTTCTTCTAATTCTTCTGATTCACCCTCCAGACTTCACCTTCTCCTTCTCCTTCTTCTGCTTCTTCTGATTCACTCTTCAGACTTCACCTTCTCCTTCCCCTTCTTCTGCTTCTTCTGATTCACCCTCCAGACTTCACCTTCTCCTTCTCCTTCTTCTACTTATTCTGATTCACCCTCCAGACTTCATCTTCTCCTTCTCCTTCTTCTGCTTCTTCTGATTCACCCTCCAGACTTCACCTTCTCCTTCTCCTTCTTCTGCTTCTTCTGATTCACCCTCCAGACTTCAACTTCTCCTTCTCCTTGTTCTACTTCTTCTGATTCACCCTCCAGACTTCACCTTCTCCTTCTCCTTCTTCTACTTCTTCTGATTCACCCTCCAGACTTCACCTTCTCCTTCTCCTTCTTCTGCTTCTTCTGATTCACCCTCCAGACTTCACCTTCTCCTTCTCCTTCTTCTGCTTCTTCTGATACACCCTCCAGACTTCACCTTCTCCTTCTCCTTCTTCTGCTTCTTCTGGTTCACCCTTCAGACTTCACCTTCTCCTTCTCCTTCTTCTGCTTCTTCTGATTCACCCTCCAGACCTCAACTTCTCCTTCTCCTTCTTCTAATTCTTCTGATTCACCCTCCAGACTTCATCTTCTCCTTCTCCTTCTTCTGCTTCTTCTGATTCACCCTCCAGACTTCACCTTCTCCTTCTCCTTCTTCTGCTTCTTCTGATTCACCCTCCAGACTTCGCCTTCTCCTTCTCCTTCTTCTACTTCTTCTGATTCACCCTCCAGACTTCACCTTCTCCTTCTCCTTCTTCTACTTCTTCTGATTCAACCTCCAGTCTTCACTTTCTCCTTCTCCTTCTTCAACTTCTTCTGATTCACCCTCCAGACTTCGCCTTCTCCTTCTCCTTCTACTTCTTCTGATTCACCCTCCAGACTTCACCTTCTCCTTCTCCTTCTTCTGCTTCTTCTGATTCACCCTCCAGACTTCGCCTTCTCCTTCTCCTTCTTCTACTTCTTCTGATACACCCTCCAGACTTCACCTTCTCCTTCTCCTTCTTCTGCTTCTTCTGGTTCACCCTTCAGACTTCACCTTCTCCTTCTCCTTCTTCTGCTTCTTCTGATTCACCCTCCAGACCTCAACTTCTCCTTCTCCTTCTTCTAATTCTTCTGATTCACCCTCCAGACTTCATCTTCTCCTTCTCCTTCTTCTGCTTCTTCTGATTCACCCTCCAGACTTCACCTTCTCCTTCTCCTTCTTCTGCTTCTTCTGATTCACCCTCCAGACTTCGCCTTCTCCTTCTCCTTCTTCTACTTCTTCTGATTCACCCTCCAGACTTCACCTTCTCCTTCTCCTTCTTCTACTTCTTCTGATTCAACCTCCAGTCTTCACCTTCTCCTTCTCCTTCTTCAACTTCTTCTGATTCACCCTCCAGACTTCGCCTTCTCCTTCTCCTTCTACTTCTTCTGATTCACCCTCCAGACTTCACCTTCTCCTTCTCCTTCTTCTGCTTCTTCTGATTCACCCTCCAGACTTCGCCTTCTCCTTCTCCTTCTTCTACTTCTTCTGATTCACCCTCCAGACTTCACCTTCTCCTTCTCCTTCTTCTACTTCTTCTGATTCAACCTCCAGTCTTCACCTTCTCCTTCTCCTTCTTCAACTTCTTCTGATTCACCC
This sequence comes from Somniosus microcephalus, assembly GCF_052327205.1. Taxonomy (NCBI): domain Eukaryota; kingdom Metazoa; phylum Chordata; class Chondrichthyes; order Squaliformes; family Somniosidae; genus Somniosus; species Somniosus microcephalus. Next base: position 575,988 of record NW_028225278.1, on the reverse strand, counting down.
TCCAGACTTCGCCTTCTCCTTCTCCTTCTACTTCTTCTGATTCACCCTCCAGACTTCACCTTCTCCTTCCCCTTCTTCTGCTTCTTCTGATTCACCCTCCAGACTTCACCTTCTCCTTCTCCTTCTTCTACTTATTCTGATTCACCCTCCAGACTTCATCTTCTCCTTCTCCTTCTTCTGCTTCTTCTGATTCACCCTCCAGACTTCACCTTCTCCTTCTCCTTCTTCAGCTTCTTCTGATTCACCCTCCAGACTTCAACTTCTCCTTCTCCTTGTTCTACTTCTTCTGATTCACCCTCCAGACTTCACCTTCTCCTTCTCCTTCTTCTACTTCTTCTGATTCACCCTCCAGACTTCACCTTCTCCTTCTCCTTCTTCTGCTTCTTCTGATTCACGCTCCAGACTTCACCTTCTCCTTCTCCTTCTTCTGCTTCTTCTGATACACCCTCCAGACTTCACCTTCTCCTTCTCCTTCTTCTGCTTCTTCTGGTTCACCCTTCAGACTTCACCTTCTCCTTCTCCTTCTTCTGCTTCTTCTGATTCACCCTCCAGACCTCAACTTCTCCTTCTCCTTCTTCTAATTCTTCTGATTCACCCTCCAGACTTCACCTTCTCCTTCTCCTTCTTCTGCTTCTTCTGATTCACTCTTCAGACTTCACCTTCTCCTTCCCCTTCTTCTGCTTCTTCTGATTCACCCTCCAGACTTCACCTTCTCCTTCTCCTTCTTCTACTTATTCTGATTCACCCTCCAGACTTCATCTTCTCCTTCTCCTTCTTCTGCTTCTTCTGATTCACCCTCCAGACTTCACCTTCTCCTTCTCCTTCTTCTGCTTCTTCTGATTCACCCTCCAGACTTCAACTTCTCCTTCTCCTTGTTCTACTTCTTCTGATTCACCCTCCAGACTTCACCTTCTCCTTCTCCTTCTTCTACTTCTTCTGATTCACCCTCCAGACTTCACCTTCTCCTTCTCCTTCTTCTGCTTCTTCTGATTCACCCTCCAGACTTCACCTTCTCCTTCTCCTTCTTCTGCTTCTTCTGATACACCCTCCAGACTTCACCTTCTCCTTCTCCTTCTTCTGCTTCTTCTGGTTCACCCTTCAGACTTCACCTTCTCCTTCTCCTTCTTCTGCTTCTTCTGATTCACCCTCCAGACCTCAACTTCTCCTTCTCCTTCTTCTAATTCTTCTGATTCACCCTCCAGACTTCATCTTCTCCTTCTCCTTCTTCTGCTTCTTCTGATTCACCCTCCAGACTTCGCCTTCTCCTTCTCCTTCTTCTACTTCTTCTGATTCACCCTCCAGACTTCACCTTCTCCTTCTCCTTCTTCTACTTCTTCTGATTCAACCTCCAGTCTTCACTTTCTCCTTCTCCTTCTTCAACTTCTTCTGATTCACCCTCCAGACTTCGCCTTCTCCTTCTCCTTCTACTTCTTCTGATTCACCCTCCAGACTTCACCTTCTCCTTCTCCTTCTTCTGCTTCTTCTGATTCACCCTCCAGACTTCGCCTTCTCCTTCTCCTTCTTCTACTTCTTCTGATTCACCCTCCAGACTTCACCTTCTCCTTCTCCTTCTTCTGCTTCTTCTGATTCACTCTTCAGACTTCACCTTCTCCTTCCCCTTCTTCTGCTTCTTCTGATTCACCCTCCAGACTTCACCTTCTCCTTCTCCTTCTTCTACTTATTCTGATTCACCCTCCAGACTTCATCTTCTCCTTCTCCTTCTTCTGCTTCTTCTGATTCACCCTCCAGACTTCACCTTCTCCTTCTCCTTCTTCAGCTTCTTCTGATTCACCCTCCAGACTTCAACTTCTCCTTCTCCTTGTTCTACTTCTTCTGATTCACCCTCCAGACTTCACCTTCTCCTTCTCCTTCTTCTACTTCTTCTGATTCACCCTCCAGACTTCACCTTCTCCTTCTCCTTCTTCTGCTTCTTCTGATTCACGCTCCAGACTTCACCTTCTCCTTCTCCTTCTTCTGCTTCTTCTGATACACCCTCCAGACTTCACCTTCTCCTTCTCCTTCTTCTGCTTCTTCTGGTTCACCCTTCAGACTTCACCTTCTCCTTCTCCTTCTTCTGCTTCTTCTGATTCACCCTCCAGACCTCAACTTCTCCTTCTCCTTCTTCTAATTCTTCTGATTCACCCTCCAGACTTCACCTTCTCCTTCTCCTTCTTCTGCTTCTTCTGATTCATCCTCCAGACCTCGCCTTCTCCTTCTCCTTCTTCTACTTCTTCTGATTCACCCTCCAGACTTCACCTTCTCCTTCTCCTTCTTTTACTTCTTCTGATTCAACCTCCAGTCTTCACCTTCTCCTTCTCCTTCTTCAACTTCTTCTGATTCACCCTCCAGACTTCGCCTTCTCCTTCTCCTTCTTCTACTTCTTCTGATTCACCCTCCAGACTTCACCTTCTCCTTCTCCTTCTTCTACTTCTTCTGATTCAACCTCCAGTCTTCACTTTCTCCTTCTCCTTCTTCAACTTCTTCTGATTCACCCTCCAGACTTCGCCTTCTCCTTCTCCTTCTACTTCTTCTGATTCACCCTCCAGACTTCACCTTCTCCTTCTCCTTCTTCTGCTTCTTCTGATTCACCCTCCAGACTTCGCCTTCTCCTTCTCCTTCTTCTACTTCTTCTGATTCACCCTCCAGACTTCACCTTCTCCTTCTCCTTCTTCTGCTTCTTCTGATTCACTCTTCAGACTTCACCTTCTCCTTCCCCTTCTTCTGCTTCTTCTGATTCACCCTCCAGACTTCGCCTTCTCCTTCTCCTTCTTCTACTTATTCTGATTCACCCTCCAGACTTCATCTTCTCCTTCTCCTTCTTCTGCTTCTTCTGATTCACCCTCCAGACTTCACCTTCTCCTTCTCCTTCTTCAGCTTCTGCTGATTCACCCTCCAGACTTCAACTTCTCCTTCTCCTTGTTCTACTTCTTCTGATTCACCCTCCAGACTTCACCTTCTCCTTCTCCTTCTTCTACTTCTTCTGATTCACCCTCCAGACTTCACCTTCTCCTTCTCCTTCTTCTGCTTCTTCTGATTCACGCTCCAGACTTCACCTTCTCCTTCTCCTTCTTCTGCTTCTTCTGATACACCCTCCAGACTTCACCTTCTCCTTCTCCTTCTTCTGCTTCTTCTGGTTCACCCTTCAGACTTCACCTTCTCCTTCTCCTTCTTCTGCTTCTTCTGATTCACCCTCCAGACCTCAACTTCTCCTTCTCCTTCTTCTAATTCTTCTGATTCACCCTCCAGACTTCACCTTCTCCTTCTCCTTCTTCTGCTTCTTCTGATTCACCCTCCAGACTTCGCCTTCTCCTTCTCCTTCTTCTACTTCTTCTGATTCACCCTCCAGACTTCACCTTCTCCTTCTCCTTCTTTTACTTCTTCTGATTCAACCTCCAGTCTTCACCTTCTCCTTCTCCTTCTTCAACTTCTTCTGATTCACCCTCCAGACTTCGCCTTCTCCTTCTCCTTCTTCTACTTCTTCTGATTCACCCTCCAGACTTCACCTTCTCCTTCTCCTTCTTCTGCTTCTTTTGATTCACCCTCCAGACTTCGCCTTCTCCTTCTCCTTCTTCTACTTCTTCCGCTTCACCCTCCAGACTTCACCTTCTCCTTCTCCTTCTTCTACTTCTTCTGATTCACCCTCCAGACTTCACCTTCTCCTTCTCCTTCTTCTGCTTCTTCTGATTCACCCTCCAGACTTCACCTTCTCCTTCTCCTTATTCTGCTTCTTCTGATTCACCCTCCAGACTTCACCTTCTCCTTCTCCTTCTTCAACTTCTTCTGATTCACCCTCCAGACTTCACCTTCTCCTTCTCCTTCTTCTGCTTCTTCTGATTCACCCTCCAGACTTCACCTCCTCCTTCTCCTTCTTCTGCTTCTTCTGCTTCTCCCTCCAGACTTCACCCTCTCCTTCTCCTTCTTCTGCTTCTTCTGCTTCACCCTCCTTACTTCACCTTCTCCTTCTCCTTCTTCTACTTCTTCTGATTCACCCTCCAGACTTCACCTTCTTCTTCTCCTTCTTCTGCTTCTTCTGCTTCACCCTCCAGACTTCACCTTCTCCTTCTCCTTCTTCTGCTTCTTCTGCTTCGCCCTCCAGACTTCACCTTCTCCTTCTCCTTCTTCTACTTCTTCTGCTTCACGCTCCAGACTTCACCTTCTCCTTCTCCTTCTTCTACTTCTTCTGATTCATCCTCCAGACTTCACCTTCTCCTTCTCCTTCTTCTGCTTCTTCTGATTCACCCTCCAGACTTCACCTTCTCCTTCTCCTTATTCTGCTTCTTCTGATTCACCCTCCAGACATCATCTTCTCCTTCTCCTTCTTCTACTTCTTCTGATTCATCCTCCAGACTACACCTTCTCCTTCTCCTTCTTCTACTTCTTCTGATTCACCCTCCAGACTTCACCTTCTCCTTCTCCTTCTTCTGCTCCTTTTGATTCACCCTCCAGACTTGACCTTCCCCTTCTCCTTCTTCTACTTCTTCTGATTCACCCTCCAGACTTCACCTCCTCCTTCTCCTTCTTCTACTTCTTCTGATTCACAATCCAGACTTCACCTTCTCCTTCTCCTTCTTCTACTTCTTCTGCTTCTCCCTCCAGACTTCACCTTCTCCTTCTCCTTCTTCTGCTTCTTCTGATTCACCCTCCAGACTTCACCTTCTCCTTCTCCTTCTTCCACTTCTTCTGATTCACCCTCCAGACTTCACCTTCTCCTTCTCCTTCTTCTACTTCTTCTGATTCACCCTCCAGACTTCACCTTCTCCTTTTCCTTCTTCTACTTCTTCTGATTCACCCTCCTGACTTCACCTTCTCCTTCTCCTTCTTCTGCTTCTTCTGCTTCACCCTCTAGACTTCACCTTCTCCTTCTCCTTCTTCTGATTCTTCTGATTCACACTCCAGACTTCACCTTCTCCTTCTCCTTCTTCTGCTTCTTCTGATTCACCCTCCTGACTTCACCTTCTCCTTCTCCTTCTTCTACTTCTTCTGATTCACCCTCATGACTTCACCTTCTCCTTCTCCTTCTTCTACTTCTTCTGCTTCACCCTCCAGACTTCACCTTCTCCTTCTCCTTCTTCTACTTCTTCTGATTCTCCCTCCAGATTTCACATTCTCCTTCTCCTTCTTCTGCTCCTTTTGATTCACCCTCCAGACTTGACCTTCTCCTTCTCCTTCTTCTACTTCTTCTGATTCACCCTCCAGACTTCACCTCCTCCTTCTCCTTCTTCTACTTCTTCTGATTCACAATCCAGACTTCACCTTCTCCTTCTCCTTCTTCTACTTCTTCTGCTTCTCCCTCCAGACTTCACCTTCTCCTTCTCCTTCTTCTGCTTCTTCTGATTCACCCTCCAGACTTCACCTTCTCCTTCTCCTTCTTCCACTTCTTCTGATTCACCCTCCAGACTTCACCTTCTCCTTCTCCTTCTTCTACTTCTTCTGATTCACCCTCCAGACTTCACCTTCTCCTTTTCCTTCTTCTACTTCTTCTGATTCACCCTCCTGACTTCACCTTCTCCTTCTCCTTCTTCTGCTTCTTCTGCTTCACCCTCTAGACTTCACCTTCTCCTTCTCTTTCTTCTGCTTCTTCTGATTCACCCTCCAGACTTCACCTTCTCCTTCTCCTTCTTCTGATTCTTTTGATTCACACTCCAGACTTCACCTTCTCCTTCTCCTTCTTCTGCTTCTTCTGATTCACCCTCCTGACTTCACCTTCTCCTTCTCCTTCTTCTACTTCTTCTGATTCACCCTCATGACTTCACCTTCTCCTTCTCCTTCTTCTACTTCTTCTGCTTCACCCTCCAGACTTCACCTTCTCCTTCTCCTTCTTCTACTTCTTCTGATTCACCCTCCAGACTTCACCTTCTCCTTCTCCTTCTTCTGCTTCTTCTGATTCACCCTCCAGACTTCACCTTCTCCTTCTCCTTATTCTGCTTCTTCTGATTCACCCTCCAGACTTCACCTTCTCCTTCTCCTTCTTCTGCTTCTTCTGATTCACTCTTCAGACTTCACCTTCTCCTTCCCCTTCTTCTGCTTCTTCTGATTCACCCTCCAGACTTCACCTTCTCCTTCTCCTTCTTCTACTTATTCTGATTCACCCTCCAGACTTCATCTTCTCCTTCTCCTTCTTCTGCTTCTTCTGATTCACCCTCCAGACTTCACCTTCTCCTTCTCCTTCTTCTGCTTCTTCTGATTCACCCTCCAGACTTCAACTTCTCCTTCTCCTTGTTCTACTTCTTCTGATTCACTCTCCAGACTTCACCTTCTCCTTCTCCTTCTTCTACTTCTTCTGATTCACCCTCCAGACTTCACCTTCTCCTTCTCCTTCTTCTGCTTCTTCTGATTCACCCTCCAGACTTCACCTTCTCCTTCTCCTTCTTCTGCTTCTTCTGATACACCCTCCAGCCTTCACCTTCTCCTTCTCCTTCTTCTGCTTCTTCTGGTTCACCCTTCAGACTTCACCTTCTCCTTCTCCTTCTTCTGCTTCTTCTGATTCACCCTCCAGACCTCAACTTCTCCTTCTCCTTCTTCTAATTCTTCTGATTCAGCCTCCAGACTTCATCTTCTCCTTCTCCTTCTTCTGCTTCTTCTGATTCACCCTCCAGACTTCACCTTCTCCTTCTCCTTCTTCTGCTTCTTCTGATTCACCCTCCAGACTTCACCTTCTCCTTCTCCTTATTCTGCTTCTTCTGATTCACCCTCCAGACTTCACCTTCTCCTTCTCCTTCTTCAACTTCTTCTGATTCACCCTCCAGACTTCACCTTCTCCTTCTCCTTCTTCTGCTTCTTCTGATTCACCCTCCAGACTTCACCTCCTCCTTCTCCTTCTTCTGCTTCTTCTGCTTCTCCCTCCAGACTTCACCTTCTCCTTCTCCTTCTTCTGCTTCTTCTGCTTCACCCTCCTTACTTCACCTTCTCCTTCTCCTTCTTCTACTTCTTCTGATTCACCCTCCAGACTTCACCTTCTTCTTCTCCTTCTTCTGCTTCTTCTGCTTCACCCTCCAGACTTCACCTTCTCCTTCTCCTTCTTCTGCTTCTTCTGCTTCGCCCTCCAGACGTCACCTTCTCCTTCTCCTTCTTCTACTTCTTCTGCTTCACGCTCCAGACTTCACCTTCTCCTTCTCCTTCTTCTACTTCTTCTGATTCACCCTCCAGACTTCACCTTCTCCTTCTCCTTCTTCTGCTTCTTCTGATTCACCCTCCAGACTTCACCTTCTCCTTCTCCTTATTCTGCTTCTTCTGATTCACCCTCCAGACTTCACCTTCTCCTTCTCCTTCTTCTGCTTCTTCTGCTTCACCCTCCTTACTTCACCTTCTCCTTCTCCTTCTTCTACTTCTTGTGATTCACCCTCCAGACTTCACCTTCTCCTTCTCCTTCTTCTGCTTCTTCTGCTTCACCCTCCAGACTTCACCTTCTCCTTCTCCTTCTTCTGCTTCTTCTGCTTCGCCCTCCAGACTTCACCTTCTCCTTCTCCTTCTTCTGCTTCTTCTGCTTCACCCTCCAGATTTCACCTTCTCCTTCTCCTTCTTCTGCTTCTTCTGCTTCACCCTCCTGACTTCACCTTCTCCTTCTCCTTCTTCTACTTCTTCTGATTCACCCTCCAGACTTCACCTTCTCCTTCTCCTTCTTCTACTTCTTCTGATTCACCCTCCTAACTTCACCTTCTCCTTCTCCTTCTTCTGCTTCTTCTGATTCACCCTCCTGACTTCACCTTCTCCTTCTCCTTATTCTGCTTCTTCTGATTCACCCTCCAGACTTCACCTTCTCCTTCTCCTTCTTCTGCTTCTTCTGATTCACCCTCCAGACTTCACCTTCTCCTTCTCCTTCTTCTGCTTCTTCTGATTCACCCTCCATACCTCACCTTCTCCTTCTCCTTCTTCTACTTCTTCTGATTCACCCTCCAGACTTCATCTTCTCCTTCTCCTTCTTCTACTTCTTCTGATTCACCCGCCAGTCTTCATCTTCTCCTTCTCCTTCTTCTGCTTCTTCTGATTCACCCTCCAGACTTCACCTTCTCCTTCTCCTTCTTCTGCTTCTTCTGATTCACCCTCCAGACCTCACCATCTCCTTCTCCTTCTTCTACTTCTTCTGATTCACCCTCCAGACTTCACCTTCTCCTTCTGCTTCTTCTACTTCTTCTGATTCACCCTCCAGTCTTCACCTTCTCCTTCTACTGTTTCTGCTTCTTCTGATTCACACTCCTGACTTCACCTTCTCCTTCTCCTTCTTCTGCTTCTTCTGATTCACCCTCCAGACTTCACCTTCTCCTTCTCCTTCTTCTACTTCTTCTGATTCACCCTCCAGACTTCACCTTCTCCTTCTACTTCTTCTGCTTCTTCTGTTTCACCCTCCAGACTTCACCTTCTCCTTCTCCTTCTTCTGCTTCTTCTGATTCACCCTCCAGACTTCACCTTCTCCTTCTCCTTCTTCTGCTTCTTCAGATTCACCCTCCAGACTTCACCTTCTCCTTCTCCTTCTTCTGCTTCTTCTGATTCACCCTCCAGACTTCACCTTCTCCTTCTCCTTCTTCTACTTCTTCTGATTCACCCTCCAGACTTCGCCTTCTCCTTCTCCTTCTTCTGCTTTTTCTGATTCACCCTCCAGACTTCACCTTCTCCTTCTCCTTCGTCTACTTCTTCTGATTCACTCTCCAGACTACACCTTCTCCTTCTCCTTCTTCTACTTCTTCTGATTCAGCCTCCAGACTCCGCCTTCTCCTTCTCCTTCTTCTGCTTCTTCTGATTCACCCTCCAGACATCACCTTCTCCTTCTCCTTCTTCTACTTCTTCTGATTCACCCTCCAGACTTCACCTTCTCCTTCTCCTTCTTCTACTTCTTCTTATTCACCCTCCAGATTTCACCTTCTCCTTCTTCTTCTACTTCTTCTGCTTCTCCCTCCAGACTTCACCTTCTCCTTCTCCTTCTTCTGCTTCTTCTGATTCACCCTCCAGACTTCCCCTTCTCCTTCTTCTTCTTCTACTTCTTCTGATTCAACCTCCAGACTTCACCTTCTCCTTCTCCTTCTTCTACTTCTTCTGATTCACCCTCCAGACTTCACCTTCTCCTTCTCCTTCTTCTACTTCTTCTGATTCACCCTCCTGACTTCACCTTCTCCTTCTCCTTCTTCTGCTTCTTCTGCTTCACCCTCCAGACTTCACCTTCTCCTTCTCCTTCTTCTGCTTCTTCTGTTTCACCCTCCAGACTTCACCTTCTCCTTCTCCTTCTTCTGCTTCTTCTGCTTCACCCTCCTGACTTCACCTTCTCCTTCTCCTTCTTCTACTTCTTCTGATTCACCCTCCAGACTTCACCTTCTCCTTCTCCTTCTTCTGCTTCTTCTGCTTCACCATCCAGACTTCACCTTCTCCTTCTCCTTCTTCTACTTCTTCTGCTTCGCCCTCCAGACTTCACCTTCTCCTTCTCCTTCTTCTGCTTCTTCTGCTTCACCCTCCAGACTTCACCTTCTCCTTCTCCTTCTTCTGCTTCTTCTGCTTCACCCTCCTGACTTCACCTTCTCCTTCTCCTTCTTCTACTTCTTCTGATTCACCCTCCAGACTTCACCTTCTCCTTCTCCTTCTTCTGCTTCTTCTGCTTCACCCTCCAGACTTCACCTTCACCTTCTCCTTCTTCTGCTTCTTCTGCTGCGCCCGCCAGACTTCACCTTCTCCTTCTCCTTCTTCTGCTTCTTCTGCTTCACCTTCCTGACTTCGCCTTCTCCTTCTCCTTCTTCTACTTTTTCTGCTTCACCCCCTGACTTCACCTTCTCCTTCTCCTTCTTCTGCTTCTTCTGATTCACCCTCCTAACTTCACCTTCTCCTTCTCCTTCTTCTGCTTCTTCTGATTCACCCTCCTGACTTCACCTTCTCCTTCTCCTTCTTCTACTTCTTCTGATTCACCCTCCAGACTTCACCATTTCCTTCTCCTTCTTCGACTTCTTCTGATTCACCCTCCAGACTTCACCTTCTCCTTCTCCTTCTTCTACCTCTTCTGATTCACCCTCCAGACTTCACCTTCTCCTTCTCCTTCTTCTACTTCTTCTGATTCACCCTCCAGTCTTCACCTTCTACTTCTCCTTCTTCTGCTTCTTCTGCTTCACCCTCTAGACTTCACCTTCTCCTTCTCTTTCTTCTGCTTCTTCTGATTCACCCTCCAGACTTCACCTTCTCCTTCTCCTTCTTCTGATTCTTCTGATTCACACTCCAGACTTCACCTTCTCCTTCTCCTTCTTCTGCTTCTTCTGATTCACCCTCCTGACTTCACCTTCTACTTCTCCTTCTTCTACTTCTTCTGATTCACCCTCATGACTTCACCTTCTCCTTCTCCTTCTTCTACTTCTTCAGCTTCACTCTCCAGACTTCACCTTCTCCTTCTCCTTCTTCTACTTCTTCTGCTTCACCCTCCAGACTTCACCTTCTCCTTCTCCTTCTTCTGCTTCTTCTGATTCACCCTGCAGACTTCACCTTCTCCTTCTCCTTATTCTGCTTCTTCTGATTCACCCTCCAGACTTCACCTTCTCCTTCTCCTTCTTCTGCTTCTTCTGATTCACTCTTCAGACTTCACCTTCTCCTTCCCCTTCTTCTGCTTCTTCTGATTCACCCTCCAGACTTCACCTTCTCCTTCTCCTTCTTCTACTTATTCTGATTCACCCTCCAGACTTCATCTTCTCCTTCTCCTTCTTCTGCTTCTTCTGATTCACCCTCCAGACTTCACCTTCTCCTTCTCCTTCTTCTGCTTCTTCTGATTCACCCTCCAGACTTCAACTTCTCCTTCTCCTTGTTCTACTTCTTCTGATTCACCCTCCAGACTTCACCTTCTCCTTCTCCTTCTTCTACTTCTTCTGATTCACCCTCCAGACTTCACCTTCTCCTTCTCCTTCTTCTGCTTCTTCTGAGTCACCCTCCAGACTTCACCTTCTCCTTCTCCTTCTTCTGCTTCTTCTGATACACCCTCCAGACTTCACCATCTCCTTCTCCTTCTTCTGCTTCTTCTGGTTCACCCTTCAGACTTCACCTTCTCCTTCTCCTTCTTCTGCTTCTTCTGATTCACCCTCCAGACCTCAACTTCTCCTTCTCCTTCTTCTAATTCTTCTGATTCACCCTCCAGACTTCATCTTCTCCTTCTCCTTCTTCTGCTTCTTCTGATTCACCCTCCAGACTTCACCTTCTCCTTCTCCTTCTTCTGCTTCTTCTGATTCACCCTCCAGACTTCGCCTTCTCCTTCTCCTTCTTCTACTTCTTCTGATTCACCCTCCAGACTTCACCTTCTCCTTCTCCTTCTTCTACTTCTTCTGATTCAACCTCCAGTCTTCACCTTCTCCTTCTCCTTCTTCAACTTCTTCTGATTCACCCTCCAGACTTCGCCTTCTCCTTCTCCTTCTTCTACTTCTTCTGATTCACCCTCCAGACTTCACCTTCTCCTTCTCCTTCTTCTGCTTCTTCTGATTCACCCTCCAGACTTCGCCTTCTCCTTCTCCTTCTTCTACTTCTTCCGCTTCACCCTCCAGACTTCACCTTCTCCTTCTCCTTCTTCTACTTCTTCTGATTCACCCTCCAGACTTCACCTTCTCCTTCTCCTTCTTCTGCTTCTTCTGATTCACCCTCCAGACTTCACCTTCTCCTTCTCCTTATTCTGCTTCTTCTGATTCACCCTCCAGACTTCACCTTCTCCTTCTCCTTCTTCAACTTCTTCTGATTCACCCTCCAGACTTCACCTTCTCCTTCTCCTTCTTCTGCTTCTTCTGATTCACCCTCCAGACTTCACCTCCTCCTTCTCCTTCTTCTGCTTCTTCTGCTTCTCCCTCCAGACTTCACCTTCTCCTTCTCCTTCTTCTGCTTCTTCTGCTTCACCCTCCTTACTTCACCTTCTCCTTCTCCTTCTTCTACTTTTTCTGCTTCACCCCCCTGACTTCACCTTCTCCTTCTCCTTCTTCTGCTTCTTCTGATTCACCCTCCTAACTTCACCTTCTCCTTCTCCTTCTTCTGCTTCTTCTGATTCACCCTCCTGACTTCACCTTCTCCTTCTCCTTCTTCTACTTCTTCTGATTCACCCTCCAGACTTCACCATTTCCTTCTCCTTCTTCGACTTCTTCTGATTCACCCTCCAGACTTCACCTTCTCCTTCTCCTTCTTCTACCTCTTCTGATTCACCCTCCAGACTTCACCTTCTCCTTCTCCTTCTTCTACTTCTTCTGATTCACCCTCCAGTCTTCACCTTCTACTTCTCCTTCTTCTGCTTCTTCTGCTTCACCCTCTAGACTTCACCTTCTCCTTCTCTTTCTTCTGCTTCTTCTGATTCACCCTCCAGACTTCACCTTCTCCTTCTCCTTCTTCTGATTCTTCTGATTCACACTCCAGACTTCACCTTCTCCTTCTCCTTCTTCTGCTTCTTCTGATTCACCCTCCTGACTTCACCTTCTACTTCTCCTTCTTCTACTTCTTCTGATTCACCCTCATGACTTCACCTTCTCCATCTCCTTCTTCTACTTCTTCAGCTTCACCCTCCAGACTTCACCTTCTCCTTCTCCTTCTTCTACTTCTTCTGCTTCACCCTCTAGACTTCACCTTCTCCTTCTCCTTCTTCTGCTTCTTCTGATTCACCCTCCAGACTTCACCTTCTCCTTCTCCTTATTCTGCTTCTTCTGATTCACCCTCCAGACTTCACCTTCTCCTTCTCCTTCTTCTGCTTCTTCTGATTCACTCTTCAGACTTCACCTTCTCCTTCCCCTTCTTCTGCTTCTTCTGATTCACCCTCCAGACTTCACCTTCTCCTTCTCCTTCTTCTACTTATTCTGATTCACCCTCCAGACTTCATCTTCTCCTTCTCCTTCTTCTGCTTCTTCTGATTCACCCTCCAGACTTCACCTTCTCCTTCTCCTTCTTCTGCTTCTTCTGATTCACCCTCCAGACTTCAACTTCTCCTTCTCCTTGTTCTACTTCTTCTGATTCACCCTCCAGACTTCACCTTCTCCTTCTCCTTCTTCTACTTCTTCTGATTCACCCTCCAGACTTCACCTTCTCCTTCTCCTTCTTCTGCTTCTTCTGATTCACCCTCCAGACTTCACCTTCTCCTTCTCCTTCTTCTGCTTCTTCTGATACACCCTCCAGACTTCACCTTCTCCTTCTCCTTCTTCTGCTTCTTCTGGTTCACCCTTCAGACTTCACCTTCTCCTTCTCCTTCTTCTGCTTCTTCTGATTCACCCTCCAGACCTCAACTTCTCCTTCTCCTTCTTCTAATTCTTCTGATTCACCCTCCAGACTTCATCTTCTCCTTCTCCTTCTTCTGCTTCTTCTGATTCACCCTCCAGACTTCACCTTCTCCTTCTCCTTCTTCTGCTTCTTCTGCTTCACCCTCCAGACTTCACCTTCTCCTTCTCCTTCTTCTGCTTCTTCTGATTCACCCTGCAGACTTCACCTTCTCCTTCTCCTTATTCTGCTTCTTCTGATTCACCCTCCAGACTTCACCTTCTCCTTCTCCTTCTTCCGCTTCTTCTGATTCACTCTTCAGACTTCACCTTCTCCTTCCCCTTCTTCTGCTTCTTCTGATTCACCCTCCAGACTTCACCTTCTCCTTCTCCTTCTTCTACTTATTCTGATTCACCCTCCAGACTTTATCTTCTCCTTCTCCTTCTTCTGCTTCTTCTGATTCACCCTCCAGACTTCACCTTCTCCTTCTCCTTCTTCTGCTTCTTCTGATTCACCCTCCAGACTTCAACTTCTCCTTCTCCTTGTTCTACTTCTTCTGATTCACCCTCCAGACTTCACCTTCTCCTTCTCCTTCTTCTACTTCTTCTGATTCACCCTCCAGACTTCACCTTCTCCTTCTCCTTCTTCTGCTTCTTCTGATTCACCCTCCAGACTTCACCTTCTCCTTCTCCTTCTTCTGCTTCTTCTGATACACCCTCCAGACTTCACCTTCTCCTTCTCCTTCTTCTGCTTCTTCTGGTTCACCCTTCAGACTTCACCTTCTCCTTCTCCTTCTTCTGCTTCTTCTGATTCACCCTCCAGACCTCAACTTCTCCTTCTCCTTCTTCTAATTCTTCTGATTCACCCTCCAGACTTCATCTTCTCCTTCTCCTTCTTCTGCTTCTTCTGATTCACCCTCCAGACTTCGCCTTCTCCTTCTCCTTCTTCTACTTCTTCTGATTCACCCTCCAGACTTCACCTTCTCCTTCTCCTTCTTCTACTTCTTCTGATTCAACCTCCAGTCTTCACCTTCTCCTTCTCCTTCTTCAACTTCTTCTGATTCACCCTCCAGACTTCGCCTTCTCCTTCTCCTTCTTCTACTTCTTCTGATTCACCCTCCAGACTTCACCTTCTCCTTCTCCTTCTTCTGCTTCTTCTGATTCACCCTCCAGACTTCGCCTTCTCCTTCTCCTTCTTCTACTTCTTCCGCTTCACCCTCCAGACTTCACCTTCTCCTTCTCCTTCTTCTACTTCTTCTGATTCACCCTCCAGACTTCACCTTCTCCTTCTCCTTCTTCTGCTTCTTCTGATTCACCCTCCAGACTTCACCTTCTCCTTCTCCTTATTCTGCTTCTTCTGATTCACCCTCCAGACTTCACCTTCTCCTTCTCCTTCTTCAACTTCTTCTGATTCACCCTCCAGACTTCACCTTCTCCTTCTCCTTCTTCTGCTTCTTCTGATTCACCCTCCAGACTTCACCTCCTCCTTCTCCTTCTTCTTCTTCTTCTGCTTCTCCCTCCAGACTTCACCTTCTCCTTCTCCTTCTTCTGCTTCTTCTGCTTCACCCTCCTTACTTCACCTTCTCCTTCTCCTTCTTCTACCTTTTCTGCTTCACCCCCCTGACTTCACCTTCTCCTTCTCCTTCTTCTGCTTCTTCTGATTCACCCTCCTAACTTCACCTTCTCCTTCTCCTTCTTCTGCTTCTTCTGATTCACCCTCCTGACTTCACCTTCTCCTTCTCCTTCTTCTACTTCTTCTGATTCACCCTCCAGACTTCACCATTTCCTTCTCCTTCTTCGACTTCTTCTGATTCACCCTCCAGACTTCACCTTCTCCTTCTCCTTCTTCTACCTCTTCTGATTCACCCTCCAGACTTCACCTTCTCCTTCTCCTTCTTCTACTTCTTCTGATTCACCCTCCAGTCTTCACCTTCTACTTCTCCTTCTTCTGCTTCTTCTGCTTCACCCTCTAGGCTTCACCTTCTCCTTCTCTTTCTTCTGCTTCTTCTGATTCACCCTCCAGACTTCACCTTCTCCTTCTCCTTCTTCTGATTCTTCTGATTCACACTCCAGACTTCACCTTCTCCTTCTCCTTCTTCTGCTTCTTCTGATTCACCCTCCTGACTTCACCTTCTACTTCTCCTTCTTCTACTTCTTCTGATTCACCCTCATGACTTCACCTTCTCCTTCTCCTTCTTCTACTTCTTCAGCTTCACCCTCCAGACTTCACCTTCTCCTTCTCCTTCTTCTACTTCTTCTGCTTCACCCTCCAGACTTCACCTTCTCCTTCTCCTTCTTCTGCTTCTTCTGATTCACCCTCCAGACTTCACCTTCTCCTTCTCCTTATTCTGCTTCTTCTGATTCACCCTCCAGACTTCACCTTCTCCTTCTCCTTCTTCTGCTTCTTCTGATTCACTCTTCAGACTTCACCTTCTCCTTCCCCTTCTTCTGCTTCTTCTGATTCACCCTCCAGACTTCACCTTCTCCTTCTCCTTCTTCTACTTATTCTGATTCACCCTCCAGACTTCATCTTCTCCTTCTCCTTCTTCTGCTTCTTCTGATTCACCCTCCAGACTTCACCTTCTCCTTCTCCTTCTTCTGCTTCTTCTGATTCACCCTCCAGACTTCAACTTCTCCTTCTCCTTGTTCTACTTCTTCTGATTCACCCTCCAGACTTCACCTTCTCCTTCTTCTACTTCTTCTGATTCACCCTCCAGACTTCACCTTCTCCTTCTCCTTCTTCTGCTTCTTCTGATTCACCCTCCAGACTTCACCTTCTCCTTCTCCTTCTTCTGCTTCTTCTGATACACCCTCCAGACTTCACCTTCTCCTTCTCCTCCTTCTGCTTCTTCTGGTTCACCCTTCAGACTTCACCTTCTCCTTCTCCTTCTTCTGCTTCTTCTGATTCACCCTCCAGACCTCAACTTCTCCTTCTCCTTCTTCTAATTCTTCTGATTCACCCTCCAGACTTCATCTTCTCCTTCTCCTTCTTCTGCTTCTTCTGATTCACCCTCCAGACTTCACCTTCTCCTTCTCCTTCTTCTGCTTCTTCTGATTCACCCTCCAGACTTCGCCTTCTCCTTCTCCTTCTTCTACTTCTTCTGATTCACCCTCCAGACTTCACCTTCTCCTTCTCCTTCTTCTACTTCTTCTGATTCAACCTCCAGTCTTCACCTTCTCCTTCTCCTTCTTCAACTTCTTCTGATTCACCCTCCAGACTTCGCCTTCTCCTTCTCCTTCTTCTACTTCTTCTGATTCACCCTCCAGACTTCACCTTCTCCTTCTCCTTCTTCTGCTTCTTCTGATTCACCCTCCAGACTTCGCCTTCTCCTTCTCCTTCTTCTACTTCTTCCGCTTCACCCTCCAGACTTCACCTTCTCCTTCTCCTTCTTCTACTTCTTCTGATTCACCCTCCAGACTTCACCTTCTCCTTCTCCTTCTTCTGCTTCTTCTGATTCACCCTCCAGACTTCACCTTCTCCTTCTCCTTATTCTGCTTCTTCTGATTCACCCTCCAGACTTCACCTTCTCCTTCTCCTTCTTCTGCTTCTTCTGATTCACCCTCCAGACTTCACCTCCTCCTTCTCCTTCTTCTGCTTCTTCTGCTTCTCCCTCCAGACTTCACCTTCTCCTTCTCCTTCTTCTGCTTCTGCTGCTTCACCCTCCTTACTTCACCTTCTCCTTCTCCTTCTTCTACTTCTTCTGATTCACCCTCCAGACTTCACCTTCTTCTTCTCCTTCTTCTGCTTCTTCTGCTTCACCCTCCAGACTTCACCTTCTCCTTCTCCTTCTTCTGCTTCTTCTGCTTCGCCCTCCAGACTTCACCTTCTCCTTCTCCTTCTTCTACTTCTTCTGCTTCACGCTCCAGACTTCACCTACTCCTTCTCCTTCTTCTACTTCTTCTGATTCACCCTCCAGACTTCACCTTCTCCTTCTCCTTCTTCTGCATCTTCTGATTCACCCTCCAGACTTCACCTTCTCCTTCTCCTTATTCTGCTTCTTCTGATTCACCCTCCAGACTTCACCTTCTCATTCTCCTTCTTCTACTTCTTCTGATTCATCCTCCAGACTACACCTTCTCCTTCTCCTTCTTCTACTTCTTCTGATTCACCCTCCAGACTTCACCTTCTCCTTCTCCTTCTTCTGCTCCTTTTGATTCACCCTCCAGACTTGACCTTCTCCTTCTCCTTCTTCTACTTCTTCTGATTCACCCTCCAGACTTCACCTCCTCCTTCTCCTTCTTCTACTTCTTCTGATTCACAATCCAGACTTCACCTTCTCCTTCTCCTTCTTCTACTTCTTCTGCTTCTCCCTCCAGACTTCACCTTCTCCTTCTCCTTCTTCTGCTTCTTCTGATTCACCCTCCAGACTTCACCTTCTCCTTCTCCTTCTTCCACTTCTTCTGATTCACCCTCCAGACTTCACCTTCTCCTTCTCCTTCTTCTACTTCTTCTGATTCACCCTCCAGACTTCACCTTCTCCTTTTCCTTCTTCTACTTCTTCTGATTCACCCTCCTGACTTCACCTTCTCCTTCTCCTTCTTCTGCTTCTTCTGCTTCACCCTCTAGACTTCACCTTCTCCTTCTCTTTCTTCTGCTTCTTCTGATTCACCCTCCAGACTTCACCTTCTCCTTCTCCTTCTTCTGATTCTTCTGATTCACACTCCAGACTTCACCTTCTCCTTCTCCTTCTTCTGCTTCTTCTGATTCACCCTCCTGACTTCACCTTCTCCTTCTCCTTCTTCTACTTCTTCTGATTCACCCTCATGACTTCACCTTCTCCTTCTCCTTCTTCTACTTCTTCTGCTTCACCCTCCAGACTTCACCTTCTCCTTCTCCTTCTTCTACTTCTTCTGATTCACCCTCCAGACTTCACCTTCTCCTTCTCCTTCTTCTGCTCCTTTTGATTCACCCTCCAGACTTGACCTTCTCCTTCTCCTTCTTCTACTTCTTCTGATTCACCCTCCAGACTTCACCTCCTCCTTCTCCTTCTTCTACTTCTTCTGATTCACAATCCAGACTTCACCTTCTCCTTTTCCTTCTTCTACTTCTTCTGCTTCTCCCTCCAGACTTCACCTTCTCCTTCTCCTTCTTCTGCTTCTTCTGATTCACCCTCCAGACTTCACCTTCTCCTTCTCCTTCTTCCACTTCTTCTGATTCACCCTCCAGACTTCACCTTCTCCTTCTCCTTCTTCTACTTCTTCTGATTGACCCTCCAGACTTCACCTTCTCCTTTTCCTTCTTCTACTTCTTCTGATTCACCCTCCTGACTTCACCTTCTCCTTCTCCTTCTTCTGCTTCTTCTGCTTCACCCTCTAGACTTCACCTTCTCCTTCTCTTTCTTCTGCTTCTTCTGATTCACCCTCCAGACTTCACCTTCTCCTTCTCCTTCTTCTGATTCTTCTGATTCACACTCCAGACTTCACCTTCTCCTTCTCCTTCTTCTGCTTCTTCTGATTCACCCTCCTGACTTCACCTTCTCCTTCTCCTTCTTCTACTTCTTCTGATTCACCCTCATGACTTCACCTTCTCCTTCTCCTTCTTCTACTTCTTCTGCTTCACCCTCCAGACTTCACCTTCTCCTTCTCCTTCTTCTACTTCTTCTGATTCACCCTCCAGACTTCACCTTCTCCTTCTCCTTCTTCTGCTTCTTCTGATTCACCCTCCAGACTTCACCTTCTCCTTCTCCTTATTCTGCTTCTTCTGATTCACCCTCCAGACTTCACCTTCTCCTTCTCCTTCTTCTGCTTCTTCTGATTCACTCTTCAGACTTCACCTTCTCCTTCCCCTTCTTCTGCTTCTTCTGATTCACCCTCCAGACTTCACCTTCTCCTTCTCCTTCTTCTACTTATTCTGATTCACCCTCCAGACTTCATCTTCTCCTTCTCCTTCTCCTGCTTCTTCTGATTCACCCTCCAGACTTCACCTTCTCCTTCTCCTTCTTCTGCTTCTTCTGATTCACCCTCCAGACTTCAACTTCTCCTTCTCCTTGTTCTACTTCTTCTGATTCACCCTCCAGACTTCACCTTCTCCTTCTCCTTCTTCTACTTCTTCTGATTCACCCTCCAGACTTCACCTTCTCCTTCTCCTTCTTCTGCTTCTTCTGATTCATCCTCCAGACTTCACCTTCTCCTTCTCCTTCTTCTGCTTCTTCTGATACACCCTCCAGACTTCACCTTCTCCTTCTCCTTCTTCTGCTTCTTCTGGTTCACCCTTCAGACTTCACCTTCTCCTTCTCCTTCTTCTGCTTCTTCTGATTCACCCTCCAGACCTCAACTTCTCCTTCTCCTTCTTCTAATTCTTCTGATTCACCCTCCAGACTTCATCTTCTCCTTCTCCTTCTTCTGCTTCTTCTGATTCACCCTCCAGACTTCACCTTCTCCTTCTCCTTCTTCTGCTTCTTCTGATTCACCCTCCAGACTTCGCCTTCTCCTTCTCCTTCTTCTACTTCTTCTGATTCACCCTCCAGACTTCACCTTCTCCTTCTCCTTCTTCTACTTCTTCTGATTCAACCTCCAGTCTTCACCTTCTCCTTCTCCTTCTTCAACTTCTTCTGATTCACCCTCCAGACTTCGCCTTCTCCTTCTCCTTATTCTACTTCTTCTGATTCACCCTCCAGACTTCACCTTCTCCTTCTCCTTCTTCTGCTTCTTCTGATTCACCCTCCAGACTTCGCCTTCTCCTTCTCCTTCTTCTACTTCTTCCGCTTCACCCTCCAGACTTCACCTTCTCCTTCTCCTTCTTCTACTTCTTCTGATTCACCCTCCAGACTTCACCTTCTCCTTCTTCTGCTTCTTCTGATTCACCCTCCAGACTTCACCTTCTCCTTCTCCTTATTCTGCTTCTTCTGATTCACCCTCCAGACTTCACCTTCTCCTTCTCCTTCTTCAACTGCTTCTGATTCACCCTCCAGACTTCACCTTCTCCTTCTCCTTCTTCTGCTTCTTCTGATTCACCCTCCAGACTTCACCTCCTCCTTCTCCTTCTTCTGCTTCTTCTGCTTCTCCCTCCAGACTTCACCTTCTCCTTCTCCTTCTTCTGCTTCTTCTGCTTCACCCTCCTTACTTCACCTTCTCCTTCTCCTTCTTCTACTTCTTCTGATTCACCCTCCAGACTTCACCTTCTTCTTCTCCTTCTTCTGCTTCTTCTGCTTCACCCTCCAGACTTCACCTTCTCCTTCTCCTTCTTCTGCTTCTTCTGCTTCGCCCTCCAGACTTCACCTTCTCCTTCTCCTTCTTCTACTTCTTCTGCTTCACGCTCCAGACTTCACCTTCTCCTTCTCCTTCTTCTACTTCTTCTGATTCACCCTCCAGACTTCACCTTCTCCTTCTCCTTCTTCTGCTTCTTCTGATTCACCCTCCAGACTTCACCTTCTCCTTCTCCTTATTCTGCTTCTTCTGATTCACCCTCCAGACTTCACCTTCTCCTTCTCCTTCTTCTACTTCTTCTGATTCACCCTCCAGACTTCACCTTCTCCTTCTCCTTCTTCTACTTCTTCTGATACAACCTCCAGTCTTCACCTTCTCCTTCTCCTTCTTCAACTTCTTCTGATTCACCCTCCAGACTTCGCCTTCTCCTTCTCCTTCTTCTACTTCTTCTGATTCACCCTCCAGACTTCACCTTCTCCTTCTCCTTCTTCTGCTTCTTCTGATTCACCCTCCAGACTTCGCCTTCTCCTTCTCCTTCTTCTACTTCTTCCGCTTCACCCTCCAGACTTCACCTTCTCCTTCTCCTTCTTCTACTTCTTCTGATTCACCCTCCAGACTTCACCTTCTCCTTCTTCTGCTTCTTCTGATTCACCCTCCAGACTTCACCTTCTCCTTCTCCTTATTCTGCTTCTTCTGATTCACCCTCCAGACTTCACCTTCTCCTTCTCCTTCTTCAACTTCTTCTGATTCACCCTCCAGACTTCACCTTCTCCTTCTCCTTCTTCTGCTTCTTCTGATTCACCCTCCAGACTTCACCTCCTCCTTCTCCTTCTTCTGCTTCTTCTGCTTCTCCCTCCAGACTTCACCTTCTCCTTCTCCTTCTTCTGCTTCTTCTGCTTCACCCTCCTTACTTCACCTTCTCCTTCTCCTTCTTCTACTTCTTCTGATTCACCCTCCAGACTTCACCTTCTTCTTCTCCTTCTTCTGCTTCACCCTCCAGACTTCACCTTCTCCTTCTCCTTCTTCTGCTTCTTCTGCTTCGCCCTCCAGACTTCACCTTCTCCTTCTCCTTCTTCTACTTCTTCTGCTTCACGCTCCAGACTTCACCTTCTCCTTCTCCTTCTTCTACTTCTTCTGATTCACCCTCCAGACTTCACCATCTCCTTCTCCTTCTTCTACTTCTTCTGATTCATCCTCCAGACTACACCTTCTCCTTCTCCTTCTTCTACTTCTTCTGATTCACCCTCCAGACTTTACCTCCTCCTTCTCCTTCTTCTGCTTCTTCTGATTCACAATCCAGACTTCACCTTCTCCTTCTCCTTCTTCTACTTCTTCTGCTTCTCCCTCCAGACTTCACCTTCTCCTTCTCCTTCTTCTGCTTCTTCTGATTCACCCTCCAGACTTCACCTTCTCCTTCTCCTTCTTCCACTTCTTCTGATTCACCCTCCAGACTTCACCTTCTCCTTCTCCTTCTTCTACTTCTTCTGATTCACCCTCCAGACTTCACCTTCTCCTTTTCCTTCTTCTACTTCTTCTGATTCACCCTCCTGACTTCACCTTCTCCTTCTCCTTCTTCTGCTTCTTCTGCTTCACCCTCCAGACTTCACCTTCTCCTTCTCCTTCTTCTGCTTCTTCTGATTCACCCTCCTGACTTCACCTTCTCCTTCTCCTTCTTCTGCTTCTTCTGCTTCACCCTCCAGACTTCGCCTTCTCCTTCTCCTTCTTCTACTTCTTCTGATTCACCCTCCAGACTTCACCTTCTCCTTCTCCTTCTTCTACTTCTTCTGATTCAACCTCCAGTCTTCACCTTCTCCTTCTCCTTCTTCAACTTCTTCTGATTCACCCTCCAGACTTCGCCTTCTCCTTCTCCTTCTTCTACTACTTCTGATTCACCCTCCAGACTTCACCTTCTCCTTCTCCTTCTTCTGCTTCTTCTGATTCACCCTCCAGACTTCGCCTTCTCCTTCTCCTTCTTCTACTTCTTCCGCTTCACCCTCCAGACTTCACCTTCTCCTTCTCCTTCTTCTACTTCTTCTGATTCACCCTCCAGACTTCACCTTCTCCTTCTTCTGCTTCTTCTGATTCACCCTCCAGACTTCACCTTCTCCTTCTCCTTATTCTGCTTCTTCTGATTCACCCTCCAGACTTCACCTTCTCCTTCTCCTTCTTCAACTTCTTCTGATTCACCCTCCAGACTTCACCTTCTCCTTCTCCTTCTTCTGCTTCTTCTGATTCACCCTCCAGACTTCACCTCCTCCTTCTCCTTCTTCTGCTTCTTCTGCTTCTCCCTCCAGACTTCACCTTCTCCTTCTCCTTCTTCTGCTTCTTCTGCTTCACCCTCCTTACTTCACCTTCTCCTTCTCCTTCTTCTACTTCTTCTGATTCACCCTCCAGACTTCACCTTCTTCTTCTCCTTCTTCTGCTTCTTCTGCTTCACCCTCCAGACTTCACCTTCTCCTTCTCCTTCTTCTGCTTCTTCTGATTCACCCTCCAGACTTCACCTTCTCCTTCTCCTTCTTCTGCTTCTTCTGATTCACCCTCCAGATTTCACCTTCTCCTTCTCCTTATTCTGCTTCTTCTGATTCACCCTCCAGACTTCACCTTCTCCTTCTCCTTCTTCTACTTCTTCTGATTCATCCTCCAGACTACACCTTCTCCTTCTCCTTCTTCTACTTCTTCTGATTCACCCTCCAGACTTCACCTTCTCCTTCTCCTTCTTCTGCTCCTTTTGATTCACCCTCCAGACTTGACCTTCTCCTTCTCCTTCTTCTACTTCTTCTGATTCACCCTCCAGACTTCACCTCCTCCTTCTCCTTCTTCTACTTCTTCTGATTCACAATCCAGACTTCACCTTCTCCTTCTCCTTCTTCTACTTCTTCTGCTTCTCCCTCCAGACTTCACCTTCTCCTTCTCCTTCTTCTGCTTCTTCTGATTCACCCTCCAGACTTCACCTTCTCCTTCTCCTTCTTCCACTTCTTCTGATTCACCCTCCAGACTTCACCTTCTCCTTCTCCTTCTTCTGCTTCTTCTGCTTCACCCTTAGGACTTCACCTTCTCCTTCTCCTCCTTCTGCTTCTTCTGCTGCGCCCTCCGGCTTCACCGTCTCCATCTCCTTCTTCTGCTTCTTCTGCTTCACCCTCCTGACTTCACCTTCTCCTTCTCCTTCTTCTGCTTCTTCTGCTTCACCCTCCTGACTTCACCTTCTCCTTCTCCTTCTTCTACTTCTTCTGCTTCACCCCCCTGACTTCACCTTCTCCTTCTCCTTCTTCTGCTTCTTCTGATTCACCCTCCTAACTTCACCTTCTCCTTCTCCTTCTTCTGCTTCTTCTGATTCACCCTCCTGACTTCACCTTCTCCTTCTCCTTCTTCTGCTTCTTCTGATTCACCCTCCAGACTTCCCCTTCTCCTTCTTCTTCTTCTACTTCTTCTGATTCAACCTCCAGACTTCACCTTCTCCTTCTCCTTCTTCTACTTCTTCTGATTCACCCTCCAGACTTCACCTTCTCCTTCTCCTTCTTCTACTTCTTCTGATTCACCCTCCTGACTTCACCTTCTCCTTCTCCTTCTTCTGCTTCTTCTGCTTCACCCTCCAGACTTCACCTTCTCCTTCTCCTTCTTCTGCTTCTTCTGTTTCACCCTCCAGACTTCACCTTCTCCTTCTCCTTCTTCTGCTTCTTCTGCTTCACCTTCCTGACTTCACCTTCTCCTTCTCCTTCTTCTACTTCTTCTGATTCACCCTCCAGACTTCACCTTCTCCTTCTCCTTCTTCTGCTTCTTCTGCTTCACCATCCAGACTTCACCTTCTCCTTCTCCTTCTTCTACTTCTTCTGCTTCGCCCTCCAGACTTCACCTTCTCCTTCTCCTTCTTCTGCTTCTTCTGCTTCACCCTCCAGACTTCACCTTCTCCTTCTCCTTCCTCTGCTTCTTCTGCTTCACCCTCCTGACTTCACCTTCTCCTTCTCCTTCTTCTACTTCTTCTGATTCACCCTCCAGACTTCACCTTCTCCTTCTCCTTCTTCTGCTTCTTCTGCTTCACCCTCCAGACTTCACCTTCACCTTCTCCTTCTTCTGCTTCTTCTGCTGCGCCCGCCAGACTTCACCTTCTCCTTCTCCTTCTTCTGCTTCTTCTGCTTCACCTTCCTGACTTCGCCTTCTCCTTCTCCTTCTTCTACTTTTTCTGCTTCACCCCCCTGACTTCACCTTCTCCTTCTCCTTCTTCTGCTTCTTCTGATTCACCCTCCTAACTTCACCTTCTCCTTCTCCTTCTTCTGCTTCTTCTGATTCACCCTCCTGACTTCACCTTCTCCTTCTCCTTCTTCTACTTCTTCTGATTCACCCTCCAGACTTCACCATCTCCTTCTCCTTCTTCTACTTCTTCTGATTCACCCTCCAGACTTCACCTTCTCCTTCTCCTTCTTCTACCTCTTCTGATTCACCCTCCAGACTTCACCTTCTCCTTCTCCTTCTTCTACTTCTTCTGATTCACCCTCCAGTCTTCACCTTCTACTTCTCCTTCTTCTGCTTCTTCTGCTTCACCCTCTAGACTTCACCTTCTCCTTCTCTTTCTTCTGCTTCTTCTGATTCACCCTCCAGACTTCACCTTCTCCTTCTCCTTCTTCTGATTCTTCTGATTCACACTCCAGACTTCACCTTCTCCTTCTCCTTCTTCTACTTCTTCTGATTCAACCTCCAGTCTTCACCTTCTCCTTCTCCTTCTTCAACTTCTTCTGATTCACCCTCCAGACTTCGCCTTCTCCTTCTCCTTCTTCTGCTTCTTCTGATTCACCCTCCAGACTTCACCTTCACCTTCTCCTTCTTCTGCTTCTTCTGCTGCGCCCGCCAGACTTCACCTTCTCCTTCTCCTTCTTCTGCTTCTTCTGCTTCACCTTCCTGACTTCGCCTTCTCCTTCTCCTTCTTCTACTTTTTCTGCTTCACCCCCCTGACTTCACCTTCTCCTTCTCCTTCTTCTGCTTCTTCTGATTCACCCTCCTAACTTCACCTTCTCCTTCTCCTTCTTCTGCTTCTTCTGATTCACCCTCCAGACTTCACCTTCTCCTTCTCCTTCTTCTGATTCTTCTGATTCACACTACAGACTTCACCTTCTCCTTCTCCTTCTTCTACTTCTTCTGATTCAACCTCCAGTCTTCACCTTCTCCTTCTCCTTCTTCAACTTCTTCTGATTCACCCTCCAGACTTCGCCTTCTCCTTCTCCTTCTTCTACTTCTTCTGATTCACCCTCCAGACTTCACCTTCTCCTTCTCCTTCTTCTGCTTCTTCTGCTTCACCCTCCAGACTTCACCTTCACCTTCTCCTTCTTCTGCTTCTTCTGCTGCGCCCGCCAGACTTCACCTTCTCCTTCTCCTTCTTCTGCTTCTTCTGCTTCACCTTCCTGACTTCGCCTTCTCCTTCTCCTTCTTCTACTTTTTCTGCTTCACCCCCCTGACTTCACCTTCTCCTTCTCCTTCTTCTGCTTCTTCTGATTCACCCTCCTAACTTCACCTTCTCCTTCTCCTTCTTCTGCTTCTTCTGATTCACCCTCCTGACTTCACCTTCTCCTTCTCCTTCTTCTACTTCTTCTGATTCACCCTCCAGACTTCACCATCTCCTTCTCCTTCTTCTACTTCTTCTGATTCACCCTCCAGACTTCACCATCTCCTTCTCCTTCTTCTACCTCTTCTGATTCACCCTCCAGACTTCACCTTCTCCTTCTCCTTCTTCTACTTCTTCTGATTCACCCTCCAGTCTTCACCTTCTACTTCTCCTTCTTCTGCTTCTTCTGCTTCACCCTCTAGACTTCACCTTCTCCTTCTCTTTCTTCTGCTTCTTCTGATTCACCCTCCAGACTTCACCTTCTCCTTCTCCTTCTTCTGATTCTTCTGATTCACCCTCCAGACTTCACCTTCTCCTTCTCCTTCTTCTACTTCTTCTGATTCAACCTCCAGTCTTCACCTTCTCCTTCTCCTTCTTCAACTTCTTCTGATTCACCCTCCAGACTTCGCCTTCTCCTTCTCCTTCTTCTACTTCTTCTGATTCACCCTCCAGACTTCACCTTCTCCTTCTCCTTCTTCTGCTTCTTCTGATTCACCCTCCAGACTTCGCCTTCTCCTTCTCCTTCTTCTACTTCTTCCGCTTCACCCTCCAGACTTCACCTTCTCCTTCTCCTTCTTCTACTTCTTCTGATTCACCCTCCAGACTTCACCTTCTCCTTCTTCTGCTTCTTCTGATTCACCCTCCAGACTTCACCTTCTCCTTCTCCTTATTCTGCTTCTTCTGATTCACCCTCCAGACTTCACCTTCTCCTTCTCCTTCTTCAACTTCTTCTGATTCACCCTCCAGACTTCACCTTCTCCTTCTCCTTCTTCTGCTTCTTCTGATTCACCCTCCAGACTTCACCTCCTCCTTCTCCTTCTTCTGCTTCTTCTGCTTCTCCCTCCAGACTTCACCTTCTCCTTCTCCTTCTTCTGCTTCTTCTGCTTCACCCTCCTTACTTCACCTTCTCCTTCTCCTTCTTCTACTTCTTCTGATTCACCCTCCAGACTTCACCTTCTTCTTCTCCTTCTTCTGCTTCTTCTGCTTCACCCTCCAGACTTCACCTTCTCCTTCTCCTTCTTCTGCTTCTTCTGCTTCGCCCTCCAGACTTCACCTTCTCCTTCTCCTTCTTCTACTTCTTCTGCTTCACGCTCCAGACTTCACCTTCTCCTTCTCCTTCTTCTACTTCTTCTGATTCACCCTCCAGACTTCACCTTCTCCTTCTCCTTCTTCTGCTTCTTCTGATTCACCCTCCAGATTTCACCTTCTCCTTCTCCTTATTCTGCTTCTTCTGATTCACCCTCCAGACTTCACCTTCTCCTTCTCCTTCTTCTACTTCTTCTGATTCATCCTCCAGACTACACCTTCTCCTTCTCCTTCTTCTACTTCTTCTGATTCACCCTCCAGACTTCACCTTCTCCTTCTCCTTCTTCTGCTCCTTTTGATTCACCCTCCAGACTTGACCTTCTCCTTCTCCTTCTTCTACTTCTTCTGATTCACCCTCCAGACTTCACCTCCTCCTTCTCCTTCTTCTACTTCTTCTGATTCACAATCCAGACTTCACCTTCTCCTTCTCCTTCTTCTACTTCTTCTGCTTCTCCCTCCAGACTTCACCTTCTCCTTCTCCTTCTTCTGCTTCTTCTGATTCACCCTCCAGACTTCACCTTCTCCTTCTCCTTCTTCCACTTCTTCTGATTCACCCTCCAGACTTCACCTTCTCCTTCTCCTTCTTCTGCTTCTTCTGCTTCACCCTTAGGACTTCACCTTCTCCTTCTCCTCCTTCTGCTTCTTCTGCTGCGCCCTCCGGCTTCACCGTCTCCATCTCCTTCTTCTGCTTCTTCTGCTTCACCCTCCTGACTTCACCTTCTCCTTCTCCTTCTTCTGCTTCTTCTGCTTCACCCTCCTGACTTCACCTTCTCCTTCTCCTTCTTCTACTTCTTCTGCTTCACCCCCCTGACTTCACCTTCTCCTTCTCCTTCTTCTGCTTCTTCTGATTCACCCTCCTAACTTCACCTTCTCCTTCTCCTTCTTCTGCTTCTTCTGATTCACCCTCCTGACTTCACCTTCTCCTTCTCCTTCTTCTGCTTCTTCTGATTCACCCTCCAGACTTCCCCTTCTCCTTCTTCTTCTTCTACTTCTTCTGATTCAACCTCCAGACTTCACCTTCTCCTTCTCCTTCTTCTACTTCTTCTGATTCACCCTCCAGACTTCACCTTCTCCTTCTCCTTCTTCTACTTCTTCTGATTCACCCTCCTGACTTCACCTTCTCCTTCTCCTTCTTCTGCTTCTTCTGCTTCACCCTCCAGACTTCACCTTCTCCTTCTCCTTCTTCTGCTTCTTCTGTTTCACCCTCCAGACTTCACCTTCTCCTTCTCCTTCTTCTGCTTCTTCTGCTTCACCTTCCTGACTTCACCTTCTCCTTCTCCTTCTTCTACTTCTTCTGATTCACCCTCCAGACTTCACCTTCTCCTTCTCCTTCTTCTGCTTCTTCTGCTTCACCATCCAGACTTCACCTTCTCCTTCTCCTTCTTCTACTTCTTCTGCTTCGCCCTCCAGACTTCACCTTCTCCTTCTCCTTCTTCTGCTTCTTCTGCTTCACCCTCCAGACTTCACCTTCTCCTTCTCCTTCCTCTGCTTCTTCTGCTTCACCCTCCTGACTTCACCTTCTCCTTCTCCTTCTTCTACTTCTTCTGATTCACCCTCCAGACTTCACCTTCTCCTTCTCCTTCTTCTGCTTCTTCTGCTTCACCCTCCAGACTTCACCTTCACCTTCTCCTTCTTCTGCTTCTTCTGCTGCGCCCGCCAGACTTCACCTTCTCCTTCTCCTTCTTCTGCTTCTTCTGCTTCACCTTCCTGACTTCGCCTTCTCCTTCTCCTTCTTCTACTTTTTCTGCTTCACCCCCCTGACTTCACCTTCTCCTTCTCCTTCTTCTGCTTCTTCTGATTCACCCTCCTAACTTCACCTTCTCCTTCTCCTTCTTCTGCTTCTTCTGATTCACCCTCCTGACTTCACCTTCTCCTTCTCCTTCTTCTACTTCTTCTGATTCACCCTCCAGACTTCACCATCTCCTTCTCCTTCTTCTACTTCTTCTGATTCACCCTCCAGACTTCACCTTCTCCTTCTCCTTCTTCTACCTCTTCTGATTCACCCTCCAGACTTCACCTTCTCCTTCTTCTACTTCTTCTGATTCACCCTCCAGTCTTCACCTTCTACTTCTCCTTCTTCTGCTTCTTCTGCTTCACCCTCTAGACTTCACCTTCTCCTTCTCTTTCTTCTGCTTCTTCTGATTCACCCTCCAGACTTCACCTTCTCCTTCTCCTTCTTCTGATTCTTCTGATTCACACTCCAGACTTCACCTTCTCCTTCTCCTTCTTCTGCTTCTTCTGATTCACCCTCCTGACTTCACCTTCTCCTTCTCCTTCTTCTGCTTCTTCTGATTCACCCTCCAGACTTCACCTTCTCCTTCTCCTTATTCTGCTTCTTCTGATTCACCCTCCAGACTTCACCTTCTCCTTCTCCTTCTTCTGCTTCTTCTGATTCACTCTTCAGACTTCACCTTCTCCTTCCCCTTCTTCTGCTTCTTCTGATTCACCCTCCAGACTTCACCTTCTCCTTCTCCTTCTTCTACTTATTCTGATTCACCCTCCAGACTTCATCTTCTCCTTCTCCTTCTTCTGCTTCTTCTGATTCACCCTCCAGACTTCACCTTCTCCTTCTCCTTCTTCTGCTTCTTCTGATGCACCCTCCAGACTTCAACTTCTCCTTCTCCTTGTTCTACTTCTTCTGATTCACCCTCCAGACTTCACCTTCTCCTTCTCCTTCTTCTACTTCTTCTGATTCACCCTCCAGACTTCACCTTCTCCTTCTCCTTCTTCTGCTTCTTCTGATTCACCCTCCAGACTTCACCTTCTCCTTCTCCTTCTTCTGCTTCTTCTGATACACCCTCCAGACTTCACCTTCTCCTTCTCCTTCTTCTGCTTCTTCTGGTTCACCCTTCAGACATCACCTTCTCCTTCTCCTTCTTCTGCTTCTTCTGATTCACCCTCCAGACCTCAACTTCTCCTTCTCCTTCTTCTAATTCTTCTGATTCACCCTCCAGACTTCATCTTCTCCTTCTCCTTCTTCTGCTTCTTCTGATTCACCCTCCAGACTTCACCTTCTCCTTCTCCTTCTTCTGCTTCTTCTGATTCACCCTCCAGACTTCGCCTTCTCCTTCTCCTTCTTCTACTTCTTCTGATTCACCCTCCAGACTTCACCTTCTCCTTCTCCTTCTTCTACTTCTTCTGATTCAACCTCCAGTCTTCACCTTCTCCTTCTCCTTCTTCAACTTCTTCTGATTCACCCTCCAGACTTCGCCTTCTCCTTCTCCTTCTTCTACTTCTTCTGATTCACCCTCCAGACTTCACCTTCTCCTTCTCCTTCTTCTGCTTCTTCTGATTCACCCTCCAGACTTCGCCTTCTCCTTCTCCTTCTTCTACTTCTTCCGCTTCACCCTCCAGACTTCACCTTCTCCTTCTCCTTCTTCTACTTCTTCTGATTCACCCTCCAGACTTCACCTTCTCCTTCTCCTTCTTCTGCTTCTTCTGATTCACCCTCCAGACTTCACCTTCTCCTTCTCCTTATTCTGCTTCTTCTGATTCACCCTCCAGACTTCACCTTCTCCTTCTCCTTCTTCAACTTCTTCTGATTCACCCTCCAGACTTCACCTTCTCCTTCTCCTTCTTCTGCTTCTTCTGATTCACCCTCCAGACTTCACCTCCTCCTTCTCCTTCTTCTGCTTCTTCTGCTTCACCCTCCAGACTTCACCTTCTCCTTCTCCTTCTTCTGCTTCTTCTGCTTCACCCTCCTTACTTCACCTTCTACTTCTCCTTCTTCTACTTCTTCTGATTCACCCTCCAGACTTCACCTCCTCCTTCTCCTTCTTCTGCTTCTTCTGATTCACCCTCCAGACTTCACCTCCTCCTTCTCCTTCTTCTGCTTCTTCTGATTCACCCTCCAGACTTCACCTTCTCCTTCTCCTTCTTCTGCTTCTTCTGATGCACCCTCCAGACTTCAACTTCTCCTTCTCCTTGTTCTACTTCTTCTGATTCACCCTCCAGACTTCACCTTCTCCTTCTCCTTCTTCTACTTCTTCTGATTCACCCTCCAGACTTCACCTTCTACTTCTCCTTCTTCTGCTTCTTCTGATTCACCCTCCAGACTTCACCTTCTCCTTCTCCTTCTTCTGCTTCTTCTGATACACCCTCCAGACTTCACCTTCTCCTTCTCCTTCTTCTGCTTCTTCTGGTTCACACTTCAGACTTCACCTTCTCCTTCTCCTTCTTCTGCTTCTTCTGATTCACCCTCCAGACCTCAACTTCTCCTTCTCCTTCTTCTAATTCTTCTGATTCACCCTCCAGACTTCATCTTCTCCTTCTCCTTCTTCTGCTTCTTCTGATTCACCCTCCAGACTTCACCTTCTCCTTCTCCTTCTTCTGCTTCTTCTGATTCACCCTCCAGACTTCGCCTTCTCCTTCTCCTTCTTCTACTTCTTCTGATTCACCCTCCAGACTTCACCTTCTCCTTCTCCTTCTTCTACTTCTTCTGATTCAACCTCCAGTCTTCACCTTCTCCTTCTCCTTCTTCAACTTCTTCTGATTCACCCTCCAGACTTCGCCTTCTCCTTCTCCTTCTTCTACTTCTTCTGATTCACCCTCCAGACTTCACCTTCTCCTTCTCCTTCTTCTGCTTCTTCTGATTCACCCTCCAGACTTCGCCTTCTCCTTCTACTTCTTCTACTTCTTCCGCTTCACCCTCCAGACTTCACCTTCTCCTTCTCCTTCTTCTACTTCTTCTGATTCACCCTCCAGACTTCACCTTCTCCTTCTCCTTCTTCTGCTTCTTCTGATTCACCCTCCAGACTTCACCTTCTCCTTCTCCTTATTCTGCTTCTTCTGATTCACCTTCCAGACTTCACCTTCTCCTTCTCCTTCTTCAACTTCTTCTGATTCACCCTCCAGACTTCACCTTCTCCTTCTCCTTCTTCTGCTTCTTCTGATTCACCCTCCAGACTTCACCTCCTCCTTCTCCTTCTTCTGCTTCTTCTGCTTCAAAATCCAGACTTCACCTTCTCCTTCTCCTTCTTCTGCTTCTTCTGCTTCACCCTCCTTACTTCACCTTCTACTTCTCCTTCTTCTACTTCTTCTGATTCACCCTCCAGACTTCACCTTCTCCTTCTCCTTCTTCTGCTTCTTCTGCTTCACCCTCCAGACTTCACCTTCTCCTTCTCCTTCTTCTGCTTCTTCTGCTTCGCCCTCCAGACTTCACCTTCTCCATCTCCTTCTTCTACTTCTTCTGCTTCACGCTCCAGACTTCACCTTCCCCTTCTCCTTCTTCTACTTCTTCTGATTCACCCTCCAGACTTCACCTTCTCCTTCTCCTTCTTCTGCTTCTTCTGATTCACCCTCCAGACTTCACCTTCTCCTTCTCCTTATTCTGCTTCTTCTGATTCACCCTCCAGACTTCACCTTCTCCTTCTCCTTCTTCTACTTCTTCTGATTCATCCTCCAGACTACACCTTCTCCTTCTCCTTCTTCTACTTCTTCTGATTCACCCTCCAGACTTCACCTTCTCCTTCTCCTTCTTCTGCTCCTTTTGATTCACCCTCCAGGCTTGACCTTCTCCTTCTCCTTCTTCTACTTCTTCTGATTCACCCTCCAGACATCACCTCCTCCTTCTCCTTCTTCTACTTCTTCTGATTCACAATCCAGACTTCACCTTCTCCTTCTCCTTCTTCTACTTCTTCTGCTTCTCCCTCCAGACTTCACCTTCTCCTTCTCCTTCTTCTGCTTCTTCTGATTCACCCTCCAGACTTCACCTTCTCCTTCTCCTTCTTCCACTTCTTCTGATTCACCCTCCAGACTTCACCTTCTCCTTCTCCTTCTTCTACTTCTTCTGATTCACCCTCCTGACTTCACCTTCTCCTTCTCCTTCTTCTGCTTCTTCTGCTTCACCCTCCAGACTTCATCTTCTCCTTCTCCTTCTTCTGCTTCTTCTGCTTCACCCTCCAGACTTCACCTTCTCCTTCTCCTTCTTCTGCTTCTTCTGCTTCAACCTCCTTACTTCACCTTCTCCTTCTCCTTCTTCTACTTCTTGTGATTCACCCTCCAGACTTCACCTTCTCCTTCTCCTTCTTCTGCTTCTTCTGCTTCACCCTCCAGACTTCACCTTCTCCTTCTCCTTCTTCTGCTTCTTCTGCTACGCCCTCCAGACTTCACCTTCTCCTTCTCCTGCTTCTGCTTCTTCTGCTTCACCCTCCAGATTTCACCTTCTCCTTCTCCTTCTTCTGCTTCACCCTCCTGACTTCACCTTCTCCTTCTCCTTCTTCTACTTCTTCTGATTCACCCTCCAGACTTCACCTTCTCCTTCTCCTTCTTCTGCTTCTTCTGCTTCACCCTTAGGACTTCACCTTCTCCTTCTCCTCCTTCTGCTTCTTCTGCTGCGCCCTCCAGGCTTCACCGTCTCCATCTCCTTCTTCTGCTTCTTCTGCTTCACCCTCCTGACTTCACCTTCTCCTTCTCCTTCTTCTGCTTCTTCTGCTTCACCCTCCTGACTTCACCTTCTCCTTCTCCTTCTTCTACTTCTTCTGCTTCACCCCCCTGACTTCACCTTCTCCTTCTCCTTCTTCTGCTTCTTCTGATTCACCCTCCTAACTTCACCTTCTCCTTCTCCTTCTTCTGCTTCTTCTGATTCACCCTCCTGACTTCACCTTCTCCTTCTCCTTCTTCTGCTTCTTCTGATTCACCCTCCAGACTTCACCTTCTCCTTCTCCTTCTTCTGCTTCTTCTGATTCACCCTCCAGACTTCACCTTCTCCTTCTCCTTCTTCTGCTCCTTCTGATTCGCCCACCAGACCTCACCTTCTCCTTCTCCTTCTTCTACTTCTTCTGATTCACCCTCCAGACTTCATCTTCTCCTTCTCCTTCTTCTGCTTCTTCTGATTCACGCTCCAGACTTCATCTTCTACTTCTCCTTCTTCTGCTTCTTCTAATTCACCCTCCAGACTTCACCATCTCCTTCTCCTTCGTCGACTTCTTCTGATTCACCCTCCAGACTTCACCTTCTCCTTCTCCTTCTTCTCCTTCTTCTGATTCACCCTCCAGTCTTCACCTTCTTCTCCTTCTTCTGCTTCTTCTGCTTCACCCTCCAGACTTCACCTTCTCCTTCTCTTTCTTCTGCTTCTTCTGATTCACCCTCCAGACTTCACCTTCTCCTTCTCCTTCGTCTGATTCTTCTGATTCACCCTCCAGACTTCACCTTCTCCTTCTCCTTCTTCTGCTTCTTCTGATTCACCCTCCTGACTTCACCTTCTCCTTCTCCTTCTTCTACTTCTTCTGATTCACCCTTCTGACTTCACCTTCTCCTTCTCCTTCTTCTACTTCTTCTGCTTCACCCTCCAGACTTCACCTTCTCCTTCTCCTTCTTCTACTTCTTCTGATTCACCCTCCAGACTTCACCTTCTCCTTCTCCTTCTTCTGCTTCTTCTGATTCACCCTCCAGACTTCACCTTCTCCTTCTCCTTATTCTGCTTCTTCTGATTCACCCTCCAGACTTCACCTTCTCCTTCTCCTTCTTCTGCTTCTTCTGATTCACCCTCCAGACTTCATCTTCTCCTTCTCCTTCTTCTGCTTCTTCTGAATCACCCTCCAGACTTCACCTTCTCCTTCTCCTTCTTCTACTTCTTCTGATTCACCTTCCAGACTTTACATTCTCCTTCTCCTTCTTCTGCTTCTTCTGCTTCACCCTCCAGACTTCACCTTCTCCTTCTCCTTCTTCTACTTCTTCTGATTCACCCTCCAGACTTCACCTTCTCCTTCTCCTTCTTCTGCTTCTTCTGCTTCACCCTCCAGACTTCACCTTCTCCTTCTCCTTCTTCCACTTCTTCTGATTCACCCTCCAGACTTCACCTTCTCCTTCTCCTTCTTCTACATCTTCTGATTCACCCTCCGGACTTCACCTTCTCCTTTTCCTTCTTCTACTTCTTCTGATTCACCCTCCTGACTCCACCTTCTCCTTCTCCTTCTTCTGCTTCTTCTGCTTCACCCTCCAGACTTCACCTTCTCCTTCTCCTTCTTCTGCTTCACCCTCCAGACTTCACCTTCTCCTTCTCCTTCTTCTGCTTCTTCTGCTTCACCCTCCTTACTTCACCTTCTCCTTCTCCTTCTTCTACTTCTTCTGATTCACCCTCCAGACTTCACCTTCTCCTTCTCCTTCTTCTGCTTCTTCTGCTTCACCCTCCAGACTTCACCTTCTCCTTCTCCTTCTTCTGCTTCTTCTGCTTCACCCTCCAGATTTCACCTTCTCCTTCTCCTTCTTCTGCTTCTTCTGCTTCACCCTCCTGACTTCACCTTCTCCTTCTCCTTCTTCTACTTCTTCTGATTCACCCTCCAGACTTCACCTTCTCCTTCTCCTTCTTCTGCTTCTTCGGATTCACCCTCCAGACTTCACCTCCTCCTTCTCCTTCTTCTGCTTCTTCTGCTTCACCCTCCAGACTTCACCTTCTCCTTCTCCTTCTTCTGCTTCTTCTGCTTCACCCTCCTTACTTCACCTTCTCCTTCTCCTTCTTCTACTTCTTCTGATTCACCCTCCAGACTTCACCTTCTCCTTCTCCTTCTTCTGCTTCTTCTGCTTCACCCTCCAGGCTTCACCTTCTCCTTCTCCTTCTTCTGCTTCTTCTGCTTCGCCCTCCAGACTTCACCTTCTCCTTCTCCTTCTTCTACTTCTTCTGCTTCACCCTCCAGACTTCACCTTCTCCTTCTCCTTCTTCTACTTCTTCTGATTCACCTTCCAGACTTCACCTTCTCCTTCTCCTTCTTCTGCTTCTTCTGCTTCACCCTCCAGACTTCACCTTCTCCTTCTCCTTCTTCTACTTCTTCTGATTCACCCTCCAGACTTCACCTTCTCCTTCTCCTTCTTCTGCTTCTTCTGCTTCACCCTCCAGACTTCACCTTCTCCTTCTCCTTCTTCCACTTCTTCTGATTCACCCTCCAGACTTCACCTTCTCCTTCTCCTTCTTCTACATCTTCTGATTCACCCTCCGGACTTCACCTTCTCCTTTTCCTTCTTCTACTTCTTCTGATTCACCCTCCTGACTCCACCTTCTCCTTCTCCTTCTTCTGCTTCTTCTGCTTCACCCTCCAGACTTCACCTTCTCCTTCTCCTTCTTCTGCTTCACCCTCCAGACTTCACCTTCTCCTTCTCCTTCTTCTGCTTCTTCTGCTTCACCCTCCTTACTTCACCTTCTCCTTCTCCTTCTTCTACTTCTTCTGATTCACCCTCCAGACTTCACCTTCTCCTTCTCCTTCTTCTGCTTCTTCTGCATCACCCTCCAGACTTCACCTTCTCCTTCTCCTTCTTCTGCTTCTTCTGCTTCACCCTCCAGATTTCACCTTCTCCTTCTCCTTCTTCTGCTTCTTCTGCTTCACCCTCCTGACTTCACCTTCTCCTTCTCCTTCTTCTACTTCTTCTGATTCACCCTCCAGACTTCACCTTCTCCTTCTCCTTCTTCTGCTTCTTCTGATTCACCCTCCAGACTTCACCTCCTCCTTCTCCTTCTTCTGCTTCTTCTGCTTCACCCTCCAGACTTCACCTTCTCCTTCTCCTTCTTCTGCTTCTTCTGCTTCACCCTCCTTACTTCACCTTCTCCTTCTCCTTCTTCTACTTCTTCTGATTCACCCTCCAGACCTCACCTTCTCCTTCTCCTTCTTCTGCTTCTTCTGCTTCACCCTCCAGACTTCACCTTCTCCTTCTCCTTCTTCTGCTTCTTCTGCTTCGCCCTCCAGACTTCACCTTCTCCTTCTCCTTCTTCTACTTCTTCTGCTTCACCCTCCAGACTTCACCTTCTCCTTCTCCTTCTTCTACTTCTTCTGATTCACCCTCCAGACTTCACCTTCTCCTTCTCCTTCTTCTGCTTCTTCTGATTCACCCTCCAGACTTCACCTTCTCCTTCTCCTTATTCTGCTTCTTCTGATTCACCCTCCAGACTTCACCTTCTCCTTCTCCTTCTTCTACTTCTTCTGATTCATCCTCCAGACTACACCTTCTCCTTCTCCTTCTTCTACTTCTTCTGATTCACCCTCCAGACTTCACCTTCTCCTTCTCCTTCTTCTGCTCCTTTTGATTCACCCTCTAGACTTGACCTTCTCCTTCTCCTTCTTCTACTTCTTCTGATTCACCCTCCAGACGTCACCTCCTCCTTCTCCTTCTTCTACTTCTTCTGATTCACAATCCAGACTTCACCTTCTCCTTCTCCTTCTTCTACTTCTTCTGCTTCTCCCTCCAGACTTCACCTTCTCCTTCTCCTTCTTCTGCTTCTTCTGATTCACCCTCCAGACTTCACCTTCTCCTTCTCCTTCTTCCACTTCTTCTGATTCACCCTCCAGACTTCACCTTCTCCTTCTCCTTCTTCTACTTCTTCTGATTCACCCTCCAGACTTCACCTTCTTCTTTTCCTTCTTCTACTTCTTCTGATTCACCCTCCTGACTTCACCTTCTCCTTCTCCTTCTTCTGCTTCTTCTGCTTCACCCTCCAGACTTCACCTTCTCCTTCTCCTTCTTCTGCTTCTTCTGCTTCACCCTCCAGACTTCACCTTCTCCTTCTCCTTCTTCTGCTTCTTCTGCTTCACCCTCCTTACTTCACCTTCTCCTTCTCCTTCTTCTACTTCTTGTGATTCACCCTCCAGACTTCACCTTCTCCTTCTCCTTCTTCTGCTTCTTCTGCTTCACCCTCCAGACTTCACCTTCTTCTTATCCTTCTTCTGCTTCTTCTGATTCACCCTCCAGACTTCACCTTCTCCTTCTCCTTCGTCTGATTCTTCTGATTCACCCTCCAGACTTCACCTTCTCCTTCTCCTTCTTCTGCTTCTTCTGATTCACCCTCCTGACTTCACCTTCTCCTTCTCCTTCTTCTACTTCTTCTGATTCACCCTCCTGACTTCACCTTCTCCTTCTCCTTCTTCTACTTCTTCTGCTTCACCCTCCAGACTTCACCTTCTCCTTCTCCTTCTTCTACTTCTTCTGATTCACCCTCCAGACTTCACCTTCTCCTTCTCCTTCTTCTGCTTCTTCTGATTCACCCTCCAGACTTCACCTTCTCCTTCTCCTTCTTCTGCTTCTTCTGCTTCACCCTCCAGACTTCACCTTCTCCTTCTCCTTCTTCTGCTTCTTCTGCTTCACCCTCCAGATTTCACCTTCTCCTTCTCCTTCTTCTGCTTCTTCTGCTTCACCCTCCTGACTTCACCTTCTCCTTCTCCTTCTTCTACTTCTTCTGATTCACCCTCCAGACTTCACCTTCTCCTTCTCCTTCTTCTGCTTCTTCGGATTCACCCTCCAGACTTCACCTCCTCCTTCTCCTTCTTCTGCTTCTTCTGCTTCACCCTCCAGACTTCACCTTCTCCTTCTCCTTCTTCTGCTTCTTCTGCTTCACCCTCCTTACTTCACCTTCTCCTTCTCCTTCTTCTACTTCTTCTGATTCACCCTCCAGACTTCACCTTCTCATTCTCCTTCTTCTGCTTCTTCTGCTTCACCCTCCAGGCTTCACCTTCTCCTTCTCCTTCTTCTGCTTCTTCTGCTTCGCCCTCCAGACTTCACCTTCTCCTTCTCCTTCTTCTACTTCTTCTGCTTCACCCTCCAGACTTCACCTTCTCCTTCTCCTTCTTCTACTTCTTCTGATTCACCTTCCAGACTTCACCTTCTCCTTCTCCTTCTTCTGCTTCTTCTGCTTCACCCTCCAGACTTCACCTTCTCCTTCTCCTTCTTCTACTTCTTCTGATTCACCCTCCAGACTTCACCTTCTCCTTCTCCTTCTTCTGCTTCTTCTGCTTCACCCTCCAGACTTCACCTTCTCCTTCTCCTTCTTCTGCTTCACCCTCCAGACTTCACCTTCTACTTCTCCTTCTTCTGCTTCTTCTGCTTCACCCTCCTTACTTCACCTTCTCCTTCTCCTTCTTCTACTTCTTCTGATTCACCCTCCAGACTTCACCTTCTCCTTCTCCTTCTTCTGCTTCTTCTGCATCACCCTCCAGACTTCACCTTCTCCTTCTCCTTCTTCTGCTTCTTCTGCTTCACCCTCCAGATTTCACCTTCTCCTTCTCCTTCTTCTGCTTCTTCTGCTTCACCCTCCTGACTTCACCTTCTCCTTCTCCTTCTTCTACTTCTTCTGATTCACCCTCCAGACTTCACCTTCTCCTTCTCCTTCTTCTGCTTCTTCTGATTCACCCTCCAGACTTCACCTCCTCCTTCTCCTTCTTTTGCTTCTTCTGCTTCACCCTCCAGACTTCACCTTCTCCTTCTCCTTCTTCTGCTTCTTCTGCTTCACCCTCCTTACTTCACCTTCTCCTTCTCCTTCTTCTACTTCTTCTGATTCACCCTCCAGACTTCACCTTCTCCTTCTCCTTCTTCTGCTTCTTCTGCTTCACCCTCCAGACTTCACCTTCTCCTTCTCCTTCTTCTGCTTCTTCTGCTTCGCCCTCCAGACTTCACCTTCTCCTTCTCCTTCTTCTACTTCTTCTGCTTCACCCTCCAGACTTCACCTTCTCCTTCTCCTTCTTCTACTTCTTCTGATTCACCCTCCAGACTTCACCTTCTCCTTCTCCTTCTTCTGCTTCTTCTGATTCACCCTCCAGACTTCACCTTCTCCTTCTCCTTATTCTGCTTCTTCTGATTCACCCTCCAGACTTCACCTTCTCCTTCTCCTTCTTCTACTTCTTCTGATTCATCCTCCAGACTACACCTTCTCCTTCTCCTTCTTCTACTTCTTCTGATTCACCCTCCAGACTTCACCTTCTCCTTCTCCTTCTTCTGCTCCTTTTGATTCACCCTCTAGACTTGACCTTCTCCTTCTCCTTCTTCTACTTCTTCTGATTCACCCTCCAGACTTCACCTCCTCCTTCTCCTTCTTCTACTTCTTCTGATTCACAATCCAGACTTCACCTTCTCCTTCTCCTTCTTCTACTTCTTCTGCTTCTCCCTCCAGACTTCACCTTCTCCTTCTCCTTCTTCTGCTTCTTCTGATTCACCCTCCAGACTTCACCTTCTCCTTCTCCTTCTTCCACTTCTTCTGATTCACCCTCCAGACTTCACCTTCTCCTTCTCCTTCTTCTACTTCTTCTGATTCACCCTCCAGACTTCACCTTCTTCTTTTCCTTCTTCTACTTCTTCTGATTCACCCTCCTGACTTCACCTTCTCCTTCTCCTTCTTCTGCTTCTTCTGCTTCACCCTCCAGACTTCACCTTCTCCTTCTCCTTCTTCTGCTTCTTCTGCTTCACCCTCCAGACTTCACCTTCTCCTTCTCCTTCTTCTGCTTCTTCTGCTTCACCCTCCTTACTTCACCTTCTCCTTCTCCTTCTTCTACTTCTTGTGATTCACCCTCCAGACTTCACCTTCTCCTTCTCCTTCTTCTGCTTCTTCTGCTTCACCCTCCAGACTTCACCTTCTCCTTCTCCTTCTTCTGCTTCTTCTGCTTCGCCCTCCAGACTTCACCTTCTCCTTCTCCTTCTTCTGCTTCTTCTGCTTCACCCTCCAGACTTCACCTTCTTCTTATCCTTCTTCTGCTTCTTCTGATTCACCCTCCAGACTTCACCTTCTCCTTCTCCTTCGTCTGATTCTTCTGATTCACCCTCCAGACTTCACCTTCTCCTTCTCCTTCTTCTGCTTCTTCTGATTCACCCTCCTGACTTCACCTTCTCCTTCTCCTTCTTCTACTTCTTCTGATTCACCCTCCTGACTTCACCTTCTCCTTCTCCTTATTCTGCTTCTTCTGATTCACCCTCCAGACTTCACCTTCTCCTTCTCCTTATTCTGCTTCTTCTGATTCACCCTCCAGACTTCACCTTCTCCTTCTCCATCTTCTGCTTCTTCTGATTCACCCTCCAGACTTCATCTTCTCCTTCTCCTTCTTCTGCTTCTTCTGATTCACCCTCCAGACTTCACCTTCTCCTTCTCCTTCTTCTACTTCTTCTGATTCACCTTCCAGACTTCACCTTCTCCTTCTCCTTCTTCTGCTTCTTCTGCTTCACCCTCCAGACTTCACCTTCTCCTTCTCCTTCTTCTACTTCTTCTGATTCACCCTCCAGACTTCACCTTCTCCTTCTCCTTCTTCTGCTTCTTCTGCTTCACCCTCCAGACTTCACCTTCTCCTTCTCCTTCTTCCACTTCTTCTGATTCACCCTCCAGACTTCACCTTCTCCTTCTCCTTCTTCTACATCTTCTGATTCACCCTCCGGACTTCACCTTCTCCTTTTCCTTCTTCTACTTCTTCTGATTCACCCTCCTGACTTCACCTTCTCCTTCTCCTTCTTCTGCTTCTTCTGCTTCACCCTCCAGACTTCACCTTCTCCTTCTCCTTCTTCTGCTTCACCCTCCAGACTTCACCTTCTCCTTCTCCTTCTTCTGCTTCTTCTGCTTCACCCTCCTTACTTCACCTTCTCCTTCTCCTTCTTCTACTTCTTCTGATTCACCCTCCAGACTTCACCTTCTCCTTCTCCTTCTTCTGCTTCTTCTGCTTCACCCTCCAGACTTCACCTTCTCCTTCTCCTTCTTCTGCTTCTTCTGCTTCACCCTCCAGATTTCACCTTCTCCTTCTCCTTCTTCTGCTTCTTCTGCTTCACCCTCCTGACTTCACCTTCTCCTTCTCCTTCTTCTACTTCTTCTGATTCACCCTCCAGACTTCACCTTCTCCTTCTCCTTCTTCTGCTTCTTCTGATTCACCCTCCAGACTTCACCTCCTCCTTCTCCTTCTTCTGCTTCTTCTGCTTCACCCTCCAGACTTCACCTTCTCCTTCTCCTTCTTCTGCTTCTTCTGCTTCACCCTCCTTACTTCACCTTCTCCTTCTCCTTCTTCTACTTCTTCTGATTCACCCTCCAGACTTCACCTTCTCCTTCTCCTTCTTCTGCTTCTTCTGCTTCACCCTCCAGACTTCACCTTCTCCTTCTCCTTCTTCTGCTTCTTCTGCTTCGCCCTCCAGACTTCACCTTCTCCTTCTCCTTCTTCTACTTCTTCTGCTTCACCCTCCAGACTTCACCTTCTCCTTCTCCTTCTTCTACTTCTTCTGATTCACCCTCCAGACTTCACCTTCTCCTTCTCCTTCTTCTGCTTCTTCTGATTCACCCTCCAGACTTCACCTTCTCCTTCTCCTTATTCTGCTTCTTCTGATTCACCCTCCAGACTTCACCTTCTCCTTCTCCTTCTTCTACTTCTTCTGATTCATCCTCCAGACTACACCTTCTCCTTCTCCTTCTTCTACTTCTTCTGATTCACCCTCCAGACTTCACCTTCTCCTTCTCCTTCTTCTGCTCCTTTTGATTCACCCTCCAGACTTGACCTTCTCCTTCTCCTTCTTCTACTTCTTCTGATTCACCCTCCAGACTTCACCTCATCCTTCTCCTTCTTCTACTTCTTCTGATTCACAATCCAGACTTCACCTTCTCCTTCTCCTTCTTCTACTTCTTCTGCTTCTCCCTCCAGACTTCACCTTCTCCTTCTCCTTCTTCTGCTTCTTCTGATTCACCCTCCAGACTTCACCTTCTCCTTCTCCTTCTTCCACTTCTTCAGATTCTCCCTCCAGACTTCACCTTCTCCTTCTCCTTCTTCTACTTCTTCTGATTCACCCTCCAGACTTCACCTTCTCCTTTTCCTTCTTATACTTCTTCTGATTCACCCTCCTGACTTCACCTTCTCCTTCTCCTTCTTCTGCTTCTTCTGCTTCACCCTCCAGACTTCACCTTCTCCTTCTCCTTCTTCTGCTTCTTCTGCTTCACCCTCCAGACTTCACCTTCTCCTTCTCCTTCTTCTGCTTCTTCTGCTTCGCCCTCCAGACTTCACCTTCTCCTTCTCCTTCTTCTGCTTCTTCTGCTTCACCCTCCTGACTTCACCTTCTCCTTCTCCTTCTTCTACTTCTTCTGATTCACCCTCCAGACTTCACCTTCTCCTTCTCCTTCTTCTGCTTCTTCTGCTTCACCCTTAGGACTTCACCTTCTCCTTCTCCTTCTTCTGCTTCTTCTGCTGCGCCCTCCAGGCTTCACCGTCTCCATCTACTTCTTCTGCTTCTTCTGCTTCACCCTCCTGACTTCACCTTCTCCTTCTCCTTTTTCTACTTCTTCTGCTTCACCCCCCTGACTTCACCTTCTCCTTCTCCTTCTTCTGCTTCTTCTGATTCACCCTCCTAACTTCACCTTCTCCTTCTCCTTCTTCTGCTTCTTCTGATTCACCCTCCTGACTTCACCTTCTCCTTCTCCTTCTTCTGCTTCTTCTGATTCACCCTCCAGACTTCACCTTCTCCTTCTCCTTCTTCTGCTTCTTCTGATTCACCCTCCAGACTTCACCTTCTCCTTCTCCTTCTTCTGCTTCTTCTGATTCACCCTCCAGACCTCACCTTCTCCTTCTCCTTCTTCTTCTTCTTCTGATTCACCCTCCAGACTTCATCTTCTGCTTCTCCTTCTTCTGCTTCTTCTGATTCACGCTCCAGACTTCATCTTCTACTTCTCCTTCTTCTGCTTCTTCTGATTCACCCTCCAGACTTCACCATCTCCGTCTCCTTGTTCTACTTCATCTGATTCACCCTCCAGACTTCACCTTCTCCTTCTCCTTCTTCTCCTTCTTCTGATTCACCCTCCAGTCTTCACCTTCTTCTCCTTCTTCTGCTTCTTCTGCTTCACCCTCCAGACTTCACCTTCTCCTTCTCTTTCTTCTGCTTCTTCTGATTCACCCTCCAGACTTCACCTTCTCCTTCTCCTTCGTCTGATTCTTCAGATTCACCCTCCAGTCTTCACCTTCTCCTTCTCCTTCTTCTGCTTCTTCTGATTCACCCTCCTGACTTCACCTTCTCCTTCTCCTTCTTCTACTTCTTCTGATTAACCCTCCTGACTTCTCCTTCTCCTTCTCCTTCTTCTACTTCTTCTGATTCACCCTCCAGACTTCACCTTCTTCTTTTCCTTCTTCTACTTCTTCTGATTCACCCTCCTGACTTCACCTTCTCCTTCTCCTTCTTCTGCTTCTTCTGCTTCACCCTCCAGACTTCACCTTCTCCTTCTCCTTCTTCTGCTTCTTCTGCTTCACCCTCCAGACTTCACCTTCTCCTTCTCCTTCTTCTGCTTCTTCTGCTTCACCCTCCTTACTTCACCTTCTCCTTCTCCTTCTTCTACTTCTTGTGATTCACCCTCCAGACTTCACCTTCTCCTTCTCCTTCTTCT
Organism: Somniosus microcephalus; assembly: GCF_052327205.1. Lineage (NCBI taxonomy): Eukaryota > Metazoa > Chordata > Chondrichthyes > Squaliformes > Somniosidae > Somniosus > Somniosus microcephalus. Next base: position 531,917 of record NW_028225278.1, on the reverse strand, counting down.
GCTTCTTCTGCTTCACCCTCCAGACTTCACCTTCTCCTTCTCCTTCTTCTGCTTCTTCTGCTTCGCCCTCCAGACTTCACCTTCTCCTTCTCCTTCTTCTGCTTCTTCTGCTTCACCCTCCAGACTTCACCTTCTTCTTATCCTTCTTCTGCTTCTTCTGATTCACCCTCCAGACTTCACCTTCTCCTTCTCCTTCGTCTGATTCTTCTGATTCACCCTCCAGACTTCACCTTCTCATTCTCCTTCTTCTGCTTCTTCTGATTCACCCTCCTGACTTCACCTTCTCCTTCTCCTTCTTCTACTTCTTCTGATTCACCCTCCTGACTTCACCTTCTCCTTCTCCTTCTTCTACTTCTTCTGCTTCACCCTCCAGACTTCACCTTCTCCTTCTCCTTCTTCTACTTCTTCTGATTCACCCTCCAGACTTCACCTTCTCCTTCTCCTTCTTCTGCTTCTTCTGATTCACCCTCCAGACTTCACCTTCTCCTTCTCCTTATTCTGCTTCTTCTGATTCACCCTCCAGACTTCACCTTCTCCTTCTCCTTCTTCTGCTTCTTCTGATTCACCCTCCAGACTTCATCTTCTCCTTCTCCTTCTTCTGCTTCTTCTGATTCACCCTCCAGACTTCACCTTCTCCTTCTCCTTCTTCTACGTCTTCTGATTCACCTTCCAGACTTCACCTTCTCCTTCTCCTTCTTCTGCTTCTTCTGCTTCACCCTCCAGACTTCACCTTCTCCTTCTCCTTCTTCTACTTCTTCTGATTCACCCTCCAGACTTCACCTTCTCCTTCTCCTTCTTCTGCTTCTTCTGCTTCACCCTCCAGACTTCACCTTCTCCTTCTCCTTCTTCCACTTCTTCTGATTCACCCTCCAGACTTCACCTTCTCCTTCTCCTTCTTCTACATCTTCTGATTCACCCTCCGGACTTCACCTTCTCCTTTTCCTTCTTCTACTTCTTCTGATTCACCCTCCTGACTTCACCTTCTCCTTCTCCTTCTTCTGCTTCTTCTGCTTCACCCTCCAGACTTCACCTTCTCCTTCTCCTTCTTCTGCTTCACCCTCCAGACTTCACCTTCTCCTTCTCCTTCTTCTGCTTCTTCTGCTTCACCCTCCTTACTTCACCTTCTCCTTCTCCTTCTTCTACTTCTTCTGATTCACCCTCCAGACTTCACCTTCTCCTTCTCCTTCTTCTGCTTCTTCTGCTTCACCCTCCAGACTTCACCTTCTCCTTCTCCTTCTTCTGCTTCTTCTGCTTCACCCTCCAGATTTCACCTTCTCCTTCTCCTTCTTCTGCTTCTTCTGCTTCACCCTCCTGACTTCACCTTCTCCTTCTCCTTCTTCTACTTCTTCTGATTCACCCTCCAGACTTCACCTTCTCCTTCTCCTTCTTCTGCTTCTTCTGATTCACCCTCCAGACTTCACCTCCTCCTTCTCCTTCTTCTGCTTCTTCTGCTTCACCCTCCAGACTTCACCTTCTCCTTCTCCTTCTTCTGCTTCTTCTGCTCCACCCTCCTTACTTCACCTTCTCCTTCTCCTTCTTCTACTTCTTCTGATTCACCCTCCAGACTTCACCTTCTCCTTCTCCTTCTTCTGCTTCTTCTGCTTCTCCCTCCAGACTTCACCTTCTCCTTCTCCTTCTTCTGCTTCTTCTGCTTCGCCCTCCAGACTTCACCTTCTCCTTCTCCTTCTTCTACTTCTTCTGCTTCACCCTCCAGACTTCACCTTCTCCTTCTCCTTCTTCTACTTCTTCTGATTCACCCTCCAGACTTCACCTTCTCCTTCTCCTTCTTCTGCTTCTTCTGATTCACCCTCCAGACTTCACCTTCTCCTTCTCCTTATTCTGCTTCTTCTGATTCACCCTCCAGACTTCACCTTCTCCTTCTCCTTCTTCTACTTCTTCTGATTCATCCTCCAGACTACACCTTCTCCTTCTCCTTCTTCTACTTCTTCTGATTCACCCTCCAGACTTCACCTTCTCCTTCTCCTTCTTCTGCTCCTTTTGATTCACCCTCCAGACTTGACCTTCTCCTTCTCCTTCTTCTACTTCTTCTGATTCACCCTCCAGACTTCACCTCCTCCTTCTCCTTCTTCTACTTCTTCTGATTCACAATCCAGACTTCACCTTCTCCTTCTCCTTCTTCTACTTCTTCTGCTTCTCCCTCCAGACTTCACCTTCTCCTTCTCCTTCTTCTGCTTCTTCTGATTCACCCTCCAGACTTCACCTTCTCCTTCTCCTTCTTCCACTTCTTCTGATTCTCCCTCCAGACTTCACCTTCTCCTTCTCCTTCTTCTACTTCTTCTGATTCACCCTCCAGACTTCACCTTCTCCTTTTCCTTCTTCTACTTCTTCTGATTCACCCTCCTGACTTCACCTTCTCCTTCTCCTTCTTCTGCTTCTTCTGCTTCACCCTCCAGACTTCACCTTCTCCTTCTCCTTCTTCTGCTTCTTCTGCTTCACCCTCCAGACTTCACCTTCTCCTTCTCCTTCTTCTGCTTCTTCTGCTTCACCCTCCTTACTTCACCTTCTCCTTCTCCTTCTTCTACTTCTTGTGATTCACCCTCCAAACTTCACCTTCTCCTTCTCCTTCTTCTCCTTCTTCTGCTTCACCCTCCAGACTTCACCTTCTCCTGCTCCTTCTTCTGCTTCTTCTGCTTCGCCCTCCAGACTTCACCTTCTCCTTCTCCTTCTTCTGCTTCTTCTGCTTCACCCTCCAGATTTCACCTTCTCCTTCTCCTTCTTCTGCTTCTTCTGCTTCACCCTCCTGACTTCACCTTCTCCTTCTCCTTCTTCTACTTCTTCTGATTCACCCTCCAGACTTCACCTTCTCCTTCTCCTTCTTCTGCTTCTTCTGCTTCACCCTTAGGACTTCACCTTCTCCTTCTCCTTCTTCTGCTTCTTCTGCTGCGCCCTCCAGGCTTCACCGTCTCCATCTACTTCTTCTGCTTCTTCTGCTTCACCCTCCTGACTTCACCTTCTCCTTCTCCTTCTTCTACTTCTTCTGCTTCACCCCCCTGACTTCACCTTCTCCTTCTCCTTCTTCTGCTTCTTCTGATTCACCCTCCTAACTTCACCTTCTCCTTCTCCTTCTTCTGCTTCTTCTGATTCACCCTCCTGACTTCACCTTCTCCTTCTCCTTCTTCTGCTTCTTCTGATTCACCCTCCAGACTTCACCTTCTCCTTCTCCTTCTTCTGCTTCTTCTGATTCACCCTCCAGACTTCACCTTCTCCTTCTCCTTCTTCTGCTTCTTCTGATTCACCCTCCAGACCTCACCTTCTCCTTCTCCTTCTTCTTCTTCTTCTGATTCACCCTCCATACTTCATCTTCTCCTTCTCCTTCTTCTGCTTCTTCTGATTCACGCTCCAGACTTCATCTTCTACTTCTCCTTCTTCTGCTTCTTCTGATTCACCCTCCAGACTTCACCTTCTCCTTCTCCTTCTTCTGCTTCTTCTGCTTCACCCTCCAGACTTCACCTTCTCCTTCTCCTTCTTCTGCTTCTTCTGCTTCACCCTCCAGATTTCACCTTCTCCTTCTCCTTCTTCTGCTTCTTCTGCTTCACCCTCCTGACTTCACCTTCTCCTTCTCCTTCTTCTACTTCTTCTGATTCACCCTCCAGACTTCACCTTCTCCTTCTCCTTCTTCTGCTTCTTCTGATTCACCCTCCAGACTTCACCTCCTCCTTCTCCTTCTTCTGCTTCTTCTGCTTCACCCTCCAGACTTCACCTTCTCCTTCTCCTTCTTCTGCTTCTTCTGCTCCACCCTCCTTACTTCACCTTCTCCTTCTCCTTCTTCTACTTCTTCTGATTCACCCTCCAGACTTCACCTTCTCCTTCTCCTTCTTCTGCTTCTTCTGCTTCTCCCTCCAGACTTCACCTTCTCCTTCTCCTTCTTCTGCTTCTTCTGCTTCGCCCTCCAGACTTCACCTTCTCCTTCTCCTTCTTCTACTTCTTCTGCTTCACCCTCCAGACTTCACCTTCTCCTTCTCCTTCTTCTACTTCTTCTGATTCACCCTCCAGACTTCACCTTCTCCTTCTCCTTCTTCTGCTTCTTCTGATTCACCCTCCAGACTTCACCTTCTCCTTCTCCTTATTCTGCTTCTTCTGATTCACCCTCCAGACTTCACCTTCTCCTTCTCCTTCTTCTACTTCTTCTGATTCATCCTCCAGACTACACCTTCTCCTTCTCCTTCTTCTACTTCTTCTGATTCACCCTCCAGACTTCACCTTCTCCTTCTCCTTCTTCTGCTCCTTTTGATTCACCCTCCAGACTTGACCTTCTCCTTCTCCTTCTTCTACTTCTTCTGATTCACCCTCCAGACTTCACCTCCTCCTTCTCCTTCTTCTACTTCTTCTGATTCACAATCCAGACTTCACCTTCTCCTTCTCCTTCTTCTACTTCTTCTGCTTCTCCCTCCAGACTTCACCTTCTCCTTCTCCTTCTTCTGCTTCTTCTGATTCACCCTCCAGACTTCACCTTCTCCTTCTCCTTCTTCCACTTCTTCTGATTCTCCCTCCAGACTTCACCTTCTCCTTCTCCTTCTTCTACTTCTTCTGATTCACCCTCCAGACTTCACCTTCTCCTTTTCCTTCTTCTACTTCTTCTGATTCACCCTCCTGACTTCACCTTCTCCTTCTCCTTCTTCTGCTTCTTCTGCTTCACCCTCCAGACTTCACCTTCTCCTTCTCCTTCTTCTGCTTCTTCTGCTTCACCCTCCAGACTTCACCTTCTCCTTCTCCTTCTTCTGCTTCTTCTGCTTCACCCTCCTTACTTCACCTTCTCCTTCTCCTTCTTCTACTTCTTGTGATTCACCCTCCAAACTTCACCTTCTCCTTCTCCTTCTTCTGCTTCTTCTGCTTCACCCTCCAGACTTCACCTTCTCCTTCTCCTTCTTCTGCTTCTTCTGCTTCGCCCTCCAGACTTCACCTTCTCCTTCTCCTTCTTCTGCTTCTTCTGCTTCACCCTCCAGATTTCACCTTCTCCTTCTCCTTCTTCTGCTTCTTCTGCTTCACCCTCCTGACTTCACCTTCTCCTTCTCCTTCTTCTACTTCTTCTGATTCACCCTCCAGACTTCACCTTCTCCTTCTCCTTCTTCTGCTTCTTCTGCTTCACCCTTAGGACTTCACCTTCTCCTTCTCCTTCTTCTGCTTCTTCTGCTGCGCCCTCCAGGCTTCACCGTCTCCATCTACTTCTTCTGCTTCTTCTGCTTCACCCTCCTGACTTCACCTTCTCCTTCTCCTTCTTCTACTTCTTCTGCTTCACCCCCCTGACTTCACCTTCTCCTTCTCCTTCTTCTGCTTCTTCTGATTCACCCTCCTAACTTCACCTTCTCCTTCTCCTTCTTCTGCTTCTTCTGATTCACCCTCCTGACTTCACCTTCTCCTTCTCCTTCTTCTGCTTCTTCTGATTCACCCTCCAGACTTCACCTTCTCCTTCTCCTTCTTCTGCTTCTTCTGATTCACCCTCCAGACTTCACCTTCTCCTTCTCCTTCTTCTGCTTCTTCTGATTCACCCTCCAGACCTCACCTTCTCCTTCTCCTTCTTCTTCTTCTTCTGATTCACCCTCCATACTTCATCTTCTCCTTCTCCTTCTTCTGCTTCTTCTGATTCACGCTCCAGACTTCATCTTCTACTTCTCCTTCTTCTGCTTCTTCTGATTCACCCTCCAGACTTCACCATCTCCGTCTCCTTGTTCTACTTCATCTGATTCACCCTCCAGACTTCACCTTCTCCTTCTCCTTCTTCTCCTTCTTCTGATTCACCCTCCAGTCTTCACCTTCTTCTCCTTCTTCTGCTTCTTCTGCTTCACCCTCCTGACTTCACCTTCTCCTTCTCCTTCTTCTACTTCTTCTGCTTCACTCTCCAGACTTCACCTTCTCCTTCTCCTTCTTCTACTTCTTCTGATTCACCCTCCAGTCTTCACCTTCTCCTTCTCCTTCTTCTGCTTCTTCTGATTCACCCTCCAGACTTCACCTTCTCCTTCTCCTTATTCTGCTTCTTCTGATTCACCCTCCAGACTTCACCTTCTCCTTCTCCTTCTTCTGCTTCTTCTGATACACCCTCCAGACTTCATCTTCTCCTTCTCCTTCTTCTGCTTCTTCTGATTCTCCCTCCTGACTTCACCTTCTCCTTCTCCTTCTTCTACTTCTTCTGATTCACCCTCCAGACTTCAGCTTCTCCTTTTCCTTCTTCTGCTCCTTCTGCTTCACCCTCCAGACTTCACCTTCTCCTTCTCCTTCTTCTACTTCTTCTGATTCACCCTCCAGACTTCACCTTCTCCTTCTCCTTCTTCTGCTTCTTCTGCTTCACCCTCCAGACTTCACCTTCTCCTTCTCCTTCTTCCACTTCTTCTGATTCACCCTCCAGACTTCACCTTCTCCTTCTCCTTCTTCTACTTCTTCTGATTCACCCTCCAGACTTCAGCTTCTCCTTCTCCTTCTTCTGCTCCTTCTGCTTCACCCTCCAGACTTCACCTTCTCCTTCTCCTTCTTCTACTTCTTCTGATTCACCCTCCAGACTTCACCTCCTCCTTCTCCTTCTTCTGCTTCTTCTGCTTCACCCTCCAGACTTCACCTTCTCCTTCTCCTTCTTCTGCTTCTTCTGCTTCACCCTCCTTACTTCACCTTCTCCTTCTCCTTCTTCTACTTCTTCTGATTCACCCTCCAGACTTCACCTTCTCCTTCTCCTTCTTCTGCTTCTTCTGCTTCGCCCTCCAGACTTCACCTTCTCCTTCTCCTTCTTCTACTTCTTCTGCTTCACCCTCCAGACTTCACCTTCTCCTTCTCCTTCTTCTACTTCTTCTGATTCACCCTCCAGACTTCAACTTCTCCTTCTCCTTCTTCTGCTTCTTCTGATTCACCCTCCAGACTTCACCTTTTCCTTCTCCTTATTCTGCTTCTTCTGATTCACCCTCCAGACTTCACCTTCTCCTTCTCCTTCTTCTACTTCTTCTGATTCATCCTCCAGACTACACCTTCTCCTTCTCCTTCTTCTACTTCTTCTGATTCACCCTCCAGACTTCACCTTCTCCTTCTCCTTCTTCTGCTCCTTTTGATTCACCCTCCAGACTTGACCTTCTCCTTCTCCTTCTTCTACTTCTTCTGATTCACCCTCCAGACTTCACCTCCTCCTTCTCCTTCTTCTACTTCTTCTGATTCACAATCCAGACTTCACCTTCTCCTTCTCCTTCTTCTACTTCTTCTGCTTCTCCCTCCAGACTTCACCTTCTCCTTCTCCTTCTTCTGCTTCTTCTGATTCACCCTCCAGACTTCACCTTCTCCTTCTCCTTCTTCCACTTCTTCTGATTCTCCCTCCAGACTTCACCTTCTCCTTCTCCTTCTTCTACTTCTTCTGATTCACCCTCCAGACTTCACCTTCTCCTTTTCCTTCTTCTACTTCTTCTGATTCACCCTCCTGACTTCACCTTCTCCTTCTCCTTCTTCTGCTTCTTCTGCTTCACCCTCCAGACTTCACCTTCTCCTTCTCCTTCTTCTGCTTCTTCTGCTTCACCCTCCAGACTTCACCTTCTCCTTCTCCTTCTTCTGCTTCTTCTGCTTCACCCTCCTTACTTCACCTTCTCCTTCTCCTTCTTCTACTTCTTGTGATTCACCCTCCAGACTTCACCTTCTCCTTCTCCTTCTTCTGCTTCTTCTGCTTCACCCTCCAGACTTCACCTTCTCCTTCTCCTTCTTCTGCTTCTTCTGCTTCGCCCTCCAGACTTCACCTTCTCCTTCTCCTTCTTCTGCTTCTTCTGCTTCACCCTCCAGATTTCACCTTCTCCTTCTCCTTCTTCTGCTTCTTCTGCTTCACCCTCCTGACTTCACCTTCTCCTTCTCCTTCTTCTACTTCTTCTGATTCACCCTCCAGACTTCACCTTCTCCTTCTCCTTCTTCTGCTTCTTCTGCTTCACCCTTAGGACTTCACCTTCTCCTTCTCCTTCTTCTGCTTCTTCTGCTGCGCCCTCCAGGCTTCACCGTCTCCATCTACTTCTTCTGCTTCTTCTGCTTCACCCTCCTGACTTCACCTTCTCCTTCTCCTTCTTCTACTTCTTCTGCTTCACCCCCCTGACTTCACCTTCTCCTTCTCCTTCTGCTTCTTCTGATTCACCCTCCTAACTTCACCTTCTCCTTCTCCTTCTTCTGCTTCTTCTGATTCACCCTCCTGACTTCACCTTCTCCTTCTCCTTCTTCTGCTTCTTCTGATTCACCCTCCAGACTTCACCTTCTCCTTCTCCTTCTTCTGCTTCTTCTGATTCACCCTCCAGACTTCACCTTCTCCTTCTCCTTCTTCTGCTTCTTATGATTCACCCTCCAGACCTCACCTTCTCCTTCTCCTTCTTCTTCTTCTTCTGATTCACCCTCCATACTTCATCTTCTCCTTCTCCTTCTTCTGCTTCTTCTGATTCACGCTCCAGACTTCATCTTCTACTTCTCCTTCTTCTGCTTCTTCTGATTCACCCTCCAGACTTCACCATCTCCGTCTCCTTGTTCTACTTCATCTGATTCACCCTCCAGACTTCACCTTCTCCTTCTCCTTCTTCTCCTTCTTCTGATTCACCCTCCAGTCTTCACCTTCTTCTCCTTCTTCTGCTTCTTCTGCTTCACCCTCCTGACTTCACCTTCTCCTTCTCCTTCTTCTACTTCTTCTGCTTCACTCTCCAGACTTCACCTTCTCCTTCTCCTTCTTCTACTTCTTCTGATTCACCCTCCAGACTTCACCTTCTCCTTCTCCTTCTTCTGCTTCTTCTGATTCACCCTCCAGACTTCACCTTCTCCTTCTCCTTATTCTGCTTCTTCTGATTCACCCTCCAGACTTCACCTTCTCCTTTTCCTTCTTCTGCTTCTTCTGATTCACCCTCCAGACTTCATCTTCTCCTTCTCCTTCTTCTGCTTCTTCTGATTCACCCTCCTGACTTCACCTTCTCCTTCTCCTTCTTCTACTTCTTCTGATTCACCCTCCAGACTTCAGCTTCTCCTTCTCCTTCTTCTGCTCCTTCTGCTTCACCCTCCAGACTTCACCTTCTCCTTCTCCTTCTTCTACTTCTTCTGATTCACCCTCCAGACTTCACCTTCTCCTTCTCCTTCTTCTGCTTCTTCTGCTTCACCCTCCAGACTTCACCTTCTCCTTCTCCTTCTTCCACTTCTTCTGATTCACCCTCCAGACTTCACCTTCTCCTTCTCCTTCTTCTACTTCTTCTGATTCACCCTCCAGACTTCACCTTCTCCTTTTCCTTCTTCTACTTCTTCTGATTCACCCTCCTGACTTCACCTTGTCCTTCTCCTTCTTCTGCTTCTTCTGCTTCACCCTCCAGACTTCACCTTCTCCTTCTCCTTCTTCTGCTTCACCCTCCAGACTTCACCTTCTCCTTCTCCTTCTTCTGCTTCTTCTGCTTCACCCTCCTTACTTCACCTTCTCCTTCTCCTTCTTCTACTTCTTCTGATTCACCCTCCAGACTTCACCTTCTCCTTTTCCTTCTTCTGCTTCTTCTGCTTCACCCTCCAGACTTCACCTTCTCCTTCTCCTTCTTCTGCTTCTTCTGCTTCAACCTCCAGATTTCACCTTCTCCTTCTCCTTCTTCTGCTTCTTCTGCTTCACCCTCCTGACTTCACCTTCTCCTTCTCCTTCTTCTACTTCTTCTGATTCACCCTCCAGACTTCACCTTCTCCTTCTCCTTCTTCTGCTTCTTCTGCTTCACCCTTAGGACTTCACCTTCTCCTTCTCCTTCTTCTGCTTCTTCTGCTGCACCCTCCAGACTTCACCGCCTCCATCTCCTTCTTCTGCTTCTTCTGCTTCACCCTCCTGACTTCACCTTCTCCTTCTCCTTCTTCTGCTTCTTCTGCTTCACCCTCCTGACTTCACCTTCTCCTTCTCCTTCTTCTACTTCTTCTGCTTCACCCCCCTGACCTCAACTTCTCCTTCTCCTTCTTCTGCTTCTTCTGATTCACCCTCCTAACTTCACCTTCTCCTTCTCCTTCTTCTGCTTCTTCTGATTCACCCTCCTGACTTCACCTTCTCCTTCTCCTTCTTCTGCTTCTTCTGATTCACCCTCCAGACTTCACCTTCTCCTTCTCCTGCTTCTGCTTCTTCTGATTCACCCTCCAGACTTCACCTTCTCCTTCTCCTTCTTCTGCTTCTTCTGATTCACCCTCCAGACCTCACCTTCTCCTTCTCCTTCTTCTACTTCTTCTGATTCACCCTCCAGACTTCATCTTCTCCTTCTCCTTCTTCTGCTTCTTCTGATTCACGCTCCAGACTTCATCTTCCACTTCTCCTTCTTCTGCTTCTTCTGATTCACCCTCCAGACTTCACCTTCTCCTTCTCCTTCTTCTACTTCTTCTGATTCACCCTCCAGACTTCACCTTCTCCTTCTCCTTCTTCTACTTCTTCTGATTCACCCTCCAATCTTCACCTTCTCCTTCTCCTTCTTCTGCTTCTTCTGCTTCACCCTCCAGACTTCACCTTCTCCTTCTCTTTCTTCTGCTTCTTCTGATTCACCCTCCAGACTTCACCTTCTCCTTCTCCTTCGTCTGATTCTTCTGATTCACCCTCCAGACTTCACCTTCTCCTTCTCCTTCTTCTGCTTCTTCTGATTCACCCTCCTGACTTCACCTTCTCCTTCTTCTACTTCTTCTGATTCACCCTCCTGACTTCACCTTCTCCTTCTCCTTCTTCTACTTCTTCTGCTTCACCCTCCAGACTTCACCTTCTCCTTCTCCTTCTTCTACTTCTTCTGATTCACCCTCCAGACTTCACCTTCTCCTTCTCCTTCTTCTGCATCTTCTGATTCACCCTCCAGACTTCACATTCTCCTTCTCCTTATTCTGCTTCTTCTGATTCACCCTCCAGACTTCACCTTCTCCTTCTGCTTCTTCTGCTTCTTCTGATTCACCCTCCAGACTTCACCTTCTCCTTCTCCTTCTTCTGCTTCTGCTGATTCACCCTCCAGACTTCACCTTCTCCTTCTCCTTCTTCTACTTCTTCTGCTTCACCCTCCTTACTTCACCTTCTCCTTCTCCTTCTTCTACTTCTTCTGATTCACCCTCCAGACTTCACCTTCTCCTTCTCCTTCTTCTGCTTCTTCTGCTTCACCCTCCAGACTTCACCTTCTCCTTCTCCTTCTTCTGCTTCTTCTGCTTCGCCCTCCAGACTTCACCTTCTCCTTCTCCTTCTTCTACTTCTTCTGCTTCACCCTCCAGACTTCACCTTCTCCTTCTCCTTCTTCTACTTCTTCTGATTCACCCTCCAGACTTCACCTTCTCCTTCTCCTTCTTCTGCTTCTTCTGATTCACCCTCCAGACTTCACCTTCTCCTTCTCCTTATTCTGCTTCTTCTGATTCACCCTCCAGACTTCACCTTCTCCTTCTCCTTCTTCTACTTCTTCTGATTCATCCTCCAGACTACACCTTCTCCTTCTCCTTCTTCTACTTCTTCTGATTCACCCTCCAGACTTCACCTTCTCCTTCTCCTTCTTCTGCTCCTTTTGATTCACCCTCCAGACTTGACCTTCTCCTTCTCCTTCTTCTACTTCTTCTGATTCACCCTCCAGACTTCACCTCCTCCTTCTCCTTCTTCTACTTCTTCTGATTCACAATCCAGACTTCACCTTCTCCTTCTCCTTCTTCTACTTCTTCTGCTTCTCCCTCCAGACTTCACCTTCTCCTTCTCCTTCTTCTGCTTCTTCTGATTCACCCTCCAGACTTCACCTTCTCCTTCTCCTTCTTCCACTTCTTCTGATTCTCCCTCCAGACTTCACCTTCTCCTTCTCCTTCTTCTACTTCTTCTGATTCTCCCTCCAGACTTCACCTTCTCCTTTTCCTTCTTCTACTTCTTCTGATTCACCCTCCTGACTTCACCTTCTCCTTCCCCTTCTTCTGCTTCTTCTGCTTCACCCTCCAGACTTCACCTTCTCCTTCTCCTTCTTCTGCTTCTTCTGCTTCACCCTCCAGACTTCACCTTCTCCTTCTCCTTCTTCTGCTTCTTCTGCTTCACCCTCCTTACTTCACCTTCTCCTTCTCCTTCTTCTACTTCTTGTGATTCACCCTCCAGACTTCACATTCTCCTTCTCCTTCTTCTGCTTCTTCTGCTTCACCCTCCAGACTTCTCCTTCTCCTTCTCCTTCTTCTGCTTCTTCTGCTTCGCCCTCCAGACTTCGCCTTCTCCTTCTCCTTCTTCTGCTTCTTCTGCTTCACCCTCCAGATTTCACCTTCTCCTTCTCCTTCTTCTGCTTCTTCTGCTTCACCCTCCTGACTTCACCTTCTCCTTCTCCTTCTTCTACTTCTTCTGATTCACCCTCCAGACTTCACCTTCTCCTTCTCCTTCTTCTGCTTCTTCTGCTTCACCCTTAGGACTTCACGTTCTCCTTCTCCTTCTTCTGCTTCTTCTGCTGCGCCCTCCAGGCTTCACCGTCTCCATCTACTTCTTCTGCTTCTTCTGCTTCACCCTCCTGACTTCACCTTCTCCTTCTCCTTCTTCTACTTCTTCTGCTTCACCCCCCTGACTTCACCTTCTCCTTCTCCTTCTTCTGCTTCTTCTGATTCATCCTCCTAACTTTACCTTCTCCTTCTCCTTCTTCTGCTTCTTCTGATTCACCCTCCTGACTTCACCTTCTCCTTCTCCTTCTTCTGCTTCTTCTGATTCACCCTCCAGACTTCACCTTCTCCTTCTCCTTCTTCTGCTTCTTCTGATTCACCCCTCCAGACTTCACCTTCTCCTTCTCCTTCTTCTGCTTCTTCTGATTCACCCTCCAGACTTCATCTTCCACTTCTCCTTCTTCTGCTTCTTCTGATTCACCCTCCAGACTTCACCATCTCCGTCTCCTTCTTCTACTTCATCTGATTCACCCTCCAGACTTCACCTTCTCCTTCTCCTTCTTCTCCTTCTTCTGATTCACCCTCCAGTCTTCACCTTCTTCTCCTTCTTCTGCTTCTTCTGCTTCACCCTCCAGACTACACCTTCTCCTTCTCTTTCTTCTGCTTCTTCTGATTCACCCTCCAGACTTCACCTTCTCCTTCTCCTTCGTCTGATTCTTCAGATTCACACTCCAGTCTTCACCTTCTCCTTCTCCTTCTTCTGCTTCTTCTGATTCACCCTCCTGACTTCACCTTCTCCTTCTCCTTCTTCTACTTCTTCTGATTCACCCTCCTGACTTCACCTTCTCCTTCTCCTTCTTCTACTTCTTCTGCTTCACTCTCCAGACTTCACCTTCTCCTTCTCCTTCTTCTACTTCTTCTGATTCACCCTCCAGACTTCACCTTCTCCTTCTCCTTCTTCTGCTTCTTCTGATTCACCCTCCAGACTTCACCTTCTCCTTCTCCTTATTCTGCTTCTTCTGATTCACCCTCCAGACTTCACCTTCTCCTTCTCCTTCTTCTGCTTCTTCTGATTCACCCTCCAGACTTCATCTTCTCCTTCTCCTTCTTCTGCTTCTTCTGATTCACCCTCCTGACTTCACCTTCTTCTTCTCCTTCTTCTACTTCTTCTGATTCACCCTCCAGACTTCAGCTTCTCCTTCTCCTTCTTCTGCTTCTTCTGCTTCACCCTCCAGACTTCACCTTCTCCTTCTCCTTCTTCTACTTCTTCTGATTCACCCTCCAGACTTCACCTTCTCCTTCTCCTTCTTCTGCTTCTTCTGCTTCACCCTCCAGACTTCACCTTCTCCTTCTCCTTCTTCCACTTCTTCTGATTCACCCTCCAGACTTCACCTTCTCCTTCTCCTTCTTCTACTTCTTCTGATTCACCCTCCAGACTTCACCTTCTCCTTTTCCTTCTTCTACTTCTTCTGATTCACCCTCCTGACTTCACCTTGTCCTTCTCCTTCTTCTGCTTCTTCTGCTTCACCCTCCAGACTTCACCTTCTCCTTCTCCTTCTTCTGCTTCACCCTCCAGACTTCACCTTCTCCTTCTCCTTCTTCTGCTTCTTCTGCTTCACCCTCCTTACTTCACCTTCTCCTTCTCCTTCTTCTACTTCTTCTGATTCACCCTCCAGACTTCACCTTCTCCTTTTCCTTCTTCTGCTTCTTCTGCTTCACCCTCCAGACTTCACCTTCTCCTTCTCCTTCTTCTGCTTCTTCTGCTTCACCCTCCAGATTTCACCTTCTCCTTCTGCTTCTTCTGATTCTTCTGCTTCACCCTCCTGACTTCACCTTCTCCTTCTCCTTCTTCTACTTCTTCTGATTCATCCTCCAGACTTCACCTTCTCCTTCTCCTTCTTCTGCTTCTTCTGCTTCACCCTTAGGACTTCACCTTCTCCTTCTCCTTCTTCTGCTTCTTCTGCTGCAACCTCCAGACTTCACCGCCTTCATCTCCTTCTTCTGCTTCTTCTGCTTCACCCTCCTGACTTCACCTTCGCCTTCTCCTTCTTCTGCTTCTTCTGCTTCACCCTCCTGACTTCACCTTCTCCTTCTCCTTCTTCTACTTCTTCTGCTTCACCCCCCTGACCTCAACTTCTCCTTCTCCTTCTTCTGCTTCTTCTGATTCACCCTCCTAACTTCACCTTCTCCTTCTCCTTCTTCTGCTTCTTCTGATTCACCCTCCTGACTTCACCTTCTCCTTCTCCTTCTTCTGCTTCTTCTGATTCACCCTCCAGACTTCACCTTCTCCTTCTCCTGCTTCTGCTTCTTCTGATTCACCCTCCAGACCTCACCTTCTCCTTCTCCTTCTTCTACTTCTTCTGATTCACCCTCCAGACTTCATCTTCTCCTTCTCCTTCTTCTGCTTCTTCTGATTCACGCTCCAGACTTCATCTTCCACTTCTCCTTCTTCTGCTTCTTCTGATTCACCCTCCAGACTTCACCTTCTCCTTCTCCTTCTTCTACTTCTTCTGATTCACCCTCCAGACTTCACCTTCTCCTTCTACTTCTTCTACTTCTTCTGATTCACCCTCCAATCTTCACCTTCTCCTTCTCCTTCTTCTGCTTCTTCTGCTTCACCCTCCAGACTTCACCTTCTCCTTCTCTTTCTTCTGCTTCTTCTGATTCACCCTCCAGACTTCACCTTCTCCTTCTCCTTCGTCTGATTCTTCTGATTCACCCTCCAGACTTCAACTTCTCCTTCTCCTTCTTCTGCTTCTTCTGATTCACCCTCCTGACTTCACCTTCTCCTTCTTCTACTTCTTCTGATTCACCCTCCTGACTTCACCTTCTCCTTCTCCTTCTTCTACTTCTTCTGCTTCACCCTCCAGACTTCACCTTCTCCTTCTCCTTCTTCTACTTCTTCTGATTCACCCTCCAGACTTCACCTTCTCCTTCTCCTTCTTCTGCATCTTCTGATTCACCCTCCAGACTTCACATTCTCCTTCTCCTTATTCTGCTTCTTCTGATTCACCCTCCAGACTTCACCTTCTCCTTCTCCTTCTTCTGCTTCTTCTGATTCACCCTCCAGACTTCACCTTCTCCTTCTCCTTCTTCTGCTTCTGCTGATTCACCCTCCAGACTTCACCTTCTCCTTCTCCTTCTTCTACTTCTTCTGATTCACCCTCCAGACTTCATCTTCTCCTTCTCCTTCTTCTGCTTCTTCTGATTCACCCTCCAGACTTCACCTTCTCCTTCTCCTTCTTCTGCTTCTTCTGATTCACCCTCCAGACTTCGCCTTCTCCTTCTCCTTCTTCTACTTCTTCTGAATCACCCTCCAGACTTCACCTTCTCCTTCTCCTTCTTCTACTTCTTCTGATTCACCCTCCAGACTTCATCTTCTCCTTCTCCTTCTTCTGCTTCTTCTGATTCACCCTCCAGACTTCACCTTCTCCTTCTCCTTCTTCTGCTTCTTCCGATTCACCCTCCAGACTTCACCTTCTCCTTCTCCTTCTTCTGCTTCTTCTGGTTCACCCTCCAGACTTCACCTTCTCCTTATCCTTCTTCTACCTCTTCTGATCCACCCTCCAGACTTCACCTTCTCCTTCTCCTTCTTCTACTTCTTCTGATTCACCCTGCAGACTTCACCTTCTCCTTCTCCTTCTTCTACTTCTTCTGATTCACCCTCCAGACTTCACCTTCTCCTTCTCCTTCTTCTGCTTCTTCTGATTCACCCTCCAGACTTCACCTTCTCCTTCTCCTTCTTCTGCTTCTTCTGATTCACCCTCCAGACTTCACCTTCTCCTTCTCCTTCTTCTGCTTCTTCTGATTCACCCTTCAGACTTCACCTTCTCCTTCTCCTTCTTCTGCTTCTTCTGATTCACCCTCCAGACCTCACCTTCTCCTTCTCCTTCTTCTACTTCTTCTGATTCACCCTCCAGACTTCATCTTCTCCTTCGCCTTCTTCTGCTTCTTCTGATTCACCCTCCAGACTTCACCTTCTCCTTCTCCTTCTACTGCTTCTTCTGATTCACCCTCCAGACTTCACCTTCTCCTTCTCCTTCTTCTACTTCTTCTGATTCACCCTCCAGTCTTCACCTTCTCCTTCTCCTTCTTCTGCTTCTTCTGATTCACCCTCCAGACTTCACCTTCTCCTTCTCCTTCTTCTGCTTCTTCTGATTCACCCTCCTGACTTCACCTTCTCCTTCTCCTTCTTCTGCTTCTTCTGATTCACCCTCCAGACTTCACCTTCTCCTTCTCCTTCTTCTACTTCTTCTGATTCACCCTCCAGACTTCACCTTCTCCTTCTACTTCTTCTACTTCTTCTGATTCACCCTCCAGACTTCACCTTCTCCTTATCCTTCGTCTGATTCTTCTGATTCACCCTCCAGACTTCACCTTCTCCTTCTCCTTCTTCTGCTTCTTCTGATTCACCCTCCTGACTTCACCTTCTCCTTCTTCTACTTCTTCTGATTCACCCTCCTGACTTCACCTTCTCCTTCTCCTTCTTCTACTTCTTCTGCTTCACCCTCCAGACTTCACCTTCTCCTTCTCCTTCTTCTACTTCTTCTGATTCACCCTCCAGACTTCACCTTCTCCTTCTCCTTATTCTGCATCTTCTGATTCACCCTCCAGACTTCACATTCTCCTTCTCCTTATTCTGCTTCTTCTGATTCACCCTCCAGACTTCACCTTCTCCTTCTCCTTCTTCTGCTTCTTCTGATTCACCCTCCAGACTTCACCTTCTCCTTCTCCTTCTTCTGCTTCTGCTGTTTCACCCTCCAGACTTCACCTTCTCCTTCTCCTTCTTCTACTTCTTCTGATTCACCCTCCAGACTTCATCTTCTCCTTCTCCTTCTTCTGCTTCTTCTGATTCACCCTCCAGACTTCACCTTCTCCTTCTCCTTCTTCTGCTTCTTCTGATTCACCCTCCAGACTTCGCCTTCTCCTTCTCCTTCTTCTACTTCTTCTGAATCACCCTCCAGACTTCACCTTCTCCTTCTCCTTCTTCTACTTCTTCTGATTCACCCTCCAGACTTCATCTTCTCCTTCTCCTTCTTCTGCTTCTTCTGATTCACCCTCCAGACTTCACCTTCTCCTTCTCCTTCTTCTGCTTCTTCCGATTCACCCTCCAGACTTCACCTTCTCCTTCTCCTTCTTCTGCTTCTTCTGGTTCACCCTCCAGACTTCACCTTCTCCTTATCCTTCTTCTACCTCTTCTGATCCACCCTCCAGACTTCACCTTCTCCTTCTCCTTCTTCTGCTTCTTCTGATTCACCCTCCAGACTTCACCTTCTCCTTCTCCTTCGTCTACTTCTTCTGATTCACCCTCCAGACTACACCTTCTCCTTCTCCTTCTTCTACTTCTTCTGATTCACCCTCCAGACTTCACCTTCTCCTTCTCCTTCTTCTGCTTCTTCCGATTCACCCTCCAGACTTCACCTTCTCCTTCTCCTTCTTCTACTTCTTCTGATTCACCCTCCAGACTTTACCTTCGCCTTCTCCTTCTTCTACTTCTTCTGATTCACCCTCCAGACTTCACCTTCTCCTTCTCCTTCTCCTACTTCTTCTGCTTCTCCCTCCAGACTTCACCTTCCCGTTCTCCTTCTTCTGCTTCTTCTGATTCACCCTCCAGACTTCACCTTCTCCTTCTCCTTCTTCTACTTCTTCTGATTCACCCTGCAGACTTCACCTTCTCCTTCTCCTTCTTCTACTTCTTCTGATTCACCCTCCAGACTTCACCTTCTCCTTCTCCTTCTTCTGCTTCTTCTGATTCACCCTCCAGACTTCACCTTCTCCTTCTCCTTCTTCTGCTTCTTCTGATTCACCCTCCAGACTTCACCTTCTCCTTCTCCTTCTTCTGCTTCTTCTGATTCACCCTTCAGACTTCACCTTCTCCTTCTCCTTCTTCTGCTTCTTCTGATTCACCCTCCAGACCTCACCTTCTCCTTCTCCTTCTTCTACTTCTTCTGATTCACCCTCCAGACTTCATCTTCTCCTTCTCCTTCTTCTGCTTCTTCTGATTCACCCTCCAGACTTCACCTTCTCCTTCTCCTTCTTCTGCTTCTTCTGATTCACCCTCCAGACTTCGCCTTCTCCTTCTCCTTCTTCTACTTCTTCTGATTCACCCTCCAGACTTCACCTTCTCCTTCTCCTTCTTCTACTTCTTCTGATTCACCCTCCAGTCTTCACCTTCTCCTTCTCCTTCTTCTGCTTCTTCTGATTCACCCTCCAGACTTCACCTTCTCCTTCTCCTTCTTCTGCTTCTTCTGATTCACCCTCCTGACTTCACCTTCTCCTTCTCCTTCTTCTGCTTCTTCTGATTCACCCTCCAGACTTCACCTTCTCCTTCTCCTTCTTCTACTTCTTCTGATTCACCCTCCAGACTTCACCTTCTCCTTCTACTTCTTCTACTTCTTCTGATTCACCCTCCAGACTTCACCTTCTCCTTATCCTTCTTCTGCTTCGTCTGATTCACCCTCCAGACTTCACCTTCTCCTTCTCCTTCTTCTGCTTCTTCTGGTTCACCCTCCAGACTTCACCTTCTCCTTATCCTTCTTCTACCTCTTCTGATTCACCCTCCAGACTTCACCTTCTCCTTTTCCTTCTTCTGCTTCTTCTGATTCACCCTCCAGATTTCACCTTCTCCTTCTCCTTCGTCTACTTCTTCTGATTCACCCTCCAGACTACACCTTCTCCTTCTCCTTCTTCTACTTCTTCTGATTCACCCTTCAGACTTCACCTTCTCCTTCTCCTTCTTATGCTTCTTCCGATTCACCCTCCAGACTTCACCTTCTCCTTCTCCTTCTTCTACTTCTTCTGATTCACCCTCCAGACATTCCCTTCGCCTTCTCCATCTTCTACTTCTTCTGATTCACCCTCCAGACTTCACCTTCTCCTTCTCCTTCTTCTACTTCTTCTGCTTCTCCCTCCAGACTTCACCTTCCCGTTCTCCTTCTTCTGCTTCTTCTGATTCACCCTCCAGACTTCACCTTCTCCTTCTCCTTCTTCTACATCTTCTGATTCACCCTCCAGACTTCACCTTCTCCTTCTCCTTCTTCTACTTCTTCTGATTCACCCTCCAGACTTCACCTTCTCCTTCTCCTTCTTCTACTTCTTCTGATTCACCCTCCTGACTTCACCTTCTCCTTCTCCTTCTTCTGCTTCTTCTGCTTCACCCTCCAGACTTCACCTTCTCCTTCTCCTTCTTCTGCTTCTTCTGCTTCACCCTCCAGACTTCACCTTCTCCTTCTCCTACTTCTGCTTCTTCTGCTTCAACCTCCTGACTTCACCTTCTCCTTCTCCTTCTTCTACTTCTTCTGATTCACCCTCCAGACTTCACCTTCTCCTTCTCCTTCTTCTGCTTCTTCTGCTTCAACCTCCTGACTTCACCTTCTCCTTCTCCTTCTTCTACTTCTTCTGTTTCACCCTCCAGACTTCACCTTCTCCTTCTCCTTCTTCTGCTTCTTCTGCTTCACCCTCCAGACTGCACCTTCTCCTTCTCCTTTTTCTGCTTCTTCTGCTGCGCCCTCCAGACTTCAGCTTCTCCTTCTCCTTCTTCTGCTTCTTCTGCTTCACCCTCCTGACTTCACCTTCTCCTTCTCCTTCTTCTACTTCTTCTGCTTCACCCCGCAGACTTCACCTTCTCCTTCTCCTTCTTCTGCTTCTTCTGATTCACCCTCCTAACTTCACCTTCTCCTTCTCCTTCTTCTGCTTCTTCTGATTCACCCTCCAGACTTCACCTTCTCCTTCTCCTTCTTCTGCTTCTTCTGATTCACCCTCCAGACCTCACCTTCTCCTTCTCCTTCTTCTACTTCTTCTGATTCACCCTCCAGACTTCATCTTCTCCTTCTTCTTCTTCTGCTTCTTCTGATTCACCCTCCAGACTTCACCTTCTCCTTCTCCTTCTTCTGCTTCTTCTGATTCACCCTCCAGACTTCACCTTCTCCTTCAACTTCTTCTACTTCTTCTGATTCACCCTCCTGACTTCACCTTCTCCTTCTCCTTATTCTGCTTCTTCTGATTCACCCTCCAGACTTCACCTTCTCCTTCTCCTTCTTCTGCTTCTTCTGATTCACCCTCCAGACTTCACCTTCTCCTTCTCCTTCTTCTACTTCTTCTGATTCACCCTCCAGACTTCACCTTCTCCTTCTCCTTCTTCTGCTTCTTCTGATTCACCCTGCAGACTTCACCTTCTCCTTCTCCTTCGTCTACTTCTTCTGATTCACCGTCCAGACTACACCTTCTCCTTCTCCTTCTTCTACTTCTTCTGATTCACACTCCAGACTTCACCTTCTCCTTCTCCTTCTTCTGCTTCTTCTGATTCACCCTCCAGACTTCACCTTCTCCATCTCCTTCTTCTACTTCTTCTGATTGACCCTCCAGACTTCACCTTCTCCTTCTCCTTCTTCTACATCTTCTGATTCACGCTCCAGACTTCACCTTCTCCTTCTCCTTCTTCTACTTCTTCTGTTTAACACTCCAGGCTTCGCCTTCTCCTTCTCCTTCTTCTCCTTCTTCTGCTTCACCCTCCTGACTTCACCTTCTCCTTCTCCTTCTTCTACTTCTTCTGATTCACCCTCCAGACTTCACCTTCTCCTTCTCCTTCTTCTGCTTCTTCTGCTTCACCCTCCTGACTTCACCTTCTCCTTCTCCTTCTTCTACTTCTTCTGTTTCACCCTCCAGACTTCACCTTCTTCTTCTCCTTCTTCTGCTTCTTCTGCTTCACCCTCCAGACTGCACCTTCTCCTTCTCCTTCTTCTGCTTCTTCTGCTGCGCCCTCCAGACTTCACCTTCTCCTTCTCCTTCTTCTGCTTCTTCTGCTTCACCCTCCTGACTTCACCTTCTCCTTCTCCTTCTTCTACTTCTTCTGCTTCACCCCCCTGACTTCACCTTCTCCTTCTCCTTCTTCTGCTTCTTCTGATTCACCCTCCTAACTTCACCTTCTCCTTCTCCTTCTTCTGCTTCTTCTGATTCACCCTCCAGACTTCACCTTCTCCTTCTCCTTCTTCTGCTTCTTCTGATTCACCCTCCAGACCTCACCTTCTCCTTCTCCTTCTTCTACTTCTTCTGATTCACCCTCCAGACTTCATCTTCTCCTTCTTCTTCTTCTGCTTCTTCTGATTCACCCTCCAGACTTCACCTTCTCCTTCTCCTTCTTCTGCTTCTTCTGATTCACCCTCCAGACTTCACCTTCTCCTTCAACTTCTTCTACTTCTTCTGATTCACCCTCCAGACTTCACCTTCTCCTTCTCCTTCTTCTACTTCTTCTGATTCAGCCTCCAGTCTTCACCTTCTCCTTCTCCTTCTTCTGTTTCTTCTGCTTCACCCTCCAGACATCACCTTCTCCTTCACTTTCTTCTGCTTCTTCTGATTCACCCTCCAGACTTCACCTTCTCCTTCTTCTGATTCTTCTGATTCACCCTCCAGACTTCACCTTCTCCTTCTCCTTCTTCAGCTTCTTCTGATTCACCCTCCTGATTTCACCTTCTCCTTCTCCTTCTTCTACTTCTTCTGATTCACCCTCCTGACTTCACCTTCTCCTTCTCCTTCTTCTACTTCTTCTGCTTCACCCTCCAGACTTCACCTTCTCCTTCTCCTTCTTCTACTTCTTCTGATTCACCCTCCAGACGTCACCTTCTCCTTCTTCTGCTTCTTCTGATTCACCCTCAAGACTTCACCTTCTCCTTCTCCTTATTCTGCTTCTTCTGATTCACCCTCCAGACTTCACCTTCTCCTTCTCCTTCTTCTGCTTCTTCTGATTCACCCTCCAGACTTCACCTTCTCCTTCTCCTTCTTCTGCTTCTTCTGATTCACCCTCCAGACTTCACCTTCTCCTTCTCCTTCTTCTACTTCTTCTGATTCACCCTCCAGACTTCATCGTCTCCTTCTCCTTCTTCTGCTTCTTCTGATTCATCCTCCAGACTTCACCTTCTCCTTCTCCTTTTCTGCTTCTTCTGATTCACCCTCCAGACTTCAACTTCTCCTTCTCCTTCTTCTACATCTTCTGATTCACCCTCCAGACTTCACCTTCTCCTTCTCCTTCTTCTACTTCTTCTGATTCACCCTCCAGACTTCACCTTCTCCATCTCCTCTTTCTGCTTCTTCTGATTCACCGTCCAGACTTCACCTTCTCCTTCTCCTTATTCTGCTTCTTCTGATTCACCCTCCAGACTTCACCTTCTCCTTCTCCTTCTTCTGCTTCTTCTAATTCACCCTCCAGACTTCACCTTCTCCTTCTCCTTCTTCTGCTTCTTCTGATTCACCCTCCAGACTTCACCTTCTCCTTCTCCTTCTTCTACTTCTTCTGATTCACCCTCCAGACTTCACCTTCTCCTTCTCCTTCTTCTGCTTCTTCTGATTCACCCTGCAGACTACACCTTCTCCTTCTCCTTCGTCTACTTCTTCTGATTCACCGTCCAGACTACACCTTCTCCTTCTCCTTCTTCTACTTCTTCTGATTCACCCTCCAGACTTCACCTTCTCCTTCTCCTTCTTCTACATCTTCTGATTCACGCTCCAGACTTCACCTTCTCCTTCTCCTTCTTCTACTTCTTCTGCTTGTCCCTCCAGACTTCACCTTCTCCATCTCTTTCTTCTACTTCATCTGATTCACCCTCCACACTTCACCTTCTCCTTCTCCTTCTTCTACTTCTTCTGATTCACCCTCCAGACTTCACCTTCTCCTTCTCCTTCTTCTACTTCTTCTGATTCACCCTCCAGACTTCACCTTCTCCTTCTCCTTCTTCTACTTCTTCTGATTCACCCTCCTGACTTCACCTTCTCCTTCTCCTTCTTCTGCTTCTTCTGCTTCACCCTCCAAACTTCACCTTCTCCTTCTCCTTCTTCTGCTTCTTCTGCTTCACCCTCCAGACTTCACCTTCTCCTTCTCCTTCTTCTGCTTCTTCTGCTTCACCCTCCTGACTTCACCTTCTCCTTCTCCTTCTTCTACTTCTTCTGATTCACCCTCCAGACTTCACCTTCTCCTTCTCCTTCTTCTGCTTCTTCTGCTTCACCCTCCAGACTTCACCTTCTCCTTCTCCTTCTTATGCTTCTTCTGCTTCGCCCTCCAGACTTCACCTTCTCCTTCTCCTTCCTCTGCTTCTTCTGCTTCACCCTCCAGACTTCACCTTCTCCTTCTCCTTCTTCTACTTCTTCTGATTCACCCTCCAGACTTCACCTTCTCCTTCTCCTTCTTCTACTTCTTCTGATTCTCCCTCCAGACTTCACCTTCTCCTTCTCCTTCCTCTGCTTCTTCTGCTTCACCCTCCAGACTTCACCTTCTCCTTCTCCTTCTTCTACTTCTTCTGATTCACCCTCCAGACTTCACCTTCTCCTTCTCCTTCTTCTACTTCTTCTGATTCTCCCTCCAGACTTCACCTTCTCCTTCTCCTTCTTCTGCTTCTTCTGATTGACCCTCCAGACTTCACCTTCTCCTTCTCCTTCTTCTGCTTCTTCTGATTCACCCTCCAGACTTCACCTTCTCCTTCTCCTTCTTCTACTTCTTCTGATTCACCCTCCAGACTTCACCTTCTCCTTCTCCTTCTTCTGCTTCTTCTGATTCACCCTGCAGACTTCACCTTCTCCTTCGTCTACTTCTTCTGATTCACCGTCCAGACTACACCTTCTCCTTCTCCTTCCTCTACTTCTTCTGATTCACCCTCCAGACTTCATCTTCTCCTTCTCCTTCTTCTGCTTCTTCTGATTCACCCTCCAGACTTCACCTTCTCCTTCTCCTTCTTCTACTTCTTCTGATGGACCCTCCAGACTTCACCTTCTCCTTCTCCTTCATCTACATCTTCTGATTCACGCTCCAGACTTCACCTTCTCCTTCTCCTTCTTCTACTTCTTCTGCTTCTCCCTCCAGACTTCACCTTCTCCTTCTCTTTCTTCTACTTCATCTGATTCACCCTCCAGACTTCACCTTCTCCTTCTCCTTCTTCTACTTCTTCTGATTCACCCTCCAGACTTCACCTTCTCCTTCTCCTTCTTCTACTTCTTCTGATTCACCCTCCAGACTTCACATTCTCCTTCTCCTTCTTCTACTTCTTCTGATTCACCCTCCTGACTTCACCTTCTCCTTCTCCTTCTTCTGCTTCTTCTGCTTCACCCTCCAACCTTCACCTTCTCCTTCTCCTTATTCTGCTTCTTCTGATTCACCCTCCAGACTTCACCTTCTCCTTCTCCTTCTTCTGCTTCTTCTGATTCACCCTCCAGACTTCACCTTCTCCTTCTACTTATTCTGCTTCTTCTGATTCACCCTCCAGACTTCACCTTCTCCTTCTCCTTCTTCTACTTCTTCTTATTGACCCTCCAGACTTCACCTTCTCCTTCTCCTTCTTCTACATCTTCTGATTCACGCTCCAGACTTCACCTTCTCCTTCTCCTTCTTCTACTTCTTCTGCTTCACCCTCCTGACTTCGCCTTCTCCTTCTCCTTCTTCTACTTCTTCTGATCCACCCTCCAGACTTCACCTTCTCCTTCTCCTTCTTCTGCTTCTTCTGCTTCACCCTCCTGACTTCACCTTCTCCTTCTCCTTCTTCTACTTCTTCTGTTTCACCCTCCAGACTTCACCTTCTCCTTCTCCTTCTTCTGCTTCTTCTGCTTCTCCCTCCAGACTGCACCTTCTCCTTCTCCTTCTTCTGCTTCTTCTGCTGCGCCCTCCAGACTTCACCTTCTCCTTCTCCTTCTTCTGCTTCTTCTGCTTCACCCTCCTGACTTCACCTTCTCCTTCTCCTTCTTCTGCTTCTTCTGATTCACCCTGCTAACTTCACCTTCTCCTTCTCCTTCTTCTGCTTCTTCTGATTCACCCTCCAGACTTCACCTTCTCCTTCTCCTTCTTCTGCTTCTTCTGATTCACCCTCCAGACCTCACCTTCTCCTTCTCCTTCTTCTACTTCTTCTGATTCACCCTCCAGACTTCATCTTCTCCTTCTTCTTCTTCTGCTTCTTCTGATTCACCCTCCAGACTTCACCTTCTCCTTCTCCTTCTTCTGCTTCTTCTGATTCACCCTCCAGACTTCACCTTCTCCTTCAACTTCTTCTACTTCTTCTGATTCACCCTCCAGACTTCACCTTCTCCTTCTCCTTTTCTACTTCTTCTGATTCAGCCTCCAGTCTTCACCTTCTCCTTCTCCTTCTTCTGTTTCTTCTGCTTCACCCTCCAGACTTCACCTTCTCCTTCTCTTTCTTCTGCTTCTTCTGATTCACCCTCCAGACTTCACCTTCTCCTTCTCCTTCTTCTGATTCTTCTGATTCACCCTCCAGACTTCACCTTCTCCTTCTCCTTCTTCAGCTTCTTCTGATTCACCCTCCTGACTTCACCTTCTCCTTCTCCTTCTTCTACTTCTTCTGATTCACCCTCCTGACTTCACCTTCTCCTTCTCCTTCTTCTACTTCTTCTGCTTCACCCTCCAGACTTCACCTTCTCCTTCTCCTTCTTCTACTTCTTCTGATTCACCCTCCAGACGTCACCTTCTCCTTCTTCTGCTTCTTCTGATTCACCCTCCAGACTTCACCTTCTCCTTCTCCTTATTCTGCTTCTTCTGATTCACCCTCCAGACTTCACCTTCTCCTTCTCCTTCTTCTGCTACTTCTGATTCACCCTCCAGACTTCACCTTCTCCTTCTCCTTCTTCTGCTTCTTCTGATTCACCCTCCAGACTTCACCTTCTCCTTCTCCTTCTTCTACTTCTTCTGATTCACCCTCCAGACTTCATCGTCTCCTTCTCCTTCTTCTGCTTCTTCTGATTCATCCTCCAGACTTCACCTTCTCCTTCTCCTTCTTCTGCTTCTTCTGATTCACCCTCCAGACTTCACCTTCTCCTTCTCCTTCTTCTACTTCTTCTGATTCACCCTCCAGACTTCACCTTCTCCATCTCCTTCTTCTGCTTCTTCTGATTCACCCTCCAGACTTCACCTTCTCCATCTCCTTATTCTGCTTCTTCTGATTCACCCTCCAGACTTCACCTTCTCCTTCTCCTTCTTCTGCTTCTTCTGATTCACCCTCCAGACTTCACCTTCTCCTTCTCCTTCTTCTGCTTCTTCTGATTCACCCTCCAGACTTCACCTTCTCCTTCTCCTTCTTCTACTTCTTCTGATTCACCCTCCAGACTTCACCTTCTCCTTCTCCTTCTTCTGCTTCTTCTGATTCACCCTGCAGACTTCCCCTTCTCCTTCGTCTACTTCTTCTGATTCACCGTCCAGACTACACCTTCTCCTTCTCCTTCCTCTACTTCTTCTGATTCACCCTCCAGACTTCACCTTCTCCTTCTCCTTCTTCTGCTTCTTCTGATTCACCCTCCAGACTTCACCTTCTCCTTCTCCTTCTTCTACTTCTTCTGATTGACCCTCCAGACTTCACCTTCTCCTTCTCCTTCATCTACATCTTCTGATTCACGCTCCAGACTTCACCTTCTCCTTCTCCTTCTTCTACTTCTTCTGCTTCTCCCTCCAGACTTCACCTTCTCCTTCTCTTTCTTCTACTTCATCTGATTCACCCTCCAGACTTCACCTTCTCCTTCTCCTTCTTCTACTTCTTCTGATTCACCCTCCAGACTTCACCTTCTCCTTCTCCTTCTTCTACTTCTTCTGATTCACCCTCCAGACTTCACCTTCTCCTTCTCCTTCTTCTACTTCTTCTGATTCACCCTCCTGACTTCACCTTCTCCTTCTCCTTCTTCTGCTTCTTCTGCTTCACCCTCCAACCTTCACCTTCTCCTTCTCCTTCTTCTGCTTCTTCTGCTTCACCCTCCAGACTTCAGCTTCTCCTTCTCCTTCTTCTGCTTCTTCTGCTTCACCCTCCTGACTTCACCTTCTCCTTCTCCTTCTTCTACTTCTTCTGATTCACCCTCCAGACTTCACCTTCTCCTTCTCCTTCTTCTGCTTCTTCTGCTTCACCCTCCAGACTTCACCTTCTCCTTCTCCTTCTTATGCTTCTTCTGCTTCGCCCTCCAGACTTCACCTTCTCCTTCTCCTTCTTCTGCTTCTTCTGCTTCACCCTCCAGACTTCACCTTCTCCTTCTCCTTCTTCTGCTTCTTCTGCTTCACTCTCCTGACTTCACCTTCTCCTTCTCCTTCTTCTACTTCTTCTGATTCACCCTCCAGAATTCACCTTCTCCTTCTCCTTCTTCTACTTCTTCTGATTCTCCATCCAGACTTCACCTTCTCCTTCTCCTTCTTCTGCTTCTTCTGATTCACCCTCCAGACTTCACCTTCTCCTTCTCCTTATTCTGCTTCTTCTGATTCACCCTCCAGACTTCACCTTCTCCTTCTCCTTCTTCTGCTTCTTCTGATTCACCCTCCAGACTTCACCTTCTCCTTCTTCTTCTGATTCACCCTCCAGACTTCACCTTCTCCTTCTCCTTCTTCGACTTCTTCTGATTCACCCTCCAGACTTCACCTTCTCCTTCTCCTTCTTCTGCTTCTTCTGATTCACCCTGCAGACTTCACCTTCTCCTTCTCCTTCGTCTACTTCTTCTGATTCACCGTCCAGACTACACCTTCTCCTTCTCCTTCTTCTACTTCTTCTGATTCACCCTCAAGACTTCATCTTCTCCTTCTCCTTCTTCTGCTTCTTCTGATTCACCCTCCAGACTTCACCTTCTCCTTCTCCTTCTTCTACTTCTTCTGATTGACCCTCCAGACTTCACCTTCTCCTTCTCCTTCTTCTACTTCTTCTGATTCACCCTCCAGACTTCAACTTCTCCTTCTCCTTCTTCTACTTCTTCTGCTTCTCCCTCCAGACTTCACCTTCTCCTTCTCCTTCTTCTGCTTCTTCTGATTCACCCTCCAGACTTCACCTTCTCCTTCTCCTTCTTCTACTTCTTCTGATTCACCCTCCAGACTTCACCTTCTCCTTCTCCTTCTTCTACGTCTTCTGATTCACCCTCCAGACTTCACCTTCTCCTTCTCCTTCTTCTACTTCTTCTGATTCACCCTCCTTACTTCACCTTCTCCTTCTCCTTCTTCTGCTTCTTCTGCTTCACACTCCAGACCTCACCTTCTCCTTCTCCTCCTTCTGCTTCTTCTGCTTCACCTTCCAGACTTCACCTTCTCCTTCTCCTTCTTCTGCTTCTTCTGCTTCACCCTCCTGACTTCACCTTCTCCTTCTCCTTCTTCTACTTCTTCTGATTCAGCCTCCAGACTTCACCTTCTCCTTCTCCTTCTTCTGCTTCTTCTGCTTCACCCTCCAGACTTCACCTTCTCCTTCTCCTTCTTATGCTTCTTCTGCTTCGCCCTCCAGACTTCACCTTCTCCTTCTCCTTCTTCTGCTTCTTCTGCTTCACCCTCCAGACTTCACCTTCTCCTTCTCCTTCTTCTGCTTCTTCTGCTTCACTCTCCTGACTTCACCTTCTCCTTTTCCTTCTTCTACTTCTTCTGATTCACCCTCCAGAATTCACCTTCTCCTTCTCCTTCTTCTACTTCTTCTGATTCTCCCTCCAGACTTCACCTTCTCCTTCTCCTTCTTCTGCTTCTTCTGATTCACCCTCCAGACTTCACCTTCTCCTTCTCCTTATTCTGCTTCTTCTGATTCACCCTCCAGACTTCACCTTCTCCTTCTCCTTCTTCTGCTTCTTCTGATTCACCCTCCAGACTTCACCTTCTCCTTCTTCTTCTGATTCACCCTCCAGACTTCACCTTCTCCTTCTCCTTCTTCGACTTCTTCTGATTCACCCTCCAGACTTCACCTTCTCCTTCTCCTTCTTCTGCTTCTTCTGATTCACCCTGCAGACTTCACCTTCTCCTTCTCCTTCGTCTACTTCTTCTGATTCACCGTCCAGACTACACCTTCTCCTTCTCCTTCTTCTACTTCTTCTGATTCACCCTCAAGACTTCATCTTCTCCTTCTCCTTCTTCTGCTTCTTCTGATTCACCCTCCAGACTTCACCTTCTCCTTCTCCTTCTTCTACTTCTTCTGATTGACCCTCCAGACTTCACCTTCTCCTTCTCCTTCTTCTACTTCTTCTGATTCACCCTCCAGACTTCAACTTCTCCTTCTCCTTCTTCTACTTCTTCTGCTTCTCCCTCCAGACTTCACCTTCTCCTTCTCCTTCTTCTGCTTCTTCTGATTCACCCTCCAGACTTCACCTTCTCCTTCTCCTTCTTCTACTTCTTCTGATTCACCCTCCAGACTTCACCTTCTCCTTCTCCTTCTTCTACGTCTTCTGATTCACCCTCCAGACTTCACCTTCTCCTTCTCCTTCTTCTACTTCTTCTGATTCACCCTCCTTACTTCACCTTCTCCTTCTCCTTCTTCTGCTTCTTCTGCTTCACACTCCAGACCTCACCTTCTCCTTCTCCTCCTTCTGCTTCTTCTGCTTCACCTTCCAGACTTCACCTTCTCCTTCTCCTTCTTCTGCTTCTTCTGCTTCACCCTCCTGACTTCACCTTCTCCTTCTCCTTCTTCTACTTCTTCTGATTCACCCTCCAGACTTCACCTTCTCCTTCTCCTTCTTCTGCTTCTTCTGCTTCACCCTCCAGACTTCACCTTCTCCTTCTACTTCTTCTGCTTCTTCTGCTTCGCCCTCCAGACTTCACCTTCTCCTTCTCCTTCTTCTGCTTCTTCTGCTTCACCCTCCAGACTTCAACTTCTCCTTCTCCTTCTTCTGCTTCTTCTGCTTCACTCTCCAGACTTCACCTTCTCCTTCTCCTTCTTCTACTTCTTCTGATTCACCCTCCAGACTTCACCTTCTCCTTCTCCTTCTTCTGCTTCTTCTGCTTCACCCTCCAGACTTCACCTTCTCCTTCTCCTTCTTCTACTTCTTCTGCTGCGCCCTCCAGACTTCACCTTCTCCTTCTCCTTCTTCTGCTTCTTCTGCTTCACCGTCCTGACTTCACCTCCTGCTTCTCCTTCTTCTACTTCTTCTGCTTCACCCCCTGACTTTTCCTGCTCCTTCTCCTTCTTCTGCTTCTTCTGATTCACCCTCCTAACTTCACCTTCTCCTTCTCCTTCTTCTGCTTCTTCTGATTCACCCTCCTGACTTCACCTTCTACTTCTCCTTCTTTTGCTTCTTCTGATTCACCCTCCAGACTTCACCTTCTCCTTCTCCTTCTTCTGCTTCTTCTGATTCACCCTCCAGACTTCACCTTCTCCTTCTCCTTCTTCTGCTTCTTCTGATTCACCCTCCAGACCGCACCTTCTCCTTCTCCTTCTTCTACTTCTTCTGATTCACCCTCCAGACTTCATCTTCTCCTTCTCCTTCTTCTGCTTCTTCTGATTCACCCTCCAGACTTCACCTTCTCCTTCTCCTTCTTCTGCTTCTTCTGATTCACCCTCCAGACTTCACCTTCTCCTTCTCCTTCTTCTACTTCTTCTGATTCACCCTTCAGTCTTCACCTTCTCCTTCTCCTTCTTCTGTTTCTTCTGCTTCACCCTCCAGACTTCACCTTCTCCTTCTCCTTCTTCTACTTCTTCTGATTCACCCTCCAGACTTCACCTTCTCCTTCTCCTTCTTCTGCTTCTTCTGCTTCACCCTCCAGACTTCACCATCTTCTTCTCCTTCTTCTGCTTCTTCTGCTTCGCCCTCCAGACTTCACCTTCTCCTTCTCCTTCTTCTGCTTCTTCTGCTTCACCCTCCAGACTTCACCTTCTCCTTCTCCTTCTTCTGCTTCTTCTGCTTCACTCTCCTGACTTCACCTTCTCGTTCTCCTTCTTCTACTTCTTCTGATTCACCCTCCAGACTTCACCTTCTCCTTCTCCATCTTCTTCTTCTTCTTATTCACCCTCCAGACTTCACCTTCTCCTTCTCCTTCTTCTGCTTCTTCTGATTCACCCTCCAGACTTCACCATCTCCTTCTCCTTATTCTGCTTCTTCTGATTCACCCTCCAGACTTCACCTTCTCCTTCTCCTTCTTCTGCTTCTTCTGATTCACCCTCCAGACTTCACCTTCTCCTTCTTCTTCTGATTCACCCTCCAGACTTCACCTTCTCCTTCTCCTTCTTCTACTTCTTCTGATTCACCCTCCAGACTTCACCTTATCCTTCTCCTTCTTCTGCTTGTTCTGATTCACCCTGCAGACTTCACCTTCTCCTTCTCCTTCGTCTACTTCTTCTGATTCACCGTCCAGACTACACCTTCTCCTTCTCCTTCTTCTACTTCTTCTGATTCACCCTCCAGACTTCATCTTCTCCTTCTCCTTCTTCTGCTTCTTCTGATTCACCCTCCAGACTTCACCTTCTCCTTCTCCTTCTTCTACTTCTTCTGATTGACCCTCCAGACTTCACCTTCTCCTTCTCCTTCTTCTACTTCTTCTGATTCACCCTCCAGACTTCAACTTCTCCTTCTCCTTCTTCTACTTCTTCTGCTTCTCCCTCCAGACTTCACCTTCTCCTTCTTCTGCTTCTTCTGATTCACCCTCCAGACATCACATTCTCCTTCTCCTTCTTCTACTTCTTCTGATTCACCTTCCAGACTTCACCTTCTCCTTCTCCTTCTACGTCTTCTGATTCACCCTCCAGACTTCACCTTCTCCTTCTCCTTCTTCTACTTCTTCTGATTCAACCTCCTTACTTCACCTTCTCCTTCTCCTTCTTCTGCTTCTTCTGCTTCACCCTCCAGACTTCACCTTCTCCTTCTCCTTCTTCTGCTTCTTCTGCTTCACCCTCCAGACTTCACCTTCTCCTTCTCCTTCTTCTGCTTCTTCTGCTTCACCCACCTGACTTCACCTTCTCCTTCTCCTTCTTCTACTTCTTCTGATTCACCCTCCAGACTTCACCTTCTCCTTCTCCTTCTTCTGCTTCTTCTGCTTCACCCTCCAGACTTCACCTTCTCCTTCTCCTTCTTCTGCTTCTTCTGCTTCGCCCTCCAGACTTCACCTTCTCCTTCTCCTTCTTCTGCTTCTTCTGCTTCACCCTCCAGACTTCACCTTCTCCTTCTCCTTCTTCTGCTTCTTCTGCTTCACTCTCCAGACTTCACCTTCTCCTTCTCCTTCTTCTGCTTCTTCTGATTCACCCTCCAGACCTCACCTTCTCCTTCTCCTTCTTCTACTTCTTCTGATTCACCCTCCAGACTTCATCTTCTCCTTCTCCTTCTTCTGCTTCTTCTGATTCACCCTCCAGACTTCACCTTCTCCTTCTCCTTCTTCTGCTTCTTCTGATTCACCCTCCAGACTTCACCTTCTCCTTCTCCTTCTTCTACTTCTTCTGATTCACCCTTCAGTCTTCACCTTCTCCTTCTCCTTCTTCTGTTTCTTCTGCTTCACCCTCCAGACTTCACCTTCTCCTTCTCCTTCTTCTACTTCTTCTGATTCACCCTCCAGACATCACCTTCTCCTTCTCCTTCTTCTGCTTCTTCTGCTTCACCCTCCAGACTTCACCTTCTCCTTCTCCTTCTTCTGCTTCTTCTGCTTCGCCCTCCAGACTTCACCTTCTCCTTCTCCTTCTTCTGCTTCTTCTGCTTCACCCTCCAGACTTCACCTTCTCCTTCTCCTTCTTCTGCTTCTTCTGCTTCACTCTCCTGACTTCACCTTCTCCTTCTCCTTCTTCTACTTCTTCTGATTCACCCTCCAGACTTCAACTTCTCCTTCTCCTTCTTCTACTTCTTCTGATTCACCCTCCAGACTTCACCTTCTCCTTCTCCTTCTTCTGCTTCTTCTGATTCACCCTCCAGACTTCACCTTCTCCTTCTCCTTCTTCTGCTTCTTCTGATTCATCCTCCAGACTTCACCTTCTCCTTCTTCTTCTGATTCACCCTCCAGACTTCACCTTCTCCTTCTCCTTCTTCTACTTCTTCTGATCCACCCTCCAGACTTCACCTTCTCCTTCTCCTTCTTCTGCTTCTTCTGATTCACCCTGCAGACTTCACCTTCTCCTTCTCCTTCGTCTACTTCTTCTGATTCACCGTCCAGACTACACCTTCTCCTTCTCCTTCTTCTACTTCTTCTGATTCACCCTCCAGACTTCATCTTCTCCTTCTCCTTCTTCTGCTTCTTCTGATTTACCCTCCAGACTTCACCTTCTCCTTCTCCTTATTCTGCTTCTTCTGATTCACCCTCCAGACTTCACCTTCTCCTTCTCCTTCTTCTGCTTCTTCTGATTCACCCTCCAGACTTCACCTTCTCCTTCTTCTTCTGATTCACCCTCCAGACTTCACATTCTCCTTCTCCTTCTTCTACTTCTTCTGATTCACCTTCCAGACTTCACCTTCTCCTTCTCCTTCTACGTCTTCTGATTCACCCTCCAGACTTCACCTTCTCCTTCTCCTTCTTCTGCTTCTTCTGATTCACCCTGCAGACTTCACCTTCTCCTTCTCCTTCGTCTACTTCTTCTGATTCACCGTCCAGACTACACCTTCTCCTTCTCCTTCTTCTACTTCTTCTGATTCACCCTCAAGACTTCATCTTCTCCTTCTCCTTCTTCTGCTTCTTCTGATTCACCCTCCAGACTTCACCTTCTCCTTCTCCTTCTTCTACTTCTTCTGATTGACCCTCCAGACTTCACCTTCTCCTTCTCCTTCTTCTACTTCTTCTGATTCACCCTCCAGACTTCAACTTCTCCTTCTCCTTCTTCTACTTCTTCTGCTTCTCCCTCCAGACTTCACCTTCTCCTTCTCCTTCTTCTGCTTCTTCTGATTCACCCTCCAGACTTCACCTTCTCCTTCTCCTTATTCTGCTTCTTCTGATTCACCCTCCAGACTTCACCTTCTCCTTCTCCTTCTTCTGCTTCTTCTGATTCATCCTCCAGACTTCACCTTCTCCTTCTTCTTCTGATTCACCCTCCAGACTTCACCTTCTCCTTCTCCTTCTTCTACTTCTTCTGATCCACCCTCCAGACTTCACCTTCTCCTTCTCCTTCTTCTGCTTCTTCTGATTCACCCTGCAGACTTCACCTTCTCCTTCTCCTTCGTCTACTTCTTCTGATTCACCGTCCAGACTACACCTTCTCCTTCTCCTTCTTCTACTTCTTCTGATTCACCCTCCAGACTTCATCTTCTCCTTCTCCTTCTTCTGCTTCTTCTGATTTACCCTCCAGACTTCACCTTCTCCTTCTCCTTATTCTGCTTCTTCTGATTCACCCTCCAGACTTCACCTTCTCCTTCTCCTTCTTCTGCTTCTTCTGATTCACCCTCCAGACTTCACCTTCTCCTTCTTCTTCTGATTCACCCTCCAGACTTCACATTCTCCTTCTCCTTCTTCTACTTCTTCTGATTCACCTTCCAGACTTCACCTTCTCCTTCTCCTTCTACGTCTTCTGATTCACCCTCCAGACTTCACCTTCTCCTTCTCCTTCTTCTGCTTCTTCTGATTCACCCTGCAGACCTCACCTTCTCCTTCTCCTTCGTCTACTTCTTCTGATTCACCGTCCAGACTACACCTTCTCCTTCTCCTTCTTCTACTTCTTCTGATTCACCCTCAAGACTTCATCTTCTCCTTCTCCTTCTTCTGCTTCTTCTGATTCACCCTCCAGACTTCACCTTCTCCTTCTCCTTCTTCTACTTCTTCTGATTGACCCTCCAGACTTCACCTTCTCCTTCTCCTTCTTCTACTTCTTCTGATTCACCCTCCAGACTTCAACTTCTCCTTCTCCTTCTTCTACTTCTTCTGCTTCTCCCTTCAGACTTCACCTTCTCCTTCTCCTTCTTCTGCTTCTTCTGATTCACCCTCCAGACTTCACCTTCTCCTTCTCCTTCTTCTACTTCTTCTGATTCACCCTCCAGACTTCACCTTCTCCTTCTCCTTCTTCTACGTCTTCTGATTCACCCTCCAGACTTCACCTTCTCCTTCTCCTTCTTCTACTTCTTCTGATCCACCCTCCAGACTTCACCTTCTCCTTCTCCTTCTTCTGCTTCTTCTGATTCACCCTGCAGACTTCACCTTCTCCTTCTCCTTCGTCTACTTCTTCTGATTCACCGTCCAGACTACACCTTCTCCTTCTCCTTCTTCTGCTTCTTCTGATTTACCCTCCAGACTTCACCTTCTCCTTCTCCTTATTCTGCTTCTTCTGATTCACCCTTTAGACTTCACCTTCTCCTTCTCCTTCTTCTGCTTCTTCTGATTCACCCTCCAGACTTCACCTTCTCCTTCTTCTTCTGATTCACCCTCCAGACTTCACATTCTCCTTCTCCTTCTTCTACTTCTTCTGATTCACCTTCCAGACTTCATCTTCTCCTTCTCCTTCTTCTGCTTCTTCTGATTTACCCTCCAGACTTCACCTTCTCCTTCTCCTTATTCTGCTTCTTCTGATTCACCCTCCAGACTTCACCTTCTCCTTCTCCTTCTTCTACTTCTTCTGATTCACCCTCCAGACTTCATCTTCTCCTTCTCCTTCTTCTGCTTCTTCTGATTTACCCTCCAGACTTCACCTTCTCCTTCTCCTTCTTCTACTTCTTCTGATTGACCCTCCAGACTTCACCTTCTCCTTCTCCTTCTTCTACTTCTTCTGATTCACCCTCCAGACTTCAACTTCTCCTTCTCCTTCTTCTACTTCTTCTGCTTCTCCCTCCAGACTTCACCTTCTCCTTCTCCTTCTTCTGCTTCTTCTGATTCACCCTCCAGACTTCACATTCTCCTTCTCCTTCTTCTACTTCTTCTGATTCACCCTCCAGACTTCACCTTCTCCTTCTCCTTCTTCTACGTCTTCTGATTCACCCTCCAGACTTAACCTTCTCCTTCTCCTTCTTCTACTTCTTCTGATTCACCCTCCTTACTTCACCTTCTCCTTCTCCTTCTTCTGCTTCTTCTGCTTCACCCTCCAGACTTCACCTTCTACTTCTCCTTCTTCTGCTTCTTCTGCTTCACCCTCCTGACTTCACCTTCTCCTTCTCCTTCGTCTACTTCTTCTGATTCACCCTCCAGACTTCACCTTCTCCCTCTCCTTCTTCTGCTTCTTCTGCTTCACCCTCCAGACTTCACCTTCTCCTTCTCCTTCTTCGGCTTCTTCTGCTTCGCCCTCCAGACTTCACCTTCTCCTTCTCCTTCTTCTGCTTCTTCTGCTTCACCCTCCAGACTTCACCTTCTCCTTCTCCTTCTTCTGCTTCTTCTGCTTCACTCTCCTGACTTCACCTTCTCCCTCTCCTTCTTCTACTTCTTCTGATTCACCCTCCAGACTTCACCTTCTCCTTCTCCTTCTTCTGCCTCTTCTGCTTCACCGTCCTGACTTCACCTTCTCCTTCTCCTTCTTCTACTTCTTCTGCTTCACCCCCCTCACTTCACCTGCTCCTTCTCCTTCTTCTGCTTCTTCTGATTCACCCTCCTAACTTCACCTTCTCCTTCTCCTTCTTCTGCTTCTTCTGATTCACCCTCCTGACTTCACCTTCTCCTTCTCCTTCTTTTGCTTCTTCTGATTCACCCTCCAGACTTCACCTTCTCCTTCTCCTTCTTCTGCTTCTTCTGATTCACCCTCCAGACTTCACCTTCTCCTTCTCCTTCTTCTACCTCTTCTGATTCACCCTCCAGACTTCATCTTCTCCTTCTCCTTCTTCTGCTTCATCTGATTCACCCTCCAGACTTCACCTTCTCCTTCTCCTTCTTCTGCTTCTTCTGATTCACCCTCCAGACTTCACCTTCTCCTTCGCCTTCTTCTACTTCTTCTGATTCACCCTCCAGACTTCACCTTCTCCTTCTCCTTCTTCTGCTTCTTCTGCTTCACTCTCCTGATTTCACCTTCTCCTTCTCCTTCTTCTACTTCTTCTGATTCACCCTCCAGACTTCACCTTCTCCTTCTCCTTCTTCTGCTTCTTCTGCTTCACCCTCCAGACTTCACCTTCTCCTTCTCCTTCTTCTGCTTCTTCTGCTGCGCCCTCCAGACTTCACCTTCTCCTTCTCCTTCTTCTGCCTCTTCTGCTTCACCGTCCTGACTTCACCTTCTCCTTCTCCTTCTTCTACTTCTTCTGCTTCACCCCCCTGACTTCACCTTCTCCTTCTCCTTCTTCTGCTTCTTCTGATTCACCCTCCTAACTTCACCTTCTCCTTCTCCTTCTTCTGCTTCTTCTGATTCACCCTCCTGACTTCACCTTCTCCTTCTCCTTCTTTTGCTTCTTCTGATTCACCCTCCAGACATCACCTTCTCCTTCTCCTTCTTCTGCTTCTTCTGATTCACCCTCCAGGCTTCACCTTCTCCTTCTCCTTCTTCTGCTTCTTCTGATTCACCCTCCAGACCTCACCTTCTCCTTCTCCTTCTTCTACTTCTTCTGATTCACCCTCCAGACTTCATCTTCTCCTTCTCCTTCTTCTGCTTCTTCTGATTCACCCTCCAGACTTCACCTTCTCCTTCTCCTTCTTCTGCTTCTTCTGATTCACCCTCCAGACTTCACCTTCTCCTTCTCCTTCTTCTACTTCTTCTGATTCACCCTCCAGACCTCACCTTCTCCTTCTCCTTCTTCTACTTCTTCTGATTCACCCTTCAGTCTTCACCTTCTCCTTCTCCTTCTTCTGTTTCTTCTGCTTCACCCTCCAGACTTCACCTTCTCCTTCTCTTTCTTCTGCTTCTTCTGATTCACCCTCCAGACTTCACCTTCTCCTTCTCCTTCTTCTGATTCTTCTGATTCACCCTCCAGACTTCACCTTCTCCTTCTCCTTCTTTTGCTTCTTCTGAATCACCCTCCTGACTTCACCTTCTCCTTCTCCTTCTTCTACTTCTTCTGAATCACCCTCCTGACTTCACCTTCTCCTTCTCCTTCTTCTACTTCTTCTGCTTCACCCTCCAGACTTCACCTTCTCCTTCTCCTTCTTCTACTTCTTCTGATTCACCCTCCAGACTTCACCTTCTCCTTCTACTTCTTCTGCTTCTTCTGATTCACCCTCCAGACTTCACCTTCTCCTTCTCCTTCTTCTGCTTCTTCTGATTCACCCTCCAGACTTCACCTTCTCCTTCTCCTTCTTCTACTTCTTGTGATTCACCCTCCAGACTTCATCGACTCCTACTCCTTCTTCTGCTTCTTCTGATTCACCCTCCAGACTTCACCTTCTCCTTCTCCTTCTTCTGCTTCTTCTGATTCACCCTCCAGTCTACACCTTCTCCTTCTCCTTCTTCTACTTCTTCTGATTCACCCTCCAGACTTCACCTTCTCCTTCTCCTTCTTCTACTTCTTCTGATTCACCCTCCAGACTTCACCTTCTCCTTCTCCTTCTTCTGCTTCTTCTGATTCACCCTCCAGACTTCACCTTCTCCTTCTCCTTATTCTGCTTCTTCTGATTCACCCTCCAAACTTCACCTTCTCCTTCTCCTTCTTCTGCTTCTTGTGATTCACCCTCCAGACTTCACCTTCTCCTTCTCCTTCTTCTGCTTCTTCTGATTCACCCTCCAGACTTCATCTTCTCCTTCGCCTTCTTCTACTTCTTCTGATTCACCCTCCAGACTTCACCTTCTCCTTCTCCTTCTTCTACTTCTTCTGATTCACCCTTCAGTCTTCACCTTCTCCTTCTCCTTCTTCTGTTTCTTCTGCTTCACCCTCCAGACTTCACCTTCTCCTTCTCTTTCTTCTGCTTCTTCTGATTCACCCTCCAGACTTCACCTTCTCCTTCTCCTTCTTCTGATTCTTCTGTTTCACCCTCCAGACTTCACCTTCTCCTTCTCCGTCTTCTGCTTCTTCTGCTTCACCCTCTTGACTTCACCTTCTCCTTCTCCTTCTTCTACTTCTTCTGATTCACCCTCCAGACTTCACCTTCTCCTTCTCCTTCTTCAGCTTCTTCTGCTTCACCCTCCCGACTTCACCTTCTCCTTCTCCTTCTTCTGCTTCTTCTGCTTCGCCCTCCAGACTTCACCTTCTCCTTCTCCTTCTTCTGCTTCTTCTGCTTCACCCTCCAGACTTCACCTTCTCCTTCTCCTTCTTCTGCTTCTTCTGCTTCACTCTCCTGACTTCACCTTCTCCTTCTCCTTCTTCTACTTCTTCTGATACACCCTCCAGACTTCAATTCCTCCTTCTCCTTCTTCTGCTTCTTCTGCTTCACCCTCCAGACTTCACCTTCTCCTTCTCCTTCTTCTGCTTCTTCTGCTGCGCCCTCCAGACTTCACCTTCTCCTTCTCCTTCTTCTGCCTCTTCTGCTTCACCGTCCTGACTTCACCTTCTCCTTCTCCTTCTTCTACTTCTTCTGCTTCACCCCCCTGACTTCACCTGCTCCTTCTC
Source organism: Somniosus microcephalus (assembly GCF_052327205.1). Lineage (NCBI taxonomy): Eukaryota > Metazoa > Chordata > Chondrichthyes > Squaliformes > Somniosidae > Somniosus > Somniosus microcephalus. Next base: position 492,575 of record NW_028225278.1, on the reverse strand, counting down.
CTTCTTCTGCTTCTTCTGATTCACCCTCCTAACTTCACCTTCTCCTTCTCCTTCTTCTGCTTCTTCTGATTCACCCTCCTGACTTCACCTTCTCCTTCTCCTTCTTTTGCTTCTTCTGATTCACCCTCCAGACATCACCTTCTCCTTCTCCTTCTTCTGCTTCTTCTGATTCACCCTCCAGACTTCACCTTCTCCTTCTCCTTCTTCTGCTGCTTCTGATTCACCCTCCAGACCTCACCTTCTCCTTCTCCTTCTTCTACTTCTTCTGATTCACCCTCCAGACTTCATCTTCTCCTTCTCCTTCTTCTGCTTCTTCTGATTCACCCTCCAGACTTCACCTTCTCCTTCTCCTTCTTCTGCTTCTTCTGATTCACCCTCCAGACTTCACCTTCTCCTTCTCCTTCTTCTACTTCTTCTGATTCACCCTCCAGACCTCACCTTCTCCTTCTCCTTCTTCTACTTCTTCTGATTCACCCTTCAGTCTTCACCTTCTCCTTCTCCTTCTTCTGTTTCTTCTGCTTCACCCTCCAGACTTCACCTTCTCCTTCTCTTTCTTCTGCTTCTTCTGATTCACCCTCCAGACTTCACCTTCTCCTTCTCCTTCTTCTGATTCTTCTGATTCACCCTCCAGACTTCACCTTCTCCTTCTCCTTCTTCTGCTTCTTCTGAATCACCCTCCTGACTTCACCTTCTCCTTCTCCTTCTTCTACTTCTTCTGATTCACCCTCCTGACTTCACCTTCTCCTTCTCCTTCTTCTACTTCTTCTGCTTCACCCTCCAGACTTCACCTTCTCCTTCTCCTTCTTCTACTTCTTCTGATTCACCCTCCAGACTTCAACTTCTCCTTCTACTTCTTCTGCTTCTTCTGATTCACCCTCCAGACTTCACCTTCTCCTTCTCCTTATTCTGCTTCTTCTGATTCACCCTCCAGACTTCACCTTCTCCTTCTCCTTCTTCTGCTTCTTCTGATTCACCCTCCAGACTTCACCTTCTCCTTCTCCTTCTTCTGCTTTTTCTGATTCACCCTCCAGACTTCACCTTCTCCTTCTCCTTCTTCTACTTCTTCTGATTCACCCTCCAGACTTCATCGTCTCCTTCTCCTTCTTCTGCTTCTTCTGATTCACCCTCCAGACTTCACCTTCTCCTTCTCCTTCTTCTGCTTCTTCTGATTCACCCTCCAGTCTTCACCTTCTCCTTCTCCTTCTTCTACTTCTTCTGATTCACCCTCCAGACTTCACCTTCTCCTTCTCCTTCTTCTACTTCTTCTGATTCACCCTCCAGACTTCACCTTCTCCTTCTCCTTCTTCTGCTTCTTCTGATTCACCCTCCAGACTTCACCTTCTCCTTCTCCTTATTCTGCTTCTTCTGATTCACCCTCCAGACTTCACCTTCTCCTTCTCCTTCTTCTGCTTCTTCTGATTCACCCTCCAGACTTCACCTTCTCCTTCTGCTTCTTCTACTTCTTCTGATTCACCCTCCAGACTTCACCTTCCCCTTCTCCTTCTTCTGCTTCTTCTGCTTCGCCCTCCAGACTTCACCTTCTCCTTCTCCTTCTTCTGCTTCTTCTGCTTCACCCTCCAGACTTCACCTTCTCCTTCTCCTTCTTCTGCTTCTTCTGCTTCACTCTCCTGACTTCACCTTCTCCTTCTCCTTCTTCTACTTCTTCTGATTCACCCTCCAGACTTCACCTTCTCCTTCTCCTTCTTCTGCTTCTTCTGCTTCACCCTCCAGACTTCACCTTCTCCTTCTCCTTCTTCTGCTTCTTCTGCTGCGCCCTCCAGACTTCACCTTCTCCTTCTCCTTCTTCTGCTTCTTCTGCTTCACCCTCCTGACTTCACCTTCTCCTTCTCCTTCTTCTACTTCTTCTGCTTCACCCCCCTGACTTCACCTGCTCCTTCTCCTTCTTCTGCTTCTTCTGGTTCACCCTCCTAACTTTACCTTCTGCTTCTCCTTCTTCTGCTTCTTCTGATTCACCCCCCTGACTTCACCTTCTCCTTCTCCTTCTTCTGCTTCTTCTAATTCACCCTCCAGACTTCACCTTCTCCTTCTCCTTCTTCTGCTTCTTCTGATTCACCCTTCAGACTTCACCTTCTCCTTCTCCTTCTTCTGCTTCTTCTGATTCACCCTCCTAACTTCACCTTCTCCTTCTCCTTCTTCTGCTTCTTCTGATTCACCCTCCTGACTTCACCTTCTCCTTCTCCTTCTTCTGCTTCTTCTGATTCACCCTCCAGACTTCACCTTCTCCTTCTCCTTCTTCTGCTTCTTCTGATTCACCCTCCAGACTTCACCTTCTCCTTCTCCTTCTTCTGCTTCTTCTGATTCACCCTCCAGACGTCACCTTCTCCTTCTACTTCTTCTACTACTTCTGATTCACCCTCCAGACTTCATCTTCTCCTTCTCCTTCTTCTGCTTCTTCTGATTCACCCTCCAGACTTCACCTTCTCCTTCTCCTTCTTCTACTTCTTCTGATTCACCCTCCAGACCTCACCTTCTCCTTCTCCTTCTTCTACTTCTTCTGATACATCCTCCAGTCTTCACCTTCTCCTTCTCCTTCTTCTGTTTCTTCTGCTTCACCCTCCAGAATTCACCTTCTCCTTCTCTTTCTTCTGCTTCTTCTGATTCACCCTCCAGACTTCACCTTCTCCTTCTCCTTCTTCTGATTCTTCTGATTCACTCTCCAGACTTCACCTTCTACTTCTCCTTCTTCTGCTTCTTCTGATTCACACTCCTGACTTCACCTTCTCCTTCTCCTTCTTCTACTTCTTCTGATTCACCCTCCTGACTTCACCTTCTCCTTCTCCTTCTTCTACTTCTTCTGCTTCACCCTCCAGACTTCACCTTCTCCTTCTCCTTCTTCTACTGCTTCTGATTCACCCTCCAGACTTCACCTTCTCCTTCTCCTTCTTCTACTTCTTCTGATTCACCCTCCAGACTTCACCTTCTCCTTCTCCTTCTTCTACTTCTTCTGATTCACCCTCCAGACTTCACCTTCTCCTTCTCCTTCTTCTGCTTCTTCTGATTCACCCTCCAGACTTCACCTTCTCCTTCTCCTTATTCTGCTTCTTCTGATTCTCCCTCCAGACTTCACCTTCTCCTTCTCCTTCTTCTGCTTCTTCTGATTCACCCTCCAGACTTCACCTTCTCCTTCTCCTTCTTCTGCTTCTTCTGATTCATCCTCCAGACTTCACCTTCTCATTCTCCTTCTTCTACTTCTTCTGATTCACCCTCCAGACTTCACCTTCTCCTTCTCGTTCTTCTGCTTCTTCTGATTCACCCTCCAGACTTCACCTTCTCCTTCTCCTTCGTCAACTTCTTCTGATTCACCCTCCAGACTACACCTTCTCCTTCTCCTTCTTCTACTTCTGCTGATTCACCCTCCAGACTTCACCTTCTCCTTCTCGTTCTTCTGCTTCTTCTGATTCACCCTCCAGACTTCACCTTCTCCTTCTCCGTCTTCTACTTCTTCTGATTCACCCTCCAGACTTCACCTTCTCCTTCTCCTTCTTCTACTTCTTCTGATTCACCCTCCAGACTTCACCTTCTCCTTCTCCTTCTTCTACTTCTTCTGATTCACCCTTCAGTCTTCACCTTCTCCTTCTCCTTCTTCTGTTTCTTCTGCTTCACCCTCCAGACTTCACCTTCTCCTTCTCTTTCTTCTGCTTCTTCTGATTCACCCTCCAGACTTCACCTTCTCCTTCTCCTTCTTCTGATTCTTCTGATTCACCCTCCAGACTTCACCTTCTCCTTCTCCTTCTTTTGCTTCTTCTGAATCACCCTCCTGACTTCACCTTCTCCTTCTCCTTCTTCTACTTCTTCTGAATCACCCTCCTGACTTCACCTTCTCCTTCTCCTTCTTCTACTTCTTCTGCTTCACCCTCCAGACTTCACCTTCTCCTTCTCCTTCTTCTACTTCTTCTGATTCACCCTCCAGACTTCACCTTCTCCTTCTACTTCTTCTGCTTCTTCTGATTCACCCTCCAGACTTCACCTTCTCCTTCTCCTTCTTTTGCTTCTTCTGAATCACCCTCCTGACTTCACCTTCTCCTTCTCCTTCTTCTACTTCTTCTGAATCACCCTCCTGACTTCACCTTCTCCTTCTCCTTCTTCTACTTCTTCTGCTTCACCCTCCAGACTTCACCTTCTCCTTCTCCTTCTTCTACTTCTTCTGATTCACCCTCCAGACTTCACCTTCTCCTTCTAGTTCTTCTGCTTCTTCTGATTCACCCTCCAGACTTCACCTTCTCCTTCTCCTTCTTCTGCTTCTTCTGATTCACCCTCCAGACTTCACCTTCTCCTTCTCCTTCTTCTACTTCTTGTGATTCACCCTCCAGACTTCATCGTCTCCTACTCCTTCTTCTGCTTCTTCTGATTCACCCTCCAGACTTCACCTTCTCCTTCTCCTTCTTCTGCTTCTTCTGATTCACCCTCCAGTCTACACCTTCTCCTTCTCCTTCTTCTACTTCTTCTGATTCACCCTCCAGACTTCACCTTCTCCTTCTCCTTCTTCTACTTCTTCTGATTCACCCTCCAGACTTCACCTTCTCCTTCTCCTTATTCTGCTTCTTCTGATTCACCCTCCAAACTTCACCTTCTCCTTCTCCTTCTTCTGCTTCTTGTGATTCACCCTCCAGACTTCACCTTCTCCTTCTCCTTCTTCTGCTTCTTCTGATTCACCCTCCAGACCTCATCTTCTCCTTCGCCTTCTTCTACTTCTTCTGATTCACCCTCCAGACTTCACCTTCTCCTTCTCCTTCTTCTACTTCTTCTGATTCACCCTTCAGTCTTCACCTTCTCCTTCTCCTTCTTCTGTTTCTTCTGCTTCACCCTCCAGACTTCACCTTCTCCTTCTCTTTCTTCTGCTTCTTCTGATTCACCCTCCAGACTTCACCTTCTCCTTCTCCTTCTTCTGATTCTTCTGTTTCACCCTCCAGACTTCACCTTCTCCTTCTCCATCTTCTGCTTCTTCTGCTTCACCCTCTTGACTTCACCTTCTCCTTCTCCTTCTTCTACTTCTTCTGATTCACCCTCCAGACTTCACCTTCTCCTTCTCCTTCTTCAGCTTCTTCTGCTTCACCCTCCCGACTTCACCTTCTCCTTCTCCTTCTTCTGCTTCTTCTGCTTCGCCCTCCAGACTTCACCTTCTCCTTCTCCTTCTTCTGCTTCTTCTGCTTCACCCTCCAGACTTCACCTTCTCCTTCTCCTTCTTCTGCTTCTTCTGCTTCACTCTCCTGACTTCACCTTCTCCTTCTCCTTCTTCTACTTCTTCTGATACACCCTCCAGACTTCAATTCCTCCTTCTCCTTCTTCTGCTTCTTCTGCTTCACCCTCCAGACTTCACCTTCTCCTTCTCCTTCTTCTGCTTCTTCTGCTGCGCCCTCCAGACTTCACCTTCTCCTTCTCCTTCTTCTGCCTCTTCTGCTTCACCGTCCTGACTTCACCTTCTCCTTCTCCTTCTTCTACTTCTTCTGCTTCACCCCCCTGACTTCACCTGCTCCTTCTCCTTCTTCTGCTTCTTCTGATTCACCCTCCTAACTTCACCTTCTCCTTCTCCTTCTTCTGCTTCTTCTGATTCACCCTCCTGACTTCACCTTCTCCTTCTCCTTCTTTTGCTTCTTCTGATTCACCCTCCAGACATCACCTTCTCCTTCTCCTTCTTCTGCTTCTTCTGATTCACCCTCCAGACTTCACCTTCTCCTTCTCCTTCTTCTGCTGCTTCTGATTCACCCTCCAGACCTCACCTTCTCCTTCTCCTTCTTCTACTTCTTCTGATTCACCCTCCAGACTTCATCTTCTCCTTCTCCTTCTTCTGCTTCTTCTGATTCACCCTCCAGACTTCACCTTCTCCTTCTCCTTCTTCTACTTCTTGTGATTCACCCTCCAGACTTCATCGACTCCTACTCCTTCTTCTGCTTCTTCTGATTCACCCTCCAGACTTCACCTTCTCCTTCTCCTTCTTCTGCTTCTTCTGATTCACCCTCCAGTCTACACCTTCTCCTTCTCCTTCTTCTACTTCTTCTGATTCACCCTCCAGACTTCACCTTCTCCTTCTCCTTCTTCTACTTCTTCTGATTCACCCTCCAGACTTCACCTTCTCCTTCTCCTTCTTCTGCTTCTTCTGATTCACCCTCCAGACTTCACCTTCTCCTTCTCCTTATTCTGCTTCTTCTGATTCACCCTCCAAACTTCACCTTCTCCTTCTCCTTCTTCTGCTTCTTGTGATTCACCCTCCAGACTTCACCTTCTCCTTCTCCTTCTTCTGCTTCTTCTGATTCACCCTCCAGACTTCATCTTCTCCTTCGCCTTCTTCTACTTCTTCTGATTCACCCTCCAGACTTCACCTTCTCCTTCTCCTTCTTCTACTTCTTCTGATTCACCCTTCAGTCTTCACCTTCTCCTTCTCCTTCTTCTGTTTCTTCTGCTTCACCCTCCAGACTTCACCTTCTCCTTCTCTTTCTTCTGCTTCTTCTGATTCACCCTCCAGACTTCACCTTCTCCTTCTCCTTCTTCTGATTCTTCTGTTTCACCCTCCAGACTTCACCTTCTCCTTCTCCATCTTCTGCTTCTTCTGCTTCACCCTCTTGACTTCACCTTCTCCTTCTCCTTCTTCTACTTCTTCTGATTCACCCTCCAGACTTCACCTTCTCCTTCTCCTTCTTCAGCTTCTTCTGCTTCACCCTCCCGACTTCACCTTCTCCTTCTCCTTCTTCTGCTTCTTCTGCTTCGCCCTCCAGACTTCACCTTCTCCTTCTCCTTCTTCTGCTTCTTCTGCTTCACCCTCCAGACTTCACCTTCTCCTTCTCCTTCTTCTGCTTCTTCTGCTTCACTCTCCTGACTTCACCTTCTCCTTCTCCTTCTTCTACTTCTTCTGATACACCCTCCAGACTTCAATTCCTCCTTCTCCTTCTTCTGCTTCTTCTGCTTCACCCTCCAGACTTCACCTTCTCCTTCTCCTTCTTCTGCTTCTTCTGCTGCGCCCTCCAGACTTCACCTTCTCCTTCTCCTTCTTCTGCCTCTTCTGCTTCACTGTCCTGACTTCACCTTCTCCTTCTCCTTCTTCTACTTCTTCTGCTTCACCCCCCTGACTTCACCTGCTCCTTCTCCTTCTTCTGCTTCTTCTGATTCACCCTCCTAACTTCACCTTCTCCTTCTCCTTCTTCTGCTTCTTCTGATTCACCCTCCTGACTTCACCTTCTCCTTCTCCTTCTTTTGCTTCTTCTGATTCACCCTCCAGACATCACCTTCTCCTTCTCCTTCTTCTGCTTCTTCTGATTCACCCTCCAGACTTCACCTTCTCCTTCTCCTTCTTCTGCTGCTTCTGATTCACCCTCCAGACCTCACCTTCTCCTTCTCCTTCTTCTACTTCTTCTGATTCACCCTCCAGACTTCATCTTCTCCTTCTCCTTCTTCTGCTTCTTCTGATTCACCCTCCAGACTTCACCTTCTCCTTCTCCTTCTTCTGCTTCTTCTGATTCACCCTCCAGACTTCACCTTCTCCTTCTCCTTCTTCTACTTCTTCTGATTCACCCTCCAGACCTCACCTTCTCCTTCTCCTTCTTCTACTTCTTCTGATTCACCCTTCAGTCTTCACCTTCTCCTTCTCCTTCTTCTGTTTCTTCTGCTTCACCCTCCAGACTTCACCTTCTCCTTCTCTTTCTTCTGCTTCTTCTGATTCACCCTCCAGACTTCACCTTCTCCTTCTCCTTCTTCTGATTCTTCTGATTCACCCTCCAGACTTCACCTTCTCCTTCTCCTTCTTCTGCTTCTTCTGAATCACCCTCCTGACTTCACCTTCTCCTTCTCCTTCTTCTACTTCTTCTGATTCACCCTCCTGACTTCACCTTCTCCTTCTCCTTCTTCTACTTCTTCTGCTTCACCCTCCAGACTTCACCTTCTCCTTCTCCTTCTTCTACTTCTTCTGATTCACCCTCCAGACTTCAACTTCTCCTTCTACTTCTTCTGCTTCTTCTGATTCACCCTCCAGACTTCACCTTCTCCTTCTCCTTATTCTGCTTCTTCTGATTCACCCTCCAGACTTCACCTTCTCCTTCTCCTTCTTCTGCTTCTTCTGATTCACCCTCCAGACTTCACCTTCTCCTTCTCCTTCTTCTGCTTCTTCTGATTCACCCTCCAGACTTCACCTTCTCCTTCTCCTTCTTCTACTTCTTCTGATTCACCCTCCAGACTTCATCGTCTCCTTCTCCTTCTTCTGCTTCTTCTGATTCACCCTCCAGACTTCACCTTCTCCTTCTCCTTCTTCTGCTTCTTCTGATTCACCCTCCAGTCTTCACCTTCTCCTTCTCCTTCTTCTACTTCTTCTGATTCACCCTCCAGACTTCACCTTCTCCTTCTCCTTCTTCTACTTCTTCTGATTCACCCTCCAGACTTCACCTTCTCCTTCTCCTTCTTCTGCTTCTTCTGATTCACCCTCCAGACTTCACCTTCTCCTTCTCCTTATTCTGCTTCTTCTCATTCACCCTCCAGACTTCACCTTCTCCTTCTCCTTCTTCTGCTTCTTCTGATTCACCCTCCAGACTTCACCTTCTCCTTCTCCTTCTTCTGCTTCTTCTGATTCACCCTCCAGACTTCACCTTCTCCTTCTGCTTCTTCTACTTCTTCTGATTCACCCTCCAGACTTCACCTTCCCCTTCTCCTTCTTCTGCTTCTTCTGCTTCGCCCTCCAGACTTCACCTTCTCCTTCTCCTTCTTCTGCTTCTTCTGCTTCACCCTCCAGACTTCACCTTCTCCTTCTCCTTCTTCTGCTTCTTCTGCTTCACTCTCCTGACTTCACCTTCTCCTTCTCCTTCTTCTACTTCTTCTGATTCACCCTCCAGACTTCACCTTCTCCTTCTCCTTCTTCTGCTTCTTCTGCTTCACCCTCCAGACTTCACCTTCTCCTTCTCCTTCTTCTGCTTCTTCTGCTGCGCCCTCCAGACTTCACCTTCTCCTTCTCCTTCTTCTGCTTCTTCTGCTTCACCCTCCTGACTTCACCTTCTCCTTCTCCTTCTTCTACTTCTTCTGCTTCACCCCCCTGACTTCACCTGCTCCTTCTCCTTCTTCTGCTTCTTCTGGTTCACCCTCCTAACTTTACCTTCTGCTTCTCCTTCTTCTGCTTCTTCTGATTCACCCCCCTGACTTCACCTTCTCCTTCTCCTTCTTCTGCTTCTTCTAATTCACCCTCCAGACTTCACCTTCTCCTTCTCCTTCTTCTGCTTCTTCTGATTCACCCTTCAGACTTCACCTTCTCCTTCTCCTTCTTCTGCTTCTTCTGATTCACCCTCCTAACTTCACCTTCTCCTTCTCCTTCTTCTGCTTCTTCTGATTCACCCTCCTGACTTCACCTTCTCCTTCTCCTTCTTCTGCTTCTTCTGATTCACCCTCCAGACTTCACCTTCTCCTTCTCCTTCTTCTGCTTCTTCTGATTCACCCTCCAGACGTCACCTTCTCCTTCTACTTCTTCTACTACTTCTGATTCACCCTCCAGACGTCACCTTCTCCTTCTACTTCTTCTACTACTTCTGATTCACCCTCCAGACTTCATCTTCTCCTTCTCCTTCTTCTGCTTCTTCTGATTCACCCTCCAGACTTCACCTTCTCCTTCTCCTTCTTCTACTTCTTCTGATTCACCCTCCAGACCTCACCTTCTCCTTCTCCTTCTTCTACTTCTTCTGATACATCCTCCAGTCTTCACCTTCTCCTTCTCCTTCTTCTGTTTCTTCTGCTTCACCCTCCAGAATTCACCTTCTCCTTCTCTTTCTTCTGCTTCTTCTGATTCACCCTCCAGACTTCACCTTCTCCTTCTCCTTCTTCTGATTCTTCTGATTCACTCTCCAGACTTCACCTTCTACTTCTCCTTCTTCTGCTTCTTCTGATTCACACTCCTGACTTCACCTTCTCCTTCTCCTTCTTCTACTTCTTCTGATTCACCCTCCTGACTTCACCTTCTCCTTCTCCTTCTTCTACTTCTTCTGCTTCACCCTCCAGACTTCACCTTCTCCTTCTCCTTCTTCTACTGCTTCTGATTCACCCTCCAGACTTCACCTTCTCCTTCTCCTTCTTCTACTTCTTCTGATTCACCCTCCAGACTTCACCTTCTCCTTCTCCTTCTTCTACTTCTTCTGATTCACCCTCCAGACTTCACCTTCTCCTTCTCCTTCTTCTGCTTCTTCTGATTCACCCTCCAGACTTCACCTTCTCCTTCTCCTTATTCTGCTTCTTCTGATTCTCCCTCCAGACTTCACCTTCTCCTTCTCCTTCTTCTGCTTCTTCTGATTCACCCTCCAGACTTCACCTTCTCCTTCTCCTTCTTCTGCTTCTTCTGATTCATCCTCCAGACTTCACCTTCTCATTCTCCTTCTTCTACTTCTTCTGATTCACCCTCCAGACTTCACCTTCTCCTTCTCGTTCTTCTGCTTCTTCTGATTCACCCTCCAGACTTCACCTTCTCCTTCTCCTTCGTCAACTTCTTCTGATTCACCCTCCAGACTACACCTTCTCCTTCTCCTTCTTCTACTTCTGCTGATTCACCCTCCAGACTTCACCTTCTCCTTCTCGTTCTTCTGCTTCTTCTGATTCACCCTCCAGACTTCACCTTCTCCTTCTCCGTCTTCTACTTCTTCTGATTCACCCTCCAGACTTCACCTTCTCCTTCTCCTTCTTCTACTTCTTCTGATTCACCCTCCAGACTTCACCTTCTCCTTCTCCTTCTTCTACTTCTTCTGATTCACCCTTCAGTCTTCACCTTCTCCTTCTCCTTCTTCTGTTTCTTCTGCTTCACCCTCCAGACTTCACCTTCTCCTTCTCTTTCTTCTGCTTCTTCTGATTCACCCTCCAGACTTCACCTTCTCCTTCTCCTTCTTCTGATTCTTCTGATTCACCCTCCAGACTTCACCTTCTCCTTCTCCTTCTTTTGCTTCTTCTGAATCACCCTCCTGACTTCACCTTCTCCTTCTCCTTCTTCTACTTCTTCTGAATCACCCTCCTGACTTCACCTTCTCCTTCTCCTTCTTCTACTTCTTCTGCTTCACCCTCCAGACTTCACCTTCTCCTTCTCCTTCTTCTACTTCTTCTGATTCACCCTCCAGACTTCACCTTCTCCTTCTACTTCTTCTGCTTCTTCTGATTCACCCTCCAGACTTCACCTTCTCCTTCTCCTTCTTTTGCTTCTTCTGAATCACCCTCCTGACTTCACCTTCTCCTTCTCCTTCTTCTACTTCTTCTGAATCACCCTCCTGACTTCACCTTCTCCTTCTCCTTCTTCTACTTCTTCTGCTTCACCCTCCAGACTTCACCTTCTCCTTCTCCTTCTTCTACTTCTTCTGATTCACCCTCCAGACTTCACCTTCTCCTTCTACTTCTTCTGCTTCTTCTGATTCACCCTCCAGACTTCACCTTCTCCTTCTCCTTCTTCTGCTTCTTCTGATTCACCCTCCAGACTTCACCTTCTCCTTCTCCTTCTTCTACTTCTTGTGATTCACCCTCCAGACTTCATCGTCTCCTACTCCTTCTTCTGCTTCTTCTGATTCACCCTCCAGACTTCACCTTCTCCTTCTCCTTCTTCTGCTTCTTCTGATTCACCCTCCAGTCTACACCTTCTCCTTCTCCTTCTTCTACTTCTTCTGATTCACCCTCCAGACTTCACCTTCTCCTTCTCCTTCTTCTACTTCTTCTGATTCACCCTCCAGACTTCACCTTCTCCTTCTCCTTATTCTGCTTCTTCTGATTCACCCTCCAAACTTCACCTTCTCCTTCTCCTTCTTCTGCTTCTTGTGATTCACCCTCCAGACTTCACCTTCTCCTTCTCCTTCTTCTGCTTCTTCTGATTCACCCTCCAGACTTCATCTTCTCCTTCGCCTTCTTCTACTTCTTCTGATTCACCCTCCAGACTTCACCTTCTCCTTCTCCTTCTTCTACTTCTTCTGATTCACCCTTCAGTCTTCACCTTCTCCTTCTCCTTCTTCTGTTTCTTCTGCTTCACCCTCCAGACTTCACCTTCTCCTTCTCTTTCTTCTGCTTCTTCTGATTCACCCTCCAGACTTCACCTTCTCCTTCTCCTTCTTCTGATTCTTCTGTTTCACCCTCCAGACTTCACCTTCTCCTTCTCCATCTTCTGCTTCTTCTGCTTCACCCTCTTGACTTCACCTTCTCCTTCTCCTTCTTCTACTTCTTCTGATTCACCCTCCAGACTTCACCTTCTCCTTCTCCTTCTTCAGCTTCTTCTGCTTCACCCTCCCGACTTCACCTTCTCCTTCTCCTTCTTCTGCTTCTTCTGCTTCGCCCTCCAGACTTCACCTTCTCCTTCTCCTTCTTCTGCTTCTTCTGCTTCACCCTCCAGACTTCACCTTCTCCTTCTCCTTCTTCTGCTTCTTCTGCTTCACTCTCCTGACTTCACCTTCTCCTTCTCCTTCTTCTACTTCTTCTGATACACCCTCCAGACTTCAATTCCTCCTTCTCCTTCTTCTGCTTCTTCTGCTTCACCCTCCAGACTTCACCTTCTCCTTCTCCTTCTTCTGCTTCTTCTGCTGCGCCCTCCAGACTTCACCTTCTCCTTCTCCTTCTTCTGCCTCTTCTGCTTCACCGTCCTGACTTCACCTTCTCCTTCTCCTTCTTCTACTTCTTCTGCTTCACCCCCCTGACTTCACCTGCTCCTTCTCCTTCTTCTGCTTCTTCTGATTCACCCTCCTAACTTCACCTTCTCCTTCTCCTTCTTCTGCTTCTTCTGATTCACCCTCCTGACTTCACCTTCTCCTTCTCCTTCTTTTGCTTCTTCTGATTCACCCTCCAGACATCACCTTCTCCTTCTCCTTCTTCTGCTTCTTCTGATTCACCCTCCAGACTTCACCTTCTCCTTCTCCTTCTTCTGCTGCTTCTGATTCACCCTCCAGACCTTACCTTCTCCTTCTCCTTCTTCTACTTCTTCTGATTCACCCTCCAGACTTCATCTTCTCCTTCTCCTTCTTCTGCTTCTTCTGATTCACCCTCCAGACTTCACCTTCTCCTTCTCCTTCTTCTGCTTCTTCTGATTCACCCTCCAGACTTCACCTTCTCCTTCTCCTTCTTCTACTTCTTCTGATTCACCCTCCAGACCTCACCTTCTCCTTCTCCTTCTTCTACTTCTTCTGATTCACCCTTCAGTCTTCACCTTCTCCTTCTCCTTCTTCTATTTCTTCTGCTTCACCCTCCAGACTTCACCTTCTCCTTCTCTTTCTTCTGCTTCTTCTGATTCACCCTCCAGACTTCACCTTCTCCTTCTCCTTCTTCTGATTCTTCTGATTCACCCTCCAGACTTCACCTTCTCCTTCTCCTTCTTCTGCTTCTTCTGAATCACCCTCCTGACTTCACCTTCTCCTTCTCCTTCTTCTACTTCTTCTGATTCACCCTCCTGACTTCACCTTCTCCTTCTCCTTCTTCTACTTCTTCTGCTTCACCCTCCAGACTTCACCTTCTCCTTCTCCTTCTTCTACTTCTTCTGATTCACCCTCCAGACTTCAACTTCTCCTTCTACTTCTTCTGCTTCTTCTGATTCACCCTCCAGACTTCACCTTCTCCTTCTCCTTATTCTGCTTCTTCTGATTCACCCTCCAGACTTCACCTTCTCCTTCTCCTTCTTCTGCTTCTTCTGATTCACCCTCCAGACTTCACCTTCTCCTTCTCCTTCTTCTGCTTCTTCTGATTCACCCTCCAGACTTCACCTTCTCCTTCTCCTTCTTCTACTTCTTCTGATTCACCCTCCAGACTTCATCGTCTCCTTCTCCTTCTTCTGCTTCTTCTGATTCACCCTCCAGACTTCACCTTCTCCTTCTCCTTCTTCTGCTTCTTCTGATTCACCCTCCAGTCTTCACCTTCTCCTTCTCCTTCTTCTACTTCTTCTGATTCACCCTCCAGACTTCACCTTCTCCTTCTCCTTCTTCTACTTCTTCTGATTCACCCTCCAGACTTCACCTTCTCCTTCTCCTTCTTCTGCTTCTTCTGATTCACCCTCCAGACTTCACCTTCTCCTTCTCCTTATTCTGCTTCTTCTGATTCACCCTCCAGACTTCACCTTCTCCTTCTCCTTCTTCTGCTTCTTCTGATTCACCCTCCAGACTTCACCTTCTCCTTCTCCTTCTTCTGCTTCTTCTGATTCACCCTCCAGACCTCACCTTCTCCTTCTGCTTCTTCTACTTCTTCTGATTCACCCTCCAGACTTCACCTTCCCCTTCTCCTTCTTCTGCTTCTTCTGCTTCGCCCTCCAGACTTCACCTTCTCCTTCTCCTTCTTCTGCTTCTTCTGCTTCACCCTCCAGACTTCACCTTCTCTTCTCCTTCTTCTGCTTCTTCTGCTTCACTCTCCTGACTTCACCTTCTCCTTCTCCTTCTTCTACTTCTTCTGATTCACCCTCCAGACTTCACCTTCTCCTTCTCCTTCTTCTGCTTCTTCTGCTTCACCCTCCAGACTTCACCTTCTCCTTCTCCTTCTTCTGCTTCTTCTGCTGCGCCCTCCAGACTTCACCTTCTCCTTCTCCTTCTTCTGCTTCTTCTGCTTCACCCTCCTGACTTCACCTTCTCCTTCTCCTTCTTCTACTTCTTCTGCTTCACCCCCCTGACTTCACCTGCTCCTTCTCCTTCTTCTGCTTCTTCTGGTTCAGCCTCCTAACTTTACCTTCTGCTTCTCCTTCTTCTGCTTCTTCTGATTCACCCCCCTGACTTCACCTTCTCCTTCTCCTTCTTCTGCTTCTTCTAATTCACCCTCCAGACTTCACCTTCTCCTTCTCCTTCTTCTGCTTCTTCTGATTCACCCTTCAGACTTCACCTTCTCCTTCTCCTTCTTCTGCTTCTTCTGATTCACCCTCCTAACTTCACCTTCTCCTTCTCCTTCTTCTGCTTCTTCTGATTCACCCTCCTGACTTCACCTTCTCCTTCTCCTTCTTCTGCTTCTTCTGATTCACCCTCCAGACTTCACCTTCTCCTTCTCCTTCTTCTGCTTCTTCTGATTCACCCTCCAGACTTCACCTTCTCCTTCTCCTTCTTCTGCTTCTTCTGATTCACCCTCCAGACGTCACCTTCTCCTTCTACTTCTTCTACTACTTCTGATTCACCCTCCAGACTTCATCTTCTCCTTCTCCTTCTTCTGCTTCTTCTGATTCACCCTCCAGACTTCACCTTCTCCTTCTCCTTCTTCTACTTCTTCTGATTCACCCTCCAGACCTCACCTTCTCCTTCTCCTTCTTCTACTTCTTCTGATACATCCTCCAGTCTTCACCTTCTCCTTCTCCTTCTTCTGTTTCTTCTGCTTCACCCTCCAGAATTCACCTTCTCCTTCTCTTTCTTCTGCTTCTTCTGATTCACCCTCCAGACTTCACCTTCTCCTTCTCCTTCTTCTGATTCTTCTGATTCACTCTCCAGACTTCACCTTCTACTTCTCCTTCTTCTGCTTCTTCTGATTCACACTCCTGACTTCACCTTCTCCTTCTCCTTCTTCTACTTCTTCTGATTCACCCTCCTGACTTCACCTTCTCCTTCTCCTTCTTCTACTTCTTCTGCTTCACCCTCCAGACTTCACCTTCTCCTTCTCCTTCTTCTACTGCTTCTGATTCACCCTCCAGACTTCACCTTCTCCTTCTCCTTCTTCTACTTCTTCTGATTCACCCTCCAGACTTCACCTTCTCCTTCTCCTTCTTCTACTTCTTCTGATTCACCCTCCAGACTTCACCTTCTCCTTCTCCTTCTTCTGCTTCTTCTGATTCACCCTCCAGACTTCACCTTCTCCTTCTCCTTATTCTGCTTCTTCTGATTCTCCCTCCAGACTTCACCTTCTCCTTCTCCTTCTTCTGCTTCTTCTGATTCACCCTCCAGACTTCACCTTCTCCTTCTCCTTCTTCTGCTTCTTCTGATTCATCCTCCAGACTTCACCTTCTCATTCTCCTTCTTCTACTTCTTCTGATTCACCCTCCAGACTTCACCTTCTCCTTCTCGTTCTTCTGCTTCTTCTGATTCACCCTCCAGACTTCACCTTCTCCTTCTCCTTCGTCAACTTCTTCTGATTCACCCTCCAGACTACACCTTCTCCTTCTCCTTCTTCTACTTCTGCTGATTCACCCTCCAGACTTCACCTTCTCCTTCTCGTTCTTCTGCTTCTTCTGATTCACCCTCCAGACTTCACCTTCTCCTTCTCCGTCTTCTACTTCTTCTGATTCACCCTCCAGACTTCACCTTCTCCTTCTCCTTCTTCTACTTCTTCTGATTCACCCTCCAGACTTCACCTTCTCCTTCTCCTTCTTCTACTTCTTCTGCTTCTCCCTCCAGACGTCACCTTCTCCTTCTCCTTCTTCTGCTTCTTCTGATTCACCCTCCAGACTTCACCTTCTCCTTCTCCTTCTTCTACTTCTTCTGATTCACCCTCCAGACTTCACCTTCTCCTTCTCCTTCTTCTACTTCTTCTGATTCACCCTCCAGACTTCACCTTCTCCTTCTCCTTCTTCTACTTCTTCCGATTCACCCTCCTGACTTCACCTTCTCCTTCTCCTTCTTCTGCTTCTTCTGCTTCACCCTCCTGACTTCACCTTCTCCTTCTCCTTCTTCTACTTCTTCTGATTCACCCTCCTGACTTCACCTTCTCCTTCTCCTTCTTCTACTTCTTCTGATTCACCCTCCAGACTTCACCTTCTCCTTCTCCTTCTTCTGCTTCTTCTGATTCACCCTCCAGACCTCATCTTCTCCTTCTCCTTCTTCTACTTCTTCTGATTCACCCTCCAGACTTCATCTTCTCCTTCTCCTTCTTCTGCTTCTTCTTATTCACCCTCCAGACTTCACCTTCTCCTTCTCCTTCTTCTGCTTCTTCTGATTCACCCTCCAGACTTCACCATCTCCTTCTCCTTCTTCTGCTTCACCCTCCAGACTTCACCTTCTCCTTCTCCTTCTTCTGCTTCTTCTGCTTCACCCTCCTGACTTCACCTTCTCCTTCTCCTTCTTCTACTTCTTCTGATTCACCCTCCAGACTTCACCTGCTCCTTCTCCTTCTTCTGCTTCTTCTGCTTCACCCTCCAGACTTCACCTTCTCCTTCTCCTTCTTCTGCTTCTTCTGCTTCGCCCTCCAGACTTCACCTTCTCCTTCTCCTTCTTCTGCTTCTTCTGCTTCACTCTCCTGACTTCACCTTCTCCTTCTCCTTCTTCTACTTCTTCTGATTCACCCTCCAGACTTCACCCTCTCCTTCTCCTTCTTCTGCTTCTTCTGCTTCACCCTCCAGACTTCACCTTCTCTTTCTCCTTCTTCTGCTTCTTCTGCTGCGCCCTCCAGACTTCACCTTCTCCTTCTCCATCTTCTGCTTCTTCTGATTCACCCTCCAGACTTCACCTTCTCCTTCTCCTTCTTCTACTTCTTCTGATCCACCCTCCTGACTTCACCTTCTCCTTCTCCTTATTCTGCTTCTTCTGCTTCACCCTCCAGACTTCACCTTCTCCTTCTCCTTCTTCTACTTCTTCTGCTTCACCCTGCAGACTTCACCTTCTCCTTCTCCTTCTTCTGCTTCTTCTGCTTCACCATCCTGACTTCACCTTATCCTTCTCCTTCTTCTACTTCTTCTGATTCACCCTCCAGACTTCACCTACTCCTTCTCCTTCTTCTGCTTCTTCTGCTTCACCCTCCAGACTTCACCTTCTCCTTCTCCTTCTTCTGCTTCTTCTGCTTCGCCCTCCAGACTTCACCTTCTCCTTCTCCTTCTTCTGCTTCTTCTGCTTCACTCTCCTGACTTCACCTTCTCCTTCTCCTTCTTCTACTTCTTCTGATTCACCCTCCAGACTTCACCCTCTCCTTCTCCTTCTTCTGCTTCTTCTGCTTCACCCTCCAGACTTCACCTTCTCCTTCTCCTTCTTCTGCTTCTTCTGCTTCACCGTCCTGACTTCACCTTCTCCTTCTCCTTCTTCTACTTCTTCTGCTTCACCCCCCTGACGTCACCTGCTCCTTCTCCTTCTTCTGCTTCTTCTGATTCACCCTCCTAACTTCACCTTCTCCTTCTCCTTCTTCTGCTTCTTCTGATTCACGCTCCTGACTTCACCTTTTCCTTCTCCTTCTTCTGCTTCTTCTGATTCACCCTCCAGACTTCACCTTCTCCTTCTCCTTCCTCTGCTTCTTCTGATTCACCCTCCAGACTTCACCTTCTCCTTCTCCTTCTTCTGCTTCTTCTGATTCACCCTCCAGACCTCACCTTCTCCTTCTCCTTCTTCTACTTCTTCTGATTCACCCTCCAGACCTCATCTTCTCCTTCTCCTTCTTCTGCTTCTTCTGACTCACCCTCCAGACTTCACCTTCTCCTTCTCCTTCTTCTACTTCTTCTGATTCACCCTCCAGACTTCTCCTTCTCCTTCTTCTACTTCGTCTGATTCACCCTCCAGACTTCACCTTCTCCTTCTGCTTCTTCTACTTCTTCTGATTCACCCTCCAGTCTTCACCTACTCCTTCTCCTTCTTCTGTTTCTTCTGCTTCACCCTCCAGACTTCCCCTTCTCCTTCTCTTTCTTCTGCTTCTTCTGATTCACCCTCCAGACTTCATCTTCTCCTTCTCCTTCTTCTGATTCTTCTGATTCACCCTCCAGACTTCACCTTCTCCTTCTCCTTCTT
Source organism: Somniosus microcephalus (assembly GCF_052327205.1). Classification (NCBI taxonomy): domain Eukaryota; kingdom Metazoa; phylum Chordata; class Chondrichthyes; order Squaliformes; family Somniosidae; genus Somniosus; species Somniosus microcephalus. Next base: position 473,985 of record NW_028225278.1, on the reverse strand, counting down.
CTGCTTCTTCTGATTCACCCTCCTGACTTCACCTTCTCCTTCTCCTTCTTCTACTTCTTCTGCTTCACCCTCCAGACTTCACCTTCTCCTTCTCCTTCTTCTACTTCTTCTGATTCACCCTCCAGACTTCACCTTCTCCTTCTCCTTCTTCTGCTTCTTCTGATTCACCCTCCAGACTTCACCTTCTCCTTCTCCTTATTCTGCTTCTTCTGATTCACCCTCCAGACTTCACCTTCTCCTTCTCATTCTTCTGCTTCTTCTGATTCACCCTCCAGACTTCACCTTTTCCTTCTCCTTCTTCTGCTTCTTCTGATACACCCTCCAGACTTCACCTTCTCCTTCTCCTTCTTCTGCTTCTTCTGATTCACCCTCCAGACTTCACCTTCTCCTTCTCCTTCTTCTACTTCTTCTGATTCACCCTCCAGACTTCACCTTCTCCTTCTCTTTCTTCTGCTTCTTCTGATTCTCCCTCCAGACTTCACCTTCTCCTTCTCCTTCTTCTGATTCTTCTGATTCACCCTCCAGACTTCACCTTCTCCTTCTCCTTCTTCTGCTTCTTCTGATTCACCCTCCTGACTTCACCTTCTCCTTCTCCTTCTTCTACTTCTTCTGATTCAACCTCCTGACTTCACCTTCTCCTTCTCCTTCTTCTACTTCTTCTGCTTCACCCTCCAGACTTCACCTTCTCCTTCTCCTTCTTCTACGTCTTCAGATTCACCCTCCAGACTTCACCTTCTCCTTCTCCTTCTTCTACTTCTTCTGATTCACCCTCCAGACTTCACCTTCTCCTTCTCCTTCTTCTACTTCTTCTGATTCACCCTCCAGACTTCACCTTCTCCTTCTCCTTATTCTGCTTCTTCTGGTTCACCCTCCAGACTTCACCTTCTCCTTCTCCTTCTTCTGCTTCTTCTGATTCACCCTCCAGACTTCACCTTCTCCTTCTCCTTCTTCTGCTTCTTCTGATTCACCCTCCAGACTTCACCTTCTCCTTCTCCTTCTTCTACTTCTTCTGATTCACCCTCCAGACTTCATCTTCTCCTTCTCATTCTTCTGCTTCTTCTGATTCACCCTCCAGACTTCACCTTCTCCTTCTCCTTCTTCTACTTCTTCTGATTCACCCTCCAGACTTCACCTTCTCCTTCTCCTTCTTCTGTTTCTTCTGATTCACCCTCCAGACTTCACCTTCTCCTTCTCCTTCTTCTACTTCTTCTGCTTCACCCCCCTGACTTCACCTGCTCCTTCTCCTTCTTCTGCTTCTTCTGATTCACCCTCCTAACTTCACCTTCTCCTTCTCCTTCTTCTGCTTCTTCTGATTAACGCTCCTGACTTCACCTTTTCCTTCTCCTTCTTCTGCTTCTTCTGATTCACCCTCCAGACTTCACCTTCTCCTTCTCCTTCCTCTGCTTCTTCTGATTCACCCTCCAGACTTCACCTTCTCCTTCTCCTTCTTCTGCTTCTTCTGATTCACCCTCCAGACCTCACCTTCTCCTTCTCCTTCTTCTACTTCTTCTGATTCACCCTCCAGACCTCATCTTCTCCTTCTCCTTCTTCTGCTTCTTCTGACTCACCCTCCAGACTTCACCTTCTCCTTCTCCTTCTTCTACTTCTTCTGATTCACCCTCCAGACTTCTCCTTCTCCTTCTTCTACTTCGTCTGATTCACCCTCCAGACTTCACCTTCTCCTTCTCCTTCTTCTACTTCTTCTGATTCACCCTCCAGTCTTCACCTACTCCTTCTCCTTCTTCTGTTTCTTCTGCTTCACCCTCCAGACTTCCCCTTCTCCTTCTCTTTCTTCTGCTTCTTCTGATTCACCCTCCAGACTTCATCTTCTCCTTCTCCTTCTTCTGATTCTTCTGATTCACCCTCCAGACTTCACCTTCTCCTTCTCCTTCTTCTGCTTCTTCTGATTCACCCTCCTGACTTCACCTTCTCCTTCTCCTTCTTCTACTTCTTCTGCTTCACCCTCCAGACTTCACCTTCTCCTTCTCCTTCTTCTACTTCTTCTGATTCACCCTCCAGACTTCACCTTCTCCTTCTCCTTCTTCTGCTTCTTCTGATTCACCCTCCAGACCTCACCTTCTCCTTCTCCTTATTCTGCTTCTTCTGATTCACCCTCCAGACTTCACCTTCTCCTTCTCCTTCTTCTGCTTCTTCTGATTCACCCTCCAGACTTCACCTTTTCCTTCTCCTTCTTCTGCTTCTTCTGATACACCCTCCAGACTTCACCTTCTCCTTCTCCTTCTTCTGCTTCTTCTGATTCACCCTCCAGACTTCACCTTCTCCTTCTCCTTCTTCTACTTCTTCTGATTCACCCTCCAGACTTCACCTTCTCCTTCTCTTTCTTCTGCTTCTTCTGATTCTCCCTCCAGACTTCACCTTCTCCTTCTCCTTCTTCTGATTCTTCTGATTCACCCTCCAGACTTCACCTTCTCCTTCTCCTTCTTCTGCTTCTTCTGATTCACCCTCCTGACTTCACCTTCTCCTTCTCCTTCTTCTACTTCTTCTGATTCACCCTCCTGACTTCACCTTCTCCTTCTCCTTCTTCTACTTCTTCTGCTTCACCCTCCAAACTTCACCTTCTCCTTCTCCTTCTTCTACTTCTTCAGATTCACCCTCCAGACTTCACCTTCTCCTTCTCCTTCTTCTATTTCTTCTGATTCACCCTCCAGACTTCACCTTCTCCTTCTCCTTCTTCTACTTCTTCTGATTCACCCTCCAGACTTCACCTTCTCCTTCTCCTTATTCTGCTTCTTGTGGTTCACCCTCCAGACTTCACCTTCTCCTTCTCCTTCTTCTGCTTCTTCTGATTCATCCTCCAGACTTCACCTTCTCCTTCTCCTTCTTCTGCTTCTTCTGATTCACCCTCCAGACTTCACCTTCTCCTTCTCCTTCTTCTACTTCTTCTGATTCACCCTCCAGACTTCATCTTCTCCTTCTCCTTCTTCTGCTTCTTCTGATTCACCCTCCAGACTTCACCTTCTCCTTCTCCTTCTTCTACTTCTTCTGATTCACCCTCCAGACTTCACCTTCTCCTTCTCCTTCTTCTGTTTCTTCTGATTCACCCTCCAGACTTCACCTTCTCCTTCTCCTTCTTCTACTTCTTCTGATTCACCCTCCAGACTTCACCTTCTCCTTCTCCTTCTTCTACTTCTTCTGATTCACCCTCCAGACTTCATCTTCTCCTTCTCCTTCTTCTGCATCTTCTGATTCACCCTCCAGACTTCACCTTCTCCTTCTCCTTCTTCTGCTTCTTCTGATTCACCCTCCAGACTTCACCTTCTCCTTCTCCTTCTTCTACTTCTTCTGATTCACCCTCCAGACTTCACCTTCTCCTTCTCCTTCTTCTGCTTCTTCTGATTCACCCTCCAGACTTCACCTTCTCCTTCTCCTTCTTCTGCATCTTCTGATTCACCCTCCAGACTTCACCTTCTCCTTCTCCTTCTTCTGCTTCTTCTGATTCACCCTCCAGACTTCACCTTCTCCTTCTTCTACTTCTTCTGATTCACCCTCCAGACTTCACCTTCTCCTTCTCCTTCTTCTACTTCTTCTGATTCACCCTCCAGTCTTCACATTCTCCTTCTCCTTCTTCTGTTTCTTCTGCTTCAGCCTCCAGACTTCACCTTCTCCTTCTCTTTCTTCTGATTCTTCTGATTCACCCTCCAGACTTCACCTTCTCCTTCTCCTTCTTCTGATTCTTCTGATTCACCCTCCAGACTTCATCTTCTCCTTCTCCTTCTTCTGCTTCTTCTGATTCACCCTCCTGGCTTCACCTTCTCCTTCTCCTTCTTCTACTTCTTCTGATTCACCCTCCTGACTTCACCTTCTCCTTCTCCTTCTTCTCCTTCTTCTGCTTCACCCTCCAGACTTCACCTTCTCCTTCTCCTTCTTCTACCTCTTCTGATTCACCCTCCAGACTTCACCTTCTCCTTCTCCTTCTTCTGCTTCTTCTGATTCACCCTCCAGACTTCACCTTCTACTTCTCCTTATTCTGCTTCTTCTGATTCACCCTCCAGACTTCACCTTCTCCTTCTCCTTATTCTGCTTCTTCTGATTCAACCTCCAGACTTCACCTTCTCCTTCTCCTTCTTCTGCTTCTTCTGATTCACCCTCCAGATTTCACCTTCTCCTTCTCCTTCTTCTGTTTCTTCTGATTCGCCCTCCAGACTTCACCTTCTCCTTCTCCTTCTTCTGCTTCTTCTGATTCACCCTCCTGACTTCACCTTCTCCTTCTCCTTCTTCTACTTCTTCTGATTCACCCTCCAGACTTCACCTTCTCCTTCTCCTTCTTCTACTTCTTCTGATTCACCCTACAGATTTCACCTTCTCCTTCTCCTTCTTCTGCTTCTTCTGATTCACCCTCCAGACTTCACCTTCTCCTTCTCCTTATTCTGCTTCTTCTGTTTCACCCTCCAGACTTCACCTTCTCCTTCTCCTTCTTCTGCTTCTTCTGATTCACCCTCCAGACTTCACCTTCTCCTTCTCCTTCTTCTGCTTCTTCTGATTCACCCTCCAGACTTCACCTTCTCCTTCTCCTTCTTCTACTTCTTCTGATTCACCCTCCAGACTTCACCTTCTCCTTCTCCTTCTTCTGCTTCTTCTGATTCACCCTCCAGACTTCACCTTCTCCTTCTCCTTCGTCTACTTCTTCTGATTCACCCTCCAGACTTCACCTTCTCCTTCTCCTTCTTCTACTTCTTCTGATTCACCCTCCAGACTTCACCTTCTCCTTCTCCTTCTTCTACTTCTTCTGATTCACCCTCCAGTCTTCACCTTCTCCTTCTCCTTCTTCTGTTTCTTCTGCTTCACCCTCCAGACTTCATGTTCTCCTTGTCCTTCTTCTCCTTCTTCTGATTCACCCTCCAGACTTCACCTTCTCCTTCTCCTTCTTCTACTTCTTTTGATTCACCCTCCAGACTTCATCTTCTCCTTCTCCTTCTTCTCCTTCTTCTGATTCACCCTCCAGACTTCACCTTCTCCTTCTCCTTCTTCTACTTCTTTTGATTCACCCTCCAGACTTCATCTTCTCCTTCTCCTTCTGCTCCTTCTTCTGATTCACCCTCCAGACTTCACCTTCTCCTTCTCCTTCTTCTGCTTCTTCTGATTCACCCTCCAGACTTCACCTTCTCCTTCTCCTTCTTCTCCTTCTTCTGATTCACCCTCCAGACTTCACCTTCTCCTTCTCCTTCTTCTACTTCTTCTGATTCACCCTCCAGTCTTCACCTTCTCCTTCTCCTTCTTCTGTTTCTTCTGCTTCACCCTCCAGACTTCACCTTCTCCTTCTCTTTCTTCTGCTTCTTCTGATTCACCCTCCAGACTTCACCTTCTCCTTCTCCTTCTTCTGATTCTTCTGATTCACCCTCCAGACTTCACCTTCTCCTTCTCCTTCTTCTACCTCTTCTGATTCACCCTCCAGACTTCACCTTCTCCTTCTCCTTCTTCTGCTTCTTCTGATTCACCCTCCAGACTTCACCTTCTACTTCTCCTTATTCTGCTTCTTCTGATTCACCCTCCAGACTTCACCTTCTCCTTCTCCTTATTCTGCTTCTTCTGATTCAACCTCCAGACTTCACCTTCTCCTTCTCCTTCTTCTGCTTCTTCTGATTCACCCTCCAGATTTCACCTTCTCCTTCTCCTTCTTCTGTTTCTTCTGATTCGCCCTCCAGACTTCACCTTCTCCTTCTCCTTCTTCTGCTTCTTCTGATTCACCCTCCTGACTTCACCTTCTCCTTCTCCTTCTTCTACTTCTTCTGATTCACCCTCCAGACTTCACCTTCTCCTTCTCCTTCTTCTACTTCTTCTGATTCACCCTACAGATTTCACCTTCTCCTTCTCCTTCTTCTGCTTCTTCTGATTCACCCTCCAGACTTCACCTTCTCCTTCTCCTTATTCTGCTTCTTCTGTTTCACCCTCCAGACTTCACCTTCTCCTTCTCCTTCTTCTGCTTCTTCTGATTCACCCTCCAGACTTCACCTTCTCCTTCTCCTTCTTCTGCTTCTTCTGATTCACCCTCCAGACTTCACCTTCTCCTTCTCCTTCTTCTACTTCTTCTGATTCACCCTCCAGACTTCACCTTCTCCTTCTCCTTCTTCTGCTTCTTCTGATTCACCCTCCAGACTTCACCTTCTCCTTCTCCTTCGTCTACTTCTTCTGATTCACCCTCCAGACTTCACCTTCTCCTTCTCCTTCTTCTACTTCTTCTGATTCACCCTCCAGACTTCACCTTCTCCTTCTCCTTCTTCTACTTCTTCTGATTCACCCTCCAGTCTTCACCTTCTCCTTCTCCTTCTTCTGTTTCTTCTGCTTCACCCTCCAGACTTCATCTTCTCCTTCTCCTTCTTCTCCTTCTTCTGATTCACCCTCCAGACTTCACCTTCTCCTTCTCCTTCTTCTACTTCTTTTGATTCACCCTCCAGACTTCATCTTCTCCTTCTCCTTCTTCTCCTTCTTCTGATTCACCCTCCAGACTTCACCTTCTCCTTCTCCTTCTTCTACTTCTTTTGATTCACCCTCCAGACTTCATCTTCTCCTTCTCCTTCTGCTCCTTCTTCTGATTCACCCTCCAGACTTCACCTTCTCCTTCTCCTTCTTCTGCTTCTTCTGATTCACCCTCCAGACTTCACCTTCTCCTTCTCCTTCTTCTCCTTCTTCTGATTCACCCTCCAGACTTCACCTTCTCCTTCTCCTTCTTCTACTTCTTCTGATTCACCCTCCAGTCTTCACCTTCTCCTTCTCCTTCTTCTGTTTCTTCTGCTTCACCCTCCAGACTTCACCTTCTCCTTCTCTTTCTTCTGCTTCTTCTGATTCACCCTCCAGACTTCACCTTCTCCTTCTCCTTCTTCTGATTCTTCTGATTCACCCTCCAGACTTCACCTTCTCCTTCTCCTCCTTCTGCTTCTTCTGATTCACCGTCCAGACCTCACCTTCTCCTTCTCCTTCTTCTACTTCTTCTGATTCACCCTCCTGACTTCACCTTCTCCTTCTCCTTCATCTACTTCTTCTGCTTCACCCTCCAGACTTCACCTTCTCCTTCTCCTTCTTCTACTTCTTCTGATTCACCCTCCAGACTTCACCTTCTCCTTCTCCTTCTTCTACTTCTTCTGATTCACCCTCCAGACTTCACCTTCTCCTTCGCCTTCTTCTGCTTCTTCTGATTCACCCTCCAGACTTCACCTTCTCCTTCTCCTTATTCTGCTTCTTCTGATTCACCCTCCAGACTTCACCTTCTCCTTCTCCTTCTTCTGCTTCTTCTGATTCACCCTCCAGACTTCACCTTCTCCTTCTCCTTCTTCTGCTTCTTCTGATTCACCCTCCAGACTTCACCTTCTCCTTCTCCTTCTTCCAATTCTTCTGATTCACCCTCCAGACTTCACCTTCTCCTTCTCCTTCTTCTGCTTCTTCTGATTCGCCCTCCAGACTTCACCTTCTCCTTCTCCTTCGTCTACTTCTTCTGATTCACCCTCCAGACTACACCTTCTCCTTCTCCTTCTTCTACTTCTTCTGATTCACCCTCCAGACTTCACCTTCTCCTTCTCCTTCTTCTGTTTCTTCTGATTCACCCTCCAGACATCATCTTCTCATTCTCCTTCTTCTACTTCTTCTGATTCACCCTCCAGACTTCACCTTCTCCTTCTCCTTCTTCTACTTCTTCTGATTCACCCTCCAGACTTCATCTTCTCCTTCTCCTTCTTCTGCTTCTTCTGATTCACCCTCCAGACTTCACCTTCTCCTTCTCCTTCTTCTGCTTCTTCTGATTCACCCTCCAGACTTCAACTTCCCCTTCTCCTTCTTCTACTTCTTCTGATTCACCCTCCAGACTTCACCTTCTCCTTCTCCTTCTTCTACTTCTTCTGATTCACCCTCCAGTCTTCACCTTCTCCTTCTCCTTCTTCTGTTTCTTCTGCTTCACCCTCCAGACTTCACCTTCTCCTTCTCTTTCTTCTGCTTCTTCTGATTCACCCTCCAGACTTCACCTTCTCCTTCTCCTTCTTCTGATTCTTCTGATTCACCCTCCATACTTCACCTTCTCCTTCTCCTTCTTCTGCTTCTTCTGATTCACCCTCCTGACTTCACCTTCTCCTTCTCCTTCTTCTACTTCTTCTGATTCACCCTCCTGACTTCACCTTCTCCTTCTCCTTCTTCTACTACTTCTGCTTCACCCTCCAGACTTCACCTTCTCCTTCTCCTTCTTCTACTTCTTCTGATTCACCCTCCAGACTTCACCTTCTCCTTCTCCTTCTTCTGCTTCTTCTGATTCACCCTCCAGACTTCACCTTCTCCTTCTCCTTATTCTGCTTCTTCTGTTTCACCCTCCAGACTTCACCTTCTCCTTATCCTTCTTCTGCTTCTTCTGATTCACCCTCCAGACTTCACCTTCTCCTTCTCCTTCTTCTGCTTCTTCTGATTCACCCTCCAGACTTCACCTTCTCCTTCTCCTTCTTCTACTTCTTCTGATTCACCCTCCAGACTTCACCTTCTCCTTCTCCTTCTTCTGCTTCTTCTGATTCACCCTCCAGACTTCACCTTCTCCTTCTCCTTCGTCTACTTCTTCTGATTCACCCTCCAGACTACACCTTCTCCTTCTCCTTCTTCTACTTCTTCTGATTCACCCTCCAGACTTCATCTTCTCCTTCTTCTACTTCTTCTGATTCACCCTCCAGACTTCATCTTCTCCTTCTCCTTCTTCTCCTTCTTCTGATTCACCCTCCAGACTTCACCTTCTCCTTCTCCTTCTTCTGCTTCTTCTGATTCACCCTCCAGACTTCACCTTTTCCTTCTCCTTCTTCTACTTCTTCTGATTCACCCTCCAGACTTCACCTTCTCCTTCTCCTTCTTCTGCTTCTTCTGATTCAACCTCCAGACTTCACCTTCTCCTTCTCCTTCTTCTGCTTCTTCTGATTCACCCTCCAGATTTCACCTTCTCCTTCTCCTTCTTCTGTTTCTTCTGATTCGCCCTCCAGACTTCACCTTCTCCTTCTCCTTCTTCTGCTTCTTCTGATTCACCCTCCTGACTTCACCTTCTCCTTCTCCTTCTTCTACTTCTTCTGATTCACCCTCCAGACTTCACCTTCTCCTTCTCCTTCTTCTACTTCTTCTGATTCACCCTACAGATTTCACCTTCTCCTTCTCCTTCTTCTGCTTCTTCTGATTCACCCTCCAGACTTCACCTTCTCCTTCTCCTTATTCTGCTTCTTCTGTTTCACCCTCCAGACTTCACCTTCTCCTTCTCCTTCTTCTGCTTCTTCTGATTCACCCTCCAGACTTCACCTTCTCCTTCTCCTTCTTCTGCTTCTTCTGATTCACCCTCCAGACTTCACCTTCTCCTTCTCCTTCTTCTACTTCTTCTGATTCACCCTCCAGACTTCACCTTCTCCTTCTCCTTCTTCTGCTTCTTCTGATTCACCCTCCAGACTTCACCTTCTCCTTCTCCTTCGTCTACTTCTTCTGATTCACCCTCCAGACTTCACCTTCTCCTTCTCCTTCTTCTACTTCTTCTGATTCACCCTCCAGACTTCACCTTCTCCTTCTCCTTCTTCTACTTCTTCTGATTCACCCTCCAGTCTTCACCTTCTCCTTCTCCTTCTTCTGTTTCTTCTGCTTCACCCTCCAGACTTCATCTTCTCCTTCTCCTTCTTCTCCTTCTTCTGATTCACCCTCCAGACTTCACCTTCTCCTTCTCCTTCTTCTACTTCTTTTGATTCACCCTCCAGACTTCATCTTCTCCTTCTCCTTCTTCTCCTTCTTCTGATTCACCCTCCAGACTTCACCTTCTCCTTCTCCTTCTTCTACTTCTTTTGATTCACCCTCCAGACTTCATCTTCTCCTTCTCCTTCTGCTCCTTCTTCTGATTCACCCTCCAGACTTCACCTTCTCCTTCTCCTTCTTCTGCTTCTTCTGATTCACCCTCCAGACTTCACCTTCTCCTTCTCCTTCTTCTCCTTCTTCTGATTCACCCTCCAGACTTCACCTTCTCCTTCTCCTTCTTCTACTTCTTCTGATTCACCCTCCAGTCTTCACCTTCTCCTTCTCCTTCTTCTGTTTCTTCTGCTTCACCCTCCAGACTTCACCTTCTCCTTCTCTTTCTTCTGCTTCTTCTGATTCACCCTCCAGACTTCACCTTCTCCTTCTCCTTCTTCTGATTCTTCTGATTCACCCTCCAGACTTCACCTTCTCCTTCTCCTCCTTCTGCTTCTTCTGATTCACCGTCCAGACCTCACCTTCTCCTTCTCCTTCTTCTACTTCTTCTGATTCACCCTCCTGACTTCACCTTCTCCTTCTCCTTCATCTACTTCTTCTGCTTCACCCTCCAGACTTCACCTTCTCCTTCTCCTTCTTCTACTTCTTCTGATTCACCCTCCAGACTTCACCTTCTCCTTCTCCTTCTTCTACTTCTTCTGATTCACCCTCCAGACTTCACCTTCTCCTTCGCCTTCTTCTGCTTCTTCTGATTCACCCTCCAGACTTCACCTTCTCCTTCTCCTTATTCTGCTTCTTCTGATTCACCCTCCAGACTTCACCTTCTCCTTCTCCTTCTTCTGCTTCTTCTGATTCACCCTCCAGACTTCACCTTCTCCTTCTCCTTCTTCTGCTTCTTCTGATTCACCCTCCAGACTTCACCTTCTCCTTCTCCTTCTTCCAATTCTTCTGATTCACCCTCCAGACTTCACCTTCTCCTTCTCCTTCTTCTGCTTCTTCTGATTCGCCCTCCAGACTTCACCTTCTCCTTCTCCTTCGTCTACTTCTTCTGATTCACCCTCCAGACTACACCTTCTCCTTCTCCTTCTTCTACTTCTTCTGATTCACCCTCCAGACTTCACCTTCTCCTTCTCCTTCTTCTGTTTCTTCTGATTCACCCTCCAGACATCATCTTCTCATTCTCCTTCTTCTACTTCTTCTGATTCACCCTCCAGACTTCACCTTCTCCTTCTCCTTCTTCTACTTCTTCTGATTCACCCTCCAGACTTCATCTTCTCCTTCTCCTTCTTCTGCTTCTTCTGATTCACCCTCCAGACTTCACCTTCTCCTTCTCCTTCTTCTGCTTCTTCTGATTCACCCTCCAGACTTCAACTTCCCCTTCTCCTTCTTCTACTTCTTCTGATTCACCCTCCAGACTTCACCTTCTCCTTCTCCTTCTTCTACTTCTTCTGATTCACCCTCCAGTCTTCACCTTCTCCTTCTCCTTCTTCTGTTTCTTCTGCTTCACCCTCCAGACTTCACCTTCTCCTTCTCTTTCTTCTGCTTCTTCTGATTCACCCTCCAGACTTCACCTTCTCCTTCTCCTTCTTCTGATTCTTCTGATTCACCCTCCATACTTCACCTTCTCCTTCTCCTTCTTCTGCTTCTTCTGATTCACCCTCCTGACTTCACCTTCTCCTTCTCCTTCTTCTACTTCTTCTGATTCACCCTCCTGACTTCACCTTCTCCTTCTCCTTCTTCTACTACTTCTGCTTCACCCTCCAGACTTCACCTTCTCCTTCTCCTTCTTCTACTTCTTCTGATTCACCCTCCAGACTTCACCTTCTCCTTCTCCTTCTTCTGCTTCTTCTGATTCACCCTCCAGACTTCACCTTCTCCTTCTCCTTATTCTGCTTCTTCTGTTTCACCCTCCAGACTTCACCTTCTCCTTATCCTTCTTCTGCTTCTTCTGATTCACCCTCCAGACTTCACCTTCTCCTTCTCCTTCTTCTGCTTCTTCTGATTCACCCTCCAGACTTCACCTTCTCCTTCTCCTTCTTCTACTTCTTCTGATTCACCCTCCAGACTTCACCTTCTCCTTCTCCTTCTTCTGCTTCTTCTGATTCACCCTCCAGACTTCACCTTCTCCTTCTCCTTCGTCTACTTCTTCTGATTCACCCTCCAGACTACACCTTCTCCTTCTCCTTCTTCTACTTCTTCTGATTCACCCTCCAGACTTCATCTTCTCCTTCTTCTACTTCTTCTGATTCACCCTCCAGACTTCATCTTCTCCTTCTCCTTCTTCTCCTTCTTCTGATTCACCCTCCAGACTTCACCTTCTCCTTCTCCTTCTTCTGCTTCTTCTGATTCACCCTCCAGACTTCACCTTTTCCTTCTCCTTCTTCTACTTCTTCTGATTCACCCTCCAGACTTCACCTTCTCCTTCTCCTTCTTCTACTTCTTCTGATTCACCCTCCAGTCTTCACCTTCTCCTTCTCCTTCTTCTGTTTCTTCTGCTTCACCCTCCAGACTTCACCTTCTCCTTCTCTTTCTTCTGCTTCTTCTGATTCACACTCCAGACTTCACCTTCTCCTTCTCCTTCTTCTGATTCTTCTGATTCACCCTCCAGACTTCACCTTCTCCTTCTCCTTCTTCTGCTTCTTCTGATTCACCCTCCAGACCTCACCTTCTCCTTCTCCTTCTTCTACTTCTTCTGATTCACCCTCCTGACTTCACCTTCTCCTTCTCCTTCATCTACTTCTTCTGCTTCACTCTCCAGACTTCACCTTCTCCTTCTCCTTCTTCTACTTCTTCTGATTCACCCTCCAGACTTCACCTTCTCCTTCTCCTTCTTCTACTTCTTCTGATTCACCCTCCAGACTTCACCTTCTCCTTCTCCTTCTTCTACTTCTTCTGATTCACCCTCCAGACTTCACCTTCTCCTTCTCCTTCTTCTGCTTCTTCTGATTCACCCTCCAGACTTCACCTTCTCCTTCTCCTTATTCTGCTTCTTCTGATTCACCCTCCAGACTTCACCTTCTCCTTCTCCTTCTTCTGCTTCTTCTGATTCACCCTCCAGACTTCACCTTCTCCTTCTCCTTCTTCTGCTTCTTCTGATTCACCCTCCAGACTTCACCTTCTCCTTCTCCTTCTTCTACTTCTTCTGATTCACCATCCAGACTTCACCTTCTCCTTCTCCTTCTTCTGCTTCTTCTGATTCACCCTCCAGACTTCACCTTCTCCTTCTCCTTCGTCTACTTCTTCTGATTCACCCTCCAGACTACACCTTCTCCTTCTCCTTCTTCTACTTCTTCTGATTCACCCTCCAGACTTCACCTTCTCCTTCTCCTTCTTCTCTTTCTTCTGATTCACCCTCCAGACTTCATCTTCTCCTTCTCCTTCTTCTACTTCTTCTGATTCACCCTCCAGACTTCACCTTCTCCTTCTCCTTCTTCTACTTCTTCTGATTCACCCTCCAGACTTCATCTTCTCCTTCTCCTTCTTCTGCTTCTTCTGATTCACCCTCCAGACTTCAACTTCTCCTTCTCCTTCTTCTGCTTCTTCTGATTCACCCTCCAGACTTCAACTTCTCCTTCTCCTTCTTCTACTTCTTCTGATTCACCCTCCAGACTTCACCTTCTCCTTCTCCTTCTTCTACTTCTTCTGACTCACCCTCCAGTCTTCACCTTCTCCTTCTCCTTCTTCTGTTTCTTCTGCTTCACCCTCCAGACTTCACCTTCTCCTTCTCCTTCTTCTGCTTCTTCTGCTTCACACTCCAGACTTCACCTTCTCCTTCTCCTTCTTCTGCTTCTTCTGCTGCGCCCTCCGGGCTTCACCTTCTCCTTCTCCTTCTTCTGCTTCTTCTGCTTCACCGTCCTGACTTCATCTTCTCCATCTCCTTCTTCTACTTCTTCTGCTACACCCCCCTGACTTCACCTGCTCCTTCTCCTTCTTCTGCTTCTTCTGATTCACCCTCCTAAATTCACCTTCTCCTTCTCCTTCTTCTGCTTCTTCTGATTCACCCTCCTGACTTCACCTTCTCCTTCTCCTTCTTCTGCTTCTTCTGATTCACCCTCCAGACTTCACCTTCTCCTTCTCCTTCTTCTGCTTCTTCTGATTCACCCTCCAGACTTCACCTTCTCCTTCTCCTTCTTCTGCTTCTTCTGCTTCACCCTCCAGACTTCACCTTCTCCTTCTCCTTCTTCTGCTTCTTCTGCTTCACCCTCCTGACTTCACCTTCTCCTTCTCCTTCTTCTACTTCTTCTGATTCACCCTCCAGACTTCACCTACTCCTTCTCCTTCTTCTGCTTCTTCTGCTTCACCCTCCAGACTTCACCTTCTCCTTCTCCTTCTTCTGCTTCTTCTGCTTCGCCCTCCAGACTTCACCTTCTCCTTCTCCTTCTTCTGCTTCTTCTGCTTCACTCTCCTGACTTCACCTTCTCCTTCTCCTTCTTCTACTTCTTCTGATTCACCCTCCAGACTTCACCCTCTCCTTCTCCTTCTTCTGCTTCTTCTGCTTCACCCTCCAGACTTCACCTTCTCTTTCTCCTTTTTCTGCTTCTTCTGCTGCGCCCTCCAGACTTCACCTTCTCCTTCTCCTTCTTCTGCTTCTTCTGATTCACCCTCCAGACTTCACCTTCTCCTTCTCCTTCTTCTACTTCTTCTGATCCACCCTCCTGACTTCACCTTCTCCTTCTCCTTCTTCTGCTTCTTCTGCTTCACCCTCCAGACTTCACCTTCTCCTTCTCCTTCTTCTGCTTCTTCTGCTTCACCCACCAGACTTCACCTTCTCCTTCTCCTTCTTCTGCTTCTTCTGCTTCACCCTCCTGACTTCACCTTATCCTTCTCCTTCTTCTACTTCTTCTGATTCACCCTCCAGACTTCACCTACTCCTTCTCCTTCTTCTGCTTCTTCTGCTTCACCCTCCAGACTTCACCTTCTCCTTCTCCTTCTTCTGCTTCTTCTGCTTCGCCCTCCAGACTTCACCTTCTCCTTCTCCTTCTTCTGCTTCTTCTGCTTCACTCTCCTGACTTCACCTTCTCCTTCTCCTTCTTCTACTTCTTCTGATTCACCCTCCAGACTTCACCCTCTCCTTCTCCTTCTTCTGCTTCTTCTGCTTCACCCTCCAGACTTCACCTTCTCCTTCTCCTTCTTCTGCTTCTTCTGCTTCACCGTCCTGACTTCACCTTCTCCTTCTCCTTCTTCTACTTCTTCTGCTTCACCCCCCTGACTTCACCTGCTCCTTCTCCTTCTTCTGCTTCTTCTGATTCACCCTCCTAACTTCACCTTCTCCTTCTCCTTCTTCTGCTTCTTCTGATTCACCCTCCAGACTTCACCTTCTCCTTCTCCTTCTTCTACTTCGTCTGATTCACCCTCCAGACTTCACCTTCTCCTTCTCCTTCTTCTACTTCTTCTGATTCACCCTCCAGTCTTCACCTACTCCTTCTCCTTCTTCTGTTTCTTCTGCTTCTCCCTCCAGACTTCACCTTCTCCTTCTCTTTCTTCTGCTTCTTCTGATTCACCCTCCAGACTTCATCTTCTCCTTCTCCTTCTTCTGATTCTTCTGATTCACCCTCCAGACTTCACCTTCTCCTTCTCCTTCTTCTGCTTCTTCTGATTCACCCTCCTGACTTCACCTTCTCCTTCTCCTTCTTCTACTTCTTCTGCTTCACCCTCCAGACTTCACCTTCTCCTTCTCCTTCTTCTACTTCTTCTGATTCACCCTCCAGACTTCACCTTCTCCTTCTCCTTCTTCTGCTTCTTCTGATTCACCCTCCAGACTTCACCTTCTCCTTCTCCTTATTCTGCTTCTTCTGATTCACCCTCCAGACTTCACCTTCTCCTTCTCCTTCTTCTGCTTCTTCTGATTCACCCTCCAGACTTCACCTTTTCCTTCTCCTTCTTCTGCTTCTTCTGATTCACCCTCCAGACTTCACCTTCTCCTTCTCCTTCTTCTGCTTCTTCTGATTCACCCTCCAGACTTCACTTTCTCCTTCTCCTTCTTCTACTTCTTCTGATTCACCCTCCAGACTTCACCTTCTCCTTCTCTTTCTTCTGCTTCTTCTGATTCACCCTCCAGACTTCACCTTCTCCTTCTCCTTCTTCTACTTCTTCTGATTCACCCTCCAGACTTCACCTTCTCCTTCTCCTTCTTCTGCTTCTTCTGATTCACCCTCCAGACTTCACCTTCTCCTTCTCCTTCGTCTACTTCTTCTGATTCACCCTCCAGACTACACCTTCTCCTTCTCCTTCTTCTACTTCTTCTGATTCACCCTCCAGACTTCACCTTCTCCTTCTCCTTCTTCTCTTTCTTCTGATTCACCCTCCAGACTTCACCTTCTCCTTCTCCTTATTCTGCTTCTTCTGATTCACCCTCCAGACTTCACCTTCTCCTTCTCCTTCTTCTGCTTCTTCTGATTCACTCTCCAGACTTCACCTTCTCCTTCTCCTTCTTCTGCTTCTTCTGATTCACCCTCCAGACTTCACCTTCTCCTTCTCCTTCTTCTACTTCTTCTGATTCACCCTCCAGACTTCACCTTCTCCTTCTCCTTCTACTGCTTCTTCTGATTCACCCTCCAGACTTCACCTTCTCCTTCTCCTTCGTCTACTTCTTCTGATTCACCTTCCAGACTACACCTTCTCCTTCTCCTTCTTCTACTTCTTCTGATTCACCCTCCAGACTTCACCTTCTCCTTCTCCTTCTTCTGTTTCTTCTGATTCACCCTCCAGACTTCATCTTCTCATTCTCCTTCTTCGACTTCTTCTGATTCACCCTCCAGACTTCACTTTCTCCTTCTCCTTCTTCTACTTCTTCTGATTCACCCTCCAGACTTCATCTTCTCCTTCTCCTTCTTCTGCTTCTTCTGATTCACCCTCCAGACTTCACCTTCTCCTTCTCCTTCTTCTGCTTCTTCTGATTCACCCTCCAGACTTCAACTTCTCCTTCTCCTTCTTCTACTTCTTCTGATTCACCCTCCAGACTTCACCTTCTCCTTCTCCTTCTTCTACTTCTTCTGATTCACCCTCCAGTCTTCACCTTCTCCTTCTCCTTCTTCTGTTTCTTCTGCTTCACCCTCCAGACTTCACCTTCTCCTTCTCTTTCTTCTGCTTCTTCTGATTCACCCTCCAGACTTCACCTTCTCCTTCTCCTTCTTCTGATTCTTCTGATTCACCCTCCAGACTTCACCTTCTCCTTCTCCTTCTTCTGCTTCTTCTGATTCACCCTCCTGACTTCACCTTCTCCTTCTCCTTCTTCAACGTCTTCTGATTCACCCTCCTGACTTCACCTTCTCCTTCTCCTTCTTCTACTTCTTCTGCTTCACCCTCCAGACTTCACCTTCTCCTTCTCCTTCTTCTACTTCTTCTGATTCACCCTCCAGACTTCACCTTCTCCTTCTCCTTCTTCTGCTTCTTCTGATTCACCCTCCAGACTTCACCTTCTCCTTCTCCTTATTCTGCTTCTTCTGTTTCACCCTCCAGACTTCACCTTCTCCTCCTCCTTCTTCTGCTTCTTCTGATTCACCCTCCAGACTTCACCTTCTCCTTCTCCTTCTTCTGCTTCTTCTGATTCACCCTCCAGACTTCACCTTCTCCTTCTCCTTCTTCTACTTCTTCTGATTCACCCTCCAGACTTCACCTTCTCCTTCTCCTTCTTCTGCTTCTTCTGATTCACCCTCCAGACTTCACCTTCTCCTTCTCCTTCGTCTACTTCTTCTGATTCACCCTGCAGACTACAACTTCTCCTTCTCCTTCTTCTACTTCTTCTGATTCACCCTCCAGACTTCACCTTCTCCTTCTCCTTCTTCTACTTCTTCTGATTCACCCTCCAGACTTCATCTTCTCCTTCTCCTTCTTCTCCTTCTTCTGATTCACCCTCCAGACTTCACCTTCTCCTTCTCCTTCTTCTGCTTCTTCTGATTCACCCTCCAGACTTCACCTTCTCCTTCTCCTTCTTCTACTTCTGCTGATTCACCCTCCAGACTTCACCTTCTCTTTCTCCTTCTTCTACTTCTTCTGATTCACCCTCCAGTCTTCACCTTCTCCTTCTCCTTCTTCTGTTTCTTCTGCTTCACCCTCCAGACTTCACCTTCTCCTTCTCTTTCTTCTGCTTCTTCTGATTCACCCTCCAGACTTCACCTTCTCCTTCTCCTTCTTCTGCTTCTTCTGATTCACCCTCCAGACTTCACCTTCTCCTTCTCCTTCTTCTACTTCTTCTGATTCACCCTCCAGACTTCACCTTCTCCTTCTCCTTCTTCTACTTCTTCTGATTCACCCTCCAGTCTTCACCTTCTCCTTCTCCTTCTTCTGTTTCTTCTGCTTCACCCTCCAGACTTCACCTTCTCCTTCTCTTTCTTCTGCTTCTTCTGATTCACCCTCCAGACTTCACCTTCTCCTTCTCCTTCTTCTGATTCTTCTGATTCACCCTCCAGACTTCACCTTCTCCTTCTCCTTCTTCTGCTTCTTCTGATTCACCCTCCAGACCTCACCTTCTCCTTCTCATTCTTCTACTTCTTCTGATTCACCCTCCTGACTTCACCTTCTCCTTCTCCTTCATCTACTTCTTCTGCTTCACTCTCCAGACTACACCTTCTCCTTCTCCTTCTTCTACTTCTTCTGATTCACCCTCCAGACTTCACCTTCTCCTTCTCCTTCTTCTGTTTCTTCTGATTCACCCTCCAGACTTCATCTTCTCATTCTCCTTCTTCGACTTCTTCTGATTCACCCTCCAGACTTCACCTTCTCCTTCTCCTTCTTCTACTTCTTCTGATTCACCCTCCAGACTTCATCTTCTCCTTCTCCTTCTTCTGATTCACCCTCCAGACTTCACCTTCTCCTTCTCCTTCTTCTGCTTCTTCTGATTCACCCTCCAGACTTCAACTTCTCCTTCTCCTTCTTCTAGTTCTTCTGATTCACCCTCCAGACTTCACCTTCTCCTTCTCCTTCTTCTACTTCTTCTGATTCACCCTCCAGACTTCACCTTCTCCTTCTCCTTCTTCTGTTTCTTCTGATTCACCCTCCAGACTTCACCTTCTCCTTCTCCTTCTTCTGCTTCTTCTGATTCACCCTCCAGACCTCACCTTCTCCTTCTCATTCTTCTACTTCTTCTGATTCACCCTCCTGACTTCACCTTCTCCTTCTCCTTCATCTACTTCTTCTGCTTCACTCTCCAGACTTCACCTTCTCCTTCTCCTTCTTCTACTTCTTCTGATTCACCCTCCAGACTTCACCTTCTCCTTCTCCTTCTTCTACTTCTTCTGATTCACCCTCCAGACTTCACCTTCTCCTTCTCCTTCTTCTACTTCTGCTGATTCACCCTCCAGACTTCACCTTCTCCTTCTCCTTCTTCTGCTTCTTCTGATTCACCCTCCAGACTTCACCTTCTCCTTCTCCTTATTCTGCTTCTTCTGATTCACCCTCCAGACTTCACCTTCTCCTTCTCCTTCTTCTGCTTCTTCTGATTCACCCTCCAGACTTCACCTTCTCCTTCTCCTTCTTCTGCTTCTTCTGATTCACCCTCCAGACTTCACCTTCTCCTTCTCCTTCTTCTGCTTCTTCTGATTCACCCTCCAGACTTCACCTTCTCCTTCTCCTTATTCTGCTTCTTCTGATTCACCCTCCAGACTTCACCTTCTCCTTCTCCTTCTTCTGCTTCTTCTGATTCACCCTCCAGACTTCACCTTCTCCTTCTCCTTCTTCTGCTTCTTCTGATTCACCCTCCAGACTTCACCTTCTCCTTCTCCTTCTTCTACTTCTTCTGATTCACCATCCAGACTTCACCTTCTCCTTCTCCTTCTTCTGCTTCTTCTGATTCACCCTCCAGACTTCACCTTCTCCTTCTCCTTCGTCTACTTCTTCTGATTCACCCTCCAGACTACACCTTCTCCTTCTCCTTCTTCTACTTCTTCTGATTCACCCTCCAGACTTCACCTTCTCCTTCTCCTTCTTCTCTTTCTTCTGATTCACCCTCCAGACTTCATCTTCTCCTTCTCCTTCTTCTACTTCTTCTGATTCACCCTCCAGACTTCACCTTCTCCTTCTCCTTCTTCTACTTCTTCTGATTCACCCTCCAGACTTCATCTTCTCCTTCTCCTTCTTCTGCTTCTTCTGATTCACCCTCCAGACTTCACCTTCTCCTTCTCCTTCTTCTGCTTCTTCTGATTCACCCTCCAGACTTCAACTTCTCCTTCTCCTTCTTCTACTTCTTCTGATTCACCCTCCAGACTTCACCTTCTCCTTCTCCTTCTTCTACTTCTTCTGATTCACCCCCCAGTCTTCACCTTCTCCTTCTCCTTCTTCTATTTCTTCTGCTTCACCCTCCAGACTTCACCTTCTCCTTCTCCTTCTTCTGCTTCTTCTGCTTCACACTCCAGACTTCACCTTCTCCTTCTCCTTCTTCTGCTTCTTCTGCTGCGCCCTCCAGGCTTCACCTTCTGCTTCTCCTTCTTCTGCTTCTTCTGCTTCACCGTCCTGACTTCACCTTCTCCATCTCCTTCTTCTACTTCTTCTGCTACACCCCCCTGACTTCACCTGCTCCTTCTCCTTCTTCTGCTTCTTCTGATTCACCCTCCTAAATTCACCTTCTCCTTCTCCTTCTTCTGCTTCTTCTGATTCACCCTCCTGACTTCACCTTCTCCTTCTCCTTCTTCTGCTTCTTCTGATTCACCCTCCAGACTTCACCTTCTCCTTCTCCTTCTTCTGCTTCTTCTGATTCACCCTCCAGACTTCACCTTCTCCTTCTCCTTCTTCTGCTTCTTCTGCTTCACCCTCCAGACTTCACCTTCTCCTTCTCCTTCTTCTGCTTCTTCTGCTTCACCCTCCTGACTTCACCTTCTCCTTCTCCTTCTTCTACTTCTTCTGATTCACCCTCCAGACTTCACCTACTCCTTCTCCTTCTTCTGCTTCTTCTGCTTCACCCTCCAGACTTCACCTTCTCCTTCTCCTTCTTCTGCTTCTTCTGCTTCGGCCTCCAGACTTCACCTTCTCCTTCTCCTTCTTCTGCTTCTTCTGCTTCACTCTCCTGACTTCACCTTCTCCTTCTCCTTCTTCTACTTCTTCTGATTCACCCTCCAGACTTCACCCTCTCCTTCTCCTTCTTCTGCTTCTTCTGCTTCACCCTCCAGACTTCACCTTCTCTTTCTCCTTTTTCTGCTTCTTCTGCTGCGCCCTCCAGACTTCACCTTCTCCTTCTCCTTCTTCTGCTTCTTCTGATTCACCCTCCAGACTTCACCTTCTCCTTCTCCTTCTTCTACTTCTTCTGATCCACCCTCCTGACTTCACCTTCTCCTTCTCCTTCTTCTGCTTCTTCTGCTTCACCCTCCAGACTTCACCTTCTCCTTCTCCTTCTTCTGCTTCTTCTGCTTCACCCACCAGACTTCACCTTCTCCTTCTCCTTCTTCTGCTTCTTCTGCTTCACCCTCCTGACTTCACCTTATCCTTCTCCTTCTTCTACTTCTTCTGATTCACCCTCCAGACTTCACCTACTCCTTCTCCTTCTTCTGCTTCTTCTGCTTCACCCTCCAGACTTCACCTTCTCCTTCTCCTTCTTCTGCTTCTTCTGCTTCGCCCTCCAGACTTCACCTTCTCCTTCTCCTTCTTCTGCTTCTTCTGCTTCACTCTCCTGACTTCACCTTCTCCTTCTCCTTCTTCTACTTCTTCTGATTCACCCTCCAGACTTCACCCTCTCCTTCTCCTTCTTCTGCTTCTTCTGCTTCACCCTCCAGACTTCACCTTCTCCTTCTCCTTCTTCTGCTTCTTCTGCTTCACCGTCCTGACTTCACCTTCTCCTTCTCCTTCTTCTACTTCTTCTGCTTCACCCCCCTGACTTCACCTGCTCCTTCTCCTTCTTCTGCTTCTTCTGATTCACCCTCCTAACTTCACCTTCTCCTTCTCCTTCTTCTGCTTCTTCTGATTCACCCTCCAGACTTCACCTTCTCCTTCTCCTTCTTCTACTTCGTCTGATTCACCCTCCAGACTTCACCTTCTCCTTCTCCTTCTTCTACTTCTTCTGATTCACCCTCCAGTCTTCACCTACTCCTTCTCCTTCTTCTGTTTCTTCTGCTTCACCCTCCAGACTTCACCTTCTCCTTCTCTTTCTTCTGCTTCTTCTGATTCACCCTCCAGACTTCATCTTCTCCTTCTCCTTCTTCTGATTCTTCTGATTCACCCTCCAGACTTCACCTTCTCCTTCTCCTTCTTCTGCTTCTTCTGATTCACCCTCCTGACTTCACCTTCTCCTTCTCCTTCTTCTACTTCTTCTGCTTCACCCTCCAGACTTCACCTTCTCCTTCTCCTTCTTCTACTTCTTCTGATTCACCCTCCAGACTTCACCTTCTCCTTCTCCTTCTTCTGCTTCTTCTGATTCACCCTCCAGACTTCACCTTCTCCTTCTCCTTATTCTGCTTCTTCTGATTCACCCTCCAGACTTCACCTTCTCCTTCTCCTTCTTCTGCTTCTTCTGATTCACCCTCCAGACTTCACCTTTTCCTTCTCCTTCTTCTGCTTCTTCTGATTCACCCTCCAGACTTCACCTTCTCCTTCTCCTTCTTCTGCTTCTTCTGATTCACCCTCCAGACTTCACTTTCTCCTTCTCCTTCTTCTACTTCTTCTGATTCACCCTCCAGACTTCACCTTCTCCTTCTCTTTCTTCTGCTTCTTCTGATTCACCCTCCAGACTTCACCTTCTCCTTCTCCTTCTTCTACTTCTTCTGATTCACCCTCCAGACTTCACCTTCTCCTTCTCCTTCTTCTGCTTCTTCTGATTCACCCTCCAGACTTCACCTTTTCCTTCTCCTTCGTCTACTTCTTCTGATTCACCCTCCAGACTACACCTTCTCCTTCTCCTTCTTCTACTTCATCTGATTCACCCTCCAGACTTCACCTTCTCCTTCTCCTTCTTCTCTTTCTTCTGATTCACCCTCCAGACTTCACCTTCTCCTTCTCCTTATTCTGCTTCTTCTGATTCACCCTCCAGACTTCACCTTCTCCTTCTCCTTCTTCTGCTTCTTCTGATTCACCCTCCAGACTTCACCTTCTCCTTCTCCTTCTTCTGCTTCTTCTGATTCACCCTCCAGACTTCACCTTCTCCTTCTCCTTCTTCTACTTCTTCTGATTCACCCTCCAGACTTCACCTTCTCCTTCTCCTTCTTCTGCTTCTTCTGATTCACCCTCCAGACTTCACCTTCTCCTTCTCCTTCGTCTACTTCTTCTGATTCACCCTCCAGACTACACCTTCTCCTTCTCCTTCTTCTACTTCTTCTGATTCACCCTCCAGACTTCACCTTCTCCTTCTCCTTCTTCTGTTTCTTCTGATTCACCCTCCAGACTTCATCTTCTCATTCTCCTTCTTCGACTTCTTCTGATTCACCCTCCAGACTTCACCTTCTCCTTCTCCTTCTTCTACTTCTTCTGATTCACCCTCCAGACTTCATCTTCTCCTTCTCCTTCTTCTGATTCACCCTCCAGACCTCACCTTCTCCTTCTCCTTCTTCTGCTTCTTCTGATTCACCCTCCAGACTTCAACTTCTCCTTCTCCTTCTTCTAGTTCTTCTGATTCACCCTCCAGACTTCACCTTCTCCTTCTCCTTCTTCTACTTCTTCTGATTCACCCTCCAGTCTTCACCTTCTCCTTCTCCTTCTTCTGTTTCTTCTGCTTCACCCTCCAGACTTCACCTTCTCCTTCTCTTTCTTCTGCTTCTTCTGATTCACCCTCCAGACTTCACCTTCTCCTTCTCCTTCTTCTGATTCTTCTGATTCACCCTCCAGACTTCACCTTCTCCTTCTCCTTCTTCTGCTTCTTCTGATTCACCCTCCTGACTTCACCTTCTCCTTCTCCTTCTTCAACGTCTTCTGATTCACCCTCCTGACTTCACCTTCTCCTTCTCCTTCTTCTACTTCTTCTGCTTCACCCTCCAGACTTCACCTTCTCCTTCTCCTTCTTCTACTTCTTCTGATTCACCCTCCAGACTTCACCTTCTCCTTCTCCTTATTCTGCTTCTTCTGATTCACCCTCCAGACTTCACCTTCTCCTTCTCCTTCTTCTGCTTCTTCTGATTCACCCTCCAGACTTCACCTTCTCCTTCTCCTTCTTCTGCTTCTTCTGATTCACCCTCCAGACTTCACCTTCTCCTTCTCCTTCTTCTACTTCTTCTGATTCACCCTCCAGACTTCACCTTCTCCTTCTCCTTCTTCTGCTTCTTCTGATTCACCCTCCAGACTTCACCTTCTCCTTCTCCTTCGTCTACTTCTTCTGATTCACCCTCCAGACTACACCTTCTCCTTCTCCTTCTTCTACTTCTTCTGATTCACCCTCCAGACTTCACCTTCTCCTTCTCCTTCTTCTGTTTCTTCTGATTCACCCTCCAGACTTCATCTTCTCATTCTCCTTCTTCGACTTCTTCTGATTCACCCTCCAGACTTCACCTTCTCCTTCTCCTTCTTCTACTTCTTCTGATTCACCCTCCAGACTTCATCTTCTCCTTCTCCTTCTTCTGCTTCTTCTGATTCACCCTCCAGACTTCACCTTCTCCTTCTCCTTCTTCTGCTTCTTCTGATTCACCCTCCAGACTTCAACTTCTCCTTCTCCTTCTTCTAGTTCTTCTGATTCACCCTCCAGACTTCACCTTCTCCTTCTCCTTCTTCTACTTCTTCTGATTCACCCTCCAGTCTTCACCTTCTCCTTCTCCTTCTTCTGTTTCTTCTGCTTCACCCTCCAGACTTCACCTTCTCCTTCTCTTTCTTCTGCTTCTTCTGATTCACCCTCCAGACTTCACCTTCTCCTTCTCCTTCTTCTGATTCTTCTGATTCACCCTCCAGACTTCACCTTCTCCTTCTCCTTCTTCTGCTTCTTCTGATTCACCCTCCTGACTTCACCTTCTCCTTCTCCTTCTTCAACGTCTTCTGATTCACCCTCCTGACTTCACCTTCTCCTTCTCCTTCTTCTACTTCTTCTGCTTCACCCTCCAGACTTCACCTTCTCCTTCTCCTTCTTCTACTTCTTCTGATTCACCCTCCAGACTTCACCTTCTCCTTCTCCTTCTTCTGCTTCTTCTGATTCACCCTCCAGACTTCACCTTCTCCTTCTCCTTATTCTGCTTCTTCTGTTTCACCCTCCAGACTTCACCTTCTCCTTCTCCTTCTTCTGCTTATTCTGATTCACCCTCCAGACTTCACCTTCTCCTTCTCCTTCTTCTGCTTCTTCTGATTCACCCTCCAGACTTCACCTTCTCCTTCTCCTTCTTCTACTTCTGCTGATTCACCCTCCAGACTTCACCTTCTCCTTCTCCTTCTTCTGCTTCTTCTGATTCACCCTCCAGACTTCACCTTCTCCTTCTCCTTCGTCTACTTCTTCTGATTCACCCTGCAGACTACACCTTCTCCTTCTCCTTCTTCTACTTCTTCTGATTCACCCTCCAGACTTCACCTTCTCCTTCTTCTACTTCTTCTGATTCACCCTCCAGACTTCATCTTCTCCTTCTCCTTCTTCTCCTTCTTCTGATTCACCCTCCAGACTTCACCTTCTCCTTCTCCTTCTTCTGCTTCTTCTGATTCACCCTCCAGACTTCACCTTCTCCTTCTCCTTCTTCTACTTCTTCTGATTCACCCTCCAGACTTCACCTTCTCCTTCTCCTTCTTCTACTTCTTCTGATTCACCCTCCAGTCTTCACCTTCTCCTTCTCCTTCTTCTGTTTCTTCTGCTTCACCCTCCAGACTTCACCTTCTCCTTCTCTTTCTTCTGCTTCTTCTGATTCACCCTCCAGACTTCACCTTCTCCTTCTCCTTCTTCTGATTCTTCTGATTCACCCTCCAGACTTCACCTTCTCCTTCTCCTTCTTCTGCTTCTTCTGATTCACCCTCCAGACCTCACCTTCTCCTTCTCCTTCTTCTACTTCTTCTGATTCACCCTCCTGACTTCACCTTCTCCTTCTCCTTCATCTACTTCTTCTGCTTCACCCTCCAGACTTCACCTTCTCCTTCTCCTTCTTCTACTTCTTCTGATTCACCCTCCAGACTTCACCTTCTCCTTCTCCTTCTTCTACTTCTTCTGATTCACCCTCCAGACTTCACCTTCTCCTTCTCCTTCTTCTACTTCTTCTGATTCACCCTCCAGACTTCACCTTCTCCTTCTCCTTCTTCTGCTTCTTCTGATTCACCCTCCAGACTTCACCTTCTCCTTCTCCTTATTCTGCTTCTTCTGATTCACCCTCCAGACTTCACCTTCTCCTTCTCCTTTTCTGCTTCTTCTGATTCACCCTCCAGACTTCACCTTCTCCTTCTCCTTCTTCTGCTTCTTCTGATTCACCCTCCAGACTTCACCTTCTCCTTCTCCTTCTTCTACTTCTTCTGATTCACCCTCCAGACTTCACCTTCTCCTTCTCCTTCTTCTGCTTCTTCTGATTCACCCTCCAGACTTCACCTTCTCCTTCTCCTTCGTCTACTTCTTCTGATTCACCCTCCAGTCTACACCTTCTCCTTCTCCTTCTTCTACTTCTTCTGATTCACCCTCCAGACTTCACCTTCTCCTTCTCCTTCTTCTCTTTCTTCTGATTCACCCTCCAGACTTCATCTTCTCCTTCTCCTTCTTCTACTTCTTCTGATTCACCCTCCAGACTTCACCTTCTCCTTCTCCTTCTTCTACTTCTTCTGATTCACCCTCCAGACTTCATCTTCTCCTTCTCCTTCTTCTGCTTCTTCTGATTCACCCTCCAGACTTCACCTTCTACTTCTCCTTCTTCTGCTTCTTCTGATTCACCCTCCAGACTTCAACTTCTCCTTCTCCTTCTTCTACTTCTTCTGATTCACCCTCCAGACATCACCTTCTCCTTCTCCTTCTTCTACTTCTTCTGATTCACCCTCCAGTCTTCACCTTCTGCTTCTCCTTCTTCTGTTTCTTCTGCTTCACCCTCCAGACTTCACCTTCTCCTTCTCCTTCTTCTGCTTCTTCTGCTTCACACTCCAGACTTCACCTTCTCCTTCTCCTTCTTCTGCTCTTCTGCTGCGCCCTCCAGGCTTCACCTTCTCCTTCTCCTTATTCTGCTTCTTCTGATTCACCCTCCAGACTTCACCTTCTCCTTCTCCTTCTTCTGCTTCTTCTGATTCACCCTCCAGACTTCACCTTCTCCTTCTCCTTCTTCTGCTTCTTCTGATTCACCCTCCAGACTTCACCTTCTCCTTCTCCTTCTTCTGCTTCTTCTGATTCACCCTCCAGACTTCACCTTCTCCTTCTCCTTCTTCTGCTTCTTCTGATTCACCCTCCAGACTTCACCTTCTCCTTCTCCTTCGTCTACTTCTTCTGATTCACCCTCCAGACTACACCTTCTCCTTCTCCTTCTTCTACTTCTTCTGATTCACCCTCCAGACTTCACCTTCTCCTTCTCCTTCTTCTGTTTCTTCTGATTCACCCTCCAGACTTCATCTTCTCATTCTCCTTCTTCGACTTCTTCTGATTCACCCTCCAGACTTCACCTTCTCCTTCTCCTTCTTCTACTTCTTCTGATTCACCCTCCAGACTTCATCTTCTCCTTCTCCTTCTTCTGCTTCTTCTGATTCACCCTCCAGACTTCACCTTCTCCTTCTCCTTCTTCTGCTTCTTCTGATTCACCCTCCAGACTTCAACTTCTCCTTCTCCTTCTTCTAGTTCTTCTGATTCACCCTCCAGACTTCACCTTCTCCTTCTCCTTCTTCTACTTCTTCTGATTCACCCTCCAGTCTTCACCTTCTCCTTCTCCTTCTTCTGTTTCTTCTGCTTCACCCTCCAGACTTCACCTTCTCCTTCTCTTTCTTCTGCTTCTTCTGATTCACCCTCCAGACTTCACCTTCTCCTTCTCCTTCTTCTGATTCTTCTGATTCACCCTCCAGACTTCACCTTCTCCTTCTCCTTCTTCTGCTTCTTCTGATTCACCCTCCTGACTTCACCTTCTCCTTCTCCTTCTTCAACGTCTTCTGATTCACCCTCCTGACTTCACCTTCTCCTTCTCCTTCTACTTCTTCTGCTTCACCCTCCAGACTTCACCTTCTCCTTCTCCTTCTTCTACTTCTTCTGATTCACCCTCCAGACTTCACCTTCTCCTTCTCCTTATTCTGCTTCTTCTGATTCACCCTCCAGACTTCACCTTCTCCTTCTCCTTCTTCTGCTTCTTCTGATTCACCCTCCAGACTTCACCTTCTCCTTCTCCTTCTTCTGCTTCTTCTGATTCACCCTCCAGACTTCACCTTCTCCTTCTCCTTCTTCTACTTCTTCTGATTCACCCTCCAGACTTCACCTTCTCCTTCTCCTTCTTCTGCTTCTTCTGATTCACCCTCCAGACTTCACCTTCTCCTTCTCCTTCGTCTACTTCTTCTGATTCACCCTCCAGACTACACCTTCTCCTTCTCCTTCTTCTACTTCTTCTGATTCACCCTCCAGACTTCACCTTCTCCATCTCCTTCTTCTGTTTCTTCTGATTCACCCTCCAGACTTCATCTTCTCATTCTCCTTCTTCGACTTCTTCTGATTCACCCTCCAGACTTCACCTTCTCCTTCTCCTTCTTCTACTTCTTCTGATTCACCCTCCAGACTTCATCTTCTCCTTCTCCTTCTTCTGCTTCTTCTGATTCACCCTCCAGACTTCACCTTCTCCTTCTCCTTCTTCTGCTTCTTCTGATTCACCCTCCAGACTTCAACTTCTCCTTCTCCTTCTTCTAGTTCTTCTGATTCACCCTCCAGACTTCACCTTCTCCTTCTCCTTCTTCTACTTCTTCTGATTCACCCTCCAGTCTTCACCTTCTCCTTCTCCTTCTTCTGTTTCTTCTGCTTCACCCTCCAGACTTCACCTTCTCCTTCTCTTTCTTCTGCTTCTTCTGATTCACCCTCCAGACTTCACCTTCTCCTTCTCCTTCTTCTGATTCTTCTGATTCACCCTCCAGACTTCACCTTCTCCTTCTCCTTCTTCTGCTTCTTCTGATTCACCCTCCTGACTTCACCTTCTCCTTCTCCTTCTTCAACGTCTTCTGATTCACCCTCCTGACTTCACCTTCTCCTTCTCCTTCTTCTACTTCTTCTGCTTCACCCTCCAGACTTCACCTTCTCCTTCTCCTTCTTCTACTTCTTCTGATTCACCCTCCAGACTTCACCTTCTCCTTCTCCTTCTTCTGCTTCTTCTGATTCACCCTCCAGACTTCACCTTCTCCTTCTCCTTATTCTGCTTCTTCTGTTTCACCCTCCAGACTTCACCTTCTCCTTCTCCTTCTTCTGCTTATTCTGATTCACCCTCCAGACTTCACCTTCTCCTTCTCCTTCTTCTGCTTCTTCTGATTCACCCTCCAGACTTCACCTTCTCCTTCTCCTTCTTCTACTTCTTCTGATTCACCCTCCAGACTTCACCTTCTCCTTCTCCTTCTTCTGCTTCTTCTGATTCACCCTCCAGACTTCACCTTCTCCTTCTCCTTCGTCTACTTCTTCTGATTCACCCTGCAGACTACACCTTCTCCTTCTCCTTCTTCTACTTCTTCTGATTCACCCTCCAGACTTCACCTTCTCCTTCTTCTACTTCTTCTGATTCACCCTCCAGACTTCATCTTCTCCTTCTCCTACTTCTCCTTCTTCTGATTCACCCTCCAGACTTCACCTTCTCCTTCTCCTTCTTCTGCTTCTTCTGATTCACCCTCCAGACTTCACCTTCTCCTTCTCCTTCTTCTACTTCTTCTGATTCACCCTCCAGACTTCACCTTCTCCTTCTCCTTCTTCTACTTCTTCTGATTCACCCTCCAGTCTTCACCTTCTCCTTCTCCTTCTTCTGTTTCTTCTGCTTCACCCTCCAGACTTCACCTTCTCCTTCTCTTTCTTCTGCTTCTTCTGATTCACCCTCCAGACTTCACCTTCTCCTTCTCCTTCTTCTGATTCTTCTGATTCACCCTCCAGACTTCACCTTCTCCTTCTCCTTCTTCTGCTTCTTCTGATTCACCCTCCAGACCTCACCTTCTCCTTCTCCTTCTTCTACTTCTTCTGATTCACCCTCCTGACTTCACCTTCTCCTTCTCCTTCATCTACTTCTTCTGCTTCACCCTCCAGACTTCACCTTCTCCTTCTCCTTCTTCTACTTCTTCTGATTCACCCTCCAGACTTCACCTTCTCCTTCTCCTTCTTCTACTTCTTCTGATTCACCCTCCAGACTTCACCTTCTCCTTCTCCTTCTTCTACTTCTTCTGATTCACCCTCCAGACTTCACCTTCTCCTTCTCCTTCTTCTGCTTCTTCTGATTCACCCTCCAGACTTCACCTTCTCCTTCTCCTTATTCTGCTTCTTCTGATTCACCCTCCAGACTTCACCTTCTCCTTCTCCTTCTTCTGCTTCTTCTGATTCACCCTCCAGACTTCACCTTCTCCTTCTCCTTCTTCTGCTTCTTCTGATTCACCCTCCAGACTTCACCTTCTCCTTCTCCTTCTTCTACTTCTTCTGATTCACCCTCCAGACTTCACCTTCTCCTTCTCCTTCTTCTGCTTCTTCTGATTCACCCTCCAGACTTCACCTTCTCCTTCTCCTTCGTCTACTTCTTCTGATTCACCCTCCAGTCTACACCTTCTCCTTCTCCTTCTTCTACTTCTTCTGATTCACCCTCCAGACTTCACCTTCTCCTTCTCCTTCTTCTCTTTCTTCTGATTCACCCTCCAGACTTCATCTTCTCCTTCTCCTTCTTCTACTTCTTCTGATTCACCCTCCAGACTTCACCTTCTCCTTCTCCTTCTTCTACTTCTTCTGATTCACCCTCCAGACTTCATCTTCTCCTTCTCCTTCTTCTGCTTCTTCTGATTCACCCTCCAGACTTCACCTTCTACTTCTCCTTCTTCTGCTTCTTCTGATTCACCCTCCAGACTTCAACTTCTCCTTCTCCTTCTTCTACTTCTTCTGATTCACCCTCCAGACATCACCTTCTCCTTCTCCTTCTTCTACTTCTTCTGATTCACCCTCCAGTCTTCACCTTCTGCTTCTCCTTCTTCTGTTTCTTCTGCTTCACCCTCCAGACTTCACCTTCTCCTTCTCCTTCTTCTGCTTCTTCTGCTTCACACTCCAGACTTCACCTTCTCCTTCTCCTTCTTCTGCTTCTTCTGCTGCGCCCTCCAGGCTTCACCTTCTCCTTCTCCTTCTTCTGCTTCTTCTGCTTCACCGTCCTGACTTCACCTTCTCCTTCTCCTTCTTCTACTTCTTCTGCTACACCCCCCTGACTTCACCTGCTCCTTCTCCTTCTTCTGCTTCTTCTGATTCACCCTCCTAAATTCACCTTCTCCTTCTCCTTCTTCTGCTTCTTCTGATTCACCCTCCTGACTTCACCTTCTCCTTCTCCTTCTTCTGCTTCTTCTGATTCTCCCTCCAGACTTCACCTTCTCCTTCTCCTTCTTCTGCTTCTTCTGATTCACCCTCCAAACTTCACCTTCTCCTTCTCCTTCTTCTGCTTCTTCTGCTTCACCCTCCAGACTTCACCTTCATCTTCTCCTTCTTCTGCTTCTTCTGCTTCACCCTCCTGACTTCACCTTCTCCTTCTCCTTCTTCTACTTCTTCTGATTCACCCTCCAGACTTCACCTACTCCTTCTCCTTCTTCTGCTTCTTCTGCTTCACCCTCCAGACTTCACCTTCTCCTTCTCCTTCTTCTGCTTCTTCTGCTTCGCCCTCCAGACTTCACCTTCTCCTTCTCCTTCTTCTGCTTCTTCTGCTTCACTCTCCTGACTTCACCTTCTCCTTCTCCTTCTTCTACTTCTTCTGATTCACCCTCCAGACTTCACCCTCTCCTTCTCCTTCTTCTGCTTCTTCTGCTTCACCCTCCAGACTTCACCTTCTCTTTCTCCTTCTTCTGCTTCTTCTGCTGCGCCCTCCAGACTTCACCTTCTCCTTCTCCTTCTTCTGCTTCTTCTGATTCACCCTCCAGACTTCACCTTCTCCTTCTCCTTCTTCTACTTCTTCTGATCCACCCTCCTGACTTCACCTTCTCCTTCTCCTTCTTCTGCTTCTTCTGCTTCACCCTCCAGACTTCACCTTCTCCTTCTCCTTCTTCTGCTTCTTCTGCTTCACCCACCAGACTTCACCTTCTCCTTCTCCTTCTTCTGCTTCTTCTGCTTCACCCTCCTGACTTCACCTTATCCTTCTCCTTCTTCTACTTCTTCTGATTCACCCTCCAGACTTCACCTACTCCTTCTCCTTCTTCTGCTTCTTCTGCTTCACCCTCCAGACTTCACCTTCTCCTTCTCCTTCTTCTGCTTCTTCTGCTTCGCCCTCCAGACTTCACCTTCTCCTTCTCCTTCTTCTGCTTCTTCTGCTTCACTCTCCTGACTTCACCTTCTCCTTCTCCTTCTTCTACTTCTTCTGATTCACCCTCCAGACTTCACCCTCTCCTTCTCCTTCTTCTGCTTCTTCTGCTTCACCCTCCAGACTTCACCTTCTCCTTCTCCTTCTTCTGCTTCTTCTGCTTCACCGTCCTGACTTCACCTTCACCTTCTCCTTCTTCTACTTCTTCTGCTTCACCCCCCTGACTTCACCTGCTCCTTCTCCTTCTTCTGCTTCTTCTGATTCACCCTCCTAACTTCACCTTCTCCTTCTCCTTCTTCTGCTTCTTCTGATTCACCCTCCAGACTTCACCTTCTCCTTCTCCTTCTTCTACTTCGTCTGATTCACCCTCCAGACTTCACCTTCTCCTTCTCCTTCTTCTACTTCTTCTGATTCACCCTCCAGTCTTCACCTACTCCTTCTCCTTCTTCTGTTTCTTCTGCTTCACCCTCCAGACTTCTCCTTCTCCTTCTCTTTCTTCTGCTTCTTCTGATTCACCCTCCAGACTTCATCTTCTCCTTCTCCTTCTTCTGATTCTTCTGATTCACCCTCCAGACTTCACCTTCTCCTTCTCCTTCTTCTGCTTCTTCTGATTCACCCTCCTGACTTCACCGTCTCCTTCTCCTTCTTCTACTTCTTCTGCTTCACCCTCCAGACTTCACCTTCTCCTTCTCCTTCTTCTGCTTCTTCTGATTCACCCTCCAGACCTCACCTTCTCCTTCTCCTTCTTCTACTTCTTCTGATTCACCCTCCTGACTTCACCTTCTCCTTCTCCTTCATCTACTTCTTCTGCTTCACCCTCCAGACTTCACCTTCTCCTTCTCCTTCTTCTACTTCTTCTGATTCACCCTCCAGACTTCACCTTCTCCTTCTCCTTCTTCTACTTCTTCTGATTCACCCTCCAGACTTCACCTTCTCCTTCTCCTTCTTCTACTTCTTCTGATTCACCCTCCAGACTTCACCTTCTCCTTCTCCTTCTTCTGCTTCTTCTGATTCACCCTCCAGACTTCACCTTCTCCTTCTCCTTATTCTGCTTCTTCTGATTCACCCTCCAGACTTCACCTTCTCCTTCTCCTTCTTCTGCTTCTTCTGATTCACCCTCCAGACTTCACCTTCTCCTTCTCCTTCTTCTGCTTCTTCTGATTCACCCTCCAGACTTCACCTTCTCCTTCTCCTTCTTCTACTTCTTCTGATTCACCCTCCAGACTTCACCTTCTCCTTCTCCTTCTTCTGCTTCTTCTGATTCACCCTCCAGACTTCACCTTCTCCTTCTCCTTCGTCTACTTCTTCTGATTCACCCTCCAGTCTACACCTTCTCCTTCTCCTTCTTCTACTTCTTCTGATTCACCCTCCAGACTTCACCTTCTCCTTCTCCTTCTTCTCTTTCTTCTGATTCACCCTCCAGACTTCATCTTCTCCTTCTCCTTCTTCTACTTCTTCTGATTCACCCTCCAGACTTCACCTACTCCTTCTCCTTCTTCTGCTTCTTCTGCTTCACCCTCCAGACTTCACCTTCTCCTTCTCCTTCTTCTGCTTCTTCTGCTTCGCCCTCCAGACTTCACCTTCTCCTTCTCCTTCTTCTGCTTCTTCTGCTTCACTCTCCTGACTTCACCTTCTCCTTCTCCTTCTTCTACTTCTTCTGATTCACCCTCCAGACTTCACCCTCTCCTTCTCCTTCTTCTGCTTCTTCTGCTTCACCCTCCAGACTTCACCTTCTCTTTCTCCTTCTTCTGCTTCTTCTGCTGCGCCCTCCAGACTTCACCTTCTCCTTCTCCTTCTTCTGCTTCTTCTGATTCACCCTCCAGACTTCACCTTCTCCTTCTCCTTCTTCTACTTCTTCTGATCCACCCTCCTGACTTCACCTTCTCCTTCTCCTTCTTCTGCTTCTTCTGCTTCACCCTCCAGACTTCACCTTCTCCTTCTCCTTCTTCTGCTTCTTCTGCTTCACCCACCAGACTTCACCTTCTCCTTCTCCTTCTTCTGCTTCTTCTGCTTCACCCTCCTGACTTCACCTTATCCTTCTCCTTCTTCTACTTCTTCTGATTCACCCTCCAGACTTCACCTACTCCTTCTCCTTCTTCTGCTTCTTCTGCTTCACCCTCCAGACTTCACCTTCTCCTTCTCCTTCTTCTGCTTCTTCTGCTTCGCCCTCCAGACTTCACCTTCTCCTTCTCCTTCTTCTGCTTCTTCTGCTTCACTCTCCTGACTTCACCTTCTCCTTCTCCTTCTTCTACTTCTTCTGATTCACCCTCCAGACTTCACCCTCTCCTTCTCCTTCTTCTGCTTCTTCTGCTTCACCCTCCAGACTTCACCTTCTCCTTCTCCTTCTTCTGCTTCTTCTGCTTCACCGTCCTGACTTCACCTTCACCTTCTCCTTCTTCTACTTCTTCTGCTTCACCCCCCTGACTTCACCTGCTCCTTCTCCTTCTTCTGCTTCTTCTGATTCACCCTCCTAACTTCACCTTCTCCTTCTCCTTCTTCTGCTTCTTCTGATTCACCCTCCAGACTTCACCTTCTCCTTCTCCTTCTTCTACTTCGTCTGATTCACCCTCCAGACTTCACCTTCTCCTTCTCCTTCTTCTACTTCTTCTGATTCACCCTCCAGTCTTCACCTACTCCTTCTCCTTCTTCTGTTTCTTCTGCTTCACCCTCCAGACTTCTCCTTCTCCTTCTCTTTCTTCTGCTTCTTCTGATTCACCCTCCAGACTTCATCTTCTCCTTCTCCTTCTTCTGATTCTTCTGATTCACCCTCCAGACTTCACCTTCTCCTTCTCCTTCTTCTGCTTCTTCTGATTCACCCTCCTGACTTCACCGTCTCCTTCTCCTTCTTCTACTTCTTCTGCTTCACCCTCCAGACTTCACCTTCTCCTTCTCCTTCTTCTGCTTCTTCTGATTCACCCTCCAGACCTCACCTTCTCCTTCTCCTTCTTCTACTTCTTCTGATTCACCCTCCTGACTTCACCTTCTCCTTCTCCTTCATCTACTTCTTCTGCTTCACCCTCCAGACTTCACCTTCTCCTTCTCCTTCTTCTACTTCTTCTGATTCACCCTCCAGACTTCACCTTCTCCTTCTCCTTCTTCTACTTCTTCTGATTCACCCTCCAGACTTCACCTTCTCCTTCTCCTTCTTCTACTTCTTCTGATTCACCCTCCAGACTTCACCTTCTCCTTCTCCTTCTTCTGCTTCTTCTGATTCACCCTCCAGACTTCACCTTCTCCTTCTCCTTATTCTGCTTCTTCTGATTCACCCTCCAGACTTCACCTTCTCCTTCTCCTTCTTCTGCTTCTTCTGATTCACCCTCCAGACTTCACCTTCTCCTTCTCCTTCTTCTGCTTCTTCTGATTCACCCTCCAGACTTCACCTTCTCCTTCTCCTTCTTCTACTTCTTCTGATTCACCCTCCAGACTTCACCTTCTCCTTCTCCTTCTTCTGCTTCTTCTGATTCACCCTCCAGACTTCACCTTCTCCTTCTCCTTCGTCTACTTCTTCTGATTCACCCTCCAGTCTACACCTTCTCCTTCTCCTTCTTCTACTTCTTCTGATTCACCCTCCAGACTTCACCTTCTCCTTCTCCTTCTTCTCTTTCTTCTGATTCACCCTCCAGACTTCATCTTCTCCTTCTCCTTCTTCTACTTCTTCTGATTCACCCTCCAGACTTCACCTTCTCCTTCTCCTTCTTCTACTTCTTCTGATTCACCCTCCAGACTTCATCTTCTCCTTCTCCTTCTTCTGCTTCTTCTGATTCACCCTCCAGACTTCACCTTCTACTTCTCCTTCTTCTGCTTCTTCTGATTCACCCTCCAGACTTCAACTTCTCCTTCTCCTTCTTCTACTTCTTCTGATTCACCCTCCAGACATCACCTTCTCCTTCTCCTTCTTCTACTTCTTCTGATTCACCCTCCAGTCTTCACCTTCTGCTTCTCCTTCTTCTGTTTCTTCTGCTTCACCCTCCAGACTTCACCTTCTCCTTCTCCTTCTTCTGCTTCTTCTGCTTCACACTCCAGACTTCACCTTCTCCTTCTCCTTCTTCTGCTTCTTCTGCTGCGCCCTCCAGGCTTCACCTTCTCCTTCTCCTTCTTCTGCTTCTTCTGCTTCACCGTCCTGACTTCACCTTCTCCTTCTCCTTCTTCTACTTCTTCTGCTACACCCCCCTGACTTCACCTGCTCCTTCTCCTTCTTCTGCTTCTTCTGATTCACCCTCCTAAATTCACCTTCTCCTTCTCCTTCTTCTGCTTCTTCTGATTCACCCTCCTGACTTCACCTTCTCCTTCTCCTTCTTCTGCTTCTTCTGATTCTCCCTCCAGACTTCACCTTCTCCTTCTCCTTCTTCTGCTTCTTCTGATTCACCCTCCAAACTTCACCTTCTCCTTCTCCTTCTTCTGCTTCTTCTGCTTCACCCTCCAGACTTCACCTTCATCTTCTCCTTCTTCTGCTTCTTCTGCTTCACCCTCCTGACTTCACCTTCTCCTTCTCCTTCTTCTACTTCTTCTGATTCACCCTCCAGACTTCACCTACTCCTTCTCCTTCTTCTGCTTCTTCTGCTTCACCCTCCAGACTTCACCTTCTCCTTCTCCTTCTTCTGCTTCTTCTGCTTCGCCCTCCAGACTTCACCTTCTCCTTCTCCTTCTTCTGCTTCTTCTGCTTCACTCTCCTGACTTCACCTTCTCCTTCTCCTTCTTCTACTTCTTCTGATTCACCCTCCAGACTTCACCCTCTCCTTCTCCTTCTTCTGCTTCTTCTGCTTCACCCTCCAGACTTCACCTTCTCTTTCTCCTTCTTCTGCTTCTTCTGCTGCGCCCTCCAGACTTCACCTTCTCCTTCTCCTTCTTCTGCTTCTTCTGATTCACCCTCCAGACTTCACCTTCTCCTTCTCCTTCTTCTACTTCTTCTGATCCACCCTCCTGACTTCACCTTCTCCTTCTCCTTCTTCTGCTTCTTCTGCTTCACCCTCCAGACTTCACCTTCTCCTTCTCCTTCTTCTGCTTCTTCTGCTTCACCCACCAGACTTCACCTTCTCCTTCTCCTTCTTCTGCTTCTTCTGCTTCACCCTCCTGACTTCACCTTATCCTTCTCCTTCTTCTACTTCTTCTGATTCACCCTCCAGACTTCACCTACTCCTTCTCCTTCTTCTGCTTCTTCTGCTTCACCCTCCAGACTTCACCTTCTCTTTCTCCTTCTTCTGCTTCTTCTGCTTCGCCCTCCAGACTTCACCTTCTCCTTCTCCTTCTTCTGCTTCTTCTGCTTCACTCTCCTGACTTCACCTTCTCCTTCTCCTTCTTCTACTTCTTCTGATTCACCCTCCAGACTTCACCCTCTCCTTCTCCTTCTTCTGCTTCTTCTGCTTCACCCTCCAGACTTCACCTTCTCCTTCTCCTTCTTCTGCTTCTTCTGCTTCACCGTCCTGACTTCACCTTCTCCTTCTCCTTCTTCTACTTCTTCTGCTTCACCCCCCTGACTTCACCTGCTCCTTCTCCTTCTTCTGCTTCTTCTGATTCACCCTCCTAACTTCACCTTCTCCTTCTCCTTCTTCTGCTTCTTCTGATTCACCCTCCAGACTTCACCTTCTCCTTCTCCTTCTTCTACTTCGTCTGATTCACCCTCCAGACTTCACCTTCTCCTTCTCCTTCTTCTACTTCTTCTGATTCACCCTCCAGTCTTCACCTACTCCTTCTCCTTCTTCTGTTTCTTCTGCTTCACCCTCCAGACTTCTCCTTCTCCTTCTCTTTCTTCTGCTTCTTCTGATTCACCCTCCAGACTTCATCTTCTCCTTCTCCTTCTTCTGATTCTTCTGATTCACCCTCCAGACTTCACCTTCTCCTTCTCCTTCTTCTGCTTCTTCTGATTCACCCTCCTGACTTCACCGTCTCCTTCTCCTTCTTCTACTTCTTCTGCTTCACCCTCCAGACTTCACCTTCTCCTTCTCCTTCTTCTACTTCTTCTGATTCACCCTCCAGACTTCACCTTCTCCTTCTCCTTCTTCTGCTTCTTCTGATTCACCCTCCAGACTTCACCTTCTCCTTCTCCTTATTCTGCTTTTTTTATTCACCCTCCAGACTTCACCTTCTCCTTCTCCTTCTTCTGCTTCTTCTGATTCACCCTCCAGACTTCACCTTTTCCTTCTCCTTCTTCTGCTTCTTCTGATTCACCCTCCAGACTTCACCTTCTCCTTCTCCTTCTTCTGCTTCTTCTGATTCACCCTCCAGACTTCACCTTCTCCTTCTCCTTCTTCTACTTCTTCTGATTCACCCTCCAGACTTCACCTTCTCCTTCTTCTGCTTCTTCTGATTCACCCTCCAGACTTCACCTTCTCCTTCTCCTTCGTCTACTTCTTCTGATTCACCCTCCAGACTACACCTTCTCCTTCTCCTTCTTCTACTTCTTCTGATTCACCCTCCAGACTTCACCTTCTCCTTCTCCTTCTTCTCTTTCTTCTGATTCACCCTCCAGACTTCATCTTCTCCTTCTCCTTCTTCTACTTGTTCTGATTCACCCTCCAGACTTCACCTTCTCCTTCTCCTTCTTCTACTTCTTCTGATTCACCCTCCAGACTTCATCTTCTCTTTCTCCTTCTTCTGCTTCTTCTGATTCACCCTCCAGACTTCACCTTCTCCTTCTCCTTCTTCTGCTTCTTCTGATTCACCCTCCAGACTTCAACTTCTCCTTCTCCTTCTTCTACTTCTTCTGATTCACCCTCCAGACTTCACCTTCTCCTTCTCCTTCTTCTACTTCTTCTGATTCACCCTCCTGTCTTCACCTTCTCCTTCTCCTTCTTCTGTTTCTTCTGCTTCACCCTCCAGACTTCACCTTCTCCTTCTCCTTCTTCTGCTTCTTCTGCTTCACGCTCCAGACTTCACCTTCTCCTTCTCCTTCTTCTGCTTCTTCTGCTGCGCCCTCCAGGCTTCACCTTCTCCTTCTCCTTCTTCTGCTTCTTCTGCTTCACCGTCCTGACTTCACCTTCTCCTTCTCCTTCTTCTACTTCTTCTGCTACACCCCCCTGACTTCACCTGCTCCTTCTCCTTCTTCTGCTTCTTCTGATTCACCCTCCTAAATTCACCTTCTCCTTCTCCTTCTTCTGCTTCTTCTGGTTCACCCTCCTGACTTCACCTTCTCCTTCTCCTTCTTCTGCTTCTTCTGATTCACCCTCCAGACTTCACCTTCTCCTTCTCCTTCTTCTGCTTCTTCTGATTCACCCTCCAGACTTCACCTTCTCCTTCTCCTTCTTCTGCTTCTTCTGCTTCACCCTCCAGACTTCACCTTCTCCTTCTCCTTCTTCTGCTTCTTCTGCTTCACCCTCCTGACTTCACCTTCTCCTTCTCCTTCTTCGACTTCTTCTGATTCACCCTCCAGACTTCACCTACTCCTTCTCCTTCTTCTGCTTCTTCTGCTTCACCCTCCAGACTTCACCTTCTCCTTCTCCTTCTTCTGCTTCTTCTGCTTCGCCCTCCAGACTTCACCTTCTCCTTCTCCTTCTTCTGCTTCTTCTGCTTCACTCTCCTGACTTCACCTTCTCCTTCTCCTTCTTCTACTTCTTCTGATTCACCCTCCAGACTTCACCCTCTCCTTCTCCTTCTTCTGCTTCTTCTGCTTCACCCTCCAGACTTCACCTTCTCTTTCTCCTTCTTCTGCTTCTTCTGCTGTGCCCTCCAGACTTCACCTTCTCCTTCTCCTTCTTCTGCTTCTTCTGATTCACCCTCCAGACTTCACCTTCTCCTTCTCCTTCTTCTACTTCTTCTGATCCACCCTCCTGACTTCACCTTCTCCTTCTCCTTCTTCTGCTTCTTCTGCTTCACCCTCCAGACTTCACCTTCTCCTTCTCCTTCTTCTGCTTCTTCTGCTTCACCCACCAGACTTCACCTTCTCCTTCTCCTTCTTCTGCTTCTTCTGCTTCACCCTCCTGACTTCACCTACTCCTTCTCCTTCTTCTGCTTCTTCTGCTTCACCCTCCAGACTTCACCTACTCCTTCTACTTCTTCTGCTTCTTCTGCTTCGCCCTCCAGACTTCACCTTCTCCTTCTCCTTCTTCTGCTTCTTCTGCTTCACTCTCCTGACTTCACCTTCTCCTTCTCCTTCTTCTACTTCTTCTGATTCACCCTCCAGACTTCACCCTCTCCTTCTCCTTCTTCTGCTTCTTCTGCTTCACCCTCCAGACTTCACCTTCTCTTTCTCCTTCTTCTGCTTCTTCTGCTGCGCCCTCCAGACTTCACCTTCTCCTTCTCCTTCTTCTGCTTCTTCTGATTCACCCTCCAGACTTCACCTTCTCCTTCTCCTTCTTCTACTTCTTCTGATCCACCCTCCTGACTTCACCTTCTCCTTCTCCTTCTTCTGCTTCTTCTGCTTCACCCTCCAGACTTCACCTTCTCCTTCTCCTTCTTCTGCTTCTTCTGCTTCACCCACCAGACTTCACCTTCTCCTTCTCCTTCTTCTGCTTCTTCTGCTTCACCCTCCTGACTTCACCTTATCCTTCTCCTTCTTCTACTTCTTCTGATTCACCCTCCAGACTTCACCTACTCCTTCTCCTTCTTCTGCTTCTTCTGCTTCACCCTCCTGACTTCACCTTATCCTTCTCCTTCTTCTACTTCTTCTGATTCACCCTCCAGACTTCACCTACTCCTTCTCCTTCTTCTGCTTCTTCTGCTTCACCCTCCAGACTTCACCTTCTCCTTCTCCTTCTTCTGCTTCTTCTGCTTCGCCCTCCAGACTTCACCTTCTCCTTCTCCTTCTTCTGCTTCTTCTGCTTCACTCTCCTGACTTCACCTTCTCCTTCTCCTTCTTCTACTTCTTCTGATTCACCCTCCAGACTTCACCCTCTCCTTCTCCTTCTTCTGCTTCTTCTGCTTCACCCTCCAGACTTCACCTTCTCCTTCTCCTTCTTCTGCTTCTTCTGCTTCACCGTCCTGACTTCACCTTCTCCTTCTCCTTCTTCTACTTCTTCTGCTTCACCCCCCTGACTTCACCTGCTCCTTCTCCTTCTTCTGCTTCTTCTGATTCACCCTCCTAACTTCACCTTCTCCTTCTCCTTCTTCTGCTTCTTCTGATTCACCCTCCAGACTTCACCTTCTCCTTCTCCTTCTTCTACTTCGTCTGATTCACCTTCTCCTTCTCCTTCGTCTACTTCTTCTGATTCACCCTCCAGACTACACCTTCTCCTTCTCCTTCTTCTACTTCTTCTGATTCACCCTCCAGACTTCACCTTCTCCTTCTCCTTGTTCTCTTTCTTCTGATTCACCCTCCAGACTTCATCTTCTCCTTCTCCTTCTTCTACTTCTTCTGATTCACCCTCCAGACTTCACCTTCTCCTTCTCCTTCTTCTACTTCTTCTGATTCACCCTCCAGACTTCATCTTCTCCTTCTCCTTCTTCTGCTTCTTCTGATTCACCCTCCAGACTTCACCTTCTCCTTCTCCTTCTTCTGCTTCTTCTGATTCACCCTCCAGACTTCAACTTCTCCTTCTCCTTCTTCTACTTCTTCTGATTCACCCTCCAGACTTCACCTTCTCCTTCTCCTTCTTCTACTTCTTCTGATTCACCCTCCAGTCTTCACCTTCTCCTTCTCCTTCTTCTGTTTCTTCTGCTTCACCCTCCAGACTTCACCTTCTCCTTCTCCTTCTTCTGCTTCTTCTGCTTCACACTCCAGACTTCACCTTCTCCTTCTCCTTCTTCTGCTTCTTCTGCTGCGCCCTCCAGGCTTCACCTTCTCCTTCTCCTTCTTCTGCTTCTTCTGCTTCACCGTCCTGACTTCACCTTCTCCTTCTCCTTCTTCTACTTCTTCTGCTACACCCCCCTGACTTCACCTGCTCCTTCTCCTTCTTCTGCTTCTTCTGATTCACCCTCCTAAATTCACCTTCTCCTTCTCCTTCTTCTGCTTCTTCTGATTCACCCTCCTGACTTCACCTTCTCCTTCTCCTTCTTCTGCTTCTTCTGATTTACCCTCCAGACTTCACCTTCTCCTTCTCCTTCTTCTGCTTCTTCTGATTCACCCTCCAGACTTCACCTTCTCCTTCTCCTTCTTCTGCTTCTTCTGCTTCACCCTCCAGACTTCACCTTCTCCTTCTCCTTCTTCTGCTTCTTCTGCTTCACCCTCCTGACTTCACCTTCTCCTTCTCCTTCTTCTACTTCTTCTGATTCACCCTCCAAACTTCACGTACTCCTTCTCCTTCTTCTGCTTCACCCTCCAGACTTCACCTTCTCCTTCTCCTTCTTCTGCTTCTTCTGCTTCGCCCTCCAGACTTCACCTTCTCCTTCTCCTTCTTCTGCTTCTTCTGCTTCACTCTCCTGACTTCACCTTCTCCTTCTCCTTCTTCTACTTCTTCTGATTCACCCTCCAGACTTCACCCTCTCCTTCTCCTTCTTCTGCTTCTTCTGCTTCACCCTCCAGACTTCACCTTCTCTTTCTCCTTCTTCTGCTTCTTCTCTGCGCCCTCCAGACTTCACCTTCTCCTTCTCCTTCTTCTACTTCTTCTGATCCACCCTCCTGACTTCACCTTCTCCTTCTCCTTCTTCTGCTTCTTCTGCTTCACCCTCCAGACTTCACCTTCTCCTTCTCCTTCTTCTGCTTCTTCTGCTTCACCCACCAGACTTCACCTTCTCCTTCTCCTTCTTCTGCTTCTTCTGCTTCACCCTCCTGACTTCACCTTATCCTTCTCCTTCTTCTACTTCTTCTGATTCACCCTCCAGACTTCACCTACTCCTTCTCCTTCTTCTGCTTCTTCTGCTTCACCCTCCAGACTTCACCTTCTCCTTCTCCTTCTTCTGCTTCTTCTGCTTCGCCCTCCAGACTTCACCTTCTCCTTCTCCTTCTTCTGCTTCTTCTGCTTCACTCTCCTGACTTCACCTTCTCCTTCTCCTTCTTCTACTTCTTCTGATTCACCCTCCAGACTTCACCCTCTCCTTCTCCTTCTTCTGCTTCTTCTGCTTCACCCTCCAGACTTCACCTTCTCCTTCTCCTTCTTCTGCTTCTTATGCTTCACCGTCCTGACTTCACCTTCTCCTTCTCCTTCTTCTACTTCTTCTGCTTCACCCCCCTGACTTCACCTGCTCCTTCTCCTTCTTCTGCTTCTTCTGATTCACCCTCCTAACTTCACCTTCTCCTTCTCCTTCTTCTGCTTCTTCTGATTCACCCTCCAGACTTCACCTTCTCCTTCTCCTTCTTCTACTTCGTCTGATTCACCCTCCAGACTTCACCTTCTCCTTCTCCTTCTTCTACTTCTTCTGATTCACCCTCCAGTCTTCACCTACTCCTTCTCCTTCTTCTGTTTCTTCTGCTTCACCCTCCAGACTTCACCTTCTCCTTCTCTTTCTTCTGCTTCTTCTGATTCACCCTCCAGACTTCATCTTCTCCTTCTCCTTCTTCTGATTCTTCTGATTCACCCTCCAGACTTCACCTTCTCCTTCTCCTTCTTCTGCTTCTTCTGATTCTCCCTCCTGACTTCACCTTCTCCTTCTCCTTCTTCTACTTCTTCTGCTTCACCCTCCAGACTTCACCTTCTCCTTCTCCTTCTTCTACTTCTTCTGATTCACCCTCCAGACTTCACCTTCTCCTTCTCCTTCTTCTGCTTCTTCTGATTCACCCTCCAGACTTCACCTTCTCCTTCTCCTTATTCTGCTTCTTCTGATTCACCCTCCAGACTTCACCTTCTCCTTCTCCTTCTTCTGCTTCTTCTGATTCACCCTCCAGACTTCACCTTTTCCTTCTCCTTCTTCTGCTTCTTCTGATTCACCCTCCAGACTTCACCTTCTCCTTCTCCTTCTTCTGCTTCTTCTGATTCACCCTCCAGACTTCACCTTCTCCTTCTCCTTCTTCTACTTCTTCTGATTCACCCTCCAGACTTCACCTTCTCCTTCTCTTTCTTCTGCTTCTTCTGTTTCACCCTCCAGACTTCACCTTCTCCTTCTCCTTCTTCTACTTCTTCTGATTCACCCTCCAGACTTCACCTTCTCCTTCTCCTTCTTCTGCTTCTTCTGATTACCCTCCAGACTTCACCTTCTCCTTCTCCTTCTTCTGCTTCTTCTGATTACCCTCCAGACTTCACCTTCTCCTTCTCCTTCGTCTACTTCTTCTGATTCACCCTCCAGACTACACCTTCTCCTTCTCCTTCTTCTCTTTCTTCTGATTCACCCTCCAGACTTCATCTTCTCCTTCTCCTTCTTCTACTTGTTCTGATTCACCCTCCAGACTTCACCTTCTCCTTCTCCTTCTTCTACTTCTTCTGATTCACCCTCCAGACTTCATCTTCTCCTTCTCCTTCTTCTGCTTCTTCTGATTCACCCTCCAGACTTCACCTTCTCCTTCTCCTTCTTCTGCTTCTTCTGATTCACCCTCCAGACTTCAACTTCTCCTTCTCCTTCTTCTACTTCTT
This sequence comes from Somniosus microcephalus, assembly GCF_052327205.1. NCBI lineage: Eukaryota > Metazoa > Chordata > Chondrichthyes > Squaliformes > Somniosidae > Somniosus > Somniosus microcephalus. The sequence continues at coordinate 429,668 of NW_028225278.1, read as the reverse complement.
CTGATTCACCCTCCAGACTTCACCTTCTCCTTCTCCTTCTTCTACTTCTTCTGATTCACCCTCCAGTCTTCACCTTCTCCTTCTCCTTCTTCTGTTTCTTCTGCTTCACCCTCCAGACTTCACCTTCTCCTTCTCCTTCTTCTGCTTCTTCTGCTTCACACTCGAGACTTCACCTTCTCCTTCTCCTTCTTCTGCTTCTTCTGCTGCGCCCTCCAGGCTTCACCTTCTCCTTCTCCTTCTTCTGCTTCTTCTGCTTCACCGTCCTGACTTCACCTTCTCCTTCTCCTTCTTCTACTTCTTCTGCTACACCCCCGTGACTTCACCTGCTCCTTCTCCTTCTTCTGCTTCTTCTGATTCACCCTCCTAAATTCACCTTCTCCTTCTCCTTCTTCCGCTTCTTCTGATTCACCCTCCTGACTTCACCTTCTCCTTCTCCTTCTTCTGCTTCTTCTGATTCACCCTCCAGACTTCACCTTCTCCTTCTCCTTCTTCTGCTTCTTCTGATTCACCCTCCAGACTTCACCTTCTCTTTCTCCTTCTTCTGCTGCTTCTGCTTCACCCTCCAGACTTCACCTTCTCCTTCTCCTTCTTCTGCTCCTTCTGCTTCACCCTCCTGACTTCACCTTCTCCTTCTCCTTCTTCGACTTCTTCTGATTCACCCTCCAGACTTCACCTACTCCTTCTCCTTCTTCTGCTTCTTCTGCTTCACCCTCCAGACTTCACCTTCTCCTTCTCCTTCTTCTGCTTCTTCTGCTTCGCCCTCCAGACTTCAACTTCTCCTTCTCCTTCTTCTGCTTCTTCTGCTTCACTCTCCTGACTTCACCTTCTCCTTCTCCTTCTTCTACTTCTTCTGATTCACCCTCCAGACTTCACCCTCTCCTTCTCCTTCTTCTGCTTCTTCTGCTTCACCCTCCAGACTTCACCTTCTCTTTCTCCTTCTTTTGCTTCTTCTGCTGTGCCCTCCAGACTTCACCTTCTCCTTCTCCTTCTTCTGCTTCTTCTGATTCACCCTCCAGACTTCACCTTCTCCTTCTCCTTCTTCTACTTCTTCTGATCCACCCTCCTGACTTCACCTTCTCCTTCTCCTTCTTCTGCTTCTTCTGCTTCACCCTCCAGACTTCACCTTCTCCTTCTCCTTCTTCTGCTTCTTCTGCTTCACCCACCAGACTTCACCTTCTCCTTCTCCTTCTTCTGCTTCTTCTGCTTCACCCTCCTGACTTCACCTCCTCCTTCTCCTTCTTCTGCTTCTTCTGCTTCACCCTCCAGACTTCACCTACTCCTTCTACTTCTTCTGCTTCTTCTGCTTCGCCCTCCAGACTTCACCTTCTCCTTCTCCTTCTTCTGCTTCTTCTGCTTCACTCTCCTGACTTCACCTTCTCCTTCTCCTTCTTCTACTTCTTCTGATTCACCCTCCAGACTTCACCCTCTCCTTCTCCTTCTTCTGCTTCTTCTGCTTCACCCTCCAGACTTCACCTTCTCTTTCTCCTTCTTCTGCTTCTTCTGCTGCGCCCTCCAGACTTCACCTTCTCCTTCTCCTTCTTCTGCTTCTTCTGATTCACCCTCCAGACTTCACCTTCTCCTTCTCCTTCTTCTACTTCTTCTGATCCACCCTCCTGACTTCACCTTCTCCTTCTCCTTCTTCTGCTTCTTCTGCTTCACCCTCCAGACTTCACCTTCTCCTTCTCCTTCTTCTGCTTCTTCTGCTTCACCCACCAGACTTCACCTTCTCCTTCTCCTTCTTCTGCTTCTTCTGCTTCACCCTCCTGACTTCACCTTATCCTTCTCCTTCTTCTACTTCTTCTGATTCACCCTCCAGACTTCACCTACTCCTTCTCCTTCTTCTGCTTCTTCTGCTTCACCCTCCAGACTTCACCTTCTCCTTCTCCTTCTTCTGCTTCTTCTGCTTCGCCCTCCAGACTTCACCTTCTCCTTCTCCTTCTTCTGCTTCTTCTGCTTCACTCTCCTGACTTCACCTTCTCCTTCTCCTTCTTCTACTTCTTCTGATTCACCCTCCAGACTTCACCCTCTCCTTCTCCTTCTTCTGCTTCTTCTGCTTCACCCTCCAGACTTCACCTTCTCCTTCTCCTTCTTCTGCTTCTTCTGCTTCACCGTCCTGACTTCACCTTCTCCTTCTCCTTCTTCTACTTCTTCTGCTTCACCCCCCTGACTTCACCTGCTCCTTCTCCTTCTTCTGCTTCTTCTGATTCACCCTCCTAACTTCACCTTCTCCTTCTCCTTCTTCTGCTTCTTCTGATTCACCCTCCAGACTTCACCTTCTCCTTCTCCTTTTTCTACTTCGTCTGATTCACCCTCCAGACTTCACCTTCTCCTTCTCCTTCTTCTACTTCTTCTGATTCACCCTCCAGTCTTCACCTACTCCTTCTCCTTCTTCTGTTTCTTCTGCTTCACCCTCCAGACTTCACCTTCTCCTTCTCTTTCTTCTGCTTCTTCTGATTCACCCTCCAGACTTCATCTTCTCCTTCTCCTTCTTCTGATTCTTCTGATTCACCCTCCAGACTTCACCTTCTCCTTCTCCTTCTTCTGCTTCTTCTGATTCACCCTCCTGACTTCACCTTCTCCTTCTCCTTCTTCTACTTCTTCTGCTTCACCCTCCAGACTTCACCTTCTCCTTCTCCTTCTTCTACTTCTTCTGATTCACCCTCCAGACTTCATCTTCTCCTTCTCCTTCTTCTGATTCTTCTGATTCACCCTCCAGACTTCACCTTCTCCTTCTCCTTCTTCTGCTTCTTCTGCTTCACTCTCCTGACTTCACCTTCTCCTTCTCCTTCTTCTACTTCTTCTGATTCACCCTCCAGACTTTACCCTCTCCTTCTCCTTCTTCTGCTTCTTCTGCTTCACCCTCCAGACTTCACCTTCTCCTTCTCCTTCTTCTGCTTCTTATGCTTCACCGTCCTGACTTCACCTTCTCCTTCTCCTTCTTCTACTTCTTCTGCTTCACCCCCCTGACTTCACCTGCTCCTTCTCCTTCTTCTGCTTCTTCTGATTCACCCTCCTAACTTCACCTTCTCCTTCTCCTTCTTCTGCTTCTTCTGATTCACCCTCCAGACTTCACCTTCTCCTTCTCCTTCTTCTACTTCGTCTGATTCACCCTCCAGACTTCACCTTCTCCTTCTCCTTCTTCTACTTCTTCTGATTCACCCTCCAGTCTTCACCTACTCCTTCTCCTTCTTCTGTTTCTTCTGCTTCACCCTCCAGACTTCACCTTCTCCTTCTCTTTCTTCTGCTTCTTCTGATTCACCCTCCAGACTTCATCTTCTCCTTCTCCTTCTTCTGATTCTTCTGATTCACCCTCCAGACTTCACCTTCTCCTTCTCCTTCTTCTGCTTCTTCTGATTCACCCTCCTGACTTCACCTTCTCCTTCTCCTTCTTCTACTTCTTCTGCTTCACCCTCCAGACTTCACCTTCTCCTTCTCCTTCTTCTACTTCTTCTGATTCACCCTCCAGACTTCACCTTCTCCTTCTCCTTCTTCTGCTTCTTCTGATTCACCCTCCAGACTTCACCTTCTCCTTCTCCTTATTCTGCTTCTTCTGATTCACCCTCCAGACTTCACCTTCTCCTTCTCCTTCTTCTGCTTCTTCTGATTCACCCTCCAGACTTCACCTTTTCCTTCTCCTTCTTCTGCTTCTTCTGATTCACCCTCCAGACTTCACCTTCTCCTTCTCCTTCTTCTGCTTCTTCTGATTCACCCTCCAGACTTCACCTTCTCCTTCTCCTTCTTCTACTTCTTCTGATTCACCCTCCAGACTTCACCTTCTCCTTCTCTTTCTTCTGCTTCTTCTGTTTCACCCTCCAGACTTCACCTTCTCCTTCTCCTTCTTCTACTTCTTCTGATTCACCCTCCAGACTTCACCTTCTCCTTCTCCTTCTTCTGCTTCTTCTGATTACCCTCCAGACTTCACCTTCTCCTTCTCCTTCGTCTACTTCTTCTGATTCACCCTCCAGACTACACCTTCTCCTTCTCCTTCTTCTACTTCTTCTGATTCACCCTCCAGACTTCACCTTCTCCTTCTCCTTCTTCTCTTTCTTCTGATTCACCCTCCAGACTTCATCTTCTCCTTCTCCTTCTTCTACTTGTTCTGATTCACCCTCCAGACTTCACCTTCTCCTTCTCCTTCTTCTACTTCTTCTGATTCACCCTCCAGACTTCATCTTCTCCTTCTCCTTCTTCTGCTTCTTCTGATTCACCCTCCAGACTTCACCTTCTCCTTCTCCTTCTTCTGCTTCTTCTGATTCACCCTCCAGACTTCAACTTCTCCTTCTCCTTCTTCTACTTCTTCTGATTCACCCTCCAGACTTCACCTTCTCCTTCTCCTTCTTCTACTTCTTCTGATTCACCCTCCAGTCTTCACCTTCTCCTTCTCCTTCTTCTGTTTCTTCTGCTTCACCCTCCAGACTTCACCTTCTCCTTCTCCTTCTTCTGCTTCTTCTGCTTCACACTCGAGACTTCACCTTCTCCTTCTCCTTCTTCTGCTTCTTCTGCTGCGCCCTCCAGGCTTCACCTTCTCCTTCTCCTTCTTCTGCTTCTTCTGCTTCACCGTCCTGACTTCACCTTCTCCTTCTCCTTCTTCTACTTCTTCTGCTACACCCCCGTGACTTCACCTGCTCCTTCTCCTTCTTCTGCTTCTTCTGATTCACCCTCCTAAATTCACCTTCTCCTTCTCCTTCTTCCGCTTCTTCTGATTCACCCTCCTGACTTCACCTTCTCCTTCTCCTTCTTCTGCTTCTTCTGATTCACCCTCCAGACTTCACCTTCTCCTTCTCCTTCTTCTGCTTCTTCTGATTCACCCTCCAGACTTCACCTTCTCTTTCTCCTTCTTCTGCTGCTTCTGCTTCACCCTCCAGACTTCACCTTCTCCTTCTCCTTCTTCTGCTCCTTCTGCTTCACCCTCCTGACTTCACCTTCTCCTTCTCCTTCTTCGACTTCTTCTGATTCACCCTCCAGACTTCACCTACTCCTTCTCCTTCTTCTGCTTCTTCTGCTTCACCCTCCAGACTTCACCTTCTCCTTCTCCTTCTTCTGCTTCTTCTGCTTCGCCCTCCAGACTTCAACTTCTCCTTCTCCTTCTTCTGCTTCTTCTGCTTCACTCTCCTGACTTCACCTTCTCCTTCTCCTTCTTCTACTTCTTCTGATTCACCCTCCAGACTTCACCCTCTCCTTCTCCTTCTTCTGCTTCTTCTGCTTCACCCTCCAGACTTCACCTTCTCTTTCTCCTTCTTTTGCTTCTTCTGCTGTGCCCTCCAGACTTCACCTTCTCCTTCTCCTTCTTCTGCTTCTTCTGATTCACCCTCCAGACTTCACCTTCTCCTTCTCCTTCTTCTACTTCTTCTGATCCACCCTCCTGACTTCACCTTCTCCTTCTCCTTCTTCTGCTTCTTCTGCTTCACCCTCCAGACTTCACCTTCTCCTTCTCCTTCTTCTGCTTCTTCTGCTTCACCCACCAGACTTCACCTTCTCCTTCTCCTTCTTCTGCTTCTTCTGCTTCACCCTCCTGACTTCACCTCCTCCTTCTCCCTTCTTCTGCTTCTTCTGCTTCACCCTCCAGACTTCACCTACTCCTTCTACTTCTTCTGCTTCTTCTGCTTCGCCCTCCAGACTTCACCTTCTCCTTCTCCTTCTTCTGCTTCTTCTGCTTCACTCTCCTGACTTCACCTTCTCCTTCTCCTTCTTCTACTTCTTCTGATTCACCCTCCAGACTTCACCCTCTCCTTCTCCTTCTTCTGCTTCTTCTGCTTCACCCTCCAGACTTCACCTTCTCTTTCTCCTTCTTCTGCTTCTTCTGCTGCGCCCTCCAGACTTCACCTTCTCCTTCTCCTTCTTCTGCTTCTTCTGCTTCACCCTCCTGACTTCACCTTATCCTTCTCCTTCTTCTACTTCTTCTGATTCACCCTCCAGACTTCACCTACTCCTTCTCCTTCTTCTGCTTCTTCTGCTTCACCCTCCAGACTTCACCTTCTCCTTCTCCTTCTTCTGCTTCTTCTGCTTCGCCCTCCAGACTTCACCTTCTCCTTCTCCTTCTTCTGCTTCTTCTGCTTCACTCTCCTGACTTCACCTTCTCCTTCTCCTTCTTCTACTTCTTCTGATTCACCCTCCAGACTTCACCCTCTCCTTCTCCTTCTTCTGCTTCTTCTGCTTCACCCTCCAGACTTCACCTTCTCCTTCTCCTTCTTCTGCTTCTTCTGCTTCACCGTCCTGACTTCACCTTCTCCTTCTCCTTCTTCTACTTCTTCTGCTTCACCCCCCTGACTTCACCTGCTCCTTCTCCTTCTTCTGCTTCTTCTGATTCACCCTCCTAACTTCACCTTCTCCTTCTCCTTCTTCTGCTTCTTCTGATTCACCCTCCAGACTTCACCTTCTCCTTCTCCTTTTTCTACTTCGTCTGATTCACCCTCCAGACTTCACCTTCTCCTTCTCCTTCTTCTACTTCTTCTGATTCACCCTCCAGTCTTCACCTACTCCTTCTCCTTCTTCTGTTTCTTCTGCTTCACCCTCCAGACTTCACCTTCTCCTTCTCTTTCTTCTGCTTCTTCTGATTCACCCTCCAGACTTCATCTTCTCCTTCTCCTTCTTCTGATTCTTCTGATTCACCCTCCAGACTTCACCTTCTCCTTCTCCTTCTTCTGCTTCTTCTGATTCACCCTCCTGACTTCACCTTCTCCTTCTCCTTCTTCTACTTCTTCTGCTTCACCCTCCAGACTTCACCTTCTCCTTCTCCTTCTTCTACTTCTTCTGATTCACCCTCCAGACTTCATCTTCTCCTTCTCCTTCTTCTGATTCTTCTGATTCACCCTCCAGACTTCACCTTCTCCTTCTCCTTCTTCTGCTTCTTCTGCTTCACCCTCCAGACTTCACCTTCTCTTTCTCCTTCTTCTGCTTCTTCTGCTGCGCCCTCCAGACTTCACCTTCTCCTTCTCCTTCTTCTGCTTCTTCTGATTCACCCTCCAGACTTCACCTTCTCCTTCTCCTTCTTCTACTTCTTCTGATCCACCCTCCTGACTTCACCTTCTCCTTCTCCTTCTTCTGCTTCTTCTGCTTCACCCTCCAGACTTCACCTTCTCCTTCTCCTTCTTCTGCTTCTTCTGCTTCACCCACCAGACTTCACCTTCTCCTTCTCCTTCTTCTGCTTCTTCTGCTTCACCCTCCTGACTTCACCTTATCCTTCTCCTTCTTCTACTTCTTCTGATTCACCCTCCAGACTTCACCTACTCCTTCTCCTTCTTCTGCTTCTTCTGCTTCACCCCCCAGACTTCACCTTCTCCTTCTCCTTCTTCTGCTTCTTCTGCTTCGCCCTCCAGACTTCACCTTCTCCTTCTCCTTCTTCTGCTTCTTCTGCTTCACTCTCCTGACTTCACCTTCTCCTTCTCCTTCTTCTACTTCTTCTGATTCACCCTCCAGACTTCACCCTCTCCTTCTCCTTCTTCTGCTTCTTCTGCTTCACCCTCCAGACTTCACCTTCTCCTTCTCCTTCTTCTGCTTCTTCTGCTTCACCGTCCTGACTTCACCTTCTCCTTCTCCTTCTTCTACTTCTTCTGCTTCACCCCCCTGACTTCACCTGCTCCTTCTCCTTCTTCTGCTTCTTCTGATTCACCCTCCTAACTTCAGCTTCTCCTTCTCCTTCTTCTGCTTCTTCTGATTCACCCTCCAGATTTCACCTTCTCCTTCTCCTTCTTCTACTTCGTCTGATTCACCCTCCAGACTTCACCTTCTCCATCTCCTTCTTCTACTTCTTCTGATTCACCCTCCAGTCTTCACCTACTCCTTCTCCTTCTTCTGTTTCTTCTGCTTCACCCTCCAGACTTCACCTTCTCCTTCTCTTTCTTCTGCATCTTCTGATTCACCCTCCAGACTTCATCTTCTCCTTCTCCTTCTTCTGATTCTTCTGATTCACCCTCCAGACTTCACCTTCTCCTTCTCCTTCTTCTGCTTCTTCTGATTCACCCTCCTGACTTCACCTTCTCCTTCTCCTTCTTCTACTTCTTCTGCTTCACCCTCCAGACTTCACCTTCTCCTTCTCCTTCTTCTACTTCTTCTGATTCACCCTCCAGACTTCACCTTCTCCTTCTCCTTCTTCTGCTTCTTCTGATTCACCCTCCAGACTTCACCTTCTCCTTCTCCTTATTCTGCTTCTTCTGATTCACCCTCCAGACTTCACCTTCTCCTTCTCCTTCTTCTGCTTCTTCTGATTCACCCTCCAGACTTCACCTTTTCCTTCTCCTTCTTCTGCTTCTTCTGATTCACCCTCCAGACTTCACCTTCTCCTTCTCCTTCTTCTGCTTCTTCTGATTCACCCTCCAGACTTCACCTTCTCCTTCTCCTTCTTCTACTTCTTCTGATTCACCCTCCAGACTTCACCTTCTCCTTCTCTTTCTTCTGCTTCTTCTGATTCACCCTCCAGACTTCACCTTCTTCTTCTCCTTCTTCTGCTTCTTCTGCTTCACCCTCCAGATTTCACCTTCTCCTTCTCCTTCTTCTGCTTCTTCTGCTTCACCCTCCTGACTTCACCTTCTCCTTCTCCTTCTTCTACTTCTTCTGATTCACCCTCCTGACTTCACCTTCTCCTTCTCCTTCTTCTACTTCTTCTGCTTCACCCTCCAGACTTCACCTTCTCCTTCTCCTTCTTCTACTTCTTCTGATTCACCCTCCAGACTTCACCTTCTCCTTCTCCTTCTTCTACTTCTTCTGATTCACCCTCCAGACTTCACCTTCTCCTTCTCCTTCTTCTACTTCTTCTGATTCATCCTCCAGACTTCACCTTCTCCTTCTCCTTCTTCTGCTTCTTCTGATTCACCCTCCAGACTTCACCTTCTCCTTCTCCTTATTCTGCTTCTTCTGATTCACCCTCCAGACTTCACCTTCTCCTTCTCCTTCTTCTGCTTCTTCTGATTCACCCTCCAGACTTCACCTTCTCCTTCTCCTTCTTCTGCTTCTTCTGATTCACCCTCCAGACTTCACCTTCTCCTTCTCCTTCTTCTACTTCTTCTGATTCAGCCTCCAGACTTCATCTTCTCCTTCTCCTTCTTCTGCTTCTTCTGATTCACCCTCCAGACTTCACCTTCTCCTTCTCCTTCGTCTACTTCTTCTGATTCACCCTCCAGACTACACCTTCTCCTTCTCCTTCTTCTACTTCTTCTGATTCACCCTCCAGACTTCACCTTCTCCTTCTCTTTCTTCTGATTCTTCTGATTCACCCTCCAGACTTCACCTTCGCCTTCTCCTTCTTCTGATTCTTCTGATTCACCCTCCAGACTTCACCTTCTCCTTCTCCTTCTTCTGCTTCTTCTGCTTCACCCTCCAGACTTCACCTTCTCCTTCTCCTTCTTCTGCTTCTTCTGCTTCACCCTCCTGACTTCACCTTCTCCTTCTCCTTCTTCTACTTCTTCTGCTTCACCCTCCTGACTTCACCTTCTCCTTCTCCTTCTTCTACTTCTTCTGATTCACCCTCCAGACTTCACCTTCTCCTTCTCCTTCTTCTACTTCTTCTGATTCACCCTCCAGACTTCACCTTCTCCTTCTCCTTCTTCTACTTCTTCTGATTCATCCTCCAGACTTCACCTTCTCCTTCTCCTTCTTCTGCTTCTTCTGATTCACACTCCAGACTTCACCTTCTCCTTCTCCTTATTCTGCTTCTTCTGATTCACCCTCCAGACTTCACCTTCTCCTTTTCCTTCTTCTGCTTCTTCTGATTCACCCGCCAGACTTCACCTTCTCCTTCTCCTTCTTCTGCTTCTTCTGATTCACCCTCCAGACTTCACCTTCTCCTTCTCCTTCTTCTACTTCTTCTGATTCACCCTCCAGACTTCATCTTCTCCTTCTCCTTCTTCTGCTTCTTCTGCTTCACCCTCCTGACTTCACCTTCTCCTTCTCCTTCTGCTACCTCTTCTGATTCACCCTCCAGACTTCACCTTCTCCTTCTCCTTCTTCTACTTCTTCTGATTCACCCTCCAGACTTCACCTACTCCTTCTCCTTCTTCTGCTTCTTCTGCTTCACCCCCCAGACTTCACCTTCTCCTTCTCCTTCTTCTGCTTCTTCTGCTTCGCCCTCCAGACTTCACCTTCTCCTTCTCCTTCTTCTGCTTCTTCTGCTTCACTCTCCTGACTTCACCTTCTCCTTCTCCTTCTTCTACTTCTTCTGATTCACCCTCCAGACTTCACCCTCTCCTTCTCCTTCTTCTGCTTCTTCTGCTTCACCCTCCAGACTTCACCTTCTCCTTCTCCTTCTTCTGCTTCTTCTGCTTCACCGTCCTGACATCACCTTCTCCTTCTCCTTCTTCTACTTCTTCTGCTTCACCCCCCTGACTTCACCTGCTCCTTCTCCTTCTTCTGCTTCTTCTGATTCACCCTCCTAACTTCACCTTCTCCTTCTCCTTCTTCTGCTTCTTCTGATTCACCCTCCAGATTTCACCTTCTCCTTCTCCTTCTTCTACTTCGTCTGATTCACCCTCCAGACTTCACCTTCTCCTTCTCCTTCTTCTACTTCTTCTGATTCACCCTCCAGTCTTCACCTACTCCTTCTCCTTCTTCTGTTTCTTCTGCTTCACCCTCCAGACTTCACCTTCTCCTTCTCTTTCTTCTGCATCTTCTGATTCACCTTCCAGACTTCATCTTCTCCTTCTCCTTCTTCTGATTCTTCTGATTCACCCTCCAGACTTCACCTTCTCCTTCTCCTTCTTCTGCTTCTTCTGATTCACCCTCCTGACTTCACCTTCTCCTTCTCCTTCTTCTACTTCTTCTGCTTCACCCTCCAGACTTCACCTTCTCCTTCTCCTTCTTCTACTTCTTCTGATTCACCCTCCAGACTTCACCTTCTCCTTCTCCTTCTTCTGCTTCTTCTGATTCACCCTCCAGACTTCACCTTCTCCTTCTCCTTATTCTGCTTCTTCTGATTCACCCTCCAGACTTCACCTTCTCCTTCTCCTTCTTCTGCTTCTTCTGATTCACCCTCCAGACTTCACCTTTTCCTTCTCCTTCTTCTGCTTCTTCTGATTCACCCTCCAGACTTCACCTTCTCCTTCTCCTTCTTCTGCTTCTTCTGATTCACCCTCCAGACTTCACCTTCTCCTTCTCCTTCTTCTACTTCTTCTGATTCACCCTCCAGACTTCACCTTCTGCTTCTCTTTCTTCTGCTTCTTCTGATTCACCCTCCAGACTTCACCTTCTCCTTCTCCTTCTTCTGCTTCTTCTGCTTCACCCTCCAGACTTCACCTTCTCCTTCTCCTTCTTCTGCTTCTTCTGCTTCACCCTCCTGACTTCACCTTCTCCTTCTCCTTCTTCTACTTCTTCTGATTCACCCTCCTGACTTCACCTTCTCCTTCTCCTTCTTCTACTTCTTCTGCTTCACCCTCCAGACTTCACCTTCTCCTTCTCCTTCTTCTACTTCTTCTGATTCACCCTCCAGACTTCACCTTCTCCTTCTCCTTCTTCTACTTCTTCTGATTCACCCTCCAGACTTCACCTTCTCCTTCTCCTTCTTCTACTTCTTCTGATTCATCCTCCAGACTTCACCTTCTCCTTCTCCTTCTTCTGCTTCTTCTGATTCACCCTCCAGACTTCACCTTCTCCTTCTCCTTATTCTGCTTCTTCTGATTCACCCTCCAGACTTCACCTTCTCCTTCTCCTTCTTCTGCTTCTTCTGATTCACCCTCCAGACTTCACCTTCTCCTTCTCCTTCTTCTGCTTCTTCTGATTCACCCTCCAGACTTCACCTTCTCCTTCTCCTTCTTCTACTTCTTCTGATTCACCCTCCAGACTTCATCTTCTCCTTCTCCTTCTTCTGCTTCTTCTGATTCACCCTCCAGACTTCACCTTCTCCTTCTCCTTCGTCTACTTCTTCTGATTCACCCTCCAGACTACACCTTCTCCTTCTCCTTCTTCTACTTCTTCTGATTCACCCTCCAGACTTCACCTTCTCCTTCTTCTGTTTCTTCTGATTCACCCTCCAGACTTCACCTTCTCCTTCTCCTTCTTCTACTTCTTCTGATTCACCCTCCAGACTTCACCTTCTCCTTCTCCTTCTTCTACTTCTTCTGATTCACCCTCCAGACTTCATCTTCTCCTTCTCCTTCTTCTGCATCTTCTGATTCACCCTCCAGACTTCACCTTCTCCTTCTCCTTCTTCTGCTTCTTCTGATTCACCCTCCAGACTTCACCTTTTCCTTCTCCTTCTTCTACTTCTTCTGATTCACCCTCCAGACTTCACCTTCCCCTTCTCCTTCTTCTACTTCTTCTGATTCACCCTCCAGTCTTCACATTCTCCTTCTCCTTCTTCTGTTTCTTCTGCTTCAGCCTCCAGACTTCACCTTCTCCTTCTCTTTCTTCTGATTCTTCTGATTCACCCTCCAGACTTCACCTTCGCCTTCTCCTTCTTCTGATTCTTCTGATTCACCCTCCAGACTTCACCTTCTCCTTCTCCTTCTTCTGCTTCTTCTGATTCACCCTCCAGACTTCACCTTCTCCTGCTCCTTCTTCTGCTTCTTCTGATTCACCCTCCAGACTTCACCTTCTCCTTCTCCTTATTCTGCTTCTTCTGATTCACCCTCCAGACTTCACCTTCTCCTTCTCCTTCTTCTGCTTCTTCTGATTCACCCTCCAGACTTCACCTTTTCCTTCTCCTTCTTCTGCTTCTTCTGATTCACTCTCCAGACTTCACCTTCTCCTTCTTCTGCTTCTTCTGATTCACCCTCCAGACTTCACCTTCTCCTTCTCCTTCTTCTACTTCTTCTGATTCACCCTCCAGACTTCACCTTCTCCTTCTCTTTCTTCTGCTTCTTCTGATTCACCCTCCAGACTTCACCTTCTCCTTCTCCTTCTTCTCCTTCTTCTGCTTCACCCTCCAGACTTCACCTTCTCCTTCTCCTTCTTCTGCTTCTTCTGCTTCACCCTCCTGACTTCACCTTCTCCTTCTCCTTCTTCTACTTCTTCTGATTCACCCTCCTGACTTCACCTTCTCCTTCTCCTTCTTCTACTTCTTCTGCTTCACCCTCCAGACTTCACCTTCTCCTTCTCCTTCTTCTACTTCTTCTGATTCACCCTCCAGACTTCACCTTCTCCTTCTCCTTCTTCTACTTCTTCTGATTCACCCTCCAGACTTCACCTTCTCCTTCTCCTTCTTCTACTTCTTCTGATTCATCCTCCAGACTTCACCTTCTCCTTCTCCTTATTCTGCTTCTTCTGATTCACCCTCCAGACTTCACCTTCTCCTTCTCCTTCTTCTGCTTCTTCTGATTCACCCTCCAGACTTCACCTTCTCCTTCTCCTTATTCTGCTTCTTCTGATTCACCCTCCAGACTTCACCTTCTCCTTCTCCTTCTTCTGCTTCTTCTGATTCACCCTCCAGACTTCATCTTCTCCTTCTCCTTCTTCTGCTTCTTCTGCTTCACCCTCCTGACTTCACCTTCTCCTTCTCCTTCTTCTACCTCTTCTGATTCACCCTCCAGACTTCACCTTCTCCTTCTCCTTCTTCTGCTTCTTCTGATTCTCCCTCCAGACTTCACCTTCTCCTTCTCCTTATTCTGCTTCTTCTGATTCACCCTCCAGACTTCACCTTCTCCTTCTCGTTATTCTGCTTCTTCTGATTCAACCTCCAGACTTCACCTTCTCCTTCTCCTTCTTCTGCTTCTTCTGATTCACCCTCCAGACTGCACCTTCTCCTTCTCCTTCTTCTACTTCTTCTGATCCACCCTCCTGACTTCACCTTCTCCTTCTCCTTCTTCTGCTTCTTCTGATTCACCCTCCTGGCTTCACCTTCTCCTTCTCCTTCTTCTACTTCTTCTGATTCACCCTCCTGACTTCACCTTCTCCTTCTCCTTCTTCTCCTTCTTCTGCTTCACCCTCCAGACTTCACCTTCTCCTTCTCCTTCTTCTACCTCTTCTGATTCACCCTCCAGACTTCACCTTCTCCTTCTCCTTCTTCTGCTTCTTCTGATTCACCCTCCAGACTTCACCTTCTCCTTCTCCTTATTCTGCTTCTTCTGATTCACCCTCCAGACTTCACCTTCTCCTTCTCGTTATTCTGCTTCTTCTGATTCAACCTCCAGACTTCACCTTCTCCTTCTCCTTCTTCTGCTTCTTCTGATTCACCCTCCAGACTTCACCTTCTCCTTCTCCTTCTTCTGTTTCTTCTGATTCGCCCTCCAGACTTCACCTTCTCCTTCTCCTTCTTCTGCTTCTTCTGATTCACCCTCCTGACTTCACCTTCTCCTTCTCCTTCTTCTACTTCTTCTGATTCATCCTCCAGACTTCATCTTCTCCTTCTCCTTCTTCTGCAACTTCTGCTTCACCCTCCTGACTTCACCTTCTCCTTCTCCTTCTTCTACCTCTTCTGATTCACCCTCCAGACTTCACCTTCTCCTTCTCCTTCTTCTGCTTCTTCTGATTCACCCTCCAGACTTCACCTTCTCCTTCTCCTTATTCTGCTTCTTCTGATTCACCCTCCAGACTTCACCTTCTCCTTCTCGTTATTCTGCTTCTTCTGATTCAACCTCCAGACTTCACCTTCTCCTTCTCCTTCTTCTGCTTCTTCTGATTCACCCTCCAGACTGCACCTTCTCCTTCTCCTTCTTCTACTTCTTCTGATCCACCCTCCTGACTTCACCTTCTCCTTCTCCTTCTTCTGCTTCTTCTGATTCACCCTCCTGGCTTCACCTTCTCCTTCTCCTTCTTCTACTTCTTCTGATTCACCCTCCTGACTTCACCTTCTCCTTCTCCTTCTTCTCCTTCTTCTGCTTCACCCTCCAGACTTCACCTTCTCCTTCTCCTTCTTCTACCTCTTCTGATTCACCCTCCAGACTTCACCTTCTCCTTCTCCTTCTTCTGCTTCTTCTGATTCACCCTCCAGACTTCACCTTCTCCTTCTCCTTATTCTGCTTCTTCTGATTCACCCTCCAGACTTCACCTTCTCCTTCTCGTTATTCTGCTTCTTCTGATTCAACCTCCAGACGTCACCTTCTCCTTCTCCTTCTTCTGCTTCTTCTGATTCACCCTCCAGACTTCACCTTCTCCTTCTCCTTCTTCTGTTTCTTCTGATTCGCCCTCCAGACTTCCCCTTCTCCTTCTCCTTCTTCTGCTTCTTCTGATTCACCCTCCTGACTTCACCTTCCCCTTCTCCTTCTTCTACTTCTTCTGATTCACCCTCCTGACTTCACCTTCTCCTTCTCCTTCTTCTACTTCTTCTGATTCACCCTCCAGACTTCACCTTCTCCTTCTCCTTCTTCTTCTTCTTCTGATTCACCCTCCAGACTTCACCTTCTCATTCTCCTTCTTCTGCTTCTTCTGCTGCGCCCTCCAGACTTCACCTTCTCCTTCTCCTTCTTCTGCTTCTTCTGCTTCACACTCCAGACTTCACCTTCTCCTTCTCCTTCTTCTGCTTCTTCTGCTGCGCCCTCCAGGCTTCACCTTCTCCTTCTCCTTCTTCTGCTTCTTCTGCTTCACCGTCCTGACTTCACCTTCTCCTTCTCCTTCTTCTACTTCTTCTGCTACACCCCCCTGACTTCACCTGCTCCTTCTCCTTCTTCTGCTTCTTCTGATTCACCCTCCTAAATTCACCTTCTCCTTCTCCTTCTTCTGCTTCTTCTGATTCACCCTCCTGACTTCACCTTCTCCTTCTCCTTCTTCTGCTTCTTCTGATTCACCCTCCAGACTTCACCTTCTCCTTCTCCTTCTTCTGCTTCTTCTGATTCTCCCTCCAGACTTCACCTTCTCCTTCTCCTTCTTCTGCTTCTTCTGCTTCACCCTCCAGACTTCACCTTCTCCTTCTCCTTCTTCTGCTTCTTCTGCTTCACCCTCCTGACTTCACCTTCTCCTTCTCCTTCTTCTACTTCTTCTGATTCACCCGCCAGACTTCACCTACTCCTTCTCCTTCTTCTGCTTCTTCTGCTTCACCCTCCAGACTTCACCTTCTCCTTCTCCTTCTTCTGCTTCTTCTGCTTCGCCCTCCAGACTTCACCTTCTCCTTCTCCTTCTTCTGCTTCTTCTGCTTCACTCTCCTGACTTCACCTTCTCCTTCTCCTTCTTCTACTTCTTCTGATTCACCCTCCAGACTTCACCCTCTCCTTCTCCTTCTTCTGCTTCTTCTGCTTCACCCTCCAGACTTCACCTTCTCTTTCTCCTTCTTCTGCTTCTTCTGCTGCGCCCTCCAGACTTCACCTTCTCCTTCTCCTTCTTCTGCTTCTTCTGATTCACCCTCCAGACTTCACCTTCTCCTTCTCCTTCTTCTACTTCTTCTGATCCACCCTCCTGACTTCACCTTCTCCTTCTCCTTCTTCTGCTTCTTCTGCTTCACCCTCCAGACTTCACCTTCTCCTTCTCCTTCTTCTGCTTCTTCTGCTTCACCCACCAGACTTCACCTTCTCCTTCTCCTTCTTCTGCTTCTTCTGCTTCACCCTCCTGACTTCACCTTCTCCTTCTCCTTCTTCTACCTCTTCTGATTCACCCTCCAGACTTCACCTTCTCCTTCTCCTTCTTCTGCTTCTTCTGATTCACCCTCCAGACTTCACCTTCTCCTTCTCCTTATTCTGCTTCTTCTGATTCACCCTCCAGACTTCACCTACTCCTTCTCGTTATCAGCTTCTTCTGCTTCACCCTCCAGACTTCACCTTCTCCTTCTCCTTCTTCTACCTCTTCTGATTCACACTCCAGACTTCACCTTCTCCTTCTCCTTCTTCTACTTCTTCTGATTCACCCTCCAGACTTCACCTTCTCCTTCTCCTTCTTCTACTTCTTCTGATTCACCCTCCAGACTTCATCTTCTCCTTCTCCTTCTTCTGCATCTTCTGATTCACCCTCCAGACTTCACCTTCTCCTTCTCCTTCTTCTGCTTCTTCTGATTCACCCTCCAGACTTCACCTTCTCCTTCTCCTTCTTCTACTTCTTCTGATTCACCCTCCAGACTTCACCTTCTCCTTCTCCTTCTTCTACTTCTTCTGATTCACCCTCCATTCTTCACATTCTCCTTCTCCTTCTTCTGTTTCTTCTGCTTCAGCCTCCAGACTTCACCTTCTCCTTCTCTTTCTTCTGATTCTTCTGATTCACCCTCCAGACTTCACCTTCTCCTTCTCCTTCTTCTGATTCTTCTGATTCACCCTCCAGACTTCACCTTCTCCTTCTCCTTCTTCTGCTTCTTCTGATTCACCCTCCTGGCTTCACCTTCTCCTTCTCCTTCTTCTACTTCTTCTGATTCACCCTCCTGACTTCACCTTCTCCTTCTCCTTCTTCTCCTTCTTCTGCTTCACCCTCCAGACTTCACCTTCTCCTTCTCCTTCTTCTACCTCTTCTGATTCACCCTCCAGACTTCACCTTCTCCTTCTCCATCTTCTGCTTCTTCTGATTCACCCTCCAGACTTCACCTTCTCCTTCTCCTTATTCTGCTTCTTCTGATTCACCCTCCAGACTTCACCTTCTCCTTCTCGTTATTCTGCTTCTTCTGATTCAACCTCCAGACTTCACCTTCTCCTTCTCCTTCTTCTGCTTTTTTGATTCACCCTCCAGACTTCACCTTCTCCTTCTCCTTCTTCTGTTTCTTCTGATTCGCCCTCCAGACTTCACCTTCTCCTTCTCCTTCTTCTGCTTCTTCTGATTCACCCTCCTGACTTCACCTTCTCCTTCTCCTTCTTCTACTTCTTCTGATTCACCCTCCTGACTTCACCTTCTCCTTCTCCTTCTTCTACTTCTTCTGATTCACCCTCCAGACTTCACCTTCTCCTTCTCCTTCTTCTGCTTCTTCTGATTCACCCTCCAGACTTCACCTTCTCATTCTCCTTCTTCTGCTTCTTCTGCTGCGCCCTCCAGACTTCACCTTCTCCTTCTCCTTCTTCTGCTTCTTCTGCTTCACACTCCAGACTTCACCTTCTCCTTCTCCTTCTTCTGCTTCTTCTGCTGCGCCCTCCAGGCTTCACCTTCTCCTTCTCCTTCTTCTGCTTCTTCTGCTTCACCGTCCTGACTTCACCTTCTCCTTCTCCTTCTTCTACTTCTTCTGCTACACCCCCCTGACTTCACCTGCTCCTTCTCCTTCTTCTGCTTCTTCTGATTCACCCTCCTAAATTCACCTTCTCCTTCCCCTTCTTCTGCTTCTTCTGATTCACCCTCCTGACTTCACCTTCTCCTTCTCCTTCTTCTGCTTCTTCTGATTCACCCTCCAGACTTCACCTTCACCTTCTCCTTCTTCTGCTTCTTCTGATTCACCCTCCAGACTTCACCTTCTCCTTCTCCTTCTTCTGCTTCTTCTGCTTCACCCTCCAGACTTCACCTTCTCCTTCTCCTTCTTCTGCTTCTTCTGCTTCACCCTCCTGACTTCACCTTCTCCTTCTCCTTCTTCTACTTCTTCTGATTCACCCTCCTGACTTCACCTTCTCCTTCTCCTTCTTCTACTTCTTCTGCTTCACCCTCCAGACTTCACCTTCTCCTTCTCCTTCTTATACTTCTTCTGATTCACCCTCCAGACTTCACCTTCTCCTTCTCCTTCTTCTACTTTTTCTGATTCACCCTCTAGACTTCACCTTCTCCTTCTCCTTCTTCTACTTCTTCTGATTCATCCTCCAGACTTCACCTTCTCCTTCTCCTTCTTCTGCTTCTTCTGATTCACCCTCCAGACTTCACCTTCTCCTTCTCCTTATTCTGCTTCTTCTGATTCACCCTCCAGACTTCACCTTCTCCTTCTCCTTCTTCTGCTTCTTCTGATTCACCCTCCAGACTTCACCTTCTCCTTCTCCTTCTTCTGCTTCTTCTGATTCACCCTCCAGACTTCACCTTCTCCTTCTCCTTCTTCTACTTCTTCTGATTCACCCTCCAGACTTCATCTTCTCCTTCTCCTTCTTCTGCTTCTTCTGATTCACCCTCCAGACTTCACCTTCTCCTTCTCCTTCGTCTACTTCTTCTGATTCACCCTCCAGACTACACCTTCTCCTTCTCCTTCTTCTGTTTCTTCTGATTCACCCTCCAGACTTCACCTTCTCTTTCTCCTTCTTCTACTTCTTCTGATTCACCCTCCAGACTTCACCTTCTCCTTCTCCTTCGTCTACTTCTTCTGATTCACCCTCCAGACTACACCTTCTCCTTCTCCTTCTTCTACTTCTTCTGATTCACCCTCCAGACTTCACCTTCTCCTTCTCCTTCTTCTGTTTCTTCTGATTCACCCTCTAGACTTCACCTTCTCCTTCTCCTTCTTCTGCTTCTTCTGATTCACCCTCCAGACTTCACCTTCTCCTTCTCCTTCTTCTACTTCTTCTGATTCACCCTCCTGACTTCACCTTCTCCTTCTCCTTCTTCTACTTCTTCTGCTTCACCCTCCAGACTTCACCTTCTCCTTCTCCTTCTTATACTTCTTCTGATTCACCCTCCAGACTTCACCTTCTCCTTCTCCTTCTTCTACTTTTTCTGATTCACCCTCCAGACTTCACCTTCTCCTTCTCCTTCTTCTACTTCTTCTGATTCATCCTCCAGACTTCACCTTCTCCTTCTCCTTCTTCTGCTTCTTCTGATTCACCCTCCAGACTTCACCTTCTCCTTCTCCTTATTCTGCTTCTTCTGATTCACCCTCCAGACTTCACCTTCTCCTTCTCCTTCTTCTGCTTCTTCTGATTCACCCTCCAGACTTCACCTTCTCCTTCTCCTTCTTCTGCTTCTTCTGATTCACCCTCCAGACTTCACCTTCTCCTTCTCCTTCTTCTACTTCTTCTGATTCACCCTCCAGACTTCATCTTCTCCTTCTCCTTCTTCTGCTTCTTCTGATTCACCCTCCAGACTTCACCTTCTCCTTCTCCTTCGTCTACTTCTTCTGATTCACCCTCCAGACTACACCTTCTCCTTCTCCTTCTTCTGTTTCTTCTGATTCACCCTCCAGACTTCACCTTCTCTTTCTCCTTCTTCTACTTCTTCTGATTCACCCTCCAGACTTCACCTTCTCCTTCTCCTTCGTCTACTTCTTCTGATTCACCCTCCAGACTACACCTTCTCCTTCTCCTTCTTCTACTTCTTCTGATTCACCCTCCAGACTTCACCTTCTCCTTCTCCTTCTTCTGTTTCTTCTGATTCACCCTCTAGACTTCACCTTCTCCTTCTCCTTCTTCTGCTTCTTCTGATTCACCCTCCAGACTTCACCTTCTCCTTCTCCTTCTTCTACTTCTTCTGATTCACCCTCCAGACTTCACCTTCTCCTTCTGCTTCTTCTGCTTCTTCTGATTCACCCTCCAGACTTCAACTTCTCCTTCTCCTTCGTCTACTTCTTCTGATTCACCCTCCAGACTACACCTTCTCCTTCTCCTTCTTCTACTTCTTCTGATACAGCCTCCAGACTTCACCTTCTCCTTCTCCTTCTTCTGTTTCTTCTGATTCACCCTCCAGACTTCACCTTCTCCTTCTCCTTCTTCTACTTCTTCTGATTCAGCCTCCAGACTTCACCTTCTCCTTCTCCTTCTTCTACTTCTTCTGATTCATCCTCCAGACTTCACCTTCTCCTTCTCCTTCTTCTGCTTCTTCTGATTCACCCTCCAGACTTCACCTTCTCCTTCTCCTTATTCTGCTTCTTCTGATTCACCCTCCAGACTTCACCTTCTCCTTCTCCTTCTTCTGCTTCTTCTGATTCACCCTCCAGACTTCACCTTCTCCTTCTCCTTCTTCTACTTCTTCTGATCCATCCTCCAGACTTCACCTTCTCCTTCTCCTTCTTCTGCTTCTTCTGATTCACCCTCCAGACTTCACCTTCTCCTTCTCCTTATTCTGCTTCTTCTGATTCACCCTCCAGACTTCACCTTCTCCTTCTCCTTCTTCTGCTTCTTCTGATTCACCCTCCAGACTTCACCTTCTCCTTCTCCTTCTTCTACTTCTTCTGATTCACCCTCCAGACTTCACCTTCTCCTTCTCCTTCGTCTACTTCTTCTGATTCACCCTCCAGACTACACCTTCTCCTTCTCCTTCTTCTACTTCTTCTGATTCACCCTCCAGACTTCACCTTCTCCTTCTCCTTCTTCTGTTTCTTCTGATTCACCCTCCAGACTTCACCTTCTCCTTCTCCTTCTTCTGCTTCTTCTGATTCACCCTCCAGACTTCACCTTCTCCTTCTCCTTCTTCTGCTTCTTCTGATTCACCCTCCAGACTTCACCTTCTCCTTCTCATTCTTCTACTTCTTCTGATTCACCCTCCAGACTTCACCTTCTCCTTCTCCTTCTTCTGCTTCTTCTGATTCACCCTCCAGACTTCACCTTCTCCTTCTCCTTCGTCTACTTCTTCTGATTCACCCTCCAGACTACACCTTCTCCTTCTCCTTCTTCTACTTCTTCTGATACACCCTCCAGACTTCACCTTCTCCTTCTCCTTCTTCTGTTTCTTCTGATTCACCCTGCAGACTTCACCTTCTCCTTCTCCTTCTTCTACTTCTTCTGATTCAGCCTCCAGACTTCACCTTCTCCTTCTCCTTCTTCTACTTCTTCTGATTCACCCTCCAGACTTCATCTTCTCCTTCTCCTTCTTCTCCTTCTTCTGATTCATCCTCCAGACTTCACCTTCTCCTTCTCCTTCTTCTGCTTCTTCTGATTCACCCTCCAGACTTCACCTTCTCCTTCTCCTTCTTCTACTTCTTCTGATTCACCCTCCAGACTTCACCTTCTCCTTCTCCTTCTTCTACTTCTTCTGATTCACCCTCCAGTCTTCACCTTCTCCTTCTCCTTCTTCTGTTTCTTCTGCTTCACCCTCCAGACTTCACCTTCTCCTTCTCCTTCATCTACTCCTTCTGCTTCACCCTCCAGACTTCACCTTCTCCTTCTCCTTCTTCTACTTCTTCTGATTCACCCTCCAGACTTCACCTTCTCCTTCTCCTTCTTATACTGCTTCTGATTCACCCTCCAGACTTCACCTTCTCCTTCTCCTTCTTCTACTTCTTCTGATTCACCCTCCAGACTTCACCTTCTCCTTCTCCTTCTTCTGCTTCTTCTGATTCACCCTCCAGACTTCACCTTCTCCTTCTCCTTATTCTGCTTCTTCTGATTCACCCTCCAGACTTCACCTTCTCCTTCTCCTTCTTCTGCTTCTTCTGATTCACCCTCCAGACTTCACCTTCTCCTTCTCCTTCTTCTACTTCTTCTGATTCACCCTCCAGACTTCACCTTCTCCTTCTCCTTCTTCTGCTTCTTCTGATTCACCCTCCAGACTTCACCTTCTCCTTCTCCTTCGTCTACTTCTTCTGATTCACCCTCCAGACTACACCTTCTCCTTCTCCTTCTTCTACTTCTTCTGATTCACCCTCCAGACTTCACCTTCTCCTTCTCCTTCTTCTGTTTCTTCTGATTCACCCTCCAGACTTCATCTTCTCCTTCTCCTTCTTCTACTTCTTCTGATTCACCCTCCAGACTTCACCTTCTCCTTCTCCTTCTTCTACTTCTTCTGATTCACCCTCCAGACTTCATCTTCTCCTTCTCCTTCTTCTGCTTCTTCTGATTCACCCTCCAGACTTCATCTTCTCCTTCTCCTTCTTCTGCTTCTTCTGATTCACCCTCCAGACTTCACCTTCTCCTTCTCCTTCTTCTGCTTCTTCTGATTCACCCTCCAGACTTCAACTTCTCCTTCTCCTTCTTCTACTTCTTCTGATTCACCCTCCAGTCTTCACCTTCTCCTTCTCCTTTTTTTGTTTCTTCTGCTTCACCCTCCAGACTTCACCTTCTCCTTCTCTTTCTTCTGCTTCTCCTGATTCACCCTCCAGACTTCACCTTCTCCTTCTCCTTCTTCTGATTCTTCTGATTCACCCTCCAGACTTCACCTTCTCCTTCTCCTTCTTCTGCTTCTTCTGATTCACCCTCCTGACTTCACCTTCTCCTTCTCCTTCTTCTACTTCTTCTGATTCACCCTCCTGACTTCACCTTCTCCTTCTCCTTCTTCTACATCTTCTGATTCACCCTCCAGACTTCATCTTCTCCTTCTCCTTCTTCTACTTCTTCTGCTACACCCCCCTGACTTCACCTGCTCCTTCTCCTTCTTCTGCTTCTTCTGATTCACCCTCCTAAATTCACCTTCTCCTTCCCCTTCTTCTGCTTCTTCTGATTCACCCTCCTGACTTCACCTTCTCCTTCTCCTTCTTCTGCTTCTTCTGATTCACCCTCCAGACTTCACCTTCACCTTCTCCTTCTTCTGCTTCTTCTGATTCACCCTCCAGACTTCACCTTCTCCTTCTCCTTCTTCTGCTTCTTCTGCTTCACCCTCCAGACTTCACCTTCTCCTTCTCCTTCTTCTGCTTCTTCTGCTTCACCCTCCTGACTTCACCTTCTCCTTCTCCTTCTTCTACTTCTTCTGATTCACCCTCCTGACTTCACCTTCTCCTTCTCCTTCTTCTGCTTCTTCTGATTCACCCTCCAGACTTCACCTTCTCCTTCTCCTTATTCTGCTTCTTCTGATTCACCCTCCAGACTTCACCTTCTCCTTCTCCTTCTTCTGCTTCTTCTGATTCACCCTCCAGACTTCACCTTCTCCTTCTCCTTCTTCTGCTTCTTCTGATTCACCCTCCAGACTTCACCTTCTCCTTCTCCTTCTTCTACTTCTTCTGATTCACCCTCCAGACTTCATCTTCTCCTTCTCCTTCTTCTGCTTCTTCTGATTCACCCTCCAGACTTCACCTTCTCCTTCTCCTTCGTCTACTTCTTCTGATTCACCCTCCAGACTACACCTTCTCCTTCTCCTTCTTCTACTTCTTCTGATTCACCCTCCAGACTTCACCTTCTCCTTCTCCTTCTTCTGTTTCTTCTGATTCACCCTCCAGACTTCACCTTCTCTTTCTCCTTCTTCTACTTCTTCTGATTCACCCTCCAGACTTCACCTTCTCCTTCTCCTTCGTCTACTTCTTCTGATTCACCCTCCAGACTACACCTTCTCCTTCTCCTTCTTCTACTTCTTCTGATTCACCCTCCAGACTTCACCTTCTCCTTCTCCTTCTTCTGTTTCTTCTGATTCACCCTCTAGACTTCACCTTCTCCTTCTCCTTCTTCTGCTTCTTCTGATTCACCCTCCAGACTTCACCTTCTCCTTCTCCTTCTTCTGCTTCTTCTGATTCACCCTCCAGACTTCACCTTCTCCTTCTCCTTCTTCTACTTCTTCTGATTCACCCTCCAGACTTCACCTTCTCCTTCTGCTTCTTCTGCTTCTTCTGATTCACCCTCCAGACTTCACCTTCTCCTTCTCCTTCGTCTACTTCTTCTGATTCACCCTCCAGACTACACCTTCTCCTTCTCCTTCTTCTACTTCTTCTGATACACCCTCCAGACTTCACCTTCTCCTTCTCCTTCTTCTGTTTCTTCTGATTCACCCTCCAGACTTCACCTTCTCCTTCTCCTTCTTCTACTTCTTCTGATTCAGCCTCCAGACTTCACCTTCTCCTTCTCCTTCTTCTACTTCTTCTGATTCATCCTCCAGACTTCACCTTCTCCTTCTCCTTCTTCTGCTTCTTCTGATTCACCCTCCAGACTTCACCTTCTCCTTCTCCTTATTCTGCTTCTTCTGATTCACCCTCCAGACTTCACCTTCTCCTTCTCCTTCTTCTGCTTCTTCTGATTCACCCTCCAGACTTCACCTTCTCCTTCTCCTTCTTCTACTTCTTCTGATCCATCCTCCAGACTTCACCTTCTCCTTCTCCTTCTTCTGCTTCTTCTGATTCACCCTCCAGACTTCACCTTTTCCTTCTCCTTATTCTGCTTCTTCTGATTCACCCTCCAGACTTCACCTTCTCCTTCTCCTTCTTCTGCTTCTTCTGATTCACCCTCCAGACTTCACCTTCTCCTTCTCCTTCTTCTGCTTCTTCTGATTCACCCTCCAGACTTCACCTTCTCCTTCTCCTTCTTCTACTTCTTCTGATTCACCCTCCAGACTTCATCTTCTCCTTCTCCTTCTTCTGCTTCTTCTGATTCACCCTCCAGACTTCACCTTCTCCTTCTCCTTCGTCTACTTCTTCTGATTCACCCTCCAGACTACACCTTCTCCTTCTCCTTCTTCTACTTCTTCTGATTCACCCTCCAGACTTCACCTTCTCCTTCTCCTTCTTCTGTTTCTTCTGATTCACCCTCCAGACTTCACCTTCTCCTTCTCCTTCTTCTACTTCTTCTGATTCACCCTCCAGACTTCACCTTCTCCTTCTCCTTCGTCTACTTCTTCTGATTCACCCTCCAGACTACACCTTCTCCTTCTCCTTCTTCTACTTCTTCTGATTCACCCTCCAGACTTCACCTTCTCCTTCTCCTTCTTCTGTTTCTTCTGATTCACCCTCCAGACTTCACCTTCTCCTTCTCCTTCTTCTGCTTCTTCTGATTCACCCTCCAGACTTCACCTTCTCCTTCTCCTTCTTCTGCTTCTTCTGATTCACCCTCCAGACTTCACCTTCTCCTTCTCATTCTTCTACTTCTTCTGATTCACCCTCCAGACTTCACCTTCTCCTTCTCCTTCTTCTGCTTCTTCTGATTCACCCTCCAGACTTCACCTTCTCCTTCTCCTTCGTCTACTTCTTCTGATTCACCCTCCAGACTACACCTTCTCCTTCTCCTTCTTCTACTTCTTCTGATACACCCTCCAGACTTCACCTTCTCCTTCTCCTTCTTCTGTTTCTTCTGATTCACCCTGCAGACTTCACCTTCTCCTTCTCCTTCTTCTACTTCTTCTGATTCAGCCTCCAGACTTCACCTTCTCCTTCTCCTTCTTCTACTTCTTCTGATTCACCCTCCAGACTTCATCTTCTCCTTCTCCTTCTTCTCCTTCTTCTGATTCATCCTCCAGACTTCACCTTCTCCTTCTCCTTCTTCTGCTTCTTCTGATTCACCCTCCAGACTTCACCTTCTCCTTCTCCTTCTTCTACTTCTTCTGATTCACCCTCCAGACTTCACCTTCTCCTTCTCCTTCTTCTACTTCTTCTGATTCACCCTCCAGTCTTCACCTTCTCCTTCTCCTTCTTCTGTTTCTTCTGCTTCACCCTCCAGACTTCACCTTCTCCTTCTCCTTCATCTACTCCTTCTGCTTCACCCTCCAGACTTCACCTTCTCCTTCTCCTTCTTCTACTTCTTCTGATTCACCCTCCAGACTTCACCTTCTCCTTCTCCTTCTTATACTGCTTCTGATTCACCCTCCAGACTTCACCTTCTCCTTCTCCTTCTTCTACTTCTTCTGATTCACCCTCCAGACTTCACCTTCTCCTTCTCCTTCTTCTGCTTCTTCTGATTCACCCTCCAGACTTCACCTTCTCCTTCTCCTTATTCTGCTTCTTCTGATTCACCCTCCAGACTTCACCTTCTCCTTCTCCTTCTTCTGCTTCTTCTGATTCACCCTCCAGACTTCACCTTCTCCTTCTCCTTCTTCTACTTCTTCTGATTCACCCTCCAGACTTCACCTTCTCCTTCTCCTTCTTCTGCTTCTTCTGATTCACCCTCCAGACTTCACCTTCTCCTTCTCCTTCGTCTACTTCTTCTGATTCACCCTCCAGACTACACCTTCTCCTTCTCCTTCTTCTACTTCTTCTGATTCACCCTCCAGACTTCACCTTCTCCTTCTCCTTCTTCTGTTTCTTCTGATTCACCCTCCAGACTTCATCTTCTCCTTCTCCTTCTTCTACTTCTTCTGATTCACCCTCCAGACTTCACCTTCTCCTTCTCCTTCTTCTACTTCTTCTGATTCACCCTCCAGACTTCATCTTCTCCTTCTCCTTCTTCTGCTTCTTCTGATTCACCCTCCAGACTTCACCTTCTCCTTCTCCTTCTTCTGCTTCTTCTGATTCACCCTCCAGACTTCAACTTCTCCTTCTCCTTCTTCCACTTCTTCTGATTCACCCTCCAGACTTCACCTTCTCCTTCTCCTTCTTCTACTTCTTCTGATTCACCCTCCAGTCTTCACCTTCTCCTTCTCCTTTTTTTGTTTCTTCTGCTTCACCCTCCAGACTTCACCTTCTCCTTCTCTTTCTTCTGCTTCTCCTGATTCACCCTCCAGACTTCACCTTCTCCTTCTCCTTCTTCTGATTCTTCTGATTCACCCTCCAGACTTCACCTTCTCCTTCTCCTTCTTCTGCTTCTTCTGATTCACCCTCCTGACTTCACCTTCTCCTTCTCCTTCTTCTACTTCTTCTGATTCACCCTCCTGACTTCACCTTCTCCTTCTCCTTCTTCTACATCTTCTGATTCACCCTCCAGACTCCATCTTCTCCTTCTCCTTCTTCTACTTCTTCTGCTACACCCCCCTGACTTCACCTGCTCCTTCTCCTTCTTCTGCTTCTTCTGATTCACCCTCCTAAATTCACCTTCTCCTTCCCCTTCTTCTGCTTCTTCTGATTCACCCTCCTGACTTCACCTTCTCCTTCTCCTTCTTCTGCTTCTTCTGATTCACCCTCCAGACTTCACCTTCACCTTCTCCTTCTTCTGCTTCTTCTGATTCACCCTCCAGACTTCACCTTCTCCTTCTCCTTCTTCTGCTTCTTCTGCTTCACCCTCCAGACTTCACCTTCTCCTTCTCCTTCTTCTGCTTCTTCTGCTTCACCCTCCTGACTTCACCTTCTCCTTCTCCTTCTTCTACTTCTTCTGATTCACCCTCCTGACTTCACCTTCTCCTTCTCCTTCTTCTACTTCTTCTGCTTCACCCTCCAGACTTCACCTTCTCCTTCTCCTTCTTCTACTTCTTCTGATTCACCCTCCAGACTTCACCTTCTCCTTCTCCTTCTTCTACTTTTTCTGATTCACCCTCCAGACTTCACCTTCTCCTTCTCCTTCTTCTACTTCTTCTGATTCATCCTCCAGACTTCACCTTCTCCTTCTCCTTCTTCTGCTTCTTCTGATTCACCCTCCAGACTTCACCTTCTCCTTCTCCTTATTCTGCTTCTTCTGATTCACCCTCCAGACTTCACCTTCTCCTTCTCCTTCTTCTGCTTCTTCTGATTCACCCTCCAGACTTCACCTTCTCCTTCTCCTTCTTCTGCTTCTTCTGATTCACCCTCCAGACTTCACCTTCTCCTTCTCCTTCTTCTACTTCTTCTGATTCACCCTCCAGACTTCATCTTCTCCTTCTCCTTCTTCTGCTTCTTCTGATTCAGCCTCCAGACTTCACCTTCTCCTTCTCCTTCGTCTACTTCTTCTGATTCACCCTCCAGACTACACCTTCTCCTTCTCCTTCTTCTACTTCTTCTGATTCACCCTCCAGACTTCACCTTCTCCTTCTCCTTCTTCTGTTTCTTCTGATTCACCCTCCAGACTTCACCTTCTCTTTCTCCTTCTTCTACTTCTTCTGATTCACCCTCCAGACTTCACCTTCTCCTTCTCCTTCGTCTACTTCTTCTGATTCACCCTCCAGACTACACCTTCTCCTTCTCCTTCTTCTACTTCTTCTGATTCACCCTCCAGACTTCACCTTCTCCTTCTCCTTCTTCTGTTTCTTCTGATTCACCCTCTAGACTTCACCGTCTCCTTCTCCTTCTTCTGCTTCTTCTGATTCACCCTCCAGACTTCACCTTCTCCTTCTCCTTCTTCTGCTTCTTCTGATTCACCCTCCAGACTTCACCTTCTCCTTCTCCTTCTTCTGTTTCTTCTGATTCACCCTCTAGACTTCACCTTCTCCTTCTCCTTCTTCTACTTCTTCTGATTCACCCTCCAGACTTCATCTTCTCCTTCTCCTTCTTCTCCTTCTTCTGATTCATCCTCCAGACTTCACCTTCTCCTTCTCCTTCTTCTGCTTCTTCTGATTCACCCTCCAGACTTCACCTTCTCCTTCTCCTTCTTCTACTTCTTCTGATTCACCCTCCAGACTTCACCTTCTCCTTCTCCTTCTTCTACTTCTTCTGATTCACCCTCCAGTCTTCACCTTCTCCTTCTCCTTCTTCTGTTTCTTCTGCTTCACCCTCCAGACTTCACCTTCTCCTTCTCCTTCATCTACTCCTTCTGCTTCACCCTCCAGACTTCACCTTCTCCTTCTCCTTCTTCTACTTCTTCTGATTCACCCTCCAAACTTCACCTTCTCCTTCTCCTTCTTATACTGCTTCTGATTCACCCTCCAGACTTCACCTTCTCCTTCTCCTTCTTCTACTTCTTCTGATTCACCCTCCAGACTTCACCTTCTCCTTCTCCTTCTTCTGCTTCTTCTGATTCACCCTCCAGACTTCACCTTCTCCTTCTCCTTATTCTGCTTCTTCTGATTCACCCTCCAGACTTCACCTTCTCCTTCTCCTTTTTCTGCTTCTTCTGATTCACCCTCCAGACTTCACCTTCTCCTTCTCCTTCTTCTACTTCTTCTGATTCACCCTCCAGACTTCACCTTCTCCTTCTCCTTCTTCTGCTTCTTCTGATTCACCCTCCAGACTTCACCTTCTCCTTCTCCTTCGTCTACTTCTTCTGATTCACCCTCCAGACTACACCTTCTCCTTCTCCTTCTTCTACTTCTTCTGATTCACCCTCCAGACTTCACCTTCTCCTTCTCCTTCTTCTGTTTCTTCTGATTCACCCTCCAGACTTCATCTTCTCCTTCTCCTTCTTCTACTTCTTCTGATTCACCCTCCAGACTTCACCTTCTCCTTCTCCTTCTTCTACTTCTTCTGATTCACCCTCCAGACTTCATCTTCTCCTTCTCCTTCTTCTGCTTCTTCTGATTCACCCTCCAGACTTCACCTTCTCCTTCTCCTTCTTCTGCTTCTTCTGATTCACCCTCCAGACTTCAACTTCTCCTTCTCCTTCTTCCACTTCTTCTGATTCACCCTCCAGACTTCACCTTCTCCTTCTCCTTCTTCTGTTTCTTCTGATTCACCCTCTAGACTTCACCTTCTCCTTCTCCTTCTTCTGCTTCTTCTGATTCACCCTCCAGACTTCACCTTCTCCTTCTCCTTCTTCTGCTTCTTCTGATTCACCCTCCAGACTTCACCTTCTCCTTCTCCTTCTTCTGTTTCTTCTGATTCACCCTCTAGACTTCACCTTCTCCTTCTCCTTCTTCTACTTCTTCTGATTCACCCTCCAGACTTCATCTTCTCCTTCTCCTTCTTCTCCTTCTTCTGATTCATCCTCCAGACTTCACCTTCTCCTTCTCCTTCTTCTGCTTCTTCTGATTCACCCTCCAGACTTCACCTTCTCCTTCTCCTTCTTCTACTTCTTCTGATTCACCCTCCAGACTTCACCTTCTCCTTCTCCTTCTTCTACTTCTTCTGATTCACCCTCCAGTCTTCACCTTCTCCTTCTCCTTCTTCTGTTTCTTCTGCTTCACCCTCCAGACTTCACCTTCTCCTTCTCCTTCATCTACTCCTTCTGCTTCACCCTCCAGACTTCACCTTCTCCTTCTCCTTCTTCTACTTCTTCTGATTCACCCTCCAGACTTCACCTTCTCCTTCTCCTTCTTATACTGCTTCTGATTCACCCTCCAGACTTCACCTTCTCCTTCTCCTTCTTCTACTTCTTCTGATTCACCCTCCAGACTTCACCTTCTCCTTCTCCTTCTTCTGCTTCTTCTGATTCACCCTCCAGACTTCACCTTCTCCTTCTCCTTATTCTGCTTCTTCTGATTCACCCTCCAGACTTCACCTTCTCCTTCTCCTTCTTCTGCTTCTTCTGATTCACCCTCCAGACTTCACCTTCTCCTTCTCCTTCTTCTACTTCTTCTGATTCACCCTCCAGACTTCACCTTCTCCTTCTCCTTCTTCTGCTTCTTCTGATTCACCCTCCAGACTTCACCTTCTCCTTCTCCTTCGTCTACTTCTTCTGATTCACCCTCCAGACTACACCTTCTCCTTCTCCTTCTTCTACTTCTTCTGATTCACCCTCCAGACTTCACCTTCTCCTTCTCCTTCTTCTGTTTCTTCTGATTCACCCTCCAGACTTCATCTTCTCCTTCTCCTTCTTCTACTTCTTCTGATTCACCCTCCAGACTTCACCTTCTCCTTCTCCTTCTTCTACTTCTTCTGATTCACCCTCCAGACTTCATCTTCTCCTTCTCCTTCTTCTGCTTCTTCTGATTCACCCTCCAGACTTCACCTTCTCCTTCTCCTTCTTCTGCTTCTTCTGATTCACCCTCCAGACTTCAACTTCTCCTTCTCCTTCTTCCACTTCTTCTGATTCACCCTCCAGACTTCACCTTCTCCTTCTCCTTCTTCTACTTCTTCTGATTCACCCTCCAGTCTTCACCTTCTCCTTCTCCTTTTTTTGTTTCTTCTGCTTCACCCTCCAGACTTCACCTTCTCCTTCTCTTTCTTCTGCTTCTCCTGATTCACCCTCCAGACTTCACCTTCTCCTTCTCCTTCTTCTGATTCTTCTGATTCACCCTCCAGACTTCACCTTCTCCTTCTCCTTCTTCTGCTTCTTCTGATTCACCCTCCTGACTTCACCTTCTCCTTCTCCTTCTTCTACTTCTTCTGATTCACCCTCCTGACTTCACCTTCTCCTTCTCCTTCTTCTACATCTTCTGCTTCACCCTCCAGACTTCACCTTCTCCTTCTCCTTCTTCTGCTTCTTCTGATTCACCCTCCAGACTTCACCTTCTCATTCTCCTTCTTCTGCTTCTTCTGCTGCGCCCTCCAGACTTCACCTTCTCCTTCTCCTTCTTCTGCTTCTTCTGCTTCACACTCCAGACTTCACCTTCTCCTTCTCCTTCTTCTGCTTCTTCTGCTGCGCCCTCCAGGCTTCACCTTCTCCTTCTCCTTCTTCTGCTTCTTCTGCTTCACCGTCCTGACTTCACCTTCTCCTTCTCCTTCTTCTACTTCTTCTGCTACACCCCCCTGACTTCACCTGCTCCTTCTCCTTCTTCTGCTTCTTCTGATTCACCCTCCTAAATTCACCTTCTCCTTCTCCTTCTTCTGCTTCTTCTGATTCACCCTCCTGACTTCACCTTCTCCTTCTCCTTCTTCTGCTTCTTCTGATTCACCCTCCAGACTTCACCTTCTCCTTCTCCTTCTTCTGCTTCTTCTGATTCACCCTCCAGACTTCACCTTCTCCTTCTCCTTCTTCTGCTTCTTCTGATTCACCCTCCAGACCTCACCTTCTCCTTCTCCTTCTTCTACTTCTTCTGATTCACCCTCCAGACTTCATCTTCTCCTTCTCCTTCTTCTGCTTCTTCTGATTCACCCTCCAGACTTCACCTTCTCCTTCTCCTTCTTCTACTTCTTCTGATTCAGCCTCCAGACTTCACCTTCTCCTTCTCCTTCTTCTACTTCTTCTGATTCACCCTCCAGACTTCATCTTCTCCTTCTCCTTCTTCTCCTTCTTCTGATTCACCCTCCAGACTTCACCGTCTCCTTCTCCTTCTTCTGCTTCTTCTGATTCACCCTCCAGACTTCACCTTCTCCTTCTCCTTCTTCTACTTCTTCTGATTCACCCTCCAGACTTCACCTTCTCCTTCTCCTTCTTCTACTTCTTCTGATTCACCCTCCAGTCTTCACCTTCTCCTTCTCCTTCTTCTGTTTCTTCTGCTTCACCCTCCAGACTGCACCTTCTCCTTCTCTTTCTTCTGCTTCTTCTGATTCACCCACCAGACTTCACCTTCTCCTTCTCCTTCTTCTGATTCATCTGATTCACCCTCCAGACTTCACCTTCTCCTTCTCCTTCTTCTGCTTCTTCTGATTCACCCTCCAGAACTCACATTCTCCTTCTCCTTCTTCTACTTCTTCTGATTCACCCTCCTGACTTCACCTTCTCCTTCTCCTTCATCTACTTCTTCTGCTTCACCCTCCAGACTTCACCTTCTCCATCTCCTTCTTCTACTTCTTCTGATTCACCCTCCAGACTTCACCTTCTCCTTCTCCTTCTTATACTTCTTCTGATTCACCCTCCAGACTTCACCTTCTCCTTCTCCTTCTTCTACTTCTTCTGATTCACCCTCCAGACTTCACCTTCTCCTTCTCCTTCTTCTGCTTCTTCTGATTCACCCTCCAGACTTCACCTTCTCCTTCTCCTTATTCTGCTTCTTCTGATTCACCCTCCAGACTTCACCTTCTCCTTCTCCTTCTTCTGCTTCTTCTGATTCACCCTCCAGACTTCACCTTCTCCTTCTCCTTCTTCTGCTTCTTCTGATTCACCCTCCAGACTTCACCTTCTCCTTCTCCTCCTTCTACTTCTTCTGATTCACCCTCCAGACTTCACCTTCTCCTTCTCCTTCTTCTGCTTCTTCTGATTCACCCTCCAGACTTCACCTTCTCCTTCTCCTCCGTCTACTTCTTCTGATTCACCCTCCAGACTACACCTTCTCCTTCTCCTTCTTCTACTTCTTCTGATTCACCCTCCAGACTTCACCTTCTCCTTCTCCTTCTTCTGTTTCTTCTGATTCACCCTCCAGACTTCATCTTCTCCTTCTCCTTCTTCTACTTCTTCTGATTCACCCTCCAGACTTCACCTTCTCCTTCTCCTTCTTCTACTTCTTCTGATTCACCCTCCAGACTTCATCTTCTCCTTCTCCTTCTTCTGCTTCTTCTGATTCACCCTCCAGACTTCACCTTCTCCTTCTCCTTCTTCTGCTTCTTCTGATTCACCCTCCAGACTTCAACTTCTCCTTCTCCTTCTTCCACTTCTTCTGATCCACCCTCCAGACTTCACCTTCTCCTTCTCCTTCTTCTACTTCTTCTGATTCACCCTCCAGTCTTCACCTTCTCCTTCTCCTTTTTTTGTTTCTTCTGCTTCACCCTCCAGACTTCACCTTCTCCTTCTCTTTCTTCTGCTTCTTCTGATTCACCCTCCAGACTTCACCTTCTCCTTCTCCTTCTTCTGATTCTTCTGATTCACCCTCCAGACTTCACCTTCTCCTTCTCCTTCATCTGCTTCTTCTGATTCACCCTCCTGACTTCACCTTCTCCTTCTCCTTCTTCTACTTCTTCTGATTCACCCTCCTGACTTCACCTTCTCCTTCTCCTTCTTCTACTTCTTCTGCTTCACCCTCCAGACTTCACCTTCTCCTTCTCCTTCTTCTACTTCTTCTGATTCACCCTCCAGACTTCACCTTCTCCTTCTCCTTCTTCTGCTTCTTCTGATTCACCCTCCAGACTTCACCTTCTCATTCTCCTTCTTCTGCTTCTTCTGCTGCGCCCTCCAGTCATCACCTTCTCCTTCTCCTTCTTCTGCTTCTTCTGCTTCACACTCCAGACTTCACCTTCTCCTTCTCCTTCTTCTGCTTCTTCTGCTGCGCCCTCCAGGCTTCACCTTCTCCTTCTCCTTCTTCTGCTTCTTCTGCTTCACCGTCCTGACTTCACCTTCTCCTTCTCCTTCTTCTACTTCTTCTGCTACACCCCCCTGACTTCACCTGCTCCTTCTCCTTCTTCTGCTTCTTCTGATTCACCCTCCTAAATTCACCTTCTCCTTCTCCTTCTTCTGCTTCTTCTGATTCACCCTCCTGACTTCACCTTCTCCTTCTCCTTCTTCTGCTTCTTCTGATTCACCCTCGAGACTTCCCCTTCTCCTTCTCCTTCTTCTGCTTCTTCTGATTCACCCTCCAGACTTCACCTTCTCCTTCTCCTTCTTCTGCTTCTTCTGATTCACCCTCCAGACCTCACCTTCTCCTTCTCCTTCTTCTACTTCCTCTGATTCACCCTCCAGACTTCATCTTCTCCTTCTCCTTCTTCTGCTTCTTCTGATTCACCCTCCAGACTTCACCTTCTCCTTCTCCTTCTTCTACTTCTTCTGATTCAGCCTCCAGACTTCACCTTCTCCTTCTCCTTCTTCTACTTCTTCTGATTCACCCTCCAGACTTCATCTTCTCCTTCTCCTTCTTCTCCTTCTTCTGATTCACCCTCCAGACTTCACCTTCTCCTTCTCCTTCTTCTGCTTCTTCTGATTCACCCTCCAGACTTCACCTTCTCCTTCTCATTCTTCTACTTCTTCTGATTCACCCTCCAGACTTCACCTTCTCCTTCTCCTTCTTCTACTTCTTCTGATTCACTCTCCAGTCTACACCTTCTCCTTCTCCTTCTTCTGTTTCTTCTGCTTCACCCTCCAGACTTCACCTTCTCCTTCTCTTTCTTCTGCTTCTTCTGATTCACCCTCCAGACTTCACCTTCTCCTTCTCCTTCTTCTGATTCTTCTGATTCACCCTCCAGACTTCACCTTCTCCTTCTCCTTCTTCTGCTTCTTCTGATTCACCCTCCAGAACTCACCTTCTCCTTCTCCTTCTTCTACTTCTTCTGATTCACCCTCCTGACTTCACCTTCTCCTTCTCCTTCATCTACTTCTTCTGCTTCACCCTCCAGACTTCACCTTCTCCTTGTCCTTCTTCTACTTCTTCTGATTCACCCTCCAGACTTCACCTTCTCCTTCTCCTTCTTCTACTTCTTCTGATTCACCCTCCAGACTTCACCTTCTCCTTCTCCTTCTTCTACTTCTTCTGATTCACCCTCCAGACTTCACCTTCTCCTTCTCCTTCTTCTGCTTCTTCTGATTCACCCTCCAGACTTCACCTTCTCCTTCTCCTTATTCTGCTTCTTCTGATTCACCCTCCAGACTTCACCTTCTCCTTCTCCTTCTTCTGCTTCTTCTGATTCACCCTCCAGACTTCACCTTCTCCTTCTCCTTCTTCTGCTTCTTCTGATTCACCCTCCAGACTTCACCTTCTCCTTCTCCTTCTTCTACTTCTTCTGATTCACCCTCCAGACTTCACCTTCTCCTTCTCCTTCTTCTGCTTCTTCTGATTCACCCTCCAGACTTCACCTTCTCCTTCTCCTTCGTCTACTTCTTCTGATTCACCCTCCAGACTACACCTTCTCCTTCTCCTTCTTCTACTTCTTCTGATTCACCCTCCAGACTTCACCTTCTCCTTCTCCTTCTTCTGTTTCTTCTGATTCACCCTCCAGACTTCACCTTCTCCTTCTCCTTCTTCTACTTCTTCTGATTCACCCTCCAGATATCACCTTCTCCTTCTCCTTCTTCTACTTCTTCTGATTCACCCTCCAGACTTCATCTTCTCCTTCTCCTTCTTCTGCTTCTTCTGATTCACCCTCCAGACTTCACCTTCTCCTTCTCCTTCTTCTGCTTCTTCTGATTCACCCTCCAGACTTCAACTTCTCCTTCTCCTTCTTCCACTTCTTCTGATTCACCCTCCAGACTTCACCTTCTCCTTCTCCTTCTTCTACTTCTTCTGATTCACCCTCCAGTCTTCACCTTCTCCTTCTCCTTTTTCTGTTTCTTCTGCTTCACCCTCCAGACTTCACCTTCTCCTTCTCTTTCTACTGCTTCTTCTGATTCACCCTCCAGACTTCACCTTCTCCTTCTCCTTCTTCTGATTCTTCTGATTCACCCTCCAGACTCCACCTTCTCCTTCTCCATCTTCTGCTTCTTCTGATTCACCCTCCTGACTTCACCTTCTCCTTCTCCTTCTTCTACTTCTTCTGATTCACCCTCCTGACTTCACCTTCTCCTTCTCCTTCTTCTACTTCTTCTGCTTCACCCTCCAGACTTCACCTTCTCCTTCTCCTTCTTCTACTTCTTCTGATTCACCCTCCAGACTTCACCTTCTCCTTCTCCTTCTTCTGCTTCTTCTGATTCACCCTCCAGACTTCACCTTCTCATTCTCCTTCTTCTGCTTCTTATGCTGCGCCCTCCAGACTTCACCTTCTCCTTCTCCTTCTTCTGCTTCTTCTGCTTCACACTCCAGACTTCACCTTCTCCTTCTCCTTCTTCTGCTTCTTCTGCTGCGCCCTCGAGGCTTCACCTTCTCCTTCTCCTTCTTCTGCTTCTTCTGCTTCACCGTCCTGACTTCACCTTCTCCTTCTCCTTCTTCTACTTCTTCTGCTACACCCCCTTGACTTCAGCTGCTCCTTCTCCTTTTTCTGCTTCTTCTGATTCACCCTCCTAAATTCACCTTCTCCTTCTCCTTCTTCTGCTTCTTCTGATTCACCCTCCTGACTTCACCTTCTCCTTCTCCTTCTTCCGCTTCTTCTGATTCACCCTCCAGACTTCACCTTCTCCTTCTCCTTCTTCTGCTTCTTCTGATTCACCCTCCAGACTTCACCTTCTCCTTCTCCTTCTTCTGCTTCTTCTGATTCACCCTCCAGACCTCACCTTCTCCTTCTCCTTCTTCTACTTCTTCTGATTCACCCTCCAGACTTCATCTTCTCCTTCTCCTTCTTCTGCTTCTTCTGATTCACCCTCCAGACTTCACCTTCTCCTTCTCCTTCTTTTGCTTCTTCTGATTCACCCTCCAGACTTCACCTTCTCCTTCTCCTTCTTCTACTTCTTCTGATTCACCCTCCAGACTTCACCTTCTCCTTCTCCTTCTTCGACTTCTTCTGATTCACCCTCCAGTCTTCACCTTCTCCTTCTCCTTCTTCTGTTTCTTCTGCTTCACCCTCCAGACTTCACCTTCTCCTTCTCTTTCTTCTGCTTCTACTGCTTCACCCTCCAGACTTCACCTTCTCCTTCTCCTTCTTCTGATTCTTCTGATTCACCCTCCAGACTTCACCTTCTCTATCTCCTTCTTCTGCTTCTTCTGATTCACCATCCTGACTTCACCTTCTCCTTCTCCTTCTTCTACTTCTTCTGATTCACCCTCCTGACTTCACCTTCTCCTTCTCCTTCTTCTACTTCTTCTGCTTCACCCTCCAGACTTCACCTTCTCCTTCTCCTTCTTCTACTTCTTCTGATTCACCCTCCAGACTTCACCTTCTCCTTCTCCTTCTTCTGCTTCTTCTGATTCACCCTCCAGACTTCACCTTCTCCTTCTCCTTATTCTGCTTCTTCTGATTCACCCTCCAGACTTCACCTTCTCCTTCTCCTTCTTCTGCTTCTTCTGATTCACCCTCCAGACTTCACCTTCTCCTTCTCCTTCTTCTGCTTCTTCTGATTCACCCTCCAGACTTCACCTTCTCCTTCTCCTTCTTCTGCTTCTTCTGATTCACCCTCCAGACTTCACCTTCTCCTTCTCCTTCTTCTACTTCTTCTGATTCACCCTCCAGACTTCACATTCTCCTTCTCCTTCTTCTGCTTCTTCTGATTCAACCTCCTGACTTCACCTTCTCCTTCTCCTTCTTCTACTTCTTCTGATTCACCCTCCTGACTGCACCTTCTCCTTCTCCTTCTTCTAATTCTTCTGCTTCACCCTCCAGACTTCACCTTCTCCTTCTCCTTCTTCTACTTCTTCTGATTCACCCTCCAGACTTCACCTTCTCCTTCTCCTTCTTCTGCTTCTTCTGATTCACCCTCCAGACTTCACCTTCTCATTCTCCTTCTTCTGCTTCTTCTGCTGCGCCCTCCAGACTTCACCTTCTCCTTCTCCTTCTTCTGCTTCTTCTGCTTCACACTCCAGACTTCACCTTCTCCTTCTCCTTCTTCTGCTTCTTCTGCTGCGCCCTCCAGGCTTCACCTTCTCCTTCTCCTTCTTCTGCTTCTTCTGCTTCACCGTCCTGACTTCACCTTCTCCTTCTCCTTCTTCTACTTCTTCTGCTACACCCCCCTGACTTCACCTGCTCCTTCTCCTTCTTCTGCTTCTTCTGATTCACCCTCCTAACTTCACCTTCTCCTTCTCCTTCTTCTGCTTCTTCTGATTCACCCTCCTGACTTCACCTTCTCCTTCTCCTTCTTCTGCTTCTTCTGATTCACCCTCCAGACTTCACCTTCTCCTTCTCCTTCTTCTGCTTCTTCTGATTCACCCTCCAGACTTCACCTTCTCCTTCTCCTTCTTCTGCTTCTTCTGATTCACCCTCCAGACCTCACCTTCTCCTTCTCCTTCTTCTACTTCTTCTGATTCACCCTCCAGACTTCATCTTCTCCTTCTCCTTCTTCTGCTTCTTCTGATTCACCCTCCAGACTTTACCTTCTCCTTCTTCTGCTTCTTCTGATTCACCCTCCAGACTTCACCTTCTCCTTCTCCTTCTTCTACTTCTTCTGATTCACCCTCCAGACTTCACCTTCTCCTTCTCCTTCTTCTACTTCTTCTGATTCACCCTCCAGTCTTCACCTTCTCCTTCTCCTTCTTCTGTTTCTTCTGCTTCACCCTCCAGACTTCACCTTCTCCTTCTCTTTCTTCTGCTTCTTCTGCTTCACCCTCCAGACTTCACCTTCTCCTTCTCCTTCTTCTGATTCTTCTGATTCACCCTCCAGACTTCACCTTCTCTATCTCCTTCTTCTGCTTCTTCTGATTCACCCTCCTGACTTCACCTTCTCCTTCTCCTTCTTCTACTTCTTCTGATTCACCCTCCTGACTTCACCTTCTCCTTCTCCTTCTTCTACTTCTTCTGCTTCACCCTCCAGACTTCACCTTCTCCTTCTCCTTCTTCTACTTCTTCTGATTCACCCTCCAGACTTCACCTTCTCCTTCTCCTTCTTCTGCTTCTTCTGATTCACCCTCCAGACTTCACCTTCTCCTTCTCCTTATTCTGCTTCTTCTGATTCACCCTCCAGACTTCACCTTCTCCTTCTCCTTCTTCCGCTTCTTCTGATTCACCCTCCAGACTTCACCTTCTCCTTCTCCTTCTTCTGCTTCTTCTGATTCACCCTCCAGACTTCACCTTCTCCTTCTCCTTCTTCTGCTTCTTCTGATTCACCCTCCAGCCTTCACCTTCTCCTTCTCCTTCTTCTACTTCTTCTGATTCACCCTCCAGACTTCACCTTCTCCTTCTCCTTCTTCTGCTTCTTCTGATTCACCCTCCTGACTTCACCTTCTCCTTCTCCTTCTTCTACATCTTCTGATTCACCCTCCTGACTTCACCTTCTCCTTCTCCTTCTTCTACTTCTTCTGCTTCACCCTCCAGACTTCACCTTCTCCTTCTCCTTCTTCTACTTCTTCTGATTCACCCTCCAGACTTCACCTTCTCCTTCTCCTTCTTCTACTTCTTCTGATTCACCCTCCAGACTTCACCTTCTCCTTCTCCTTCTTCTACTTCTTCTGATTCACCCTCCAGACTTCACCTTCTCCTTCTCCTTCTTCTGCTTCTTCTGATTCACCCTCCAGACTTCACCTTCTCCTTCTCCTTATTCTGCTTCTTCTGAATCACCCTCCAGACTTCACCTTCTCCTTCTCCTTCTTCTGCTTCTTCTGATTCACCCTCCAGACTTCACCTTCTCCTTCTCCTTCTTCTGCTTCTTCTGATTCACACTCCAGACTTCATCTTCACCTTCTCCTTCTTCTACTTCTTCTGATTCACCCTCCAGACTTCACCTTCTCCATCTCCTTCTTCTGCTTCTTCTGATTCACCCTCCAGACTTCACCTTCTCCTTCTCCTTCGTCTGCTTCTTCTGATTCACCCTCCAGACTTCACCTTCTCCTTCTCCTTCTTCTGCTTCTTCTGATTCACCCTCCAGACTTCACCTTCTCCTTCTCCTTCTTCTACTTCTTCTGATTCACCCTCCAGACTTCACCTTCTCCTTCTCTTTCTTCTGCTTCTTCTGCTTCACCCTCCAGACTTCACCTTCTCCTTCTCCTTCTTCTACTTCTTCTGATTCACCCTCCAGACTTCACCTTCTCCTTCTCCTTCTTCTACTTCTTCTAATTCACCCTCCAGACTTCACTTTCTCCTTCTCCTTCTTCTACTTCTTCTGATTCACCCTCCAGACTTCACCTTCTCCATCTCCTTCTTCTGCTTCTTCTGATTCACCCTCCAGACTTCACCATCTCCTTCTCCTTCGTCTACTTCTTCTGATTCACCCTCCAGACTACACCTTCTCCTTCTCCTTCTTCTACTTCTTCTGATTCACCCTCCAGACTTCACCTTCTCCTTCTCCTTCTTCTGTTTCTTCTGATTCACCCTCCAGACTTCACCTTCTCCTTCTCCTTCTTCTACTACTTCTGATTCACCCTCCAGACTTCACCTTCTCCTTCTCCTTCTTCTACTTCTTCTGATTCACCCTCCAGACTTCATCTTCTCCTTCTCCTTCTTCTGCTTCTTCTGATTCACCCTCCAGACTTCACCTTCTCCTTCTCCTTCTTCTACTTCTTCTGATTCACCCTCCAGACTTCACCTTCTCCTTCTCCTTCTTCTACTTCTTCTGATTCACCCTCCAGTCTTCACCTTCTCCTTCTCCTTCTTCTGTTTCTTCTGCTTCACCCTCCAGACTTCACCTTCTCCTTCTCTTTCTTCTGCTTCTTCTGATTCACCCTCCAGACTTCACCTTCTCCTTCTCCTTCTTCTGATTCTTCTGATTCACCCTCCAGACTTCACCTTCTCCTTCTCCTTCTTCTGCTTCTTCTGATTCACCCTCCTGACTTCACCTTCTCCTTCTCCTTCTTCTACTTCTTCTGATTCACCCTCCTGACTTCACCTTCTCCTTCTCCTTCTTCTACTTCTTCTGCTTCACCCTCCAGACTTCACCTTCTCCTTCTCCTTCTTCTACTTCTTCTGATTCACCCTCCAGACTTCACCTTCGCCTTCTCCTTCTTCTGCTTCTTCTGATTCACCCTCCAGACTTCACCTTCTCCTTCTCCTTATTCTGCTTCTTCTGATTCACCCTCCAGACTTCAACTTCTCCTTCTCCTTATTCTGCTTCTTCTGATTCACCCTCCAGACTTCACCTTCTCCTTCTCCTTCCTTTGCTTCTTCTGATTCACCCTCCAGACTTCACCTTCTCCTTCTCCTTCTTCTGATTCTTCTGATTCACCCTCCAGACTTCACCTTCTCCTTCTCCATCTTCTGCTTCTTCTGATTCACCCTCCTGACTTCACCTTCTCCTTCTCCTTCTTCTACTTCTTCTGATTCACCCTCCAGACTTCACCTTCTCCTTCTCCTTCTTCTGCTTCTTCTGATTCACCCTCCAGACTTCACCTTCTCCTTCTCCTTCTTCTGCTTCTTCTGATTCACCCTCCAGACTTCACCTTCTCCTTCTCCTTCTTCTACTTCTTCTGATTCACCCTCCAGACTTCACCTTCTCCTTCTCCTTCTTCTGCTTCTTCTGATTCACCCTCCAGACTTCAACTTCTCCTTCTCCTTCGTCTCCTTCTTCTGATTCACCCTCCGGACTACACCTTCTCCTTCTCCTTCTTCTACTTCTTCTGATTCACCCTCCAGACTTCACCTTCTCCTTCTCATTCTTCTGTTTCTTCTGATTCACCCTCCAGACTTCATCTTCTCCTTCTCCTTCATCTACTTCTTCTGATTCACCCTCCAGACTTCACCTTCTCCTTCTCCTTCTTCTACTTCTTCTGATTCACCCTCCAGACTTCATCTTCTATTTCTCCTTCTTCTACTTCTTCTGATTCACCCTCCAGACTTCACCTTCTCCTTCTCCTTCTTCTGCTTCTTCTGATTCACCCTCCAGACTTCACCTTCTCCTTCTCCTTATTCTGCTTCTTCTGATTCACCCTCCAGACTTCACCTTCTCCTTCTCCTTCTTCTACTTCTTCTGATTCACCCTCCAGACTTCACCTTCTCCTTCTCCTTCTTCTGCTTCTTCTGATTCACCCTCCAGACTTCACCTTCTCCTTCTCCTTCGTCTACTTCTTCTGATTCACCCTCCAGACTACACCTTCTCCTTCTCCTTCTTCTACTTCTTCTGATTCACCCTCCAGACTTCACCTTCTCCTTCTCCTTCTTCTGTTTCTTCTGATTCACCCTCCAGACTTCATCTTCTCCTTCTCCTTCTTCTCCTTCTTCTGATTCACCCTCCAGTCTTCACCTTCTCCTTCTCCTTCTGCTACTTCTTCTGATTCACCCTCCAGACTTCATCTTCTCCTTCTCCTTCTTCTACTTCTTCTGATTCACCCTCCAGACTTCACCTTCTCCTTCTCCTTCTTCTGCTTCTTCTGATTCACCCTCCAGACTTCACCTTCTCCTTCTCCTTATTCTGCTTCTTCTGATTCACCTCCAGACTTCACATTCTCCTTCTCCTTCTTCTGCTTCTTCTGATTCACCCTCCAGACTTCACCTTCTCCTTCTCCTTCTTCTGCTTCTTCTGATTCACCCTCCAGACTTCACCTTCTAGTTCTCCTTCTTCTACTTCTTCTGATTCACCCTCCAGACTTAACCTTCTCCTTCTCCTTCTTCTGCTTCTTCTGATTCACCCTCCAGACTTCACCTTCTCCTTCTCCTTCGTCTACTTCTTCTGATTCACCCTCCAGACGACACCTTCTCCTTCTCCTTCTTCTACTTCTTCTGA
The DNA here is from genome assembly GCF_052327205.1 of Somniosus microcephalus. NCBI lineage: Eukaryota > Metazoa > Chordata > Chondrichthyes > Squaliformes > Somniosidae > Somniosus > Somniosus microcephalus. The sequence goes on along the minus strand of NW_028225278.1, from coordinate 386,685 downwards.
TTCACCCTCCAGACTTCACCTTCTCCTTCTCCTTCTTCTGTTTCTTCTGATTCACCCTCCAGACTTCATCTTCTCCTTCTCCTTCTTCTACTTCTTCTGATTCACCCTCCAGACTTCACCTTCTCCTTCTCCTTCTTCTACTTCTTCTGATTCACCCTCCGGACTTCATCTTCTCCTTCTCCTTCTTCTGCTTCTTCTGATTCACCCTCCAGACTTCACCTTCTCCTTCTCCTTCTTCTGCTTCTTCTGATTCACCCTCCAGACTTCAACTTCTCCTTCTCCTTCTTCTACTTCTTCTGATTCACCCTCCAGACTTCACCTTCTCCTTCTCCTTCTTCTACTTCTTCTGATTCACCCTCCAGTCTTCACCTTCTCCTTCTCCTTCTTCTGTTTCTTCTGCTTCACCCTCCAGACTTCACCTTCTCCTTCTCTTTCTTCTGCTTCTTCTGATTCACCCTCCAGACTTCACCTTCTCCTTCTCCTTCTTCTGATTCTTCTGATTCACCCTCCAGACTTCACCTTCTCCTTCTCCTTCTTCTGCTTCTTCTGATTCACCCTCCTGACTTCACCTTCTCCTTCTCCTTCTTCTACTTCTTCTGATTCACCCTCCTGACTTCACCTTCTCCTTCTCCTTCTTCTACTTCTTCTGCTTCACCCTCCAGACTTCACCTTCTCCTTCTCCTTCTTCTACTTCTTCTGATTCACCCTCCAGACTTCACCTTCTCCTTCTCCTTCTTCTGCTTCTTCTGATTCACCCTCCAGACTTCACCTTCTCATTCTCCTTCTTCTCCTTCTTCTGCTGCGCCCTCCAGACTTCACCTTCTCCTTCTCCTTCTTCTGCTTCTTCTGCTTCACACTCCAGACTTCACCTTCTCCTTCTCCTTCTTCTGCTTCTTCTGCTGCGCCCTCCAGGCTTCACCTTCTCCATCTCCTTCTTCTGCTTCTTCTGCTTCACCGTCCTGACTTCACCTTCTCCTTCTCCTTCTTCTACTTCTTCTGCTACACCCCCCTGACTTCACCTGCTCCTTCTCCTTCTTCTGCTTCTTCTGATTCACCCTCCTGACTTCACCTTCTCCTTCTCCTTCTTCTGCTTCTTCTGATTCACCCTACAGACTTCACCTTCTCCTTCTCCTTCTTCTGCTTCTTCTGATTCACCCTCCAGACTTCACCTTCTCCTTCTCCTTCTTCTGCTTCTTCTGATTCACCCTCCAGACTTCACCTTCTCCTTCTCCTTCTTCTGCTTCTTCTGATTCACCCTCCAGACTTCACCTTCTCCTTCTCCTTCTTCTACTTCTTCTGATTCACCCTCCAGACTTCACCTTCTCCTTCTCCTTCTTCTACTTCTTCTGATTCACCCTACAGTCTTCACCTTCTCCTTCTCCTTCTTCTGTTTCTTCTGCTTCACCCTCCAGACTTCACCTTCTCCTTCTCTTTCTTCTGCTTCTTCTGCTTCTCCCTCCAGACTTCACCTTCTCCTTCTCCTTCTTCTGATTCTTCTGATTCACCCTCCAGACTTCACCTTCTCTATCTCCTTCTTCTGCTTCTTCTGATTCACCCTCCTGACTTCACCTTCTCCTTCTCCTTCTTCTACTTCTTCTGATTCACCCTCCTGACTTCACCTTCTCCTTCTCCTTCTTCTACTTCTTCAGCTTCACCCTCCAGACTTCACCTTCTCCTTCTCCTTCTTCTACTTCTTCTGATTCACCCTCCAGACTTCACCTTCTCCTTCTCCTTCTTCTGCTTCTTCTGATTCACCCTCCAGACTTCACCTTCTCCTTCTCCTTATTCTGCTTCTTCTGATTCACCCTCCAGACTTCACCTTCTCCTTCTCCTTCTTCTGCTTCTTCTGATTCACCCTCCAGACTTCACCTTCTCCTTCTCCTTCTTCTGCTTCTTCTGATTCACCCTCCAGACTTCACCTTCTCCTTCTCCTTCTTCTGCTTCTTCTGATTCACCCTCCAGACTTCACCTTCTCCTTCTCCTTCTTCTACTTCTTCTGATTCACCCTCCAGACTTCACCTTCTCCTTCTCCTTCTTCTGCTTCTTCTGATTCACCCTCCTGACTTCACCTTCTCCTTCTCCTTCTTCTACATCTTCTGATTCACCCTCCTGACTTCACCTTCTCCTTCTCCTTCTTCTACTTCTTCTGCTTCACCCTCCAGACTTCACCTTCTCCTTCTCCTTCTTCTACTTCTTCTGATTCACCCTCCAGACTTCACCTTCTCCTTCTCCTTCTTCTACTTCTTCTGATTCACCCTCCAGACTTCACCTTCTCCTTCTCCTTCTTCTACTTCTTCTGATTCACCCTCCAGACTTCACCTTCTACTTCTCCTTCTTCTGCTTCTTCTGATTCACCCTCCAGACTTCACCTTCTACTTCTCCTTATTCTGCTTCTTCTGAATCACCCTCCAGACTTCACCTTCTCCTTCTCCTTCTTCTGCTTCTTCTGATTCACCCTCCAGACTTCACCTTCTCCTTCTCCTTCTTCTGCTTCTTCTGATTCACCCTCCAGACTTCACCTTCACCTTCTCCTTCTTCTACTTCTTCTGATTCACCCTCCAGACTTCACCTTCTCCATCTCCTTCTTCTGCTTCTTCTGATTCACCCTCCAGACTTCACCTTCTCCTTCTCCTTCGTCTACTTCTTCTGATTCACCCTCCAGACTTCACCTTCTCCTTCTCCTTCTTCTGCTTCTTCTGATTCACCCTCCAGACTTCACCTTCTCCTTCTCCTTCTTCTACTTCTTCTGATTCACCCTCCAGACTTCACCTTCTCCTTCTCCTTCTTCTGATTCTTCTGATTCACCCTCCAGACTTCACCTTCTCCTTCTCCTTCTTCTGCTTCTTCTGATTCACCCTCCTGACTTCACCTTCTCCTTCTCCTTCTTCTACATCTTCTGATTCACCCTGCTGACTTCACCTTCTCCTTCTCCTTCTTCTACTTCTTCTGCTTCCCCCTCCAGACTTCACCTTCTCCTTCTCCTTCTTCTACTTCTTCTGATTCACCCTCCAGACTTCACCTTCTCCTTCTCCTTCTTCTACTTCTTCTGATTCTCCCTCCAGACTTCACCTTCTCCTTCTCCTTCTTCTACTTCTTCTGATTCACCCTCCAGACTTCACCTTCTCCTTCTCCTTCTTCTACTTCTTCTGATTCACCCTCCAGACTTCACCTTCTACTTCTCCTTCTTCTGCTTCTTCTGATTCTCCCTCCAGACTTCACCTTCTACTTCTCCTTATTCTGCTTCTTCTGAATCACCCTCCAGACTTCACCTTCTCCTTCTCCTTCTTCTGCTTCTTCTGATTCACCCTCCAGACTTCACCTTCTCCTTCTCCTTCTTCTGCTTCTTCTGATTCACCCTCCAGACTTCACCTTCACCTTCTCCTTCTTCTACTTCTTCTGATTCACCCTCCAGACTTCACCTTCTCCATCTCCTTCTTCTGCTTCTTCTGATTCACCCTCCAGACTTCACCTTCTCCTTCTCCTTCGTCTACTTCTTCTGATTCACCCTCCAGACTTCACCTTCTCCTTCTCCTTCTTCTGCTTCTTCTGATTCACCCTCCAGACTTCACCTTCTCCTTCTCCTTCTTCTACTTCTTCTGATTCACCCTCCAGACTTCACCTTCTCCTTCTCCTTCTTCTGATTCTTCTGATTCACCCTCCAGACTTCACCTTCTCCTTCTCCTTCTTCTGCTTCTTCTGATTCACCCTCCTGACTTCACCTTCTCCTTCTCCTTCTTCTACATCTTCTGATTCACCCTCCTGACTTCACCTTCTCCTTCTCCTTCTTCTACTTCTTCTGCTTCCCCCTCCAGACTTCACCTTCTCCTTCTCCTTCTTCTACTTCTTCTGATTCACCCTCCAGACTTCACCTTCTCCTTCTCCTTCTTCTACTTCTTCTGATTCACCCTCCAGACTTCACCTTCTCCTTCTCCTTCTTCTACTTCTTCTGATTCACCCTCCAGACTTCACCTTCTCCTTCTCCTTCTTCTGCTTCTTCTGATTCACCCTCCAGACATCACCTTCTCCTTCTCCTTATTCTGCTTCTTCTGAATCACCCTCCAGACTTCACCTTCTCCTTCTCCTTCTTCTGCTTCTTCTGATTCACCCTCCAGACTTCACCTTCTCCTTCTCCTTCTTCTACTTCTTCTGATTCACCCTCCAGACTTCACCTTCTCCATCTCCTTCTTCTGCTTCTTCTGATTCACCCTCCAGACTTCACCTTCTCCTTCTCCTTCGTCTACTTCTTCTGATTCACCCTCCAGACTACACCTTCTCCTTCTCCTTCTTCTACTTCTTCTGATTCACCCTCCAGACTTCACCTTCTCCTTCTCCTTCTTCTGTTTCTTCTGATTCACCCTCCAGACTTCACCTTCTCCTTCTCCTTCTTCTACTACTTCTGATTCACCCTCCAGACTTCACCTTCTCCTTCTCCTTCTTCTACTTCTTCTAATTCACCCTCCAGACTTCATCTTCTCCTTCTCCTTCTTCTGCTTCTTCTGATTCACCCTCCAGACTTCACCTTCTCCTTCTCCTTCTTCTGCTTCTTCTGATTCACCCTCCAGACTTCACCTTCTCCTTCTCCTTCTTCTACTTCTTCTGATTCACCCTCCAGACTTCACCTTCTCCTTCTCCTTCTTCTACTTCTTCTGATTCACCCTCCAGTCTTCACCTTCTCCTTCTCCTTCTTCTGTTTCTTCTGCTTCACCCTCCAGACTTCACCTTCTCCTTCTCTTTCTTCTGCTTCTTCTGATTCACCCTCCAGACTTCACCTTCTCCTTCTCCTTCTTCTGATTCTTCTGATTCACCCTCCAGACTTCACCTACTCCTTCTCCTTCTTCTGCTTCTTCTGATTCACCCTCCTGACTTCACCTTCTCCTTCTCCTTCTTCTACTTCTTCTGATTCACCCTCCTGACTTCAGCTTCTCCTTCTCCTTCTTCTACTTCTTCTGCTTCACCCTCCAGACTTCACCTTCTCCTTCTCCTTCTTCTACTTCTTCTGATTCACCCTCCAGACTTCACCTTCTCCTTCTCCTTATTCTGCTTCTTCTGATTCACCCTCCAGACTTCACCTTCTCCTTCTCCTTATTCTGCTTCTTCTGATTCACCCTCCAGACTTCACCTTCTCCTTCTCCTTCCTTTGCTTCTTCTGATTCACCCTCCAGCCTTCACCTTCTCCTTCTCCTTCTTCTACTTCTTCTGATTCACCCTCCAGACTTCACCTTCTCCTTCTCCTTCTTCTGTTTCTTCTGATTCACCCTCCAGACTTCACCTTCTCCTTCTCCTTCTTCTACTACTTCTGATTCACCCTCCAGACTTCACCTTCTCCTTCTCCTTCTTCTACTTCTTCTAATTCACCCTCCAGACTTCATCTTCTCCTTCTCCTTCTTCTGCTTCTTCTGATTCACCCTCCAGACTTCACCTTCTCCTTCTCCTTCTTCTGCTTCTTCTGATTCACCCTCCAGACTTCACCTTCTCCTTCTCCTTCTTCTACTTCTTCTGATTCACCCTCCAGACTTCACCTTCTCCTTCTCCTTCTTCTACTTCTTCTGATTCACCCTCCAGTCTTCACCTTCTCCTTCTCCTTCTTCTGTTTCTTCTGCTTCACCCTCCAGACTTCACCTTCTCCTTCTCTTTCTTCTGCTTCTTCTGATTCACCCTCCAGACTTCACCTTCTCCTTCTCCTTCTTCTGATTCTTCTGATTCACCCTCCAGACTTCACCTACTCCTTCTCCTTCTTCTGCTTCTTCTGATTCACCCTCCTGACTTCACCTTCTCCTTCTCCTTCTTCTACTTCTTCTGATTCACCCTCCTGACTTCAGCTTCTCCTTCTCCTTCTTCTACTTCTTCTGCTTCACCCTCCAGACTTCACCTTCTCCTTCTCCTTCTTCTACTTCTTCTGATTCACCCTCCAGACTTCACCTTCTCCTTCTCCTTATTCTGCTTCTTCTGATTCACCCTCCAGACTTCACCTTCTCCTTCTCCTTATTCTGCTTCTTCTGATTCACCCTCCAGACTTCACCTTCTCCTTCTCCTTCCTTTGCTTCTTCTGATTCACCCTCCAGCCTTCACCTTCTCCTTCTCCTTCTTCTGATTCTTCTGATTCACCCTCCAGACTTCACCTTCTCCTTCTCCATCTTCTGCTTCTTCTGATTCACCCTCCTGACTTCACCTTCTCCTTCTCCTTCTTCTACTTCTTCTGATTCACCCTCCTGACTTCACCTTCTCCTTCTCCATCTTCTACTTCTTCTGCTTCACCCTCCAGACTTCAACTTCTCCTTCTCCTTCTTCTACTTCATCTGATTCACCCTCCAGACTTCACCTTCTCCTTCTCCTTCTTCTGCTTCTTCTGATTCACCCTCCAGACTTCACCTTCTCCTTCTCCTTCTTCTGCTTCTTCTGATTCACCCTCCAGACTTCACCTTCTCCTTCTCCTTCTTCTACTTCTTCTGATTCACCCTCCAGACTTCACCTTCTCCTTCTCCTTCTTCTGCTTCTTCTGATTCACCCTCCAGACTTCACCTTCTCCTTCTCCTTCGTCTACTTCTTCTGATTCACCCTCCAGACTACACCTTCTCCTTCTCCTTCTTCTACTTCTTCTGATTCACCCTCCAGACTTCACCTTCTCCTCCTCTGATGCGCCATCAATTACTCAAAAGACTGAAGTTGAGCGAGTAACAATCAGGCTTTTATTAACTAAAGAATGAAGGTCTTGTCTCGAGTGGTCGACCCGTCCAGAATACTAAGGGACTGGGAGGTAGTCACTTATATACCTGGAATAGTGGGAGGAGTCAGCCGAGGCATGTCCAGACCTGTACCTAGTGGAATACACATACAGACACAGACAGGTATGACAGTGGTTTACCACATTCACCCCTTGTTTAAAAATGAGTCCGGCGGGGTGAAGTGTATTTAAAAGTTCGTGTATTGGAGTCTCTCCGGAGGTCTTGTCTGCCGCTGTGATCGACGTGGCGACGGCAGGGGTGGTGGAGCTTCCGGCGTCGCGTCCCGTGTAGGCTGGGGCCCTGGAGTGTAGTCCTCATGGGTGACGGTCCAAGGCGAGCCGGCTGCTGGGGTTGGATATCGGGTCGTGGGGGGGGGTGGTAATGGGTAGTGGGTTACAGCGGTCCCCGAGGGTGCGAGGTCTCGTATGGAGACTGTGTCCTCCCGCCCGTCCGGGTACGCAATGTAAGCGTACTGGGGGTTGGCGTGGAGGAGGTCGACCCTCTCGACCAGGGGGTCCGTTTTATTGGCCCTCACGTGTCTTCTCAGTAGTACCGGCCCTGGGGACGTCAGCCATGGCGGTAACGATGTCCCCGATGTGGACTTCCTTGGGAAGACAAACATTTTCTCGTGAGGGGTGGCATTGGTGGCAGTGCAGAGAAGTGACCGAATCGAGTGGAGCGCATCGGGGAGCACCTCCTGCCAGCGGGAGGTCGGAAGGCCCCTAGACTTTAAGGCTAGTAGGGCAGCCTTCCAAACAGTTGCATTCTCTCTTTCCACCTGTCCGTTCCCCCGGGGGTTGTAACTGGTGGTCCTGCTTGTGGCTATACCCCTAGCGAGCAGGTACTGGCGGAGTTCGTCGCTCATAAACGATGAGCCCCGGTCGCTATGGATATAGCTGGGGAAACCGAACAGGGTGAAGAGGCTGTTCAGACATTTAATGACCGTGGCACTGGTCATGTCCGGGCAGGGGATAGCGAACGGGAACCGGGAGTACTCGTCAATGATGTTGAGGAAGTACACATTGCGGTCGGAGGAGGGGAGAGGCCCTTTAAAATCGACGCTCAGGCGTTCGAAAGGGCGAGTGGCTTTTATCAGGTGGGCTCTGTCTGGTCTATAAAAGTGCGGTTTGCACTCAGCGCAGACTTGGCAGTTCTTGGTCATGGTCCTGACCTCCTCAATGGAGTAAGGCAGGTTGCGGGCCTTGATGAAGTGGAAGAACCTGGTGACCCCCGGGTGGCAGAGGTCATTGTGGAGGGCCCTCAGCCTATCGATCTGCGCGCTGGCGCAGGTGCCACGCGATAGGGCATCTGGGGGTTCATTGAGCTTCCCAGGCCGGTACAAGATCTCGTAATTGTAGGTGGAAAGTTCGATTCTCCACCTCAAGATCTTGTCATTTTTGATTTTGCCCCTCTGCTTGTTGTTGAACATAAAAGCAACTGAACGCTGGTCAGTGAGCAGGGTAAATCGTTTTCCGGCCAGGTAGTGCCTCCAATGACGCACAGCCTCCACGATAGCCTGGGCCTCCTTCTCGACCGCGGAGTGTCTGGTCTCCGGGCCCTGGAGGGTTCGTGAGAAGAATGCCACAGGTCTCCCCGCCTGATTAAGGGTGGCGGCCAGAGCGAAGTCGGACGCATCGCTTTCCACCTGGAAGGGGATGGATTCGTCCACTGCGTGCATGGTGGCTTTGGCAATGTCTTCCTTGATACGGTGGAAGGCTAAGCGGGCCTCTGCCGTCACGGGAAAAGAGGTGGACTTGATCAGCGGACGGGCTTTGTCTGCATAGTAGGGGACCCACTGAGCGTAGTAGGAAAAAAACCCTAGGCACCTCTTCAGAGCTTTTAGGCAGTGGGGCAGTGGGAGTTCCATAAGGGGACGCATCCGGTCCGGGTCGGGACCGATGACCCCGTGTTCTACAACACAGCCAAGGATGGCGAGGCGGTCTGTGCGGAATATGCACTTCTCCTTGTTATATGTCAGGTTCAGGAGTTGGGCGGTGCGGAGGAATTTCTCGAGGTTTGCGTCATGGTCCTGCAAGTCATGGCCGCAGATGGTCACATTATCTAGGTAAGGGAAAGTGGCCTGCAGCTCGTTTTGATCGACCATCCGGTCCATCTCCCTTTGGAAGACGGAGACCCCGTTGGTAACGCCGAAGGGAACCCTAAGGAAGTGATAGAGGCGGCCGTTTGCCTCAAAAGCAGTATACTGGCGGTCTTCAGGGCTGATGGGGAGCTGGTGGTACGCTGATTTCAGGTCAATGGTCGAAAAGACGCGGTACTGCGCGATCTGGTTGACCATGTCAGCTATGCGGGGGAGTGGGTAGGCGTCCAGCAGGGTGTAGCGGTTTATTGTTTGGCTGTAGTCGATGACCAGGCGTTGTTTCTCGCCGGTCTTAACGACCACAACCTGGGCTCGCCAGGGGCTGGAGCTGCCCTCAATAATCCCCTCCTTCAGGAGCCGTTCCACTTCGGTTTTGATGAAAACCCTGTCCCCGGCACTGTATCGCCTGCTCTTTGTGGCGATGGGCTTACAGTCGGGGGTGAGGTTAGCAAACAGTGGGGGGGGTGGGACTCTGAGTGTGGAGAGGTTGCATCTAGTGCGCGGCGGGCAATTTGGAGGCTGCTGGCTGCGGACTGTGAGTGGGGGGAGGGGGCCACCGTACGCCATCGTAACGCTTTTGAGGTGGCACTGGAAATCCAACCCCAGTAGAACGGCAGCGCAGAGGTCGGGCAGGACCAGGAGTTTAAAATTATTGAACACAGTCCCGTCTACTACTAGTGTCACCACGCAGTAGCCGCCAATGTCCGCTGACTGGGACTCGGAGGCCATAGAAATCCGCTGGTGCGCAGGCAGGACTGGGAGAGAGCAACGCCGCACCGTGTCGGGGTGGATGAAGCTCTCTGTGCTCCCGGAGTCAAAAAGGCAGTTTATTGCATGGCCGTTTACCTTAACGTCCATTTTGGACCGAGCTAGCTGGTGCGGTCTCGTTTGGTCCAGCGTCACAGAGGCCAGCGTAGGGGTCGGTGTGTCGCTGCGAGTATCAGATGGGGGGGGGTTGGCGGTCTGCTGCATCCCGGCTGGTGTCCAAGATGGCGGCGCCCATGATTCCCATGTGGCTGGAGTCGTCCAAGATGGCTGCTGCTGCGGTGGTTCGCACATGGCTGGGGAGGCCCAAGATGGCGGCTCGCACGGCCCACACGCGGCGCTGCTGGCGTTCGGGGTGGCTTTGGCCTTGCAGACGCTGGCGTAGTGTCCCTTTTTCCCGCAGCCCGAGCAGGTTGCATTCTTCGCCGGGCAGCGCGCTCTGGGGTGTTTGGCCTGGCCACAGAAGTAGCATTTCTGGCCTTGGGATACTGCTGTCTGGCTTTGGGACACTGCTGCGGTAGTTGGGCCGTTGTTGGGCTGTGGCTGGGGTGGCACGGTGCTATGGGGCTGTCCTACCGTGTCCCAGGTTGTCGTTCCCCGCGGCGTCCACGGTGCAGAGGAGTAGGCATCCATGCCCCGGAAGGCTGCGTCCAGCGTTAGTGCGATGTCGGAGGCTTTGTCGAGGGTGAGGTCACTCTGCTCCAGCAGTCGCTGTCTGGTGTAGTTGGACCTGTGGCCCGCTACGAAGGCATCCCGGATCAGTTCCTCCGTGTACTTAGTGGGCGTTACCGCCTTACACCCACAGGCCCGGCCAAGCACGGACAGTGCTTGGAGGTATTCCTCAGTCGATTCCCCAGGTTGTTGCTTGCGACTCCCCAGAAGGTGCCTAGCGTATACTTCGTTCACAGGGCGCGTGTACTGGGTCTTGAGGAGCTGGAGGGCGGCTGTGTACGAGGTCGCATCCCGGATGACTGAGTACACTCGGTGGTTCACCTTGGAGAACAGGACAGACAGTTTGTCCGCATCCGTTTCGACCGCAGTGGAGGCAGTCAGGAATGTCTCGAAGCACGTGAGCCAGTGAGCAAACTTGGTGGAAGCGTCCGCTTCCCGACTGTCCAGGTCCAGGCATGCTGGTGTGAGGATCTTCTCCATTATAAAAAATTTAGTTAATAAAATTGATGCGCCATCAATTACTCAAAAGACTGAAGTTGAGCGAGTAACAATCAGGCTTTTATTAACTAAAGAATGAAGGTCTTGTCTCGAGTGGTCGACCCGTCCAGAATACTAAGGGACTGGGAGGTAGTCACTTATATACCTGGAATAGTGGGAGGAGTCAGCCGAGGCATGTCCAGACCTGTACCTAGTGGAATACACATACAGACACAGACAGGTATGACAGTGGTTTACCACATCCTCCTTCTTCTGTTTCTTCTGATTCACCATCCAGACTTCATCTTCTCCTTCTCCTTCTTCTACTTCTTCTGATTCACCCTCCAGACTTCACCTTCTCCTTCTCCTTCTTCTACTTCTTCTGATTCACCCTCCAGTCTTCACCTTCTCCTTCTCCTTCTTCTGTTTCTTCTGCTTCACCCTCCAGACTTCACCTTCTCCTTCTCTTTCTTCTGCTTCTTCTGATTCACCCTCCAGACTTCACCTTCTCCTTCTCCTTCTTCTGATTCTTCTGATTCACCCTCCAGACTTCACCTTCTCCTTCTCCTTCTTCTGCTTCTTCTGATTCACCCTCCTGACTTCACCTTCTCCTTCTCCTTCTTCTACTTCTTCTGATTCACCCTCCTGACTTCACCTTCTCCTTCTCCTTCTTCTACTTCTTCTGCTTCACCCTCCAGACTTCACCTTCTCCTTCTCCTTCTTCTACTTCTTCTGATTCACCCTCCAGACTTCACCTTCTCCTTCTCCTTCTTCTGCTTCTTCTGATTCACCCTCCAGACTTCACCTTCTCCTTCTCCTTATTCTGCTTCTTCTGATTCACCCTCCAGACTTCAACTTCTCCTTCTCCTTATTCTGCTTCTTCTGATTCACCCTCCAGACTTCACCTTCTCCTTCTCCTTATTCTGCTTCTTCTGATTCACCCTCCAGACTTCACCTTCTCCTTCTCCTTCCTTTGCTTCTTCTGATTCACCCTCCAGACTTCACCTTCTCCTTCTCCTTCTTCTGATTCTTCTGCTTCACTCTCCTGACTTCACCTTCTCCTTCTCCTTCTTCTACTTCTTCTGATTCACCCTCCAGACTTCACCTACTCCTTCTCCTTCTTCTGCTTCTTCTGATTCACCCTCCTGACTTCACCTTCTCCTTCTCCTTCTTCTGCTTCTTCTGATTCACCCTCCAGACTTCACCTTCTCCTTCTCCTTCTTCTGCTTCTTCTGATTCACCCTCCAGACTTCACCTTCTCCTTCTCCTTCTTCTGCTTCTTCTGATTCACCCTCCAGACCTCACCTTCTCCTTCTCCTTCTTCTACTTCTTCTGATTCACCCTCCAGACTTCATCTTCTCCTTCTCCTTCTTCTGCTTCTTCTGATTCACCCTCCAGACTTCACCTTCTCCTTCTCCTTCTTCTGCTTCTTCTGATTCACCCTCCAGACTTCACCTTCTCCTTCTCCTTCTTCTACTTCTTCTGATTCACCCTCCAGACTTCATCTTCTCCTTCTCCTTCTTCTACTTCTTCTGATTCACCCTCCAGTCTTCACCTTCTCCTTCTCCTTCTTCTGTTTCTTCTGCTTCACCCTCCAGACTTCACCTTCTCCTTCTCTTTCTTCTGCTTCTTCTGCTTCACCATCCAGACTTCACCTTCTCCTTCTCCTTCTTCTGATTCTTCTGATTCTCCCTCCAGACTTCACCTTCTCTATCTCCTCCTTCTGCTTCTTCTGATTCACCCTCCTGACTTCACCTTCTCCTTCTCCTTCTTCTACTTCTTCTGATTCACCCTCCTGACTTCACCTTCTCCTTCTCCTTCTTCTACTTCTTCTGCTTCACCCTCCAGACTTCACCTTCTCCTTCTCCTTCTTCTACTTCTTCTGATTCACCCTCCAGACTTCACCTTCTCCTTCTCCTTCTTCTGCTTCTTCTGATTCACCCTCCAGACTTCACCTTCTCCTTCTACTTATTCTGCTTCTTCTGATTCACCCTCCAGACTTCACCTTCTCCTTCTCCTTCTTCTGCTATTTCTGATTCACCCTCCAGACTTCACCTTCTCCTTCTCCTTCTTCTGCTTCTTCTGATTCACCCTCCAGACTTCACCTTCTCCTTCTCCTTCTTCTGCTTCTTCTGATTCACCCTCCAGACTTCACCTTCTCCTTCTCCTTCTTCTACTTCTTCTGATTCACCCTCCAGACTTCACCTTCTCCTTCTCCTTCTTCTGCTTCTTCTGATTTACCCTCCTGACTTCACCTTCTCCTTCTCCTTCTTCTACATCTTCTGATTCACCCTCCTGACTTCACCTTCTCCTTCTCCTTCTTCTACTTCTTCTGCTTCAACCTCCAGACTTCACCTTCTCCTTCTCCTTCTTCTACTTCTTCTGATTCACCCTCCAGACTTCACCTTCTCCTTCTCCTTCTTCTACTTCTTCTGATTCACCCTCCAGACTTCACCTTCTCCTTCTCCTTCTTCTACTTCTTCTGATTCACCCTCCAGACTTCACCTTCTCCTTCTCCTTCTTCTGCTTCTTCTGATACACCCTCCAGACTTCACCTTCTCCTTCTCCTTCTTCTGCTTCTTCTGGTTCACCCTTCAGACTTCACCTTCTCCTTCTCCTTCTTCTGCTTCTTCTGATTCACCCTCCAGACCTCAACTTCTCCTTCTCCTTCTTCTAATTCTTCTGATTCACCCTCCAGACTTCATCTTCTCCTTCTCCTTCTTCTGCTTCTTCTGATTCACCCTCCAGACTTCACCTTCTCCTTCTCCTTTTTCTGCTTCTTCTGATTCACCCTCCAGACTTCGCCTTCTCCTTCCCCTTCTTCTACTTCTTCTGATTCACCCTCCAGACTTCACCTTCTCCTTCTCCTTCTTCTACTTCTTCTGATTCAACCTCCAGTCTTCACCTTCTCCTTCTCCTTCTTCAACTTCTTCTGATTCACCCTCCAGACTTCGCCTTCTCCTTCTCCTTCTTCTACTTCTTCTGATTCACCCTCCAGACTTCACCTTCTCCTTCTCCTTCTTCTGCTTCTTCTGATTCACCCTCCAGACTTCGCCTTCTCCTTCTCCTTCTTCTACTTCTTCCGCTTCACCCTCCAGACTTCACCTTCTCCTTCTCCTTCTTCTACTTCTTCTGATTCACCCTCCAGACTTCACCTTCTCCTTCTCCTTCTTCTGCTTCTTCTGATTCACCCTCCAGACTTCACCTTCTCCTTCTCCTTATTCTGCTTCTTCTGACTCACCCTCCAGACTTCACCTTCTCCTTCTCCTTCTTCAACTTCTTCTGATTCACCCTCCAGACTTCACCTTCTCCTTCTCCTTCTTCTGCCTCTTCTGATTCACCCTCCAGACTTCACCTCCTCCTTCTCCTTCTTCTGCTTCTTCTGCTTCTCCCTCCAGACTTCACCTTCTCCTTCTCCTTCTTCTGCTTCTTCTGCTTCACCCTCCTTACTTCACCTTCTCCTTCTCCTTCTTCTACTTCTTCTGATTCACCCTCCAGACTTCACCTTCTTCTTCTCCTTCTTCTGCTTCTTCTGCTTCACCCTCCAGACTTCACCTTCTCCTTCTCCTTCTTCTGCTTCTTCTGCTTCACCCTCCAGACTTCACCTTCTCCTTCTCCTTCTTCTACTTCTTCTGCTTCACGCTCCAGACTTCACCTTCTCCTTCTCCTTCTTCTACTTCTTCTGATTCACCCTCCAGACTTCACCTTCTCCTTCTCCTTCTTCTGCTTCTTCTGATTCACCCTCCAGACTTCACCTTCTCCTTCTCCTTATTCTGCTTCTTCTGATTCACCCTCCAGACTTCACCTTCTCCTTCTCCTTCTTCTACTTCTTCTGATTCATCCTCCAGACTACACCTTCTCCTTCTCCTTCTTCTACTTCTTCTGATTCACCCTCCAGACTTCACCTTCTCCTTCTCCTTCTTCTGCTCCTTTTGATTCACCCTCCAGACTTGACCTTCTCCTTCTCCTTCTTCTACTTCTTCTGATTCACCCTCCAGACTTCACCTCCTCCTTCTCCTTCTTCTACTTCTTCTGATTCACAATCCAGACTTCACCTTCTCCTTCTCCTTCTTCTACTTCTTCTGCTTCTCCCTCCAGACTTCACCTTCTCCTTCTCCTTCTTCTGCTTCTTCTGATTCACCCTCCAGACTTCACCTTCTCCTTCTCCTTCTTCCACTTCTTCTGATTCACCCTCCAGACTTCACCTTCTCCTTCTCCTTCTTCTACTTCTTCTGATTCACCCTCCAGACTTCACCTACTCCTTCTCCTTCTTCTGCTTCTTCTGATTCACCCTCCTGACTTCACCTTCTCCTTCTCCTTCTTCTGCTTCTTCTGATTCACCCTCCAGACTTCACCTTCTCCTTCTCCTTCTTCTGCTTCTTCTGATTCACCCTCCAGACTTCACCTTCTCCTTCTCCTTCTTCTGCTTCTTCTGATTCACCCTCCAGACCTCACCTTCTCCTTCTCCTTCTTCTACTTCTTCTGATTCACCCTCCAGACTTCATCTTCTCCTTCTCCTTCTTCTGCTTCTTCTGATTCACCCTCCAGACTTCACCTTCTCCTTCTCCTTCTTCTGCTTCTTCTGATTCACCCTCCAGACTTCACCTTCTCCTTCTCCTTCTTCTACTTCTTCTGATTCACCCTCCAGACTTCACCTTCTCCTTCTCCTTCTTCTACTTCTTCTGATTCACCCTCCAGTCTTCACCTTCTCCTTCTCCTTCTTCTGTTTCTTCTGCTTCACCCTCCAGACTTCACCTTCTCCTTCTCTTTCTTCTGCTTCTTCTGCTTCACCATCCAGACTTCACCTTCTCCTTCTCCTTCTTCTGATTCTTCTGATTCACCCTCCAGACTTCACCTTCTCTATCTCCTCCTTCTGCTTCTTCTGATTCACCCTCCTGACTTCACCTTCTCCTTCTCCTTCTTCTACTTCTTCTGATTCACCCTCCTGACTTCACCTTCTCCTTCTCCTTCTTCTACTTCTTCTGCTTCACCCTCCAGACTTCACCTTCTCCTTCTCCTTCTTCTACTTCTTCTGATTCACCCTCCAGACTTCACCTTCTCCTTCTCCTTCTTCTGCTTCTTCTGATTCACCCTCCAGACTTCACCTTCTCCTTCTACTTATTCTGCTTCTTCTGATTCACCCTCCAGACTTCACCTTCTCCTTCTCCTTCTTCTGCTATTTCTGATTCACCCTCCAGACTTCACCTTCTCCTTCTCCTTCTTCTGCTTCTTCTGATTCACCCTCCAGACTTCACCTTCTCCTTCTCCTTCTTCTGCTTCTTCTGATTCACCCTCCAGACTTCACCTTCTCCTTCTCCTTCTTCTACTTCTTCTGATTCACCCTCCAGACTTCACCTTCTCCTTCTCCTTCTTCTGCTTCTTCTGATTTACCCTCCTGACTTCACCTTCTCCTTCTCCTTCTTCTACATCTTCTGATTCACCCTCCTGACTTCACCTTCTCCTTCTCCTTCTTCTACTTCTTCTGCTTCAACCTCCAGACTTCACCTTCTCCTTCTCCTTCTTCTACTTCTTCTGATTCACCCTCCAGACTTCACCTTCTCCTTCTCCTTCTTCTACTTCTTCTGATTCACCCTCCAGACTTCACCTTCTCCTTCTCCTTCTTCTACTTCTTCTGATTCACCCTCCAGACTTCACCTTCTCCTTCTCCTTCTTCTGCTTCTTCTGATACACCCTCCAGACTTCACCTTCTCCTTCTCCTTCTTCTGCTTCTTCTGGTTCACCCTTCAGACTTCACCTTCTCCTTCTCCTTCTTCTGCTTCTTCTGATTCACCCTCCAGACCTCAACTTCTCCTTCTCCTTCTTCTAATTCTTCTGATTCACCCTCCAGACTTCATCTTCTCCTTCTCCTTCTTCTGCTTCTTCTGATTCACCCTCCAGACTTCACCTTCTCCTTCTCCTTCTTCTGCTTCTTCTGATTCACCCTCCAGACTTCGCCTTCTCCTTCCCCTTCTTCTACTTCTTCTGATTCACCCTCCAGACTTCACCTTCTCCTTCTCCTTCTTCTACTTCTTCTGATTCAACCTCCAGTCTTCACCTTCTCCTTCTCCTTCTTCAACTTCTTCTGATTCACCCTCCAGACTTCGCCTTCTCCTTCTCCTTCTTCTACTTCTTCTGATTCACCCTCCAGACTTCACCTTCTCCTTCTCCTTCTTCTGCTTCTTCTGATTCACCCTCCAGACTTCGCCTTCTCCTTCTCCTTCTTCTACTTCTTCCGCTTCACCCTCCAGACTTCACCTTCTCCTTCTCCTTCTTCTACTTCTTCTGATTCACCCTCCAGACTTCACCTTCTCCTTCTCCTTCTTCTGCTTCTTCTGATTCACCCTCCAGACTTCACCTTCTCCTTCTCCTTATTCTGCTTCTTCTGACTCACCCTCCAGACTTCACCTTCTCCTTCTCCTTCTTCAACTTCTTCTGATTCACCCTCCAGACTTCACCTTCTCCTTCTCCTTCTTCTGCCTCTTCTGATTCACCCTCCAGACTTCACCTCCTCCTTCTCCTTCTTCTGCTTCTTCTGCTTCTCCCTCCAGACTTCACCTTCTCCTTCTCCTTCTTCTGCTTCTTCTGCTTCACCCTCCTTACTTCACCTTCTCCTTCTCCTTCTTCTACTTCTTCTGATTCACCCTCCAGACTTCACCTTCTTCTTCTCCTTCTTCTGCTTCTTCTGCTTCACCCTCCAGACTTCACCTTCTCCTTCTCCTTCTTCTGCTTCTTCTGCTTCGCCCTCCAGACTTCACCTTCTCCTTCTCCTTCTTCTACTTCTTCTGCTTCACGCTCCAGACTTCACCTTCTCCTTCTCCTTCTTCTACTTCTTCTGATTCACCCTCCAGACTTCACCTTCTCCTTCTCCTTCTTCTGCTTCTTCTGATTCACCCTCCAGACTTCACCTTCTCCTTCTCCTTATTCTGCTTCTTCTGATTCACCCTCCAGACTTCACCTTCTCCTTCTCCTTCTTCTACTTCTTCTGATTCATCCTCCAGACTACACCTTCTCCTTCTCCTTCTTCTACTTCTTCTGATTCACCCTCCAGACTTCACCTTCTCCTTCTCCTTCTTCTGCTCCTTTTGATTCACCCTCCAGACTTGACCTTCTCCTTCTCCTTCTTCTACTTCTTCTGATTCACCCTCCAGACTTCACCTCCTCCTTCTCCTTCTTCTACTTCTTCTGATTCACAATCCAGACTTCACCTTCTCCTTCTCCTTCTTCTACTTCTTCTGCTTCTCCCTCCAGACTTCACCTTCTCCTTCTCCTTCTTCTGCTTCTTCTGATTCACCCTCCAGACTTCACCTTCTCCTTCTCCTTCTTCCACTTCTTCTGATTCACCCTCCAGACTTCACCTTCTCCTTCTCCTTCTTCTACTTCTTCTGATTCACCCTCCAGACTTCACCTTCTCCTTTTCCTTCTTCTACTTCTTCTGATTCACCCTCCTGACTTCACCTTCTCCTTCTCCTTCTTCTGCTTCTTCTGCTTCACCCTCCAGACTTCACCTTCTCCTTCTCCTTCTTCTGCTTCTTCTGCTTCACCCTCCAGACTTCACCTTCTCCTTCTCCTTCTTCTGCTTCTTCTGCTTCACCCTCCTTACTTCAGCTTCTCCTTCTCCTTCTTCTACTTCTTGTGATTCACCCTCCAGACTTCACCTTCTCCTTCTCCTTCTTCTGCTTCTTCTGCTTCACCCTCCAGACTTCACCTTCTCCTTCTCCTTCTTCTGCTTCTTCTGCTTCGCCCTCCAGACTTCACCTTCTCCTTCTCCTTCTTCTGCTTCTTCTGCTTCACCCTCCAGATTTCACCTTCTCCTTCTCCTTCTTCTGCTTCTTCTGATTCACCCTCCAGACTTCACCTTCTCCTTCTCCTTCTTCTGCTTCTTCTGATACACCCTCCAGACTTCACCTTCTCCTTCTCCTTCTTCTGCTTCTTCTGGTTCACCCTTCAGACTTCACCTTCTCCTTCTCCTTCTTCTGCTTCTTCTGATTCACCCTCCAGACCTCAACTTCTCCTTCTCCTTCTTCTAATTCTTCTGATTCACCCTCCAGACTTCATCTTCTCCTTCTCCTTCTTCTGCTTCTTCTGATTCACCCTCCAGACTTCACCTTCCCCTTCTCCTTCTTCTGCTTCTTCTGATTCACCCTCCAGACTTCGCCTTCTCCTTCCCCTTCTTCTACTTCTTCTGATTCACCCTCCAGACTTCACCTTCTCCTTCTCCTTCTTCTACTTCTTCTGATTCAACCTCCAGTCTTCACCTTCTCCTTCTCCTTCTTCAACTTCTTCTGATTCACCCTCCAGACTTCGCCTTCTCCTTCTCCTTCTTCTACTTCTTCTGATTCACCCTCCAGACTTCACCTTCTCCTTCTCCTTCTTCTGCTTCTTCTGATTCAACCTCCAGACTTCGCCTTCTCCTTCTCCTTCTTCTACTTCTTCCGCTTCACCCTCCAGACTTCACCTTCTCCTTCTCCTTCTTCTACTTCTTCTGATTCACCCTCCAGACTTCACCTTCTCCTTCTCCTTCTTCTGCTTCTTCTGATTCACCCTCCAGACTTCACCTTCTCCTTCTCCTTATTCTGCTTCTTCTGACTCACCCTCCAGACTTCACCTTCTCCTTCTCCTTCTTCAACTTCTTCTGATTCACCCTCCAGACTTCACCTTCTCCTTCTCCTTCTTCTGCTTCTTCTGATTCACCCTCCAGACTTCACCTCCTCCTTCTCCTTCTTCTGCTTCTTCTGCTTCTCCCTCCAGACTTCACCTTCTCCTTCTCCTTCTTCTGCTTCTTCTGCTTCACCCTCCTTACTTCACCTTCTCCTTCTCCTTCTTCTACTTCTTCTGATTCACCCTCCAGACTTCACCTTCTTCTTCTCCTTCTTCTGCTTCTTCTGCTTCACCCTCCAGACTTCACCTTCTCCTTCTCCTTCTTCTGCTTCTTCTGCTTCGCCCACCAGACTTCACCTTCTCCTTCTCCTTCTTCTACTTCTTTTGCTTCACGCTCCAGACTTCACCTTCTCCTTCTCCTTCTTCTACTTCTTCTGATTCACCCTCCAGACTTCACCTTCTCCTTCTCCTTCTTCTGCTTCTTCTGATTCACCCTCCAGACTTCACCTTCTCCTTCTCCTTATTCTGCTTCTTCTGATTCACCCTCCAGACTTCACCTTCTCCTTCTCCTTCTTCTACTTCTTCTGATTCATCCTCCAGACTACACCTTCTCCTTCTCCTTCTTCTACTTCTTCTGATTCACCCTCCAGACTTCACCTTCTCCTTCTCCTTCTTCTGCTCCTTTTGATTCACCCTCCAGACTTGACCTTCTCCTTCTCCTTCTTCTACTTCTTCTGATTCACCCTCCAGACTTCACCTCCTCCTTCTCCTTCTTCTACTTCTTCTGATTCACAATCCAGACTTCACCTTCTCCTTCTCCTTCTTCTACTTCTTCTGCTTCTCCCTCCAGACTTCACCTTCTCCTTCTCCTTCTTCTACTTCTTCTGATTCACCCTCCAGACTTCACCTTCTCCTTTTCCTTCTTCTACTTCTTCTGATTCACCCTCCTGACTTCACCTTCTCCTTCTCCTTCTTCTGCTTCTTCTGCTTCACCCTCCAGACTTCACCTTCTCCTTCTCCTTCTTCTGCTTCTTCTGCTTCACCCTCCAGACTTCACCTTCTCCTTCTCCTTCTTCTGCTTCTTCTGCTTCACCCTCCTTACTTCAGCTTCTCCTTCTCCTTTTTCTACTTCTTGTGATTCACCCTCCAGACTTCACCTTCTCCTTCTCCTTCTTCTGCTTCTTCTGCTTCACCCTCCAGACTTCACCTTCTCCTTCTCCTTCTTCTGCTTCTTCTGCTTCGCCCTCCAGACTTCACCTTCTCCTTCTCCTTCTTCTGCTTCTTCTGCTTCACCCTCCAGATTTCACCTTCTCCTTCTCCTTCTTCTGCTTCTTCTGCTTCACCCTCCTGACTTCACCTTCTCCTTCTCCTTCTTCTACTTCTTCTGATTCACCCTCCAGACTTCACCTTCTCCTTCTCCTTCTTCTGCTTCTTCTGCTTCACCCTTAGGACTTCACCTTCTCCTTCTCCTCCTTCTGCTTCTTCTGCTGCGCCCTCCAGGCTTCACCGTCTCCATCTCCTTCTTCTGCTTCTTCTGCTTCACCCTCCTGACTTCACCTTCTCCTTCTCCTTCTTCTGCTTCTTCTGCTTCACCCTCCTGACTTCACCTTCTCCTTCTCCTTCTTCTACTTCTTCTGCTTCATCCCCTGTCTTCACCTTCTCCTTCTCCTTCTTCTGCTTCTTCTGATTCACCCTCCTAACTTCACCTTCTCCTTTTCCTTCTTCTGCTTCTTCTGATTCACCCTCCTGACTTCACCTTCTCCTTCTCCTTCTTCTGCTTCTTCTGATTCACCCTCCAGACTTCCCCTTCTCCTTCTTCTTCTTCTACTTCTTCTGATTCAACCTCCAGACTTCACCTTCTCCTTCTCCTTCTTCTACTTCTTCTGATTCACCCTCCAGACTTCACCTTCTCCTTCTCCTTCTTCTACTTCTTCTGATTCACCCTCCTGACTTCACCTTCTCCTTCTCCTTCTTCTGCTTCTTCTGCTTCACCCTCCAGACTTCACCTTCTCCTTCTCCTTCTTCTGCTTCTTCTGTTTCACCCTCCAGACTTCACCTTCTCCTTCTCCTTCTTCTGCTTCTTCTGCTTCACCCTCCTGACTTCACCTTCTCCTTCTCCTTCTTCTACTTCTTCTGATTCACCCTCCAGACTTCACCTTCACCTTCTCCTTCTTCTGCTTCTTCTGCTTCACCATCCAGACTTCACCTTCTCCTTCTCCTTCTTCTACTTCTTCTGCTTCGCCCTCCAGACTTCACCTTCTCCTTCTCCTTCTTCTGCTTCTTCTGCTTCACCCTCCAGACTTCGCCTTCTCCTTCTCCTTCTTCTGATTCTTCTGCTTCACCCTCCTGACTTCTCATTCTCCTTCTCCTTCTTCTACTTCTTCTGATTCACCCTCCAGACTTCACCTTCTCCTTCTCCTTCTTCTGCTTCTTCTGCTTCACCCTCCAGACTTCACCTTCACCTTCTCCTTCTTCTGCTTCTTCTGCTGCGCCCGCCAGACTTCACCTTCTCCTTCTCCTTCTTCTGCTTCTTCTGCTTCACCTTCCTGACCTCGCCTTCTCCTTCTCCTTCTTCTACTTTTTCTGCTTCACCCCCCTGACTTCACCTTCTCCTTCTCCTTCTTCTGCTTATTCTGATTCACCCTCCTAACTTCACCTTCTCCTTCTCCTTCTTCTGCTTCTTCTGATTCACCCTCCTGACTTCACCTTCTACTTCTCCTTCTTCTACTTCTTCTGATTCACCCTCCAGACTTCACCATCTCCTTCTCCTTCTTCTACTTCTTCTGATTCACCCTCCAGACTTCACCTTCTCCTTCTCCTTCTTCTACCTCTTCTGATTCACCCTCCAGACTTCACCTTCTCCTTCTCCTTCTTCTACTTCTTCTGATTCACCCTCCAGTCTTCACCTTCTACTTCTCCTTCTTCTGCTTCTTCTGCTTCACCCTCTAGACTTCACCTTCTCCTTCTCTTTCTTCTGCTTCTTCTGATTCACCCTCCAGACTTCACCTTCTCCTTCTCCTTCTTCTGATTCTTCTGATTCACACTCCAGACTTCACTTTCTCCTTCTCCTTCTTCTGCTTCTTCTGATTCACCCTCCTGACTTCACCTTCTCCTTCTCCTTCCTCTGCTTCTTCTGATTCACCCTCCAGACTTCACCTTCTCCTTCTCCTTATTCTGCTTCTTCTGATTCACCCTCCAGACTTCACCTTTTCTTCTCCTTCTTCTGCTTCTTCTGATTCACTCTTCAGACTTCACCTTCTCCTTCCCCTTCTTCTGCTTCTTCTGATTCACCCTCCAGACTTCACCTTCTCCTTCTCCTTCTTCTACTTATTCTGATTCACCCTCCAGACTTCATCTTCTCCTTCTCCTTCTTCTGCTTCTTCTGATTCACCCTCCAGACTTCACCTTCTCCTTCTCCTTCTTCTGCTTCTTCTGATGCACCCTCCAGACTTCAACTTCTCCTTCTCCTTGTTCTACTTCTTCTGATTCACCCTCCAGACTTCACCTTCTCCTTCTCCTTCTTCTGCTTCTTCTGATTCACCCTCCAGAATTCACCTTCTCCTTCTCCTTCTTCTGCTTCTTCTGATTCACCCTCCAGACTTCACCTTCTCCTTCTCCTTCTTCTGCTTCTTCTGATACACCCTCCAGACTTCACCTTCTCCTTCTCCTTCTTCTGCTTCTTCTGGTTCACCCTTCAGACTTCACCTTCTCCTTCTCCTTCTTCTGCTTCTTCTGATTCACCCTCCAGACTTCATCTTCTCCTTCTCCTTCTTCTGCTTCTTCTGATTCACCCTCCAGACTTCACCTTCTCCTTCTCCTTCTTCTGCTTCTTCTGATTCACTCTCCAGACTTCGCCTTCTCCTTCTCCTTCTTCTACTTCTTCTGATTCACCCTCCAGACTTCACCTTCTCCTTCTCCTTCTTCTACTTCTTCTGATTCAACCTCCAGTCTTCACCTTCTCCTTCTTCAACTTCTTCTGATTCACCCTCCAGACTTCACCTTCTCCTTCTCCTTCTTCTACTTCTTCTGTTTCACCCTCCAGACTTCACCTTCTCCTTCTCCTTCTTCTGCTTCTTCTGCTTCACCCTCCTGACTTCACCTTCTCCTTCTCCTTCTTCTACTTCTTCTGATTCACCCTCCAGACTTCACCTTCTCCTTCTCCTTCTTCTGCTTCTTCTGCTTCACCATCCAGACTTCACCTTCTCCTTCTCCTTCTTCTACTTCTTCTGCTTCGCCCTCCAGACTTCACCTTCTCCTTCTCCTTCTTCTGCTTCTTCTGCTTCACCCTCCAGACTTCACCTTCTCCTTCTCCTTCTTCTGCTTCTTCTGCTTCACCCTCCTGACTTCACCTTCTCCTTCTCCTTCTTCTACTTCTTCTGATTCACCCTCCAGACTTCACCTTCTCCTTCTCCTTCTTCTGCTTCTTCTGCTTCACCCTCCAGACTTCACCTTCACCTTCTCCTTCTTCTGCTTCTTCTGCTGCGCCCGCCAGACTTCACCTTCTCCTTCTCCTTCTTCTGCTTCTTCTGCTTCACCTTCCTGACTTCGCCTTCTCCTTCTCCTTCTTCTACTTTTTCTGCTTCACCCCCCTGACTTCACCTTCTCCTTCTCCTTCTTCTGCTTCTTCTGATTCACCCTCCTAACTTCACCTTCTCCTTCTCCTTCTTCTACTTCTTCTGATTCACCCTCCAAACTTCACCATCTCCTTCTCCTTCTTCTACTTCTTCTGATTCACCCTCCAGACTTCACCTTCTCCTTCTCCTTCTTCTACCTCTTCTGATTCACCCTCCAGACTTCACCTTCTCCTTCTCCTTCTTCTACTTCTTCTGATTCACCCTCCAGTCTTCACCTTCTACTTCTCCTTCTTCTGCTTCTTCTGCTTCACCCTCTAGACTTCACCTTCTCCTTCTCTTTCTTCTGCTTCTTCTGATTCACCCTCCAGACTTCACCTTCTCCTTCTCCTTCTTCTGATTCTTCTGATTCACACTCCAGACTTCACCTTCTCCTTCTCCTTCTTCTGCTTCTTCTGATTCACCCTCCTGACTTCACCTTCTCCTTCTCCTTCTTCTGCTTCTTCTGATTCACCCTCCAGACTTCACCTTCTCCTTCTCCTTATTCTGCTTCTTCTGATTCACCCTCCAGACGTCACCTTCTCCTTCTCCTTCTTCTGCTTCTTCTGATTCACTCTTCAGACTTCACCTTCTCCTTCCCCTTCTTCTGCTTCTTCTGATTCACCCTCCAGACTTCACCTTCTCCTTCTCCTTCTTCTACTTATTCTGATTCACCCTCCAGACTTCATCTTCTCCTTCTCCTTCTTCTGCTTCTTCTGATTCACCCTCCAGACTTCACCTTCTCCTTCTCCTTCTTCTGCTTCTTCTGATGCACCCTCCAGACTTCAACTTCTCCTTCTCCTTGTTCTACTTCTTCTGATTCACCCTCCAGACTTCACCTTCTCCTTCTCCTTCTTCTACTTCTTCTGATTCACCCTCCAGACTTCACCTTCTCCTTCTCCTTCTTCTGCTTCTTCTGATTCACCCTCCAGACTTCACCTTCTCCTTCTCCTTCTTCTGCTTCTTCTGATTCACCCTCCAGACTTCACCTTCTGCTTCTCCTTCTTCTGCTTCTTCTGATACACCCTCCAGACTTCACCTTCTCCTTCTCCTTCTTCTGCTTCTTCTGGTTCACCCTTCAGACTTCACCTGCTCCTTCTCCTTCTTCTGCTTCTTCTGATTCACCCTCCAGACTTCACCTTCTCCTTCTCCTTCTTCTGCTTCTTCTGATTCACCCTCCAGACTTCGCCTTCTCCTTCTCCTTCTTCTACTTCTTCTGATTCACCCTCCAGACTTCACCTTCTCCTTCTCCTTCATCTACTTCTTCTGATTCAACCTCCAGTCTTCACCTTCTCCTTCTCCTTCTTCAACTTCTTCTGATTCATCCTCCAGACTTCGCCTTCTCCTTCTCCTTCTTCTACTTCTTCTGATTCACCCTCCAGACTTCACCTTCTCCTTCTCCTTCTTCTGCTTCTTCTGATTCACCCTCCAGACTTCACCTTCTCCTTCTCCTTATTCTGCTTCTTCTGATTCACCCTCCAGACTTCACCTTCTCCTTCTCCTTCTTCAACTTCTTCTGATTCACCCTCCAGACTTCACCTTCTCCTTCTCCTTCTTCTGCTTCTTCTGATTCACCCTCCAGACTTCACCTCCTCCTTCTCCTTCTTCTGCTTCTTCTGCTTCACCCTCCAGACTTCACCTTCTCCGTCTCCTTCTTCTGCTTCTTCTGCTTCACCCTCCTTACTTCACCTTCTACTTCTCCTTCTTCTACTTCTTCTGATTCACCCTCCAGACTTCACCTCCTCCTTCTCCTTCTTCTGCTTCTTCTGATTCACCCTCCAGACTTCACCTCCTCCTTCTCCTTCTTCTGCTTCTTCTGATTCACCCTCCAGACTTCACCTTCTCCTTCTCCTTCTTCTGCTTCTTCTGATGCACCCTCCAGACTTCAACTTCTCCTTCTCCTTGTTCTACTTCTTCTGATTCACCCTCCAGACTTCACCTTCTCCTTCTCCTTCTTCTACTTCTTCTGATTCACCCTCCAGACTTCACCTTCTCCTTCTCCTTCTTCTGCTTCTTCTGATTCACCCTCCAGACTTCACCTTCTCCTTCTCCTTCTTCTGCTTCTTCTGCTACACCCTCCAGACTTCACCTTCTCCTTCTCCTTCTTCTGCTTCTTCTGGTTCACCCTTCAGACTTCACCTTCTCCTTCTCCTTCTTCTGCTTCTTCTGATTCACCCTCCAGACCTCAACTTCTCCTTCTCCTTCTTCTAATTCTTCTGATTCACCCTCCAGACTTCATCTTCTCCTTCTCCTTCTTCTGCTTCTTCTGATTCACCCTCCAGACTTCACCTTCTCCTTCTCCTTCTTCTGCTTCTTCTGATTCACCCTCCAGACTTCGCCTTCTCCTTCTCCTTCTTCTACTTCTTCTGATTCACCCTCCAGACTTCACCTTCTCCTTCTCCTTCTTCTACTTCTTCTGATTCAACCTCCAGTCTTCACCTTCTCCTTCTCCTTCTTCAACTTCTTCTGATTCACCCTCCAGACTTCGCCTTCTCCTTCTCCTTCTTCTACTTCTTCTGATTCACCCTCCAGACTTCACCTTCTCCTTCTCCTTCTTCTGCTTCTTCTGATTCACCCTCCAGACTTCGCCTTCTCCTTCTCCTTCTTCTCCTTCTTCCGCTTCACCCTCCAGACTTCACTTTCTCCTTCTCCTTCTTCTACTTCTTCTGATTCACCCTCCAGACTTCACCTTCTCCTTCTCCTTCTTCTGCTTCTTCTGATTCACCCTCCAGACTTCACCTTCTCCTTCTCCTTATTCTGCTTCTTCTGATTCACCCTCCAGACTTCACCTTCTCCTTCTCCTTCTTCAACTTCTTCTGATTCACCCTCCAGACTTCACCTTCTCCTTCTCCTTCTTCTGCTTCTTCTGATTCACCCTCCAGACTTCACCTCCTCCTTCTCCTTCTTCTGCTTCTTCTGCTTCACCCTCCAGACTTCACCTTCTCCTTCTCCTTCTTCTGCTTCTTCTGCTTCACCCTCCTTACTTCACCTTCTACTTCTCCTTCTTCTACTTCTTCTGATTCACCCTCCAGACTTCACCTTCTCCTTCTCCTTCTTCTGCTTCTTCTGCTTCACCCTCCAGACTTAACCTTCTCCTTCTCCTTCTTCTGCTTCTTCTGCTTCGCCCTCCAGACTTCACCTTCTCCTTCTCCTTCTTCTACTTCTTCTGCTTCACGCTCCAGACTTCACCTTCTCCTTCTCCTTCTTCTACTTCTTCTGATTCACCCTCCAGACTTCACCTTCTCCTTCTCCTTCTTCTGCTTCTTCTGATTCACCCTCCAGACTTCACCTTCTCCTTCTCCTTATTCTGCTTCTTCTGATTCACCCTCCAGACTTCACCTTCTCCTTCTCCTTCTTCTACTTCTTCTGATTCATCCTCCAGACTACACCTTCTCCTTCTCCTTCTTCTACTTCTTCTGATTCACCCTCCAGACTTCACCTTCTTCTTCTCCTTCTTCTGCTCCTTTTGATTCACCCTCCAGACTTGACCTTCTCCTTCTCCTTCTTCTACTTCTTCTGATTCACCCTCCAGACTTCACCTCCTCCTTCTCCTTCTTCTACTTCTTCTGATTCACAATCCAGACTTCACCTTCTCCTTCTCCTTCTTCTACTTCTTCTGCTTCTCCCTCCAGACTTCACCTTCTCCTTCTCCTTCTTCTGCTTCTTCTGATTCACCCTCCAGACTTCACCTTCTCCTTCTCATTCTTCCACTTCTTCTGATTCACCCTCCAGACTTCACCTTCTCCTTCTCCTTCTTCTACTTCTTCTGATTCACCCTCCAGACTTCACCTTCTCCTTTTCCTTCTTCTACTTCTTCTGATTCACCCTCCTGACTTCACCTTCTCCTTCTCCTTCTTCTGCTTCTTCTGCTTCACCCTCCAGACTTCACCTTCTCCTTCTCCTTCTTCTGCTTCTTCTGCTTCACCCTCCAGACTTCACCTTCTCCTTCTCCTTCTTCTGCTTCTTCTGCTTCACCCTCCTTACTTCACCTTCTCCTTCTCCTTCTTCTACTTCTTGTGATTCACCCTCCAGACTTCACCTTCTCCTTCTCCTTCTTCTGCTTCTTCTGCTTCACCCTCCAGACTTCACCTTCTCCTTCTCCTTCTTCTGCTTCTTCTGCTTCGCCCTCCAGACTTCACCTTCTCCTTCTCCTTCTTCTGCTTCTTCTGCTTCACCCTCCAGATTTCACCTTCTCCTTCTCCTTCTTCTGCTTCTTCTGCTTCACCCTCCTGACTTCACCTTCTCCTTCTCGTTCTTCTACTTCTTCTGATTCACCCTCCAGACTTCACCTTCTCCTTCTCCTTCTTCTGCTTCTTCTGCTTCACCCTTAGGACTTCACCTTCTCCTTCTCCTCCTTCTGCTTCTTCTGCTGCGCCCTCCAGGCTTCACCGTCTCCATCTCCTTCTTCTGCTTCTACTGCTTCACCCTCCTGACTTCACCTTCTCCTTCTCCTTCTTCTGCTTCTTCTGCTTCACCCTCCTGACTTCACCTTCTCCTTCTCCTTCTTCTACTTCTTCTGCTTCACCCCCCTGACTTCACCTTCTCCTTCTCCTTCTTCTGCTTCTTCTGATTCACCCTCCTAACTTCACCTTCTCCTTCTCCTTCTTCTGCTTCTTCTGATTCACCCTCCTGACTTCACCTTCTCCTTCTCCTTCTTCTGCTTCTTCTGATTCACCCTCCAGACTTCACCTTCTCCTTCTCCTTCTGCTTCTTCTGATTCACCCTCCAGACTTCACCTTCTCCTTCTCCTTCTTCTGCTTCTTCTGATTCACCCTCCAGACCTCACCTTCTCCTTCTCCTTCTTCTACTTCTTCTGATTCACCCTCCAGACTTCATCTTCTCCTTCTCCTTCTTCTGCTTCTTCTGATTCACCCTCCAGACTTCACCATCTCCTTCTCCTTCTTCTACTTCTTCTGATTCACCCTCCAGACTTCACCTTCTCCTTCTCCTTCTTCTCCTTCTTCTGATTCACCCTCCAGTCTTCACCTTCTTCTCCTTCTTCTGCTTCTTCTGCTTCACCCTCCAGACTTCACCTTCTCCTTCTCCTTCGTCTGATTCTTCTGATTCACCCTCCAGACTTCACCTTCTCCTTCTCCTTCTTCTGCTTCTTCTGATTCACCCTCCTGACTTCACCTTCTCCTTCTCCTTCTTCTACTTCTTCTGATTCACCCTTCTGACTTCACCTTCTCCCTCTCCTTCTTCTACTTCTTCTGCTTCACCCTCCAGACTTCACCTTCTCCTTCTCCTTCTTCTACTTCTTCTGATTCACCCTCCAGACTTCACCTTCTCCTTCTCCTTCTTCTGCTTCTTCTGATTCACCCTCCAGACTTCACCTTCTCCTTCTCCTTATTCTGCTTCTTCTGATTCACCCTCCAGACTTCACCTTCTCCTTCTCCTTCTTCTACTTCTTCTGATTCACCTTCCAGACTTCACCTTCTCCTTCTCCTTCTTCTGCTTCTTCTGCTTCACCCTCCAGACTTCACCTTCTCATCTCCTTCTTCTACTTCTTCTGATTCACCCTCCAGACTTCACCTTCTCCTTCTCCTTCTTCTGCTTCTTCTGCTTCACCCTCCAGACTTCACCTTCTCCTTCTCCTTCTTCTACATCTTCTGATTCACCCTCCGGACTTCACCTTCTCCTTTTCCTTCTTCTACTTCTTCTGATTCACCCTCCTGACTTCACCTTCTCCTTCTCCTTCTTCTGCTTCTTCTGCTTCACCCTCCAGACTTCACCTTCTCCTTCTCCTTCTTCTGCTTCACCCTCCAGACTTCACCTTCTCCTTCTCCTTCTTCTGCTTCTTCTGCTTCACCCTCCTTACTTCACCTTCTCCTTCTCCTTCTTCTACTTCTTCTGATTCACCCTCCAGACTTCACCTTCTCCTTCTCCTTCTTCTGCTTCTTCTGCTTCACCCTCCAGACTTCACCTTCTCCTTCTCCTTCTTCTGCTTCTTCTGCTTCACCCTCCAGATTTCACCTTCTCCTTCTCCTTCTTCTGCTTCTTCTGCTTCACCCTCCTGACTTCACCTTCTCCTTCTCCTTCTTCTACTTCTTCTGATTCACCCTCCAGACTTTACCTTCTCCTTCTCCTTCTTCTGCTTCTTCTGATTCACCCTCCAGACTTCACCTCCTCCTTCGCCTTCTTCTGCTTCTTCTGCTTCACCCTCCAGACTTCACCTTCTCCTTCTCCTTCTTCTGCTTCTTCTGCTTCACCCTCCTTCCTTCACCTTCTCCTTCTCCTTCTTCTACTTCTTCTGATTCACCCTCCAGACTTCACCTTCTCCTTCTCCTTCTTCTGCTTCTTCTGCTTCACCATCCAGACTTCACCTTCTCCTTCTCCTTCTTCTGCTTCTTCTGCTTCGCCCTCCAGACTTCACCTTCTCCTTCTCCTTCTTCGACTTCTTCTGCTTCACCCTCCAGACTTCACCTTCTCCTTCTCCTTCTTCTACTTCTTCTGATTCACCCTCCAGACTTCACCTTCTCCTTCTCCTTCTGCTGCTTCTTCTGATTCACCCTCCAGACTTCACCTTCTCCTTCTCCTTATTCTGCTTCTTCTGATTCACCCTCCAGACTTCACCTTCTCCTTCTCCTTCTTCTACTTCTTCTGATTCATCCTCCAGACTACACCTTCTCCTTCTCCTTCTTCTACTTCTTCTGATTCACCCTCCAGACTTCACCTTCTCCTTCTCCTTCTTCTGCTCCTTTTGATTCACCCTCCAGACTTGACCTTCTCCTTCTCCTTCTTCTACTTCTTCTGATTCACCCTCCAGACTTCACCTCCTCCTTCTCCTTCTTCTACTTCTTCTGATTTACAATCCAGACTTCACCTTCTCCTTCTCCTTCTTCTACTTCTTCTGCTTCTCCCTCCAGACTTCACCTTCTCCTTCTCCTTCTTCTGCTTCTTCTGATTCACCCTCCAGACTTCACCTTCTCCTTCTCCTTCTTCCACTTCTTCTGATTCACCCTCCAGACTTCACCTTCTCCTTCTCCTTCTTCTACTTCTTCTGATTCACCCTCCAGACTTCACCTTCTCCTTTTCCTTCTTCTACTTCTTCTGATTCACCCTCCTGACTTCACCTTCTCCTTCTCCTTCTTCTGCTTCTTCTGCTTCACCCTCCAGACTTCACCTTCTCCTTCTCCTTCTTCTGCTTCTTCTGCTTCACCCTCCAGACTTCACCTTCTCCTTCTCCTTCTTCTGCTTCTTCTGCTTCACCCTCCTTACTTCACCTTCTACTTCTCCTTCTTCTACTTCTTGTGATTCACCCTCCAGACTTCACCTTCTCCTTCTCCTTCTTCTGCTTCTTCTGCTTCACCCTCCAGACAACACCTTCTCCTTCTCCTTCTTCTGCTTCTTCTGCTTCGCCCTCCAGACTTCACCTTCTCCTTCTCCTTCTTCTGCTTCTTCTGCTTCACCCTCCAGACTTCACCTTCTTCTTCTCCTTCTTCTGCTTCTTCTGATTCACCCTCCAGACTTCACCTTCTCCTTCTCCTTCGTCTGATTCTTCTGATTCACCCTCCAGACTTCATCTTCTCCTTCTCCTTCTTCTGCTTCTTCTGATTCACCCTCCTGACTTCACCTTCTCCTTCTCCTTCTTCTACTTCTTCTGATTCACCCTCCTGACTTCACCTTCTCCTTCTCCTTCTTCTACTTCTTCTGCTTCACCCTCCAGACTTCACCTTCTCCTTCTCCTTCTTCTACTTCTTCTGATTCACCCTCCAGACTTCACCTTCTCCTTCTACTTCTTCTGCTTCTTCTGATTCACCCTCCAGACTTCACCTTCTCCTTCTCCTTATTCTGCTTCTTCTGATTCACCCTCCAGACTTCACCTTCTCCTTCTCCTTCTTCTGCTTCTTCTGATTCACCCTCCAGACTTCATCTTCTCCTTCTCCTTCTTCTGCTTCTTCTGATTCACCCTCCAGACTTCACCTTCTCCTTCTCCTTCTTCTACTTCTTCTGATTCACCTTCCAGACTTCACCTTCTCCTTCTCCTTCTTCTGCTTCTTCTGCTTCACCCTCCAGACTTCACCTTCTCCTTCTCCTTCTTCTACTTCTTCTGATTCACCCTCCAGACTTCACCTTCTCCTTCTCCTTCTTCTGCTTCTTCTGCTTCACCCTCCAGACTTCACCTTCTCCTTCTCCTTCTTCCACTTCTTCTGATTCACCCTCCAGACTTCACCTTCTCCTTCTCCTTCTTCTACATCTTCTGATTCACCCTCCGGACTTCACCTTCTCCTTTTCCTTCTTCTACTTCTTCTGATTCACCCTCCTGACTTCACCTTCTCCTTCTCCTTCTTCTGCTTCTTCTGCTTCACCCTCCAGACTTCACCTTCTCCTTCTCCTTCTTCTGCTTCACCCTCCAGACTTCACCTTCTCCTTCTCCTTCTTCTGCTTCTTCTGCTTCACCCTCCTTACTTCACCTTCTCCTTCTCCTTCTTCTACTTCTTCTGATTCACCCTCCAGACTTCACCTTCTCCTTCTCCTTCTTCTGCTTCTTCTGCTTCACCCTCCAGACTTCACCTTCTCCTTCTCCTTCTTCTGCTTCTTCTGCTTCACCCTCCAGATTTCACCTTCTCCTTCTCCTTCTTCTGCTTCTTCTGCTTCACCCTCCTGACTTCACCTTCTCCTTCTCCTTCTTCTACTTCTTCTGATTCACCCTCCAGACTTCACCTTCTCCTTCTCCTTCTTCTGCTTCTTCTGATTCACCCTCCAGACTTCACCTACTCCTTCTCCTTCTTCTGCTTCTTCTGCTTCACCCTCCAGACTTCACCTTCTCCTTCTCCTTCTTCTGCTTCTTCTGCTTCACCCTCCTTACTTCACCTTCTCCTTCTCCTTCTTCTACTTCTTCTGATTCACCCTCCAGACTTCACCTTCTCCTTCTCCTTCTTCTGCTTCTTCTGCTTCACCCTCCAGACTTCACCTTCTCCTTCTCCTTCTTCTGCTTCTTCTGCTTCGCCCTCCAGACTTCACCTTCTCCTTCTCCTTCTTCTACTTCTTCTGCTTCACCCTCCAGACTTCACCTTCTCCTTCTCCTTCTTCTACTTCTTCTGATTCACCCTCCAGACTTCACCTTCTCCTTCTCCTTCTTCTGCTTCTTCTGATTCACCCTCCAGACTTCACCTTCTCCTTCTCCTTATTCTGCTTCTTCTGATTCACCCTCCAGACTTCACCTTCTCCTTCTCCTTCTTCTACTTCTTCTGATTCATCCTCCAGACTACACCTTCTCCTTCTCCTTCTTCTACTTCTTCTGATTCACCCTCCAGACTTCACCTCCTCCTTCTCCTTCTTCTACTTCTTCTGATTCACAATCCAGACTTCACCTTCTCCTTCTCCTTCTTCTACTTCTTCTGCTTCTCCCTCCAGACTTCACCTTCTCCTTCTCCTTCTTCTGCTTCTTCTGATTCACCCTCCAGACTTCACCTTCTCCTTCTCCTTCTTCCACTTCTTCTGATTCACCCTCCAGACTTCACCTTCTCCTTCTCCTTCTTCTACTTCTTCTGATTCACCCTCCAGACTTCACCTTCTCCTTTTCCTTCTTCTACTTCTTCTGATTCACCCTCCTGACTTCACCTTCTCCTTCTCCTTCTTTCTCTTCTTCTGATTCACCCTCCAGACTTCACCTTCTCCTTCTCCTTCTTCTGCTTCTTCTGCTTCACCCTCCAGACTTCTCCTTCTCCTTCTCCTTCTTCTGCTTCGTCTGCTTCGCCCTCCAGACTTCACCTTCTCCTTCTCCTTCTTCTACTTCTTCTGCTTCACCCCCCTGACTTCACCTTCTCCTTCTCCTTCTTCTGCTTCTTCTGATTCACCCTCCTAACTTCACCTTCTCCTTCTCCTTCTTCTGCTTCTTCTGATTCACCCTCCTGACTTCACCTTCTCCTTCTCCTTCTTCTGCTTCTTCTGATTCACCCTCCAGACTTCACCTTCTCCTTCTCCTTCTTCTGCTTCTTCTGATTCACCCTCCAGACTTCACCTTCTCCTTCTCCTTCTTCTGCTTCTTCTGATTCACCCTCCAGACCTCACCTTCTCCTTCTCCTTCTTCTTCTTCTTCTGATTCACCCTCCAGACTTCATCTTCTCCTTCTCCTTCTTCTGCTTCTTCTGATTCACGCTCCAGACTTCATCTTCTACTTCTCCTTCTTCTGCTTCTTCTGATTCACCCTCCAGACTTCACCATCTCCGTCTCCTTCTTCTACTTCTTCTGATTCACCCTCCAGACTTCACCTTCTCCTTCTCCTTCTTCTCCTTCTTCTGATTCACCCTCCAGTCTTCACCTTCTTCTCCTTCTTCTGCTTCTTCTGCTTCACCCTCCAGACTTCACCTTCTCCTTCTCTTTCTTCTGCTTCTTCTGATTCACCCTCCAGACTTCACCTTCTCCTTCTCCTTCGTCTGATTCTTCAGATTCACCCTCCAGTCTTCACCTTCTCCTTCTCCTTCTTCTGCTTCTTCTGAGTCACCCTCCTGACTTCACCTTCTCCTTCTCCTTCTTCTACTTCTTCTGATTCACCCTCCTGACTTCACCTTCTCCTTCTCCTTCTTCTACTTCTTCTGCTTCACTCTCCAGACTTCACCTTCTCCTTCTCCTTCTTCTACTTCTTCTGATTCACCCTCCAGACTTCACCTTCTCCTTCTCCTTCTTCTGCTTCTTCTGATTCACCCTCCAGACTTCACCTTCTCCTTCTCCTTATTCTGCTTCTTCTGATTCACCCTCCAGACTTCACCTTCTCCTTCTCCTTCTTCTGCTTCTTCTGATTCACCCTCCAGACTTCATCTTCTCCTTCTCCTTCTTCTGCTTCTTCTGATTCACCCTCCTGACTTCACCTTCTCCTTCTCCTTCTTCTACTTCTTCTGATTCACCCTCCAGACTTCACCTTCTCCTTCTCCTTCTTCTGCTTCTTCTGCTTCACCCTCCAGACTTCACCTTCTCCTTCTCCTTCTTCTACTTCTTCTGTTTCACCCTCCAGACTTCACCTTCTCCTTCTCCTTCTTCTGCTTCTTCTGCTTCGCCCTCCAGACTTCACCTTCTCCTTCTCCTTCTTCTGCTTCTTCTGCTTCACCCTCCAGACTTCACCTTCTTCTTCTCCTTCTTCTGCTTCTTCTGATTCACCCTCCAGACTTCACCTTCTCCTTCTCCTTCTTCTACTTCTTCTGATTCACCCTCCAGACTTCACCTTCTCCTTCTCCTTCTTCTGCTTCTTCTGATTCACCCTCCAGACTTCACCTTCTCCTTCTCCTTATTCTGCTTCTTCTGATTCACCCTCCAGACTTCACCTTCTCCTTCTCCTTCTTCTGCTTCTTCTGATTCACCCTCCAGACTTCATCTTCTCCTTCTCCTTCTTCTGCTTCTTCTGATTCACCCTCCAGACTTCACCTTCTCCTTCTCCTTCTTCTACTTCTTCTGATTCACCTTCCAGACTTCACCTTCTCCTTCTCCTTCTTCTGCTTCTTCTGCTTCACCCTCCAGACTTCACCTTCTCCTTCTCCTTCTTCTACTTCTTCTGATTCACCCTCCAGACTTCACCTTCTCCTTCTCCTTCTTTTGCTTCTTCTGCTTCACCCTCCAGACTTCACCTTCTCCTTCTCCTTCTTCCACTTCTTCTGATTCACCCTCCAGACTTCACCTTCTCCTTCTCCTTCTTCTACATCTTCTGATTCACCCTCCGGACTTCACCTTCTCCTTTTCCTTCTTCTACTTCTTCTGATTCACCCTCCTGACTTCACCTTCTCCTTCTCCTTCTTCTGCTTCTTCTGCTTCACCCTCCAGACTTCACCTTCTCCTTCTCCTTCTTCTGCTTCACCCTCCAGACTTCACCTTCTCCTTCTCCTTCTTCTGCTTCTTCTGCTTCACCCTCCTTACTTCACCTTCTCCTTCTCCTTCTTCTACTTCTTCTGATTCACCCTCCAGACTTCACCTTCTCCTTCTCCTTCTTCTGCTTCTTCTGCTTCACCCTCCAGACTTCACCTTCTCCTTCTCCTTCTTCTGCTTCTTCTGCTTCACCCTCCAGATTTCACCTTCTCCTTCTCCTTCTTCTGCTTCTTCTGCTTCACCCTCCTGACTTCACCTTCTCCTTCTCCTTCTTCTACTTCTTCTGATTCACCCTCCAGACTTCACCTTCTCCTTCTCCTTCTTCTGCTTCTTCTGATTCACCCTCCAGACTTCACCTCCACCTTCTCCTTCTTCTGCTTCTTCTGCTTCACCCTCCAGACTTCACCTTCTCCTTCTCCTTCTTCTGCTTCTTCTGCTTCACCCTCCTTACTTCACCTTCTCCTTCTCCTTCTTCTACTTCTTCTGATTCACCCTCCAGACTTCACCTTCTCCTTCTCCTTCTTCTGCTTCTTCTGCTTCACCCTCCAGACTTCACCTTCTCCTTCTCCTTCTTCTGCTTCTTCTGCTTCGCCCTCCAGACTTCACCTTCTCCTTCTCCTTCTTCTACTTCTTCTGCTTCACCCTCCAGACTTCACCTTCTCCTTCTCCTTCTTCTACTTCTTCTGATTCACCCTCCAGACTTCACCTTCTCCTTCTCCTTCTTCTGCTTCTTCTGATTCACCCTCCAGACTTCACCTTCTCCTTCTCCTTATTCTGCTTCTTCTGATTCACCCTCCAGACTTCACCTTCTCCTTCTCCTTCTTCTACTTCTTCTGATTCATCCTCCAGACTACACCTTCTCCTTCTCCTTCTTCTACTTCTTCTGATTCACCCTCCAGACTTCACCTCCTCCTTCTCCTTCTTCTACTTCTTCTGATTCACAATCCAGACTTCACCTTCTCCTTCTCCTTCTTCTACTTCTTCTGCTTCTCCCTCCAGACTTCACCTTCTCCTTCTCCTTCTTCTGCTTCTTCTGATTCACCCTCCAGACTTCACCTTCTCCTTCTCCTTCTTCCACTTCTTCTGATTCACCCTCCAGACTTCACCTTCTCCTTCTCCTTCTTCTACTTCTTCTGATTCACCCTCCAGACTTCACCTTCTCCTTTTCCTTCTTCTACTTCTTCTGATTCACCCTCCTGACTTCACCTTCTCCTTCTCCTTCTTCCACTTCTTCTGATTCACCCTCCAGACTTCACCTTCTCCTTCTCCTTCTTCTGCTTCTTCTGCTTCACCCTCCAGACTTCTTCTTCTCCTTCTCCTTCTTCTGCTTCGTCTGCTTCGCCCTCCAGACTTCACCTTCTCCTTCTCCTTCTTCTACTTCTTCTGCTTCACCCCCCTGACTTCACCTTCTCCTTCTCCTTCTTCTGCTTCTTCTGATTCACCCTCCTAACTTCACCTTCTCCTTCTCCTTCTTCTGCTTCTTCTGATTCACCCTCCTGACTTCACCTTCTCCTTCTCCTTCTTCTGCTTCTTCTGATTCACCCTCCAGACTTCACCTTCTCCTTCTCCTTCTTCTGCTTCTTCTGATTCACCCTCCAGACTTCACCTTCTCCTTCTCCTTCTTCTGCTTCTTCTGATTCACCCTCCAGACCTCACCTTCTCCTTCTCCTTCTTCTTCTTCTTCTGATTCACCCTCCAGACTTCATCTTCTCCTTCTCCTTCTTCTGCTTCTTCTGATTCACGCTCCAGACTTCATCTTCTACTTCTCCTTCTTCTGCTTCTTCTGATTCACCCTCCAGACTTCACCATCTCCGTCTCCTTCTTCTACTTCTTCTGATTCACCCTCCAGACTTCACCTTCTCCTTCTCCTTCTTCTCCTTCTTCTGATTCACCCTCCAGTCTTCACCTTCTTCTCCTTCTTCTGCTTCTTCTGCTTCACCCTCCAGACTTCACCTTCTCCTTCTCTTTCTTCTGCTTCTTCTGATTCACCCTCCAGACTTCACCTTCTCCTTCTCCTTCGTCTGATTCTTCAGATTCACCCTCCAGTCTTCACCTTCTCCTTCTCCTTCTTCTGCTTCTTCTGAGTCACCCCTCCTGACTTCACCTTCTCCTTCTCCTTCTTCTACTTCTTCTGATTCACCCTCCTGACTTCACCTTCTCCTTCTCCTTCTTCTACTTCTTCTGCTTCACTCTCCAGACTTCACCTTCTCCTTCTCCTTCTTCTACTTCTTCTGATTCACCCTCCAGACTTCACCTTCTCCTTCTCCTTCTTCTGCTTCTTCTGATTCACCCTCCAGACTTCACCTTCTCCTTCTCCTTATTCTGCTTCTTCTGATTCACCCTCCAGACTTCACCTTCTCCTTCTCCTTCTTCTGCTTCTTCTGATTCACCCTCCAGACTTCATCTTCTCCTTCTCCTTCTTCTGCTTCTTCTGATTCACCCTCCTGACTTCACCTTCTCCTTCTCCTTCTTCTACTTCTTCTGATTCACCCTCCAGACTTCACCTTCTCCTTCTCCTTCTTCTGCTTCTTCTGCTTCACCCTCCAGACTTCACCTTCTCCTTCTCCTTCTTCTACTTCTTCTGTTTCACCCTCCAGACTTCACCTTCTCCTTCTCCTTCTTCTGCTTCTTCTGCTTCGCCCTCCAGACTTCACCTTCTCCTTCTCCTTCTTCTGCTTCTTCTGCTTCACCCTCCAGACTTCACCTTCTTCTTCTCCTTCTTCTGCTTCTTCTGATTCACCCTCCAGACTTCACCTTCTCCTTCTCCTTCTTCTACTTCTTCTGATTCACCCTCCAGACTTCACCTTCTCCTTCTCCTTCTTCTGCTTCTTCTGATTCACCCTCCAGACTTCACCTTCTCCTTCTCCTTATTCTGCTTCTTCTGATTCACCCTCCAGACTTCACCTTCTCCTTCTCCTTCTTCTGCTTCTTCTGATTCACCCTCCAGACTTCATCTTCTCCTTCTCCTTCTTCTGCTTCTTCTGATTCACCCTCCAGACTTCACCTTCTCCTTCTCCTTCTTCTACTTCTTCTGATTCACCTTCCAGACTTCACCTTCTCCTTCTCCTTCTTCTGCTTCTTCTGCTTCACCCTCCAGACTTCACCTTCTCCTTCTCCTTCTTCTACTTCTTCTGATTCACCCTCCAGACTTCACCTTCTCCTTCTCCTTCTTCTGCTTCTTCTGCTTCACCCTCCAGACTTCACCTTCTCCTTCTCCTTCTTCCACTTCTTCTGATTCACCCTCCAGACTTCACCTTCTCCTTCTCCTTCTTCTACATCTTCTGATTCACCCTCCGGACTTCACCTTCTCCTTTTCCTTCTTCTACTTCTTCTGATTCACCCTCCTGACTTCACCTTCTCCTTCTCCTTCTTCTGCTTCTTCTGCTTCACCCTCCAGACTTCACCTTCTCCTTCTCCTTCTTCTGCTTCACCCTCCAGACTTCACCTTCTCCTTCTCCTTCTTCTGCTTCTTCTGCTTCACCCTCCTTACTTCACCTTCTCCTTCTCCTTCTTCTACTTCTTCTGATTCACCCTCCAGACTTCACCTTCTCCTTCTCCTTCTTCTGCTTCTTCTGCTTCACCCTCCAGACTTCACCTTCTCCTTCTCCTTCTTCTGCTTCTTCTGCTTCACCCTCCAGATTTCACCTTCTCCTTCTCCTTCTTCTGCTTCTTCTGCTTCACCCTCCTGACTTCACCTTCTCCTTCTCCTTCTTCTACTTCTTCTGATTCACCCTCCAGACTTCACCTTCTCCTTCTCCTTCTTCTGCTTCTTCTGATTCACCCTCCAGACTTCACCTCCACCTTCTCCTTCTTCTGCTTCTTCTGCTTCACCCTCCAGACTTCACCTTCTCCTTCTCCTTCTTCTGCTTCTTCTGCTTCACCCTCCTTACTTCACCTTCTCCTTCTCCTTCTTCTACTTCTTCTGATTCACCCTCCAGACTTCACCTTCTCCTTCTCCTTCTTCTGCTTCTTCTGCTTCACCCTCCAGACTTCACCTTCTCCTTCTCCTTCTTCTGCTTCTTCTGCTTCGCCCTCCAGACTTCACCTTCTCCTTCTCCTTCTTCTACTTCTTCTGCTTCACCCTCCAGACTTCACCTTCTCCTTCTCCTTCTTCTACTTCTTCTGATTCACCCTCCAGACTTCACCTTCTCCTTCTCCTTCTTCTGCTTCTTCTGATTCACCCTCCAGACTTCACCTTCTCCTTCTCCTTATTCTGCTTCTTCTGATTCACCCTCCAGACTTCACCTTCTCCTTCTCCTTCTTCTACTTCTTCTGATTCATCCTCCAGACTACACCTTCTCCTTCTCCTTCTTCTACTTCTTCTGATTCACCCTCCAGACTTCACCTCCTCCTTCTCCTTCTTCTACTTCTTCTGATTCACAATCCAGACTTCACCTTCTCCTTCTCCTTCTTCTACTTCTTCTGCTTCTCCCTCCAGACTTCACCTTCTCCTTCTCCTTCTTCTGCTTCTTCTGATTCACCCTCCAGACTTCACCTTCTCCTTCTCCTTCTTCCACTTCTTCTGATTCACCCTCCAGACTTCACCTTCTCCTTCTCCTTCTTCTACTTCTTCTGATTCACCCTCCAGACTTCACCTTCTCCTTTTCCTTCTTCTACTTCTTCTGATTCACCCTCCTGACTTCACCTTCTCCTTCTCCTTCTTCCACTTCTTCTGATTCACCCTCCAGACTTCACCTTCTCCTTCTCCTTCTTCTGCTTCTTCTGCTTCACCCTCCAGACTTCTTCTTCTCCTTCTCCTTCTTCTGCTTCGTCTGCTTCGCCCTCCAGACTTCACCTTCTCCTTCTCCTTCTTCTACTTCTTCTGCTTCACCCCCCTGACTTCACCTTCTCCTTCTCCTTCTTCTGCTTCTTCTGATTCACCCTCCTAACTTCACCTTCTCCTTCTCCTTCTTCTGCTTCTTCTGATTCACCCTCCTGACTTCACCTTCTCCTTCTCCTTCTTCTGCTTCTTCTGATTCACCCTCCAGACTTCACCTTCTCCTTCTCCTTCTTCTGCTTCTTCTGATTCACCCTCCAGACTTCACCTTCTCCTTCTCCTTCTTCTGCTTCTTCTGATTCACCCTCCAGACCTCACCTTCTCCTTCTCCTTCTTCTTCTTCTTCTGATTCACCCTCCAGACTTCATCTTCTCCTTCTCCTTCTTCTGCTTCTTCTGATTCACGCTCCAGACTTCATCTTCTACTTCTCCTTCTTCTGCTTCTTCTGATTCACCCTCCAGACTTCACCATCTCCGTCTCCTTCTTCTACTTCTTCTGATTCACCCTCCAGACTTCACCTTCTCCTTCTCCTTCTTCTCCTTCTTCTGATTCACCCTCCAGTCTTCACCTTCTTCTCCTTCTTCTGCTTCTTCTGCTTCACCCTCCAGACTTCACCTTCTCCTTCTCTTTCTTCTGCTTCTTCTGATTCACCCTCCAGACTTCACCTTCTCCTTCTCCTTCGTCTGATTCTTCAGATTCACCCTCCAGTCTTCACCTTCTCCTTCTCCTTCTTCTGCTTCTTCTGATTCACCCTCCTGACTTCACCTTCTCCTTCTCCTTCTTCTACTTCTTCTGATTCACCCTCCTGACTTCACCTTCTCCTTCTCCTTCTTCTACTTCTTCTGCTTCACTCTCCAGACTTCACCTTCTCCTTCTCCTTCTTCTACTTCTTCTGATTCACCCTCCAGACTTCACCTTCTCCTTCTCCTTCTTCTGCTTCTTCTGATTCACCCTCCAGACTTCACCTTCTCCTTCTCCTTATTCTGCTTCTTCTGATTCACCCTCCAGACTTCACCTTCTCCTTCTCCTTCTTCTGCTTCTTCTGATTCACCCTCCAGACTTCATCTTCTCCTTCTCCTTCTTCTGCTTCTTCTGATTCACCCTCCTGACTTCACCTTCTCCTTCTCCTTCTTCTACTTCTTCTGATTCACCCTCCAGACTTCACCTTCTCCTTCTCCTTCTTCTGCTTCTTCTGCTTCACCCTCCAGACTTCACCTTCTCCTTCTCCTTCTTCTACTTCTTCTGTTTCACCCTCCAGACTTCACCTTCTCCTTCTCCTTCTTCTGCTTCTTCTGCTTCACCCTCCAGACTTCACCTTCTCCTTCTCCTTCTTCCACTTCTTCTGATTCACCCTCCAGACTTCACCTTCTCCTTCTCCTTCTTCTACTTCTTCTGATTCACCCTCCAGACTTCACCTTCTCCTTTTCCTTCTTCTACTTCTTCTGATTCACCCTCCTGACTTCACCTTGTCCTTCTCCTTCTTCTGCTTCTTCTGCTTCACCCTCCAGACTTCACCTTCTCCTTCTCCTTCTTCTGCTTCACCCTCCAGACTTCACCTTCTCCTTCTCCTTCTTCTGCTTCTTCTGCTTCACCCTCCTTACTTCACCTTCTCCTTCTCCTTCTTCTACTTCTTCTGATTCACCCTCCAGACTTCACCTTCTCCTTTTCCTTCTTCTGCTTCTTCTGCTTCACCCTCCAGACTTCACCTTCTCCTTCTGCTTCTTCTGCTTCATCTGCTTCACCCTCCAGATTTCACCTTCTCCTTCTCCTTCTTCTGCTTCTTCTGCTTCACCCTCCAGACTTCACCTTCTTCTTCTCCTTCTTCTGCTTCTTCTGATTCACCCTCCAGACTTCACCTTCTCCTTCTCCTTCTTCTACTTCTTCTGATTCACCCTCCAGACTTCACCTTCTCCTTCTCCTTCTTCTGCTTCTTCTGATTCACCCTCCAGACTTCACCTTCTCCTTCTCCTTATTCTGCTTCTTCTGATTCACCCTCCAGACTTCACCTTCTCCTTCTCCTTCTTCTGCTTCTTCTGATTCACCCTCCAGACTTCATCTTCTCCTTCTCCTTCTTCTGCTTCTTCTGATTCACCCTCCAGACTTCACCTTCTCCTTCTCCTTCTTCTACTTCTTCTGATTCACCTTCCAGACTTCACCTTCTCCTTCTCCTTCTTCTGCTTCTTCTGCTTCACCCTCCAGACTTCACCTTCTCCTTCTCCTTCTTCTACTTCTTCTGATTCACCCTCCAGACTTCACCTTCTCCTTCTCCTTCTTCTGCTTCTTCTGCTTCACCCTCCAGACTTCACCTTCTCCTTCTCCTTCTTCCACTTCTTCTGATTCACCCTCCAGACTTCACCTTCTCCTTCTCCTTCTTCTACATCTTCTGATTCACCCTCCGGACTTCACCTTCTCCTTTTCCTTCTTCTACTTCTTCTGATTCACCCTCCTGACTTCACCTTCTCCTTCTCCTTCTTCTGCTTCTTCTGCTTCACCCTCCAGACTTCACCTTCTCCTTCTCCTTCTTCTGCTTCACCCTCCAGACTTCACCTTCTCCTTCTCCTTCTTCTGCTTCTTCTGCTTCACCCTCCTTACTTCACCTTCTCCTTCTCCTTCTTCTACTTCTTCTGATTCACCCTCCAGACTTCACCTTCTCCTTCTCCTTCTTCTGCTTCTTCTGCTTCACCCTCCAGACTTCACCTTCTCCTTCTCCTTCTTCTGCTTCTTCTGCTTCACCCTCCAGATTTCACCTTCTCCTTCTCCTTCTTCTGCTTCTTCTGCTTCACCCTCCTGACTTCACCTTCTCCTTCTCCTTCTTCTACTTCTTCTGATTCACCCTCCAGACTTCACCTTCTCCTTCTCCTTCTTCTGCTTCTTCTGATTCACCCTCCAGACTTCACCTCCTCCTTCTCCTTCTTCTGCTTCTTCTGCTTCACCCTCCAGACTTCACCTTCTCCTTCTCCTTCTTCTGCTTCTTCTGCTTCACCCTCCTTACTTCACCTTCTCCTTCTCCTTCTTCTACTTCTTCTGATTCACCCTCCAGACTTCACCTTCTCCTTCTCCTTCTTCTGCTTCTTCTGCTTCACCCTCCAGACTTCACCTTCTCCTTCTCCTTCTTCTGCTTCTTCTGCTTCGCCCTCCAGACTTCACCTTCTCCTTCTCCTTCTTCTACTTCTTCTGCTTCACCCTCCAGACTTCACCTTCTCCTTCTCCTTCTTCTACTTCTTCTGATTCACCCTCCAGACTTCACCTTCTCCTTCTCCTTCTTCTGCTTCTTCTGATTCACCCTCCAGACTTCACCTTCTCCTTCTCCTTATTCTGCTTCTTCTGATTCACCCTCCAGACTTCACCTTCTCCTTCTCCTTCTTCTACTTCTTCTGATTCATCCTCCAGACTACACCTT
Organism: Somniosus microcephalus; assembly: GCF_052327205.1. Taxonomy (NCBI): domain Eukaryota; kingdom Metazoa; phylum Chordata; class Chondrichthyes; order Squaliformes; family Somniosidae; genus Somniosus; species Somniosus microcephalus. The sequence goes on along the minus strand of NW_028225278.1, from coordinate 342,770 downwards.
CTCCTTCTCCTTCTTCTACTTCTTCTGATTCACCCTCCAGACTTCACCTCCTCCTTCTCCTTCTTCTACTTCTTCTGATTCACAATCCAGACTTCACCTTCTCCTTCTCCTTCTTCTACTTCTTCTGCTTCTCCCTCCAGACTTCACCTTCTCCTTCTCCTTCTTCTGCTTCTTCTGATTCACCCTCCAGACTTCACCTTCTTCTTCTCCTTCTTCCACTTCTTCTGATTCACCCTCCAGACTTCACCTTCTCCTTCTCCTTCTTCTACTTCTTCTGATTCACCCTCCAGACTTCACCTTCTCCTTTTCCTTCTTCTACTTCTTCTGATTCACCCTCCTGACTTCACCTTCTCCTTCTCCTTCTTTCTCTTCTTCTGATTCACCCTCCAGACTTCACCTTCTCCTTCTCCTTCTTCTGCTTCTTCTGCTTCACCCTCCAGACTTCTCCTTCTCCTTCTCCTTCTTCTGCTTCGTCTGCTTCGCCCTCCAGACTTCACCTTCTCCTTCTCCTTCTTCTACTTCTTCTGCTTCACCCCCCTGACTTCACCTTCTCCTTCTCCTTCTTCTGCTTCTTCTGATTCACCCTCCTAACTTCACCTTCTCCTTCTCCTTCTTCTGCTTCTTCTGATTCACCCTCCTGACTTCACCTTCTCCTTCTCCTTCTTCTGCTTCTTCTGATTCACCCTCCAGACTTCACCTTCTCCTTCTCCTTCTTCTGCTTCTTCTGATTCACCCTCCAGACTTCACCTTCTCCTTCTCCTTCTTCTGCTTCTTCTGATTCACCCTCCAGACCTCACCTTCTCCTTCTCCTTCTTCTTCTTCTTCTGATTCACCCTCCAGACTTCATCTTCTCCTTCTCCTTCTTCTGCTTCTTCTGATTCACGCTCCAGACTTCATCTTCTACTTCTCCTTCTTCTGCTTCTTCTGATTCACCCTCCAGACTTCACCATCTCCGTCTCCTTCTTCTACTTCTTCTGATTCACCCTCCAGACTTCACCTTCTCCTTCTCCTTCTTCTCCTTCTTCTGATTCACCCTCCAGTCTTCACCTTCTTCTCCTTCTTCTGCTTCTTCTGCTTCACCCTCCAGACTTCACCTTCTCCTTCTCTTTCTTCTGCTTCTTCTGATTCACCCTCCAGACTTCACCTTCTCCTTCTCCTTCGTCTGATTCTTCAGATTCACCCTCCAGTCTTCACCTTCTCCTTCTCCTTCTTCTGCTTCTTCTGAGTCACCCTCCTGACTTCACCTTCTCCTTCTCCTTCTTCTACTTCTTCTGATTCACCCTCCTGACTTCACCTTCTCCTTCTCCTTCTTCTACTTCTTCTGCTTCACTCTCCAGACTTCACCTTCTCCTTCTCCTTCTTCTACTTCTTCTGATTCACCCTCCAGACTTCACCTTCTCCTTCTCCTTCTTCTGCTTCTTCTGATTCACCCTCCAGACTTCACCTTCTCCTTCTCCTTATTCTGCTTCTTCTGATTCACCCTCCAGACTTCACCTTCTCCTTCTCCTTCTTCTGCTTCTTCTGATTCACCCTCCAGACTTCATCTTCTCCTTCTCCTTCTTCTGCTTCTTCTGATTCACCCTCCTGACTTCACCTTCTCCTTCTCCTTCTTCTACTTCTTCTGATTCACCCTCCAGACTTCACCTTCTCCTTCTCCTTCTTCTGCTTCTTCTGCTTCACCCTCCAGACTTCACCTTCTCCTTCTCCTTCTTCTACTTCTTCTGTTTCACCCTCCAGACTTCACCTTCTCCTTCTCCTTCTTCTGCTTCTTCTGCTTCGCCCTCCAGACTTCACCTTCTCCTTCTCCTTCTTCTGCTTCTTCTGCTTCACCCTCCAGACTTCACCTTCTTCTTCTCCTTCTTCTGCTTCTTCTGATTCACCCTCCAGACTTCACCTTCTCCTTCTCCTTCTTCTACTTCTTCTGATTCACCCTCCAGACTTCACCTTCTCCTTCTCCTTCTTCTGCTTCTTCTGATTCACCCTCCAGACTTCACCTTCTCCTTCTCCTTATTCTGCTTCTTCTGATTCACCCTCCAGACTTCACCTTCTCCTTCTCCTTCTTCTGCTTCTTCTGATTCACCCTCCAGACTTCATCTTCTCCTTCTCCTTCTTCTGCTTCTTCTGATTCACCCTCCAGACTTCACCTTCTCCTTCTCCTTCTTCTACTTCTTCTGATTCACCTTCCAGACTTCACCTTCTCCTTCTCCTTCTTCTGCTTCTTCTGCTTCACCCTCCAGACTTCACCTTCTCCTTCTCCTTCTTCTACTTCTTCTGATTCACCCTCCAGACTTCACCTTCTCCTTCTCCTTCTTCTGCTTCTTCTGCTTCACCCTCCAGACTTCACCTTCTCCTTCTCCTTCTTCCACTTCTTCTGATTCACCCTCCAGACTTCACCTTCTCCTTCTCCTTCTTCTACATCTTCTGATTCACCCTCCGGACTTCACCTTCTCCTTTTCCTTCTTCTACTTCTTCTGATTCACCCTCCTGACTTCACCTTCTCCTTCTCCTTCTTCTGCTTCTTCTGCTTCACCCTCCAGACTTCACCTTCTCCTTCTCCTTCTTCTGCTTCACCCTCCAGACTTCACCTTCTCCTTCTCCTTCTTCTGCTTCTTCTGCTTCACCCTCCTTACTTCACCTTCTCCTTCTCCTTCTTCTACTTCTTCTGATTCACCCTCCAGACTTCACCTTCTCCTTCTCCTTCTTCTGCTTCTTCTGCTTCACCCTCCAGACTTCACCTTCTCCTTCTCCTTCTTCTGCTTCTTCTGCTTCACCCTCCAGATTTCACCTTCTCCTTCTCCTTCTTCTGCTTCTTCTGCTTCACCCTCCTGACTTCACCTTCTCCTTCTCCTTCTTCTACTTCTTCTGATTCACCCTCCAGACTTCACCTTCTCCTTCTCCTTCTTCTGCTTCTTCTGATTCACCCTCCAGACTTCACCTCCACGTTCTCCTTCTTCTGCTTCTTCTGCTTCACCCTCCAGACTTCACCTTCTCCTTCTCCTTCTTCTGCTTCTTCTGCTTCACCCTCCTTACTTCACCTTCTCCTTCTCCTTCTTCTACTTCTTCTGATTCACCCTCCAGACTTCACCTTCTCCTTCTCCTTCTTCTGCTTCTTCTGCTTCACCCTCCAGACTTCACCTTCTCCTTCTCCTTCTTCTGCTTCTTCTGCTTCGCCCTCCAGACTTCACCTTCTCCTTCTCCTTCTTCTACTTCTTCTGCTTCACCCTCCAGACTTCACCTTCTCCTTCTCCTTCTTCTACTTCTTCTGATTCACCCTCCAGACTTCACCTTCTCCTTCTCCTTCTTCTGCTTCTTCTGATTCACCCTCCAGACTTCACCTTCTCCTTCTCCTTATTCTGCTTCTTCTGATTCACCCTCCAGACTTCACCTTCTCCTTCTCCTTCTTCTACTTCTTCTGATTCATCCTCCAGACTACACCTTCTCCTTCTCCTTCTTCTACTTCTTCTGATTCACCCTCCAGACTTCACCTCCTCCTTCTCCTTCTTCTACTTCTTCTGATTCACAATCCAGACTTCACCTTCTCCTTCTCCTTCTTCTACTTCTTCTGCTTCTCCCTCCAGACTTCACCTTCTCCTTCTCCTTCTTCTGCTTCTTCTGATTCACCCTCCAGACTTCACCTTCTCCTTCTCCTTCTTCCACTTCTTCTGATTCACCCTCCAGACTTCACCTTCTCCTTCTCCTTCTTCTACTTCTTCTGATTCACCCTCCAGACTTCACCTTCTCCTTTTCCTTCTTCTACTTCTTCTGATTCACCCTCCTGACTTCACCTTCTCCTTCTCCTTCTTCCACTTCTTCTGATTCACCCTCCAGACTTCACCTTCTCCTTCTCCTTCTTCTGCTTCTTCTGCTTCACCCTCCAGACTTCTTCTTCTCCTTCTCCTTCTTCTGCTTCGTCTGCTTCGCCCTCCAGACTTCACCTTCTCCTTCTCCTTCTTCTACTTCTTCTGCTTCACCCCCCTGACTTCACCTTCTCCTTCTCCTTCTTCTGCTTCTTCTGATTCACCCTCCTAACTTCACCTTCTCCTTCTCCTTCTTCTGCTTCTTCTGATTCACCCTCCTGACTTCACCTTCTCCTTCTCCTTCTTCTGCTTCTTCTGATTCACCCTCCAGACTTCACCTTCTCCTTCTCCTTCTTCTGCTTCTTCTGATTCACCCTCCAGACTTCACCTTCTCCTTCTCCTTCTTCTGCTTCTTCTGATTCACCCTCCAGACCTCACCTTCTCCTTCTCCTTCTTCTTCTTCTTCTGATTCACCCTCCAGACTTCATCTTCTCCTTCTCCTTCTTCTGCTTCTTCTGATTCACGCTCCAGACTTCATCTTCTACTTCTCCTTCTTCTGCTTCTTCTGATTCACCCTCCAGACTTCACCATCTCCGTCTCCTTCTTCTACTTCTTCTGATTCACCCTCCAGACTTCACCTTCTCCTTCTCCTTCTTCTCCTTCTTCTGATTCACCCTCCAGTCTTCACCTTCTTCTCCTTCTTCTGCTTCTTCTGCTTCACCCTCCAGACTTCACCTTCTCCTTCTCTTTCTTCTGCTTCTTCTGATTCACCCTCCAGACTTCACCTTCTCCTTCTCCTTCGTCTGATTCTTCAGATTCACCCTCCAGTCTTCACCTTCTCCTTCTCCTTCATCTGCTTCTTCTGATTCACCCTCCTGACTTCACCTTCTCCTTCTCCTTCTTCTACTTCTTCTGATTCACCCTCCTGACTTCACCTTCTCCTTCTCCTTCTTCTACTTCTTCTGCTTCACTCTCCAGACTTCACTTCTCCTTCTCCTTCTTCTACTTCTTCTGATTCACCCTCCAGACTTCACCTTCTCCTTCTCCTTCTTCTGCTTCTTCTGATTCACCCTCCAGACTTCACCTTCTCCTTCTCCTTATTCTGCTTCTTCTGATTCACCCTCCAGACTTCACCTTCTCCTTCTCCTTCTTCTGCTTCTTCTGATTCACCCTCCAGACTTCATCTTCTCCTTCTCCTTCTTCTTCTTCTTCTGATTCACCCTCCTGACTTCACCTTCTCCTTCTCCTTCTTCTACTTCTTCTGATTCACCCTCCAGACTTCACCTTCTCCTTCTCCTTCTTCTGCTTCTTCTGCTTCACCCTCCAGACTTCACCTTCTCCTTCTCCTTCTTCTACTTCTTCTGTTTCACCCTCCAGACTTCACCTTCTCCTTCTCCTTCTTCTGCTTCTTCTGCTTCACCCTCCAGACTTCACCTTCTCCTTCTCCTTCTTCCACTTCTTCTGATTCACCCTCCAGACTTCACCTTCTCCTTCTCCTTCTTCTACTTCTTCTGATTCACCCTCCAGACTTCACCTTCTCCTTTTCCTTCTTCTACTTCTTCTGATTCACCCTCCTGACTTCACCTTGTCCTTCTCCTTCTTCTGCTTCTTCTGCTTCACCCTCCAGACTTCACCTTCTCCTTCTCCTTCTTCTGCTTCACCCTCCAGACTTCACCTTCTCCTTCTCCTTCTTCTGCTTCTTCTGCTTCACCCTCCTTACTTCACCTTCTCCTTCTCCTTCTTCTACTTCTTCTGATTCACCCTCCAGACTTCACCTTCTCCTTTTCCTTCTTCTGCTTCTTCTGCTTCACCCTCCAGACTTCACCTTCTCCTTCTGCTTCTTCTGCTTCATCTGCTTCACCCTCCAGATTTCACCTTCTCCTTCTCCTTCTTCTGCTTCTTCTGCTTCACCCTCCAGACTTCACCTTCTTCTTCTCCTTCTTCTGCTTCTTCTGATTCACCCTCCAGACTTCACCTTCTCCTTCTCCTTCTTCTACTTCTTCTGATTCACCCTCCAGACTTCACCTTCTCCTTCTCCTTCTTCTGCTTCTTCTGATTCACCCTCCAGACTTCACCTTCTCCTTCTCCTTATTCTGCTTCTTCTGATTCACCCTCCAGACTTCACCTTCTCCTTCTCCTTCTTCTGCTTCTTCTGATTCACCCTCCAGACTTCATCTTCTCCTTCTCCTTCTTCTGCTTCTTCTGATTCACCCTCCAGACTTCACCTTCTCCTTCTCCTTCTTCTACTTCTTCTGATTCACCTTCCAGACTTCACCTTCTCCTTCTCCTTCTTCTGCTTCTTCTGCTTCACCCTCCAGACTTCACCTTCTCCTTCTCCTTCTTCTACTTCTTCTGATTCACCCTCCAGACTTCACCTTCTCCTTCTCCTTCTTCTGCTTCTTCTGCTTCACCCTCCAGACTTCACCTTCTCCTTCTCCTTCTTCCACTTCTTCTGATTCACCCTCCAGACTTCACCTTCTCCTTCTCCTTCTTCTACATCTTCTGATTCACCCTCCGGACTTCACCTTCTCCTTTTCCTTCTTCTACTTCTTCTGATTCACCCTCCTGACTTCACCTTATCCTTCTCCTTCTTCTGCTTCTTCTGCTTCACCCTCCAGACTTCACCTTCTCCTTCTCCTTCTTCTGCTTCACCCTCCAGACTTCACCTTCTCCTTCTCCTTCTTCTGCTTCTTCTGCTTCACCCTCCTTACTTCACCTTCTCCTTCTCCTTCTTCTACTTCTTCTGATTCACCCTCCAGACTTCACCTTCTCCTTCTCCTTCTTCTGCTTCTTCTGCTTCACCCTCCAGACTTCACCTTCTCCTTCTCCTTCTTCTGCTTCTTCTGCTTCACCCTCCAGATTTCACCTTCTCCTTCTCCTTCTTCTGCTTCTTCTGCTTCACCCTCCTGACTTCACCTTCTCCTTCTCCTTCTTCTACTTCTTCTGATTCACCCTCCAGACTTCACCTTCTCCTTCTCCTTCTTCTGCTTCTTCTGATTCACCCTCCAGACTTCACCTCCTCCTTCTCCTTCTTCTGCTTCTTCTGCTTCACCCTCCAGACTTCACCTTCTCCTTCTCCTTCTTCTACTTCTTCTGATTCACCCTCCAGACTTCACCTTCTCCTTCTCCTTCTTCTGCTTCTTCTGCTTCACCCTCCAGACTTCACCTTCTCCTTCTCCTTCTTCTGCTTCTTCTGCTTCGCCCTCCAGACTTCACCTTCTCCTTCTCCTTCTTCTACTTCTTCTGCTTCACCCTCCAGACTTCACCTTCTCCTTCTCCTTCTTCTACTTCTTCTGATTCACCCTCCAGACTTCACCTTCTCCTTCTCCTTCTTCTGCTTCTTCTGATTCACCCTCCAGACTTCACCTTCTCCTTCTCCTTATTCTGCTTCTTCTGATTCACCCTCCAGACTTCACCTTCTCCTTCTCCTTCTTCTACTTCTTCTGATTCATCCTCCAGACTACACCTTCTCCTTCTCCTTCTTCTACTTCTTCTGATTCACCCTCCAGACTTCACCTCCTCCTTCTCCTTCTTCTACTTCTTCTGATTCACAATCCAGACTTCACCTTCTCCTTCTCCTTCTTCTACTTCTTCTGCTTCTCCCTCCAGACTTCACCTTCTCCTTCTCCTTCTTCTGCTTCTTCTGATTCACCCTCCAGACTTCACCTTCTCCTTCTCCTTCTTCCACTTCTTCTGATTCACCCTCCAGACTTCACCTTCTCCTTCTCCTTCTTCTACTTCTTCTGATTCACCCTCCAGACTTCACCTTCTCCTTTTCCTTCTTCTACTTCTTCTGATTCACCCTCCTGACTTCACCTTCTCCTTCTCCTTCTTCCACTTCTTCTGATTCACCCTCCAGACTTCACCTTCTCCTTCTCCTTCTTCTGCTTCTTCTGCTTCACCCTCCAGACTTCTCCTTCTCCTTCTCCTTCTTCTGCTTCGTCTGCTTCGCCCTCCAGACTTCACCTTCTCCTTCTCCTTCTTCTACTTCTTCTGCTTCACCCCCCTGACTTCACCTTCTCCTTCTCCTTCTTCTGCTTCTTCTGATTCACCCTCCTAACTTCACCTTCTCCTTCTCCTTCTTCTGCTTCTTCTGATTCACCCTCCTGACTTCACCTTCTCCTTCTACTTCTTCTACTTCTTCTGATTCACCCTCCTGACTTCACCTTCTCCTTCTCCTTCTTCCACTTCTTCTGATTCACCCTCCAGACTTCACCTTCTCCTTCTCCTTCTTCTGCTTCTTCTGCTTCACCCTCCAGACTTCTCCTTCTCCTTCTCCTTCTTCTGCTTCGTCTGCTTCGCCCTCCAGACTTCACCTTCTCCTTCTCCTTCTTCTACTTCTTCTGCTTCACCCCCCTGACTTCACCTTCTCCTTCTCCTTCTTCTGCTTCTTCTGATTCACCCTCCTAACTTCACCTTCTCCTTCTCCTTCTTCTGCTTCTTCTGATTCACCCTCCTGACTTCACCTTCTCCTTCTCCTTCTTCTGCTTCTTCTGATTCACCCTCCAGACTTCACCTTCTCCTTCTCCTTCTTCTGCTTCTTCTGATTCACCCTCCAGACTTCACCTTCTCCTTCTCCTTCTTCTGCTTCTTCTGATTCACCCTCCAGACCTCACCTTCTCCTTCTCCTTCTTCTTCTTCTTCTGATTCACCCTCCAGACTTCATCTTCTCCTTCTCCTTCTTCTGCTTCTTCTGATTCACGCTCCAGACTTCATCTTCTACTTCTGCTTCTTCTGCTTCTTCTGATTCACCCTCCAGACTTCACCATCTCCGTCTCCTTCTTCTACTTCTTCTGATTCACCCTCCAGACTTCACCTTCTCCTTCTCCTTCTTCTCCTTCTTCTGATTCACCCTCCAGTCTTCACCTTCTTCTCCTTCTTCTGCTTCTTCTGCTTCACCCTCCAGACTTCACCTTCTCCTTCTCTTTCTTCTGCTTCTTCTGATTCACCCTCCAGACTTCACCTTCTCCTTCTCCTTCGTCTGATTCTTCAGATTCACCCTCCAGTCTTCACCTTCTCCTTCTCCTTCTTCTGCTTCTTCTGATTCACCCTCCTGACTTCACCTTCTCCTTCTCCTTCTTCTACTTCTTCTGATTCACCCTCCTGACTTCACCTTCTCCTTCTCCTTCTTCTACTTCTTCTGCTTCACTCTCCAGACTTCACCTTCTCCTTCTCCTTCTTCTACTTCTTCTGATTCACCCTCCAGACTTCACCTTCTCCTTCTCCTTCTTCTGCTTCTTCTGATTCACCCTCCAGACTTCACCTTCTCCTTCTCCTTATTCTGCTTCTTCTGATTCACCCTCCAGACTTCACCTTCTCCTTCTCCTTCTTCTGCTTCTTCTGATTCACCCTCCAGACTTCATCTTCTCCTTCTCCTTCTTCTGCTTCTTCTGATTCACCCTCCTGACTTCACCTTCTCCTTCTCCTTCTTCTACTTCTTCTGATTCACCCTCCAGACTTCACCTTCTCCTTCTCCTTCTTCTGCTTCTTCTGCTTCACCCTCCAGACTTCACCTTCTCCTTCTCCTTCTTCTACTTCTTCTGTTTCACCCTCCAGACTTCACCTTCTCCTTCTCCTTCTTCTGCTTCTTCTGCTTCACCCTCCGGACTTCATCTTCTCCTTCTCCTTCTTCCACTTCTTCTGATTCACCCTCCAGACTTCACCTTCTCCTTCTCCTTCTTCTACTTCTTCTGATTCACCCTCCAGACTTCACCTTCTCCTTTTCCTTCTTCTACTTCTTCTGATTCACCCTCCTGACTTCACCTTGTCCTTCTCCTTCTTCTGCTTCTTCTGCTTCACCCTCCAGACTTCACCTTCTCCTTCTCCTTCTTCTGCTTCACCCTCCAGACTTCACCTTCTCCTTCTCCTTCTTCTGCTTCTTCTGCTTCACCCTCCTTACTTCACCTTCTCCTTCTCCTTCTTCTACTTCTTCTGATTCACCCTCCAGACTTCACCTTCTCCTTTTCCTTCTTCTGCTTCTTCTGCTTCACCCTCCAGACTTCACCTTCTCCTTCTCCTTCTTCTGCTTCTTCTGCTTCACCCTCCAGATTTCACCTTCTCCTTCTCCTTCTTCTGCTTCTTCTGCTTCACCCTCCTGACTTCACCTTCTCCTTCTCCTTCTTCTACTTCTTCTGATTCACCCTCCAGACTTCACCTTCTCCTTCTCCTTCTTCTGCTTCTTCTGCTTCACCCTTAGGACTTCACCTTCTCCTTCTCCTTCTTCTGCTTCTTCTGCTGCACCCTCCAGACTTCACCGCCTCCATCTCCTTCTTCTGCTTCTTCTGCTTCACCCTCCTGACTTCACCTTCTCCTTCTCCTTCTTCTGCTTCTTCTGCTTTACCCTCCTGACTTCACCTTCTCCTTCTCCTTCTTCTACTTCTTCTGCTTCACCCCCCTGACCTCAACTTCTCCTTCTCCTTCTTCTGCTTCTTCTGATTCACCCTCCTAACTTCACCTTCTCCTTCTCCTTCTTCTGCTTCTTCTGATTCACCCTCCTGACTTCACCTTCTCCTTCTCCTTCTTCTGCTTCTTCTGATTCACCCTCCAGACTTCACCTTCTCCTTCTCCTGCTTCTGCTTCTTCTGATTCACCCTCCAGAATTCACCTTCTCCTTCTCCTTCTTCTGCTTCTTCTGATTCACCCTCCAGACCTCACCTTCTCCTTCTCCTTCTTCTACTTCTTCTGATTCACCCTCCAGACTTCATCCTCTCCTTCTCCTTCTTCTGCTTCTTCTGATTCACGCTCCAGACTTCATCTTCTACTTCTCCTTCTTCTGCTTCTTCTGATTCACCCTCCAGACTTCACCTTCTCCTTCTCCTTCTTCTACTTCTTCTGATTCACCCTCCAGACTTCACCTTCTCCTTCTCCTTCTTCTACTTCTTCTGATTCACCCTCCAATCTTCACCTTCTCCTTCTCCTTCTTCTGCTTCTTCTGCTTCACCCTCCAGACTTCACCTTCTCCTTCTCTTTCTTCTGCTTCTTCTGATTCACCCTCCAGACTTCACCTTCTCCTTCTCCTTCGTCTGATTCTTCTGATTCACACTCCAGAATTCACCTTCTCCTTCTCCTTCTTCTGCTTCTTCTGATTCACCCTCCTGACTTCACCTTCTCCTTCTCCTTCTTCTACTTCTTCTGATTCACCCTCCTGACTTCACCTTCTCCTTCTCCTTCTTCTACTTCTTCTGCTTCACCCTCCAGACTTCACCTTCTCCTTCTCCTTCTTCTACTTCTTCTGATTCACCCTCCAGACTTCACCTTCTCCTTCTCCTTCTTCTGCATCTTCTGATTCACCCTCCAGACTTCACATTCTCCTTCTCCTTATTCTGCTTCTTCCGATTCACCCTCCAGACTTCACCTTCTCCTTCTCCTTCTTCTGCTTTTCTGATTCACCCTCCAGACTTCACCTTCTCCTTCTCCTTCTTCTGCTTCTGCTGATTCACCCTCCAGACTTCACCTTCTCCTTCTCCTTCTTCTACTTCTTCTGATTCACCCTCCTGACTTCACCTTGTCCTTCTCCTTCTTCTGCTTCTTCTGCTTCACCCTCCAGACTTCACCTTCTCCTTCTCCTTCTTCTGCTTCACCCTCCAGACTTCACCTTCTCCTTCTCCTTCTTCTGCTTCTTCTGCTTCACCCTCCTTACTTCACCTTCTCCTTCTCCTTCTTCTACTTCTTCTGATTCACCCTCCAGACTTCACCTTCTCCTTTTCCTTCTTCTGCTTCTTCTGCTTCACCCTCCAGACTTCACCTTCTCCTTCTCCTTCTTCTGCTTCTTCTGCTTCACCCTCCAGATTTCACCTTCTCCTTCTCCTTCTTCTGCTTCTTCTGCTTCACCCTCCTGACTTCACCTTCTCCTTCTCCTTCTTCTACTTCTTCTGATTCACCCTCCAGACTTCACCTTCTCCTTCTCCTTCTTCTGCTTCTTCTGCTTCACCCTTAGGACTTCACCTTCTCCTTCTCCTTCTTCTGCTTCTTCTGCTGCACCCTCCAGACTTCACCGCCTCCATCTCCTTCTTCTGCTTCTTCTGCTTCACCCTCCTGACTTCACCTTCTCCTTCTCCTTCTTCTGCTTCTTCTGCTTTACCCTCCTGACTTCACCTTCTCCTTCTCCTTCTTCTACTTCTTCTGCTTCACCCCCCTGACCTCAACTTCTCCTTCTCCTTCTTCTGCTTCTTCTGATTCACCCTCCTAACTTCACCTTCTCCTTCTCCTTCTTCTGCTTCTTCTGATTCACCCTCCTGACTTCACCTTCTCCTTCTCCTTCTTCTGCTTCTTCTGATTCACCCTCCAGACTTCACCTTCTCCTTCTCCTGCTTCTGCTTCTTCTGATTCACCCTCCAGAATTCACCTTCTCCTTCTCCTTCTTCTGCTTCTTCTGATTCACCCTCCAGACCTCACCTTCTCCTTCTCCTTCTTCTACTTCTTCTGATTCACCCTCCAGACTTCATCTTCTCCTTCTCCTTCTTCTGCTTCTTCTGATTCACGCTCCAGACTTCATCTTCTACTTCTCCTTCTTCTGCTTCTTCTGATTCACCCTCCAGACTTCACCTTCTCCTTCTCCTTCTTCTACTTCTTCTGATTCACCCTCCAGACTTCACCTTCTCCTTCTCCTTCTTCTACTTCTTCTGATTCACCCTCCAATCTTCACCTTCTCCTTCTCCTTCTTCTGCTTCTTCTGCTTCACCCTCCAGACTTCACCTTCTCCTTCTCTTTCTTCTGCTTCTTCTGATTCACCCTCCAGACTTCACCTTCTCCTTCTCCTTCGTCTGATTCTTCTGATTCACACTCCAGACTTCACCTTCTCCTTCTCCTTCTTCTGCTTCTTCTGATTCACCCTCCTGACTTCACCTTCTCCTTCTCCTTCTTCTACTTCTTCTGATTCACCCTCCTGACTTCACCTTCTCCTTCTCCTTCTTCTACTTCTTCTGCTTCACCCTCCAGACTTCACCTTCTCCTTCTCCTTCTTCTACTTCTTCTGATTCACCCTCCAGACTTCACCTTCTCCTTCTCCTTCTTCTGCATCTTCTGATTCACCCTCCAGACTTCACATTCTCCTTCTCCTTATTCTGCTTCTTCTGATTCACCCTCCAGACTTCACCTTCTCCTTCTCCTTCTTCTGCTTTTCTGATTCACCCTCCAGACTTCACCTTCTCCTTCTCCTTCTTCTGCTTCTGCTGATTCACCCTCCAGACTTCACCTTCTCCTTCTCCTTCTTCTACTTCTTCTGATTCACCCTCCAGACATCATCTTCTCCTTCTCCTTCTTCTGCTTCTTCTGATTCACCCTCCAGACTTCACCTTCTCCTTCTCCTTCTTCTGCTTCTTCTGATTCACCCTCCAGACTTCGCCTTCTCCTTCTCCTTCTTCTACTTCTTCTGATTCACCCTCCAGACTTCACCTTCTCCTTCTCCTTCTACTACTTCTTCTGATTCACCCTCCAGACTTCACCTTCTCCTTCTCCTTCTTCTGCTTCTTCTGATTCACCCTCCAGACTTCACCTTCTCCTTCTCCTTCTTCTGCTTCTTCTGATTCACCCTCCAGACTTCACCTTCTCCTTCTCCTTCTTCTGCTTCTTCTGATTCACCCTTCAGACTTCACCTTCTCCTTCTCCTTCTTCTGCTTCTTCTGATTCACCCTCCAGACCTCACCTTCTCCTTCTCCTTCTTCTACTTCTTCTGATTCACCCTCCAGACTTCATCTTCTCCTTCTCCTTCTTCTGCTTCTTCTGATTCACCCTCCAGACTTCACCTTCTCCTTCTCCTTCTTCTGCTTCTTCTGATTCACCCTCCAGACTTCGCCTTCTCCTTCTCCTTCTTCTACTTTTTCTGATTCACCCTCCAGACTTCACCTTCTCCTTCTCCTTCTTCTGCTTCTTCTGATTCACGCTCCAGACTTCATCTTCTACTTCTCCTTCTTCTGCTTCTTCTGATTCACCCTCCAGACTTCACCATCTCCGTCTCCTTCTTCTACTTCTTCTGATTCACCCTCCAGACTTCACCTTCTCCTTCTCCTTCTTCTCCTTCTTCTGATTCACCCTCCAGTCTTCACCTTCTTCTCCTTCTTCTGCTTCTTCTGCTTCACCCTCCAGACTTCACCTTCTCCTCTTTCTTCTGCTTCTTCTGATTCACCCTCCAGACTTCACCTTCTCCTTCTCCTTCGTCTGATTCTTCAGATTCACCCTCCAGTCTTCACCTTCTCCTTCTCCTTCTTCTGCTTCTTCTGATTCACCCTCCTGACTTCACCTTCTCCTTCTCCTTCTTCTACTTCTTCTGATTCACCCTCCTGACTTCACCTTCTCCTTCTCCTTCTTCTACTTCTTCTGCTTCACTCTCCAGACTTCACCTTCTCCTTCTCCTTCTTCTACTTCTTCTGATTCACCCTCCAGACTTCACCTTCTCCTTCTCCTTCTTCTGCTTCTTCTGATTCACCCTCCAGACTTCACCTTCTCCTTCTCCTTATTCTGCTTCTTCTGATTCACCCTCCAGACTTCACCTTCTCCTTCTCCTTCTTCTGCTTCTTCTGATTCACCCTCCAGACTTCATCTTCTCCTTCTCCTTCTTCTGCTTCTTCTGATTCACCCTCCTGACTTCACCTTCTCCTTCTCCTTCTTCTACTTCTTCTGATTCACCCTCCAGACTTCACCTTCTCCTTCTCCTTCTTCTGCTTCTTCTGCTTCACCCTCCAGACTTCACCTTCTCCTTCTCCTTCTTCTACTTCTTCTGTTTCACCCTCCAGACTTCACCTTCTCCTTCTCCTTCTTCTGCTTCTTCTGCTTCACCCTCCAGACTTCACCTTCTCCTTCTCCTTCTTCCACTTCTTCTGATTCACCCTCCAGACTTCACCTTCTCCTTCTCCTTCTTCTACTTCTTCTGATTCACCCTCCAGACTTCACCTTCTCCTTTTCCTTCTTCTACTTCTTCTGATTCACCCTCCTGACTTCACCTTGTCCTTCTCCTTCTTCTGCTTCTTCTGCTTCACCCTCCAGACTTCACCTTCTCCTTCTCCTTCTTCTGCTTCACCCTCCAGACTTCACCTTCTCCTTCTCCTTCTTCTGCTTCTTCTGCTTCACCCTCCTTACTTCACCTTCTCCTTCTCCTTCTTCTACTTCTTCTGATTCACCCTCCAGACTTCACCTTCTCCTTTTCCTTCTTCTGCTTCTTCTGCTTCACCCTCCAGACTTCACCTTCTCCTTCTGCTTCTTCTGCTTCATCTGCTTCACCCTCCAGATTTCACCTTCTCCTTCTCCTTCTTCTGCTTCTTCTGCTTCACCCTCCAGACTTCACCTTCTTCTTCTCCTTCTTCTGCTTCTTCTGATTCACCCTCCAGACTTCACCTTCTCCTTCTCCTTCTTCTACTTCTTCTGATTCACCCTCCAGACTTCACCTTCTCCTTCTCCTTCTTCTGCTTCTTCTGATTCACCCTCCAGACTTCACCTTCTCCTTCTCCTTATTCTGCTTCTTCTGATTCACCCTCCAGACTTCACCTTCTCCTTCTCCTTCTTCTGCTTCTTCTGATTCACCCTCCAGACTTCATCTTCTCCTTCTCCTTCTTCTGCTTCTTCTGATTCACCCTCCAGACTTCACCTTCTCCTTCTCCTTCTTCTACTTCTTCTGATTCACCTTCCAGACTTCACCTTCTCCTTCTCCTTCTTCTGCTTCTTCTGCTTCACCCTCCAGACTTCACCTTCTCCTTCTCCTTCTTCTACTTCTTCTGATTCACCCTCCAGACTTCACCTTCTCCTTCTCCTTCTTCTGCTTCTTCTGCTTCACCCTCCAGACTTCACCTTCTCCTTCTCCTTCTTCCACTTCTTCTGATTCACCCTCCAGACTTCACCTTCTCCTTCTCCTTCTTCTACATCTTCTGATTCACCCTCCGGACTTCACCTTCTCCTTTTCCTTCTTCTACTTCTTCTGATTCACCCTCCTGACTTCACCTTCTCCTTCTCCTTCTTCTGCTTCTTCTGCTTCACCCTCCAGACTTCACCTTCTCCTTCTCCTTCTTCTGCTTCACCCTCCAGACTTCACCTTCTCCTTCTCCTTCTTCTGCTTCTTCTGCTTCACCCTCCTTACTTCACCTTCTCCTTCTCCTTCTTCTACTTCTTCTGATTCACCCTCCAGACTTCACCTTCTCCTTCTCCTTCTTCTGCTTCTTCTGCTTCACCCTCCAGACTTCACCTTCTCCTTCTCCTTCTTCTGCTTCTTCTGCTTCACCCTCCAGATTTCACCTTCTCCTTCTCCTTCTTCTGCTTCTTCTGCTTCACCCTCCTGACTTCACCTTCTCCTTCTCCTTCTTCTACTTCTTCTGATTCACCCTCCAGACTTCACCTTCTCCTTCTCCTTCTTCTGCTTCTTCTGATTCACCCTCCAGACTTCACCTCCTCCTTCTCCTTCTTCTGCTTCTTCTGCTTCACCCTCCAGACTTCACCTTCTCCTTCTCCTTCTTCTGCTTCTTCTGCTTCACCCTCCTTACTTCACCTTCTCCTTCTCCTTCTTCTACTTCTTCTGATTCACCCTCCAGACTTCACCTTCTCCTTCTCCTTCTTCTGCTTCTTCTGCTTCACCCTCCAGACTTCACCTTCTCCTTCTCCTTCTTCCACTTCTTCTGATTCACCCTCCAGACTTCACCTTCTCCTTCTCCTTCTTCTACATCTTCTGATTCACCCTCCGGACTTCACCTTCTCCTTTTCCTTCTTCTACTTCTTCTGATTCACCCTCCTGACTTCACCTTCTCCTTCTCCTTCTTCTGCTTCTTCTGCTTCACCCTCCAGACTTCACCTTCTCCTTCTCCTTCTTCTGCTTCACCCTCCAGACTTCACCTTCTCCTTCTCCTTCTTCTGCTTCTTCTGCTTCACCCTCCTTACTTCACCTTCTCCTTCTCCTTCTTCTACTTCTTCTGATTCACCCTCCAGACTTCACCTTCTCCTTCTCCTTCTTCTGCTTCTTCTGCTTCACCCTCCAGACTTCACCTTCTCCTTCTCCTTCTTCTGCTTCTTCTGCTTCACCCTCCAGATTTCACCTTCTCCTTCTCCTTCTTCTGCTTCTTCTGCTTCACCCTCCTGACTTCACCTTCTCCTTCTCCTTCTTCTACTTCTTCTGATTCACCCTCCAGACTTCACCTTCTCCTTCTCCTTCTTCTGCTTCTTCTGATTCACCCTCCAGACTTCACCTCCTCCTTCTCCTTCTTCTGCTTCTTCTGCTTCACCCTCCAGACTTCACCTTCTCCTTCTCCTTCTTCTGCTTCTTCTGCTTCACCCTCCTTACTTCACCTTCTCCTTCTCCTTCTTCTACTTCTTCTGATTCACCCTCCAGACTTCACCTTCTCCTTCTCCTTCTTCTGCTTCTTCTGCTTCACCCTCCAGACTTCACCTTCTCCTTCTCCTTCTTCTGCTTCTTCTGCTTCGCCCTCCAGACTTCACCTTCTCCTTCTCCTTCTTCTACTTCTTCTGCTTCACCCTCCAGACTTCACCTTCTCCTTCTCCTTCTTCTACTTCTTCTGATTCACCCTCCAGACTTCACCTTCTCCTTCTCCTTCTTCTGCTTCTTCTGATTCACCCTCCAGACTTCACCTTCTCCTTCTCCTTATTCTGCTTCTTCTGATTCACCCTCCAGACTTCACCTTCTCCTTCTCCTTCTTCTACTTCTTCTGATTCATCCTCCAGACTACACCTTCTCCTTCTCCTTCTTCTACTTCTTCTGATTCACCCTCCAGACTTCACCTCCTCCTTCTCCTTCTTCTACTTCTTCTGATTCACAATCCAGACTTCACCTTCTCCTTCTCCTTCTTCTACTTCTTCTGCTTCTCCCTCCAGACTTCACCTTCTCCTTCTCCTTCTTCTGCTTCTTCTGATTCACCCTCCAGACTTCACCTTCTCCTTCTCCTTCTTCCACTTCTTCTGATTCACCCTCCAGACTTCACCTTCTCCTTCTCCTTCTTCTACTTCTTCTGATTCACCCTCCAGACTTCACCTTCTCCTTTTCCTTCTTCTACTTCTTCTGATTCACCCTCCTGACTTCACCTTCTCCTTCTCCTTCTTCCACTTCTTCTGATTCACCCTCCAGACTTCACCTTCTCCTTCTCCTTCTTCTGCTTCTTCTGCTTCACCCTCCAGACTTCTCCTTCTCCTTCTCCTTCTTCTGCTTCGTCTGCTTCGCCCTCCAGACTTCACCTTCTCCTTCTCCTTCTTCTACTTCTTCTGCTTCACCCCCCTGACTTCACCTTCTCCTTCTCCTTCTTCTGCTTCTTCTGATTCACCCTCCTAACTTCACCTTCTCCTTCTCCTTCTTCTGCTTCTTCTGATTCACCCTCCTGACTTCACCTTCTCCTTCTACTTCTTCTACTTCTTCTGATTCACCCTCCTGACTTCACCTTCTCCTTCTCCTTCTTCCACTTCTTCTGATTCACCCTCCAGACTTCACCTTCTCCTTCTCCTTCTTCTGCTTCTTCTGCTTCACCCTCCAGACTTCTCCTTCTCCTTCTCCTTCTTCTGCTTCGTCTGCTTCGCCCTCCAGACTTCACCTTCTCCTTCTCCTTCTTCTACTTCTTCTGCTTCACCCCCCTGACTTCACCTTCTCCTTCTCCTTCTTCTGCTTCTTCTGATTCACCCTCCTAACTTCACCTTCTCCTTCTCCTTCTTCTGCTTCTTCTGATTCACCCTCCTGACTTCACCTTCTCCTTCTCCTTCTTCTGCTTCTTCTGATTCACCCTCCAGACTTCACCTTCTCCTTCTCCTTCTTCTGCTTCTTCTGATTCACCCTCCAGACTTCACCTTCTCCTTCTCCTTCTTCTGCTTCTTCTGATTCACCCTCCAGACCTCACCTTCTCCTTCTCCTTCTTCTTCTTCTTCTGATTCACCCTCCAGACTTCATCTTCTCCTTCTCCTTCTTCTGCTTCTTCTGATTCACGCTCCAGACTTCATCTTCTACTTCTCCTTCTTCTGCTTCTTCTGATTCACCCTCCAGACTTCACCATCTCCGTCTCCTTCTTCTACTTCTTCTGATTCACCCTCCAGACTTCACCTTCTCCTTCTCCTTCTTCTCCTTCTTCTGATTCACCCTCCAGTCTTCACCTTCTTCTCCTTCTTCTGCTTCTTCTGCTTCACCCTCCAGACTTCACCTTCTCCTTCTCTTTCTTCTGCTTCTTCTGATTCACCCTCCAGACTTCACCTTCTCCTTCTCCTTCGTCTGATTCTTCAGATTCACCCTCCAGTCTTCACCTTCTCCTTCTCCTTCTTCTGCTTCTTCTGATTCACCCTCCTGACTTCACCTTCTCCTTCTCCTTCTTCTACTTCTTCTGATTCACCCTCCTGACTTCACCTTCTCCTTCTCCTTCTTCTACTTCTTCTGCTTCACTCTCCAGACTTCACCTTCTCCTTCTCCTTCTTCTACTTCTTCTGATTCACCCTCCAGACTTCACCTTCTCCTTCTCCTTCTTCTGCTTCTTCTGATTCACCCTCCAGACTTCACCTTCTCCTTCTCCTTATTCTGCTTCTTCTGATTCACCTCCAGACTTTACCTTCTCCTTCTCCTTCTTCTGCTTCTTCTGATTCACCCTCCAGACTTCATCTTCTCCTTCTCCTTCTTCTGCTTCTTCTGATTCACCCTCCTGACTTCACCTTCTCCTTCTCCTTCTTCTACTTCTTCTGATTCACCCTCCAGACTTCACCTTCTCCTTCTCCTTCTTCTGCTTCTTCTGCTTCACCCTCCAGACTTCACCTTCTCCTTCTCCTTCTTCTACTTCTTCTGTTTCACCCTCCAGACTTCACCTTCTCCTTCTCCTTCTTCTGCTTCTTCTGCTTCACCCTCCGGACTTCATCTTCTCCTTCTCCTTCTTCCACTTCTTCTGATTCACCCTCCAGACTTCACCTTCTCCTTCTCCTTCTTCTACTCTTCTGATTCACCCTCCAGACTTCACCTTCTCCTTTTCCTTCTTCTACTTCTTCTGATTCACCCTCCTGACTTCACCTTGTCCTTCTCCTTCTTCTGCTTCTTCTGCTTCACCCTCCAGACTTCACCTTCTCCTTCTCCTTCTTCTGCTTCACCCTCCAGACTTCACCTTCTCCTTCTCCTTCTTCTGCTTCTTCTGCTTCACCCTCCTTACTTCACCTTCTCCTTCTCCTTCTTCTACTTCTTCTGATTCACCCTCCAGACTTCACCTTCTCCTTTTCCTTCTTCTGCTTCTTCTGCTTCACCCTCCAGACTTCACCTTCTCCTTCTCCTTCTTCTGCTTCTTCTGCTTCACCCTCCAGATTTCACCTTCTCCTTCTCCTTCTTCTGCTTCTTCTGCTTCACCCTCCTGACTTCACCTTCCTCCTTCTTCTACTTCTTCTGATTCACCCTCCAGACTTCACCTTCTCCTTCTCCTTCTTCTGCTTCTTCTGCTTCACCCTTAGGACTTCACCTTCTCCTTCTCCTTCTTCTGCTTCTTCTGCTGCACCCTCCAGACTTCACCGCCTCCATCTCCTTCTTCTGCTTCTTCTGCTTCACCCTCCTGACTTCACCTTCTCTTCTCCTTCTTCTGCTTCTTCTGCTTTACCCTCCCTGACTTCACCTTCTCCTTCTCCTTCTTCTACTTCTTCTGCTTCACCCCCCTGACCTCAACTTCTCCTTCTCCTTCTTCTGCTTCTTCTGATTCACCCTCCTAACTTCACCTTCTCCTTCTCCTTCTTCTGCTTCTTCTGATTCACCCTCCTGACTTCACCTTCTCCTTCTCCTTCTTCTGCTTCTTCTGATTCACCCTCCAGACTTCACCTTCTCCTTCTCCTGCTTCTGCTTCTTCTGATTCACCCTCCAGAATTCACCTTCTCCTTCTCCTTCTTCTGCTTCTTCTGATTCACCCTCCAGACCTCACCTTCTCCTTCTCCTTCTTCTACTTCTTCTGATTCACCCTCCAGACTTCATCCTCTCCTTCTCCTTCTTCTGCTTCTTCTGATTCACGCTCCAGACTTCATCTTCTACTTCTCCTTCTTCTGCTTCTTCTGATTCACCCTCCAGACTTCACCTTCTCCTTCTCCTTCTTCTACTTCTTCTGATTCACCCTCCAGACTTCACCTTCTCCTTCTCCTTCTTCTACTTCTTCTGATTCACCCTCCAATCTTCACCTTCTCCTTCTCCTTCTTCTGCTTCTTCTGCTTCACCCTCCAGACTTCACCTTCTCCTTCTCTTTCTTCTGCTTCTTCTGATTCACCCTCCAGACTTCACCTTCTCCTTCTCCTTCGTCTGATTCTTCTGATTCACACTCCAGAATTCACCTTCTCCTTCTCCTTCTTCTGCTTCTTCTGATTCACCCTCCTGACTTCACCTTCTCCTTCTCCTTCTTCTACTTCTTCTGGTTCACCCTCCTGACTTCACCTTCTCCTTCTCCTTCTTCTACTTCTTCTGCTTCACCCTCCAGACTTCACCTTCTCCTTCTCCTTCTTCTACTTCTTCTGATTCACCCTCCAGACTTCACCTTCTCCTTCTCCTTCTTCTGCATCTTCTGATTCACCCTCCAGACTTCACATTCTCCTTCTCCTTATTCTGCTTCTTCCGATTCACCCTCCAGACTTCACCTTCTCCTTCTCCTTCTTCTGCTTTTCTGATTCACCCTCCAGACTTCACCTTCTCCTTCTCCTTCTTCTGCTTCTGCTGATTCACCCTCCAGACTTCACCTTCTCCTTCTCCTTCTTCTACTTCTTCTGATTCACCCTCCTGACTTCACCTTGTCCTTCTCCTTCTTCTGCTTCTTCTGCTTCACCCTCCAGACTTCACCTTCTCCTTCTCCTTCTTCTGCTTCACCCTCCAGACTTCACCTTCTCCTTCTCCTTCTTCTGCTTCTTCTGCTTCACCCTCCTTACTTCACCTTCTCCTTCTCCTTCTTCTACTTCTTCTGATTCACCCTCCAGACTTCAACTTCTCCTTTTCCTTCTTCTGCTTCTTCTGCTTCACCCTCCAGACTTCACCTTCTCCTTCTCCTTCTTCTGCTTCTTCTGCTTCACCCTCCAGATTTCACCTTCTCCTTCTCCTTCTTCTGCTTCTTCTGCTTCACCCTCCTGACTTCACCTTCTCCTTCTCCTTCTTCTACTTCTTCTGATTCACCCTCCAGACTTCACCTTCTCCTTCTCCTTCTTCTGCTTCTTCTGCTTCACCCTTAGGACTTCACCTTCTCCTTCTCCTTCTTCTGCTTCTTCTGCTGCACCCTCCAGACTTCACCGCCTCCATCTCCTTCTTCTGCTTCTTCTGCTTCACCCTCCTGACTTCACCTTCTCCTTCTCCTTCTTCTGCTTCTTCTGCTTTACCCTCCTGACTTCACCTTCTCCTTCTCCTTCTTCTACTTCTTCTGCTTCACCCCCCTGACCTCAACTTCTCCTTCTCCTTCTTCTGCTTCTTCTGATTCACCCTCCTAACTTCACCTTCTCCTTCTCCTTCTTCTGCTTCTTCTGATTCACCCTCCTGACTTCACCTTCTCCTTCTCCTTCTTCTGCTTCTTCTGATTCACCCTCCAGACTTCACCTTCTCCTTCTCCTGCTTCTGCTTCTTCTGATTCACCCTCCAGAATTCACCTTCTCCTTCTCCTTCTTCTGCTTCTTCTGATTCACCCTCCAGACCTCACCTTCTCCTTCTCCTTCTTCTACTTCTTCTGATTCACCCTCCAGACTTCATCTTCTCCTTCTCCTTCTTCTGCTTCTTCTGATTCACGCTCCAGACTTCATCTTCTACTTCTCCTTCTTCTGCTTCTTCTGATTCACCCTCCAGACTTCACCTTCTCCTTCTCCTTCTTCTACTTCTTCTGATTCACCCTCCAGACTTCACCTTCTCCTTCTCCTTCTTCTACTTCTTCTGATTCACCCTCCAATCTTCACCTTCTCCTTCTCCTTCTTCTGCTTCTTCTGCTTCACCCTCCAGACTTCACCTTCTCCTTCTCTTTCTTCTGCTTCTTCTGATTCACCCTCCAGACTTCACCTTCTCCTTCTCCTTCGTCTGATTCTTCTGATTCACACTCCAGACTTCACCTTCTCCTTCTCCTTCTTCTGCTTCTTCTGATTCACCCTCCTGACTTCACCTTCTCCTTCTCCTTCTTCTACTTCTTCTGATTCACCCTCCTGACTTCACCTTCTCCTTCTCCTTCTTCTACTTCTTCTGCTTCACCCTCCAGACTTCACCTTCTCCTTCTCCTTCTTCTACTTCTTCTGATTCACCCTCCAGACTTCACCTTCTCCTTCTCCTTCTTCTGCATCTTCTGATTCACCCTCCAGACTTCACATTCTCCTTCTCCTTATTCTGCTTCTTCTGATTCACCCTCCAGACTTCACCTTCTCCTTCTCCTTCTTCTGCTTTTCTGATTCACCCTCCAGACTTCACCTTCTCCTTCTCCTTCTTCTGCTTCTGCTGATTCACCCTCCAGACTTCACCTTCTCCTTCTCCTTCTTCTACTTCTTCTGATTCACCCTCCAGACTTCATCTTCTCCTTCTCCTTCTTCTGCTTCTTCTGATTCACCCTCCAGACTTCACCTTCTCCTTCTCCTTCTTCTGCTTCTTCTGATTCACCCTCCAGACTTCGCCTTCTCCTTCTCCTTCTTCTACTTCTTCTGATTCACCCTCCAGACTTCACCTTCTCCTTCTCCTTCTACTACTTCTTCTGATTCACCCTCCAGACTTCACCTTCTCCTTCTCCTTCTTCTGCTTCTTCTGATTCACCCTCCAGACTTCACCTTCTCCTTCTCCTTCTTCTGCTTCTTCTGATTCACCCTCCAGACTTCACCTTCTCCTTCTCCTTCTTCTGCTTCTTCTGATTCACCCTTCAGACTTCACCTTCTCCTTCTCCTTCTTCTGCTTCTTCTGATTCACCCTCCAGACCTCACCTTCTCCTTCTCCTTCTTCTACTTCTTCTGATTCACCCTCCAGACTTCATCTTCTCCTTCTCCTTCTTCTGCTTCTTCTGATTCACCCTCCAGACTTCACCTTCTCCTTCTCCTTCTTCTGCTTCTTCTGATTCACCCTCCAGACTTCGCCTTCTCCTTCTCCTTCTTCTACTTTTTCTGATTCACCCTCCAGACTTCACCTTCTCCTTCTCCTTCTTCTCCTTCTTCTGATTCACCCTCCAGTCTTCACCTTCTCCTTCTCCTTCTTCTGCTTCTTCTGATTCACCCTCCAGACTTCACCTTCTCCTTCTCCTTCTTCTGCTTCTTCTGATTCACCCTCCTGACTTCACCTTCTCCTTCTCCTTCTTCTGCTTCTTCTGATTCACCCTCCAGACTTCACCTTCTCCTTCTCCTTCTTCTACTTCTTCTGATTCACCCTCCAGACTTCACCTTCTCCTTCTACTTCTTCTGCTTCTTCTGATTCACCCTCCAGACTTCACCTTCTCCTTCTCCTTCTTCTGCTTCTTCCGATTCACCCTCCAGACTTCACCTTCTACTTCTCCTTCTTCTGCTTCTTCTGGTTCACCCTCCAGACTTCACCTTCTCCTTATCCTTCTTCTACCTCTTCTGATCCACCCTCCAGACTTCACCTTCTCCTTCTCCTTCTTCTGCTTCTTCTGATTCACCCTCCAGACTTCACCTTCTCCTTCTCCTTCGTCTACTTCTTCTGATTCACCCTCCAGACTACACCTTCTCCTTCTCCTTCTTCTACTTCTTCTGATTCACCCTCCAGACTTCACCTTCTCCTTCTCCTTCTTCTGCTTCTTCCGATTCACCCTCCAGACTTCACCTTCTCCTTCTCCTTCTTCTACTTCTTCTGATTCACCCTCCAGACTTTACCTTCGCCTTCTCCTTCTTCTACTTCTTCTGATTCACCCTCCAGACTTCACCTTCTCCTTCTCCTTCTTCTACTTCTTCTGCTTCTCCCTCCAGACTTCACCTTCCCGTTCTCCTTCTTCTGCTTCTTCTGATTCACTATCCAGACTTCACCTTCTCCTTCTCCTTCTTCTACTTCTTCTGATTCACCCTGCAGACTTCACCTTCTCCTTCTCCTTCTTCTACTTCTTCTGATTCACCCTCCAGACTTCACCTTCTCCTTCTCCTTATTCTGCTTCTTCTGATTCACCCTCCAGACTTCACCTTCTCCTTCTCATTCTTCTGCTTCTTCTGATTCACCCTCCAGACTTCACCTTCTCCTTCTCCTTCTTCTGCTTCTTCTGATTCACCCTTCAGACTTCACCTTCTCCTTCTCCTTCTTCTGCTTCTTCTGATTCACCCTCCAGACCTCACCTTCTCCTTCTCCTTCTTCTACTTCTTCTGATTCACCCTCCAGACTTCATCTTCTCCTTCTCCTTCTTCTGCTTCTTCTGATTCACCCTCCAGACTTCACCTTCTCCTTCTCCTTCTTCTGCTTCTTCTGATTCACCCTCCAGACTTCGCCTTCTCCTTCTCCTTCTTCTACTTCTTCTGATTCACCCTCCAGACTTCACCTTCTCCTTCTCCTTCTTCTACTTCTTCTGATTCACCCTCCAGTCTTCACCTTCTCCTTCTCCTTCTTCTGCTTCTTCTGATTCACCCTCCAGACTTCACCTTCTCCTTCTCCTTCTTCTACTTCTTCTGATTCACCCTCCAGACTTCACCTTCTCCTTCTACTTCTTCTACATCTTCTGATTCACCCTCCAGACTTCACCTTCTCCTTATCCTTCTTCTGCTTCGTCTGATTCACCCTCCAGACTTCACCTTCTCCTTCTCCTTCTTCTGCTTCTTCTGGTTCACCCTCCAGACTTCACCTTCTCCTTATCCTTCTTCTACCTCTTCTGATTCACCCTCCAGACTTCACCTTCTCCTTTTCCTTCTTCTGCTTCTTCTGATTCACCCTCCAGATTTCACCTTCTCCTTCTCCTTCGTCTACTTCTTCTGATTCACCCTCCAGACTACACCTTCTCCTTCTCCTTCTTCTACTTCTTCAGATTCACCCTCCAGACTTCACCTTCTCCTTCTCCTTCTTATGCTTCTTCCGATTCACCCTCCAGACTTCACCTTCTCCTTCTCCTTCTTCTACTTCTTCTGATTCACCCTCCAGACATTCCCTTCGCCTTCTCCTTCTTCTACTTCTTCTGATTCACCCTCCAGACTTCACCTTCTCCTTCTCCTTCTTCTACTTCTTCTGCTTCTCCCTCCAGACTTCACCTTCCCGTTCTCCTTCTTCTGCTTCTTCTGATTCACCCTCCAGACTTCACCTTCTCCTTCTCCTTCTTCTACATCTTCTGATTCACCCTCCAGACTTCACCTTCTCCTTCTCCTTCTTCTACTTCTTCTGATTCACCCTCCAGACTTCACCTTCTCCTTCTCCTTCTTCTACTTCTTCTGATTCACCCTCCTGACTTCACCTTCTCCTTCTCCTTCTTCTGCTTCTTCTGCTTCACCCTCCAGACTTCACCTTCTCCTTCTCCTTCTTCTGCTTCTTCTGCTTCACCCTCCAGACTTCACCTTCTCCTTCTCCTTCTTCTGCTTCTTCTGCTTCACCCTCCTGACTTCACCTTCTCCTTCTCCTTCTTCTACTTCTTCTGATTCACCCTCCAGACTTCACCTTCTCCTTCTCCTTCTTCTGCTTCTTCTGCTTCAACCTCCTGACTTCACCTTCTCCTTCTCTTTCTTCTACTTCTTCTGTTTCACCCTCCAGACTTCACCTTCTCCTTCTCCTTCTTCTGCTTCTTCTGCTTCACCCTCCAGACTGCACCTTCTCCTTCTCCTTCTTCTGCTTCTTCTGCTGCGCCCTCCAGACTTCAGCTTCTCCTTCTCCTTCTTCTGCTTCTTCTGCTTCACCCTCCTGACTTCACCTTCTCCTTCTCCTTCTTCTACTTCTTCTGCTTCACCCCGCTGACTTCACCTTCTCCTTCTCCTTCTTCTGCTTCTTCTGATTCACCCTCCTAACTTCACCTTCTCCTTCTCCTTCTTCTGCTTCTTCTGATTCACCCTCCAGACTTCACCTTCTCCTTCTCCTTCTTCTGCTTCTTCTGATACACCCTCCAGACCTCACCTTCTCCTTCTCCTTCTTCTACTTCTTCTGATTCACCCTCCAGACTTCATCTCCTCCTTCTTCTTCTTCTGCTTCTTCTGATTCACCCTCCAGACTTCACCTTCTCCTTCTCCTTCTTCTGCTTCTTCTGATTCACCCTCCAGACTTCACCTTCTCCTTCAACTTCTTCTACTTCTTCTGATTCACCCTCCTGACTTCACCTTCTCCTTCTCCTTATTCTGCTTCTTCTGATTCACCCTCCAGACTTCACCTTCTCCTTCTCCTTCTTCTGCTTCTTCTGATTCACCTTCCAGACTTCACCTTCTCCTTCTCCTTCTTCTACTTCTTCTGATTCACCCTCCAGACTTCACCTTCTCCTTCTCCTTCTTCTGCTTCTTCTGATTCACCCTGCAGACTTCACCTTCTCCTTCTCCTTCGTCTACTTCTTCTGATTCACCGTCCAGACTACACCTTCTCCTTCTCCTTCTTCTACTTCTTCTGATTCACACTCCAGACTTCACCTTCTCCTTCTCCTTCTTCTGCTTCTTCTGATTCACCCTCCAGACTTCACCTTCTCCATCTCCTTCTTCTACTTCTTCTGATTGACCCTCCAGACTTCACCTTCTCCTTCTCCTTCTTCTACATCTTCTGATTCAAGCTCCAGACTTCACCTTCTCCTTCTCCTTCTTCTACTTCTTCTGTTTCACACTCCAGGCTTCGCCTTCTCCTTCTCCTTCTTCTACTTCTTCTGCTTCACCCTCCTGACTTCACCTTCTCCTTCTCCTTCTTCTACTTCTTCTGATTCACCCTCCAGACTTCACCTTCTCCTTCTCCTTCTTCTGCTTCTTCTGCTTCACCCTCCTGACTTCACCTTCTCCTTCTCCTTCTTCTACTTCTTCTGTTTCACCCTCCAGACTTCACCTTCTCCTTCTCCTTCTTCTGCTTCTTCTGCTTCACCCTCCAGACTGCACCTTCTCCTTCTCCTTCTTCTGCTTCTTCTGCTGCGCCCTCCAGACTTCACCTTCTCCTTCTCCTTCTTCTGCTTCTTCTGCTTCACCCTCCTGACTTCACCTTCTCCTTCTCCTTCTTCTACTTCTTCTGCTTCACCCCCCTGACTTCACCTTCTCCTTCTCCTTCTTCTGCTTCTTCTGATTCACCCTCCTAACTTCACCTTCTCCTTCTCCTTCTTCTGCTTCTTCTGATTCACCCTCCAGACTTCACCTTCTCCTTCTCCTTCTTCTGCTTCTTCTGATTCACCCTCCAGACCTCACCTTCTCCTTCTCCTTCTTCTACTTCTTCTGATTCACCCTCCAGACTTCATCTTCTCCTTCTTCTTCTTCTGCTTCTTCTGATTCACCCTCCAGACTTCACCTTCTCCTTCTCCTTCTTCTGCTTCTTCTGATTCACCCTCCAGACTTCACCTTCTCCTTCAACTTCTTCTACTTCTTCTGATTCACCCTCCAGACTTCACCTTCTCCTTCTCCTTCTTCTACTTCTTCTGATTCAGCCTCCAGTCTTCACCTTCTCCTTCTCCTTCTTCTGTTTCTTCTGCTTCACCCTCCAGACATCACCTTCTCCTTCTCTTTCTTCTGCTTCTTCTGATTCACCCTCCAGACTTCACCTTCTCCTTCTTCTGATTCTTCTGATTCACCCTCCAGACTTCACCTTCTCCTTCTCCTTCTTCAGCTTCTTCTGATTCACCCTCCTGACTTCACCTTCTCCTTCTCCTTCTTCTACTTCTTCTGATTCACCCTCCTGACTTCACCTTCTCCTTCTCCTTCTTCTACTTCTTCTGCTTCACCCTCCAGACTTCAGCTTCTCCTTCTCCTTCTTCTACTTCTTCTGATTCACCCTCCAGACGTCACCTTCTCCTTCTTCTGCTTCTTCTGATTCACCCTCAAGACTTCACCTTCTCCTTCTCCTTATTCTGCTTCTTCTGATTCAGCCTCCAGACTTCACCTTCTCCTTCTCCTTCTTCTGCTTCTTCTGATTCACCCTCCAGACTTCACCTTCTCCTTCTCCTTCTTCTGCTTCTTCTGATTCACCCTCCAGACTTCACCTTCTCCTTCTCCTTCTTCTACTTCTTCTGATTCACCCTCCAGACTTCATCGTCTCCTTCTCCTTCTTCTGCTTCTTCTGATTCATCCTCCAGACTTCACCTTCTCCTTCTCCTTCTTCTGCTTCTTCTGATTCACCCTCCAGACTTCACCTTCTACTTCTCCTTCTTCTACATCTTCTGATTCACCCTCCAGACTTCACCTTCTCCTTCTCCTTCTTCTACTTCTTCTGATTCACCCTCCAGACTTCACCTTCTCCATCTCCTTCTTCTGCTTCTTCTGATTCACCCTCCAGACTTCACCTTCTCCTTCTCCTTATTCTGCTTCTTCTGATTCACCCTCCAGACTTCACCTTCTCCTTCTCCTTCTTCTGCTTCTTCTGATTCACCCTCCAGACTTCACCTTCTCCTTCTCCTTCTTCTGCTTCTTCTGATTCACCCTCCAGACTTCACCTTCTCCTTCTCCTTCTTCTACTTCTTCTGATTCACCCTCCAGACTTCACCTTCTCCTTCTCCTTCTTCTGCTTCTTCTGATTCACCCTGCAGACTTCACCTTCTCCTTCTCCTTCGTCTACTTCTTCTGATTCACCGTCCAGACTACACCTTCTCCTTCTCCTTCTTCTACTTCTTCTGATTCACCCTCCAGACTTCACCTTCTCCTTCTCCTTCTTCTGCTTCTTCTGATTCACCCTCCAGACTTCACCTTCTCCTTCTTCTACTTCTTCTGATTGACCCTCCAGACTTCACCTTCTCCTTCTCCTTCTTCTACATCTTCTGATTCACGCTCCAGACTTCACCTTCTCCTTCTCCTTCTTCTACTTCTTCTGCTTCTCCCTCCAGACTTCACCTTCTTCTTCTCTTTCTTCTACTTCATCTGATTCACCCTCCAGACTTCACCTTCTCCTTCTCCTTCTTCTACTTCTTCAGATTCACCCTCCAGACTTCACCTTCTCCTTCTCCTTCTTCTACTTCTTCTGATTCACCCTCCAGACTTCACCTTCTCCTTCTCCTTCTTCTACTTCTTCTGATTCACCCTCCTGACTTCACCTTCTCCTTCTCCTTCTTCTGCTTCTTCTGCTTCACCCTCCAAACTTCACCTTCTCCTTCTCCTTCTTCTGCTTCTTCTGCTTCACCCTCCAGACTTCACCTTCTCCTTCTCCTTCTTCTGCTTCTTCTGCTTCACCCTCCTGACTTCACCTTCTCCTTCTCCTTCTTCTACTTCTTCTGATTCACCCTCCAGACTTCACCTTCTCCTTCTCCTTCTTCTGCTTCTTCTGCTTCACCCTCCAGACTTCACCTTCTCCTTCTCCTTCTTATGCTTCTTCTGCTTCGCCCTCCAGACTTCACCTTCTCCTTCTCCTTCTTCTGCTTCTTCTGCTTCACCCTCCAGACTTCACCTTCTCCTTTTCCTTCTTCTGCTTCTTCTGCTTCACTCTCCTGACTTCACCTTCTCCTTCTCCTTCTTCTACTTCTTCTGATTCACCCTCCAGACTTCACCTTCTCCTTCTACTTCTTCTACTTCTTCTGATTCTCCCTCCAGAATTCACCTTCTCCTTCTCCTTCTTCTGCTTCTTCTGATTCACCCTCCAGACTTCACCTTCTCCTTCTCCTTATTCTGCTTCTTCTGATTCACCCTCCAGACTTCACCTTCTCCTTCTCCTTCTTCTACTTCTTCTGATTGACCCTCCAGACTTCACCTTCTCCTTCTCCTTCTTCTACATCTTCTGATTCACGCTCCAGACTTCACCTTCTCCTTCTCCTTCTTCTACTTCTTCTGCTTCACCCTCCTGACTTCACCTTCTCCTTCTCCTTCTTCTACTTCTTCTGATTCACCCTCCAGACTTCACCTTCTCCTTCTCCTTCTTCTGCTTCTTCTGCTTCACCCTCCTGACTTCACCTTCTCCTTCTCCTTCTTCTACTTCTTCTGTTTCACCCTCCAGACTTCACCTTCTCCTTCTCCTTCTTCTGCTTCTTCTGCTTCACCCTCCAGACTGCACCTTCTCCTTCTCCTTCTTCTGCTTCTTCTGCTGCGCCCACCAGACTTCACCTTCTCCTTCTCCTTCTTCTGCTTCTTCTGCTTCACCCTCCTGACTTCACCTTCTCCTTCTCCTTCTTCTACTTCTTCTGCTTCACACCCCTGACTTCACCTTCTCCTTCTCCTTCTTCTGCTTCTTCTGATTCACCCTCCTAACTTCACCTTCTCCTTCTCCTTCTTCTGCTTCTTCTGATTCACCCTCCAGACTTCACCTTCTCCTTCTCCTTCTTCTGCTTCTTCTGATTCACCCTCCAGACCTCACCTTCTCCTTCTCCTTCTTCTACTTCTTCTGATTCACCCTCCAGACTTCATCTTCTCCTTCTTCTTCTTCTGCTTCTTCTGATTCACCCTCCAGACTTCACCTTCTCCTTCTCCTTCTTCTGCTTCTTCTGATTCACCCACCAGACTTCACCTTCTCCTTCAACTTCTTCTACTTCTTCTGATTCACCCTCCAGACTTCACCTTCTCCTTCTCCTTCTTCTACTTCTTCTGATTCAGCCTCCAGTCTTCACCTTCTCCTTCTCCTTCTTCTGTTTCTTCTGCTTCACCCTCCAGACTTCACCTTCTCCTTCTCTTTCTTCTGCTTCTTCTGATTCACCCTCCAGACTTCACCTTCTCCTTCTCCTTCTTCTGATTCTTCTGATTCACCCTCCAGACTTCACCTTCTCCTTCTCCATCTTCAGCTTCTTCTGATTCACCCTCCTGACTTCACCTTCTCCTTCTCCTTCTTCTACTTCTTCTGATTCACCCTCCTGACTTCACCTTCTCCTTCTCCTTCTTCTACTTCTTCTGCTTCACCCTCCAGACTTCACCTTCTCCTTCTCCTTCTTCTACTTCTTCTGATTCACCCTCCAGACTTCACCTTCTCCTTCTCCTTCTTCTGCTTCTTCTGCTTCACCCTCCAGACTTCACCTTCTCCTTCTCCTTCTTCTGCTTCTTCTGCTTCGCCCTCCAGACTTCACCTTCTCCTTCTCCTTCTTCTGCTTCTTCTGCTTCACCCTCCAGACTTCAACTTCTCCTTCTCCTTCTTCTGCTTCTTCTGCTTCACTCTCCTGACTTCACCTTCTCCTTCTCCTTCTTCTACTTCTTCTGATTCACCCTCCAGACTTCACCTTCTCCTTCTCCTTCTTCTGCTTCTTCTGCTTCACCCTCCAGACTTCACCTTCTCCTTCTCCTTCTTCTGCTTCTTCTGCTGCGCCCTCCAGACTTCACCTTCTCCTTCTCCTTCTTCTGCTTCTTCTGCTTCACCGTCCTGACTTCACCTTCTCCTTCTCCTTCTTCTACTTCTTTTGCTTCACCCCCTGACTTCACCTGCTCCTTCTCCTTCTTCTGCTTCTTCTGATTCACCCTCCTAACTTCACCTTCTCCTTCTCCTTCTTCTGCTTCTTCTGATTCACCCTCCTGACTTCACCTTCTCCTTCTCCTTCTTTTGCTCTTCTGATTCACCCTCCAGACTTCACCTTCTCCTTCTCCTTCTTCTGCTTCTTCTGATTCACCCTCCAGACTTCACCTTCTCCTTCTCCTTCTTCTGCTTCTTCTGATTCAACCTCCAGACCGCACCTTCTCCTTCTCCTTCTTCTGCTTCTTCTGCTTCACCCTCCAGACTTCAACTTCTCCTTCTCCTTCTTCTGCTTCTTCTGCTTCACCCCCCTGACCTTAGCTTCTCCTTCTCCTTCTTCTGCTTCTTCTGATTCACCCTCCTAACTTCACCTTCTCCTTCTCCTTCTTCTGCTTCTTCTGATTCACCCTCCTGACTTCACCTTCTCCTTCTCCTTCTTCTGCTTCTTCTGATTCACCCTCCAGACTTCACCTTCTCCTTCTCCTGCTTCTGCTTCTTCTGATTCACCCTCCAGAATTCACCTTCTCCTTCTCCTTCTTCTGCTTCTTCTGATTCACCCTCCAGACCTCACCTTCTCCTTCTCCTTCTTCTACTTCTTCGGATTCACCCTCCAGACTTCATCTTCTCCTTCTCCTTCTTCTGCTTCTTCTGATTCACGCTCCAGACTTCATCTTCTACTTCTCCTTCTTCTGCTTCTTCTGATTCACCCTCCAGACTTCACCTTCTCCTTCTCCTTCTTCTACTTCTTCTGATTCACCCTCCAGACTTCACCTTCTCCTTCTCCTTCTTCTACTTCTTCTGATTCACCCTCCAATCTTCACCTTCTCCTTCTCCTTCTTCTGCTTCTTCTGCTTCACCCTCCAGACTTCACCTTCTCCTTCTCTTTCTTCTGCTTCTTCTGATTCACCCTCCAGACTTCACCTTCTCCTTCTCCTTCGTCTGATTCTTCTGATTCACACTCCAGACTTCACCTTCTCTTTCCTTCTTCTGCTTCTTCTGATTCACCCTCCTGACTTCACCTTCTCCTTCTCCTTCTTCTACTTCTTCTGATTCACCCTCCTGACTTCACCTTCTCCTTCTCCTTCTTCTACTTCTTCTGCTTCACCCTCCAGACTTCACCTTCTCCTTCTCCTTCTTCTACTTCTTCTGATTCACCCTCCAGACTTCACCTTCTCCTTCTCCTTCTTCTGCATCTTCTGATTCACCCTCCAGACTTCACATTCTCCTTCTCCTTATTCTGCTTCTTCTGATTCACCCTCCAGACTTCACCTACTCCTTCTCCTTCTTCTGCTTTTCTGATTCACCCTCCAGACTTCACCTTCTCCTTCTCCTTCTTCTGCTTCTGCTGATTCACCCTCCAGACTTCACCTTCTCCTTCTCCTTCTTCTACTTCTTCTGATTCACCCTCCAGACTTCATCTTCTCCTTCTCCTTCTTCTGCTTCTTCTGATTCACCCTCCAGACTTCACCTTCTCCTTCTCCTTCTTCTGCTTCTTCTGATTCACCCTCCAGACTTCGCCTTCTCCTTCTCCTTCTTCTACTTCTTCTGATTCACCCTCCAGACTTCACCTTCTCCTTCTCCTTCTACTACTTCTTCTGATTCACCCTCCAGACTTCACCTTCTCCTTCTCCTTCTTCTGCTTCTTCTGATTCACCCTCCAGACTTCACCTTCTCCTTCTCCTTCTTCTGCTTCTTCTGATTCACCCTCCAGACTTCACCTTCTCCTTCTCCTTCTTCTGCTTCTTCTGATTCACCCTTCAGACTTCACCTTCTCCTTCTCCTTCTTCTGCTTCTTCTGATTCACCCTCCAGACCTCACCTTCTCCTTCTCCTTCTTCTACTTCTTCTGATTCACCCTCCAGACTTCATCTTCTCCTTCTCCTTCTTCTGCTTCTTCTGATTCACCCTCCAGACTTCACCTTCTCCTTCTCCTTCTTCTGCTTCTTCTGATTCACCCTCCAGACTTCGCCTTCTCCTTCTCCTTCTTCTACTTTTTCTGATTCACCCTCCAGACTTCACCTTCTCCTTCTCCTTCTTCTCCTTCTTCTGATTCACCCTCCAGTCTTCACCTTCTCCTTCTCCTTCTTCTGCTTCTTCTGATTCACCCTCCAGACTTCACCTTCTCCTTCTCCTTCTTCTGCTTCTTCTGATTCACCCTCCTGACTTCACCTTCTCCTTCTCCTTCTTCTGCTTCTTCTGATTCACCCTCCAGACTTCACCTTCTCCTTCTCCTTCTTCTACTTCTTCTGATTCACCCTCCAGACTTCACCTTCTCCTTCTACTTCTTCTGCTTCTTCTGATTCACCCTCCAGACTTCACCTTCTCCTTCTCCTTCTTCTGCTTCTTCCGATTCACCCTCCAGACTTCACCTTCTACTTCTCCTTCTTCTGCTTCTTCTGGTTCACCCTCCAGACTTCACCTTCTCCTTATCCTTCTTCTACCTCTTCTGATCCACCCTCCAGACTTCACCTTCTCCTTCTCCTTCTTCTGCTTCTTCTGATTCACCCTCCAGACTTCACCTTCTCCTTCTCCTTCGTCTACTTCTTCTGATTCACCCTCCAGACTACACCTTCTCCTTCTCCTTCTTCTACTTCTTCTGATTCACCCTCCAGACTTCACCTTCTCCTTCTCCTTCTTCTGCTTCTTCCGATTCACCCTCCAGACTTCACCTTCTCCTTCTCCTTCTTCTACTTCTTCTGATTCACCCTCCAGACTTTACCTTCGCCTTCTCCTTCTTCTACTTCTTCTGATTCACCCTCCAGACTTCACCTTCTCCTTCTCCTTCTTCTACTTCTTCTGCTTCTCCCTCCAGACTTCACCTTCCCGTTCTCCTTCTTCTGCTTCTTCTGATTCACCCTCCAGACTTCACCTTCTCCTTCTCCTTCTTCTACTTCTTCTGATTCACCCTGCAGACTTCACCTTCTCCTTCTCCTTCTTCTACTTCTTCTGATTCACCCTCCAGACTTCACCTTCTCCTTCTCCTTCTTCTGCTTCTTCTGATTCACCCTCCAGACTTCACCTTCTCCTTCTCCTTCTTCTGCTTCTTCTGATTCACCCTTCAGACTTCACCTTCTCCTTCTCCTTCTTCTGCTTCTTCTGATTCACCCTCCAGACCTCACCTTCTCCTTCTCCTTCTTCTACTTCTTCTGATTCACCCTCCAGACTTCATCTTCTCCTTCTCCTTCTTCTGCTTCTTCTGATTCACCCTCCAGACTTCACCTTCTCCTTCTCCTTCTTCTGCTTCTTCTGATTCACCCTCCAGACTTCGCCTTCTCCTTCTCCTTCTTCTACTTCTTCTGATTCACCCTCCAGACTTCACCTTCTCCTTCTCCTTCTTCTACTTCTTCTGATTCACCCTCCAGTCTTCACCTTCTCCTTCTCCTTCTTCTGCTTCTTCTGATTCACCCTCCAGACTTCACCTTCTCCTTCTCCTTCTTCTACTTCTTCTGATTCACCCTCCAGACTTCACCTTCTCCTTCTACTTCTTCTACATCTTCTGATTCACCCTCCAGACTTCACCTTCTCCTTATCCTTCTTCTGCTTCGTCTGATTCACCCTCCAGACTTCACCTTCTCCTTCTCCTTCTTCTGCTTCTTCTGGTTCACCCTCCAGACTTCACCTTCTCCTTATCCTTCTTCTACCTCTTCTGATTCACCCTCCAGACTTCACCTTCTCCTTTTCCTTCTTCTGCTTCTTCTGATTCACCCTCCAGATTTCACCTTCTCCTTCTCCTTCGTCTACTTCTTCTGATTCACCCTCCAGACTACACCTTCTCCTTCTCCTTCTTCTACTTCTTCTGATTCACCCTCCAGACTTCACCTTCTCCTTCTCCTTCTTATGCTTCTTCCGATTCACCCTCCAGACTTCACCTTCTCCTTCTCCTTCTTCTACTTCTTCTGATTCACCCTCCAGACATTCCCTTCGCCTTCTCCTTCTTCTACTTCTTCTGATTCACCCTCCAGACTTCACCTTCTCCTTCTCCTTCTTCTACTTCTTCTGCTTCTCCCTCCAGACTTCACCTTCCCGTTCTCCTTCTTCTGCTTCTTCTGATTCACCCTCCAGACTTCACCTTCTCCTTCTCCTTCTTCTACATCTTCTGATTCACCCTCCAGACTTCACCTTCTCCTTCTCCTTCTTCTACTTCTTCTGATTCACCCTCCAGACTTCACCTTCTCCTTCTCCTTCTTCTACTTCTTCTGATTCACCCTCCTGACTTCACCTTCTCCTTCTCCTTCTTCTGCTTCTTCTGCTTCACCCTCCAGACTTCACCTTCTCCTTCTCCTTCTTCTGCTTCTTCTGCTTCACCCTCCAGACTTCACCTTCTCCTTCTCCTTCTTCTGCTTCTTCTGCTTCACCCTCCTGACTTCACCTTCTCCTTCTCCTTCTTCTACTTCTTCTGATTCACCCTCCAGACTTCACCTTCTCCTTCTCCTTCTTCTGCTTCTTCTGCTTCAACCTCCTGACTTCACCTTCTCATTCTCTTTCTTCTACTTCTTCTGTTTCACCCTCCAGACTTCACCTTCTCCTTCTCCTTCTTCTGCTTCTTCTGCTTCACCCTCCAGACTGCACCTTCTCCTTCTTCTTCTTCTGCTTCTTCTGCTGCGCCCTCCAGACTTCAGCTTCTCCTTCTCCTTCTTCTGCTTCTTCTGCTTCACCCTCCTGACTTCACCTTCTC
Source organism: Somniosus microcephalus (assembly GCF_052327205.1). Taxonomy (NCBI): domain Eukaryota; kingdom Metazoa; phylum Chordata; class Chondrichthyes; order Squaliformes; family Somniosidae; genus Somniosus; species Somniosus microcephalus. The sequence goes on along the minus strand of NW_028225278.1, from coordinate 305,960 downwards.
CTTCTCCTTCTTCTACTTCTTCTGCTTCACCCCGCTGACTTCACCTTCTCCTTCTCCTTCTTCTGCTTCTTCTGATTCACCCTCCTAACTTCACCTTCTCCTTCTCCTTCTTCTGCTTCTTCTGATTCACCCTCCAGACTTCACCTTCTCCTTCTCCTTCTTCTGCTTCTTCTGATACACCCTCCAGACCTCACCTTCTCCTTCTCCTTCTTCTACTTCTTCTGATTCACCCTCCAGACTTCATCTTCTCCTTCTTCTTCTTCTGCTTCTTCTGATTCACCCTCCAGACTTCACCTTCTCCTTCTCCTTCTTCTGCTTCTTCTGATTCACCCTCCAGACTTCAGCTTCTCCTTCAACTTCTTCTACTTCTTCTGATTCACCCTCCTGACTTCACCTTCTCCTTCTCCTTATTCTGCTTCTTCTGATTCACCCTCCAGACTTCACCTTCTCCTTCTCCTTCTTCTGCTTCTTCTGATTCACCCTCCAGACTTCACCTTCTCCTTCTCCTTCTTCTACTTCTTCTGATTCACCCTCCAGACTTCACCTTCTCCTTCTCCTTCTTCTGCTTCTTCTGATTCACCCTGCAGACTTCACCTTCTCCTTCTCCTTCGTCTACTTCTTCTGATTCACCGTCCAGACTACACCTTCTCCTTCTCCTTCTTCTACTTCTTCTGATTCACACTCCAGACTTCACCTTCTCCTTCTCCTTCTTCTGCTTCTTCTGATTCACCCTCCAGACTTCACCTTCTCCATCTCCTTCTTCTACTTCTTCTGATTGACCCTCCAGACTTCACCTTTTCCTTCTCCTTCTTCTACATCTTCTGATTCAAGCTCCAGACTTCACCTTCTCCTTCTCCTTCTTCTACTTCTTCTGTTTCACACTCCAGGCTTCGCCTTCTCCTTCTCCTTCTTCTACTTCTTCTGCTTCACCCTCCTGACTTCACCTTCTCCTTCTCCTTCTTCTACTTCTTCTGATTCACCCTCCAGACTTCACCTTCTCCTTCTCCTTCTTCTGCTTCTTCTGCTTCACCCTCCTGACTTCACCTTCTCCTTCTCCTTCTTCTACTTCTTCTGTTTCACCCTCCAGACTTCACCTTCTCCTTCTCCTTCTTCTGCTTCTTCTGCTTCACCCTCCAGACTGCACCTTCTCCTTCTCCTTCTTCTGCTTCTTCTGCTGCGCCCTCCAGACTTCACCTTCTCCTTCTCCTTCTTCTGCTTCTTCTGCTTCACCCTCCTGACTTCAACTTCTCCTTCTCCTTCTTCTACTTCTTCTGCTTCACCCCCCTGACTTCACCTTCTCCTTCTCCTTCTTCTGCTTCTTCTGATTCACCCTCCTAACTTCACCTTCTCCTTCTCCTTCTTCTGCTTCTTCTGATTCACCCTCCAGACTTCACCTTCTCCTTCTCCTTCTTCTGCTTCTTCTGATTCACCCTCCAGACCTCACCTTCTCCTTCTCCTTCTTCTACTTCTTCTGATTCACCCTCCAGACTTCATCTTCTCCTTCTTCTTCTTCTGCTTCTTCTGATTCACCCTCCAGACTTCACCTTCTCCTTCTCCTTCTTCTGCTTCTTCTGATTCACCCTCCAGACTTCACCTTCTCCTTCAACTTCTTCTACTTCTTCTGATTCACCCTCCAGACTTCACCTTCTCCTTCTCCTTCTTCTACTTCTTCTGATTCAGCCTCCAGTCTTCACCTTCTCCTTCTCCTTCTTCTGTTTCTTCTGCTTCACCCTCCAGACATCACCTTCTCCTTCTCTTTCTTCTGCTTCTTCTGATTCACCCTCCAGACTTCACCTTCTCCTTCTTCTGATTCTTCTGATTCACCCTCCAGACTTCACCTTCTCCTTCTCCTTCTTCAGCTTCTTCTGATTCACCCTCCTGACTTCACCTTCTCCTTCTCCTTCTTCTACTTCTTCTGATTCACCCTCCTGACTTCACCTTCTCCTTCTCCTTCTTCTACTTCTTCTGCTTCACCCTCCAGACTTCACCTTCTCCTTCTCCTTCTTCTACTTCTTCTGATTCACCCTCCAGACGTCACCTTCTCCTTCTTCTGCTTCTTCTGGTTCACCCTCAAGACTTCACCTTCTCCTTCTCCTTATTCTGCTTCTTCTGATTCAGCCTCCAGACTTCACCTTCTCCTTCTCCTTCTTCTGCTTCTTCTGATTCACCCTCCAGACTTCACCTTCTCCTTCTCCTTCTTCTGCTTCTTCTGATTCACCCTCCAGACTTCACCTTCTCCTTCTCCTTCTTCTACTTCTTCTGATTCACCCTCCAGACTTCATCGTCTCCTTCTCCTTCTTCTGCTTCTTCTGATTCATCCTCCAGACTTCACCTTCTCCTTCTCCTTCTTCTGCTTCTTCTGATTCACCCTCCAGACTTCACCTTCTACTTCTCCTTCTTCTACATCTTCTGATTCACCCTCCAGACTTCACCTTCTCCTTCTCCTTCTTCTACTTCTTCTGATTCACCCTCCAGACTTCACCTTCTCCATCTCCTTCTTCTGCTTCTTCTGATTCACCCTCCAGACTTCACCTTCTCCTTCTCCTTATTCTGCTTCTTCTGATTCACCCTCCAGACTTCACCTTCTCCTTCTCCTTCTTCTGCTTCTTCTGATTCACCCTCCAGACTTCACCTTCTCCTTCTCCTTCTTCTGCTTCTTCTGATTCACCCTCCAGACTTCACCTTCTCCTTCTCCTTCTTCTACTTCTTCTGATTCACCCTCCAGACTTCACCTTCTCCTTCTCCTTCTTCTGCTTCTTCTGATTCACCCTGCAGACTTCACCTTCTCCTTCTCCTTCGTCTACTTCTTCTGATTCACCGTCCAGACTACACCTTCTCCTTCTCCTTCTTCTACTTCTTCTGATTCACCCTCCAGACTTCACCTTCTCCTTCTCCTTCTTCTGCTTCTTCTGATTCACCCTCCAGACTTCACCTTCTCCTTCTTCTACTTCTTCTGATTGACCCTCCAGACTTCACCTTCTCCTTCTCCTTCTTCTACATCTTCTGATTCACGCTCCAGACTTCACCTTCTCCTTCTCCTTCTTCTACTTCTTCTGCTTCTCCCTCCAGACTTCACCTTCTCCTTCTCTTTCTTCTACTTCATCTGATTCACCCTCCAGACTTCACCTTCTCCTTCTCCTTCTTCTACTTCTTCTGATTCACCCTCCAGACTTCACCTTCTCCTTCTCCTTCTTCTACTTCTTCTGATTCACCCTCCAGACTTCACCTTCTCCTTCTCCTTCTTCTACTTCTTCTGATTCACCCTCCTGACTTCACCTTCTCCTTCTCCTTCTTCTGCTTCTTCTGCTTCACCCTCCAAACTTCACCTTCTCCTTCTCCTTCTTCTGCTTCTTCTGCTTCACCCTCCAGACTTCACCTTCTCCTTCTCCTTCTTCTGCTTCTTCTGCTTCACCCTCCTGACTTCACCTTCTCCTTCTCCTTCTTCTACTTCTTCTGATTCACCCTCCAGACTTCACCTTCTCCTTCTCCTTCTTCTGCTTCTTCTGATTCACCCTGCAGACTTCACCTTCTCCTTCTCCTTCGTCTACTTCTTCTGATTCACCGTCCAGACTACACCTTCTCCTTCTCCTTCTTCTACTTCTTCTGATTCACCCTCCAGACTTCACCTTCTCCTTCTCCTTCTTCTGCTTCTTCTGATTCACCCTCCAGACTTCACCTTCTCCTTCTTCTACTTCTTCTGATTGACCCTCCAGACTTCACCTTCTCCTTCTCCTTCTTCTACATCTTCTGATTCACGCTCCAGACTTCACCTTCTCCTTCTCCTTCTTCTACTTCTTCTGCTTCTCCCTCCAGACTTCACCTTCTCCTTCTCTTTCTTCTACTTCATCTGATTCACCCTCCAGACTTCACCTTCTCCTTCTCCTTCTTCTACTTCTTCTGATTCACCCTCCAGACTTCACCTTCTCCTTCTCCTTCTTCTACTTCTTCTGATTCACCCTCCAGACTTCACCTTCTCCTTCTCCTTCTTCTACTTCTTCTGATTCACCCTCCTGACTTCACCTTCTCCTTCTCCTTCTTCTGCTTCTTCTGCTTCACCCTCCAAACTTCACCTTCTCCTTCTCCTTCTTCTGCTTCTTCTGCTTCACCCTCCAGACTTCACCTTCTCCTTCTCCTTCTTCTGCTTCTTCTGCTTCACCCTCCTGACTTCACCTTCTCCTTCTCCTTCTTCTACTTCTTCTGATTCACCCTCCAGACTTCACCTTCTCCTTCTCCTTCTTCTGCTTCTTCTGCTTCACCCTCCAGACTTCACCTTCTCCTTCTCCTTCTTATGCTTCTTCTGCTTCGCCCTCCAGACTTCACCTTCTCCTTCTCCTTCTTCTGCTTCTTCTGCTTCACCCTCCAGACTTCACCTTCTCCTTTTCCTTCTTCTGCTTCTTCTGCTTCACTCTCCTGACTTCACCTTCTCCTTCTCCTTCTTCTACTTCTTCTGATTCACCCTCCAGACTTCACCTTCTCCTTCTACTTCTTCTACTTCTTCTGATTCTCCCTCCAGAATTCACCTTCTCCTTCTCCTTCTTCTGCTTCTTCTGATTCACCCTCCAGACTTCACCTTCTCCTTCTCCTTATTCTGCTTCTTCTGATTCACCCTCCAGACTTCACCTTCTCCTTCTCCTTCTTCTACTTCTTCTGATTGACCCTCCAGACTTCACCTTCTCCTTCTCCTTCTTCTACATCTTCTGATTCACGCTCCAGACTTCACCTTCTCCTTCTCCTTCTTCTACTTCTTCTGCTTCACCCTCCTGACTTCACCTTCTCCTTCTCCTTCTTCTACTTCTTCTGATTCACCCTCCAGACTTCACCTTCTCCTTCTCCTTCTTCTGCTTCTTCTGCTTCACCCTCCTGACTTCACCTTCTCCTTCTCCTTCTTCTACTTCTTCTGTTTCACCCTCCAGACTTCACCTTCTCCTTCTCCTTCTTCTGCTTCTTCTGCTTCACCCTCCAGACTGCACCTTCTCCTTCTCCTTCTTCTGCTTCTTCTGCTGCGCCCACCAGACTTCACCTTCTCCTTCTCCTTCTTCTGCTTCTTCTGCTTCACCCTCCTGACTTCACCTTCTCCTTCTCCTTCTTCTACTTCTTCTGCTTCACCCCCCTGACTTCACCTTCTCCTTCTCCTTCTTCTGCTTCTTCTGATTCACCCTCCTAACTTCACCTTCTCCTTCTCCTTCTTCTGCTTCTTCTGATTCACCCTCCAGACTTCACCTTCTCCTTCTCCTTCTTCTGCTTCTTCTGATTCACCCTCCAGACCTCACCTTCTCCTTCTCCTTCTTCTACTTCTTCTGATTCACCCTCCAGACTTCATCTTCTCCTTCTTCTTCTTCTGCTTCTTCTGATTCACCCTCCAGACTTCACCTTCTCCTTCTCCTTCTTCTGCTTCTTCTGATTCACCCTCCAGACTTCACCTTCTCCTTCAACTTCTTCTACTTCTTCTGATTCACCCTCCAGACTTCACCTTCTCCTTCTCCTTCTTCTACTTCTTCTGATTCAGCCTCCAGTCTTCACCTTCTCCTTCTCCTTCTTCTGTTTCTTCTGCTTCACCCTCCAGACTTCACCTTCTCCTTCTCTTTCTTCTGCTTCTTCTGATTCACCCTCCAGACTTCACCTTCTCCTTCTCCTTCTTCTGATTCTTCTGATTCACCCTCCAGACTTCACCTTCTCCTTCTCCATCTTCAGCTTCTTCTGATTCACCCTCCTGACTTCACCTTCTCCTTCTCCTTCTTCTACTTCTTCTGATTCACCCTCCTGACTTCACCTTCTCCTTCTCCTTCTTCTACTTCTTCTGCTTCACCCTCCAGACTTCACCTTCTCCTTCTCCTTCTTCTACTTCTTCTGATTCACCCTCCAGACGTCACCTTCTCCTTCTTCTGCTTCTTCTGATTCACCCTCCAGACTTCACCTTCTCCTTCTCCTTATTCTGCTTCTTCTGATTCACCCTCCAGACTTCACCTTCTCCTTCTCCTTCTTCTGCTTCTTCTGATTCACCCTCCAGACTTCACCTTCTCCTTCTCCTTCTTCTGCTTCTTCTGATTCACCCTCCAGACTTCACCTTCTCCTTCTCCTTCTTCTACTTCTTCTGATTTACCCTCCAGACTTCATCGTCTCCTTCTCCTTCTTCTGCTTCTTCTGATTCATCCTCCAGACTTCACCTTCTCCTTCTCCTTCTTCTGCTTCTTCTGATTCACCCTCCAGACTTCACCTTCTCCTTCTCCTTCTTCTACTTCTTCTGATTCACCCTCCAGACTTCACCTTCTCCATCTCCTTCTTCTGCTTCTTCTGATTCACCCTCCAGACTTCACCTTCTCCTTCTCCTTATTCTGCTTCTTCTGATTCACCCTCCAGACTTCACCTTCTCCTTCTCCTTCTTCTGCTTCTTCTGTTTCACCCTCCAGACTTCACCTTCTCCTTCTCCTTCTTCTGCTTCTTCTGATTCACCCTCCAGACTTCACCTTCTCCTTCTCCTTCTTCTACTTCTTCTGATTCACCCTCCAGACTTCACCTTCTCCTTCTACTTCTTCTGCTTCTTCTGATTCACCCTGCAGACTTCACCTTCTCCTTCTCCTTCGTCTACTTCTTCTGATTCACCGTCCAGACTACACCTTCTCCTTCTCCTTCTTCTACTTCTTCTGATTCACCCTCCAGACTTCACCTTCTCCTTCTCCTTCTTCTGCTTCTTCTGATTCACCCTCCAGACTTCACCTTCTCCTTCTCCTTCTTCTACTTCTTCTGATTGACCCTCCAGACTTCACCTTCTCCTTCTGCTTCTTCTACATCTTCTGATTCACGCTCCAGACTTCACCTTCTCCTTCTCCTTCTTCTACTTCTTCTGCTTCTCCCTCCAGACTTCACCTTCTCCTTCTCTTTCTTCTACTTCATCTGATTCACCCTCCAGACTTCACCTTCTCCTTCTCCTTCTTCTACTTCTTCTGATTCACCCTCCAGACTTCACCTTCTCCTTCTCCTTCTTCTACTTCTTCTGATTCACCCTCCAGACTTCACCTTCCCCTTCTCCTTCTTCTACTTCTTCTGATTCACCCTCCTGACTTCACCTTCTCCTTCTCCTTCTTCTGCTTCTTCTGCTTCACCCTCCAGACTTCACCTTCTCCTTCTCCTTCTTCTGCTTCTTCTGCTTCACCCTCCTGACTTCACCTTCTCCTTCTCCTTCTTCTACTTCTTCTGATTCACCCTCCGGACTTCACCTTCTCCTTCTCCTTCTTCTACTTCTTCTGCTTCTCCCTCCAGACTTCACCTTCTCCTTCTCTTTCTTCTACTTCATCTGATTCACCCTCCAGACTTCACCTTCTCCTTCTCCTTCTTCTACTTCTTCTGCTTCTCCCTCCAGACTTCACCTTCTCCTTCTCTTTCTTCTACTTCATCTGATTCACCCTCCAGACTTCACCTTCTCCTTCTCCTTCTTCTACTTCTTCTGATTCACCCTCCAGACTTCACCTTCTCCTTCTCCTTCTTCTACTTCTTCTGATTCACCCTCCAGACTTCACCTTCCCCTTCTCCTTCTTCTACTTCTTCTGATTCACCCTCCTGACTTCACCTTCTCCTTCTCCTTCTTCTGCTTCTTCTGCTTCACCCTCCAAACTTCACCTTCTCCTTCTCCTTCTTCTGCTTCTTCTGCTTCACCCTCCAGACTTCACCTTCTCCTTCTCCTTCTTCTGCTTCTTCTGCTTCACCCTCCTGACTTCACCTTCTCCTTCTCCTTCTTCTACTTCTTCTGATTCACCCTCCGGACTTCACCTTCTCCTTCTCCTTCTTCTGCTTCTTCTGCTTCACCCTCCAGACTTCACCTTCTCCTTCTCCTTCTTATGCTTCTTCTGCTTCGCCCTCCAGACTTCACCTTCTCCTTCTCCTTCTTCTGCTTCTTCTGCTTCACCCTCCAGACTTCACCTTCTCCTTCTCCTTCTTCTGCTTCTTCTGCTTCACTCTCCTGACTTCACCTTCTCCTTCTCCTTCTTCTACTTCTTCTGATTCACCCTCCAGAATTCATCTTCTCCTTCTCCTTCTTCTACTTCTTCTGATTCTCCCTCCAGACTTCACCTTCTCCTTCTCCTTCTTCTGCTTCTTCTGATTCACCCTCCAGACTTCACCTTCTCCTTCTCCTTATTCTGCTTCTTCTGATTCACCCTCCAGACTTCACCTTCTCCTTCTCCTTCTTCTGCTTCTTCTGATTCACCCTCCAGACTTCACCTTCTCCTTCTTCTTCTGATTCACCCTCCAGACTTCACCTTCTCCTTCTCCTTCTTCGACTCCTTCTGATTCACCCTCCAGACTTCACCTTCTCCTTCTCCTTCTTCTGCTTCTTCTGATTCACCCTGCAGACTTCACCTTCTCCTTCTCCTTCGTCTACTTCTTCTGATTCACCGTCCAGACTACACCTTCTCCTTCTCCTTCTTCTACTTCTTCTGATTCACCCTCCAGACTTCATCTTCTCCTTTTCCTTCTTCTGCTTCTTCTGATTCACCCTCCAGACTTCACCTTCTCCTTCTCCTTCTTCTACTTCTTCTGATTGACCCTCCAGACTTCACCTTCTCCTTCTCCTTCTTCTACTTCTTCTGATTCACCCTCCAGACTTCAACTTCTCCTTCTCCTTCTTCTACTTCTTCTGCTTCTCCCTCCAGACTTCACCTTCTCCTTCTCCTTCTTCTGCTTCTTCTGATTCACCCTCCAGACTTCACCTTCTCCTTCTCCTTCTTCTACTTCTTCTGATTCACCCTCCAGACTTCACCTTCTCCTTCTCCTTCTTCTACGTCTTCTGATTCACCCTCCAGACTTCACCTTCTCCTTCTCCTTCTTCTACTTCTTCTGATTCACCCTCCTTACTTCACCTTCTCCTTCTCCTTCTTCTGCTTCTTCTGCTTCACCCTCCAGACCTCACCTTCTCCTTCTCCTTCTTCTGCTTCTTCTGCTTCACCTTCCAGACTTCACCTTCTCCTTCTCCTTCTTCTGCTTCTTCTGCTTCACCCTCCTGACTTCACCTTCTCCTTCTCCTTCTTCTACTTCTTCTGATTCACCCTCCAGACTTCACCTTCTCCTTCTCCTTCTTCTGCTTCTTCTGCTTCACCCTCCAGACTTCACCTTCTCCTTCTCCTTCTTCTGCTTCTTCTGCTTCGCCCTCCAGACTTCACCTTCTCCTTCTCCTTCTTCTGCTTCTTCTGCTTCACCCTCCAGACTTCAACTTCTCCTTCTCCTTCTTCTGCTTCTTCTGCTTCACTCTCCTGACTTCACCTTCTCCTTCTCCTTCTTCTACTTCTTCTGATTCACCCTCCAGACTTCACCTTCTCCTTCTCCTTCTTCTGCTTCTTCTGCTTCACCCTCCAGACTTCACCTTCTCCTTCTCCTTCTTCTGCTTCTTCTGCTGCGCCCTCCAGACTTCACCTTCTCCTTCTCCTTCTTCTGCTTCTTCTGCTTCACCGTCCTGACTTCACCTTCTCCTTCTCCTTCTTCTACTTCTTTTGCTTCACCCCCTGACTTCACCTGCTCCTTCTCCTTCTTCTGCTTCTTCTGATTCACCCTCCTAACTTCACCTTCTCCTTCTCCTTCTTCTGCTTCTTCTGATTCACCCTCCTGACTTCACCTTCTCCTTCTCCTTCTTTTGCTCTTCTGATTCACCCTCCAGACTTCACCTTCTCCTTCTCCTTCTTCTGCTTCTTCTGATTCACCCTCCAGACTTCACCTTCTCCTTCTCCTTCTTCTGCTTCTTCTGATTCAACCTCCAGACCGCACCTTCTCCTTCTCCTTCTTCTGCTTCTTCTGCTTCACCCTCCAGACTTCAACTTCTCCTTCTCCTTCTTCTGCTTCTTCTGCTTCACTCTCCTGACTTCACCTTCTCCTTCTCCTTCTTCTACTTCTTCTGATTCACCCTCCAGACTTCACCTTCTCCTTCTCCTTCTTCTGCTTCTTCTGCTTCACCCTCCAGACTTCACCTTCTCCTTCTCCTTCTTCTGCTTCTTCTGCTGCGCCCTCCAGACTTCACCTTCTCCTTCTCCTTCTTCTGCTTCTTCTGCTTCACCGTCCTGACTTCACCTTCTCCTTCTCCTTCTTCTACTTCTTTTGCTTCACCCCCTGACTTCACCTGCTCCTTCTCCTTCTTCTGCTTCTTCTGATTCACCCTCCTAACTTCACCTTCTCCTTCTCCTTCTTCTGCTTCTTCTGATTCACCCTCCTGACTTCACCTTCTCCTTCTCTTTCTTTTGCTCTTCTGATTCACCCTCCAGACTTCACCTTCTCCTTCTCCTTCTTCTGCTTCTTCTGATTCACCCTCCAGACTTCACCTTCTCCTTCTCCTTCTTCTGCTTCTTCTGATTCAACCTCCAGACCGCACCTTCTCCTTCTCCTTCTTCTACTTCTTCTGATTCACCCTCCAGACTTCATCTTCTCCTTCTCCTTCTTCTGCTTCTTCTGATTCACCCTCCAGACTTCACCTTCTCCTTCTCCTTCTTCTGCTTCTTCTGATTCACCCTCCAGACTTCACCTTCTCCTTCTCCTTCTTCTACTTCTTCTGATTCACCCTTCAGTCTTCACCTTCTCCTTCTCCTTCTTCTGTTTCTTCTGCTTCACCCTCCAGACTTCACCTTCTCCTTCTCCTTCTTCTACTTCTTCTGATTCACCCTCCAGACTTCACCTTCTCCTTCTCCTTCTTCTGCTTCTTCTGCTTCACCCTCCAGACTTCACCATCTCCTTCTCCTTCTTCTGCTTCTTCTGCTTCGCCCTCCAGACTTCACCTTCTCCTTCTCCTTCTTCTGCTTCTTCTGCTTCACCCTCCAGACTTCACCTTCTCCTTCTCCTTCTTCTGCGTCTTCTGCTTCACTCTCCTGACTTCACCTTCTCGTTCTCCTTCTTCTACTTCTTCTGATTCACCCTCCAGACTTCACCTTCTCCTTCTCCTTCTTCTTCTTCTTCTGATTCACCCTCCAGACTTCACCTTCTCCTTCTCCTTCTTCTGCTTCTTCTGATTCACCCTCCAGACTTCACCTTCTCCTTCTCCTTATTCTGCTTCTTCTGATTCACCCTCCAGACTTCACCTTCTCCTTCTCCTTCTTCTGCTTCTGATTCACCCTCCAGACTTCACCTTCTCCTTCTTCTTCTGATTCACCCTCCAGACTTCACCTTCTCCTTCTCCTTCTTCTACTTCTTCTGATTCACCCTCCAGACTTCACCTTCTCCTTCTCCTTCTTCTGCTTGTTCTGATTCACCCTGCAGACTTCACCTTCTCCTTCTCCTTCGTCTACTTCTTCTGATTCACCGTCCAGACTACACCTTCTCCTTCTCCTTCTTCTACTTCTTCTGATTCACCCTCCAGACTTCATCTTCTCCTTCTCCTTCTTCTGCTTCTTCTGATTCACCCTCCAGACTTCACCTTCTCCTTCTCCTTCTTCTACTTCTTCTGATTGACCCTCCAGACTTCACCTTCTCCTTCTCCTTCTTCTACTTCTTCTGATTCACCCTCCAGACTTCAACTTCTCCTTCTCCTTCTTCTACTTCTTCTGCTTCTCCCTCCAGACTTCACCTTCTCCTTCTTCTGCTTCTTCTGATTCACCCTCCAGACTTCACATTCTCCTTCTCCTTCTTCTACTTCTTCTGATTCACCTTCCAGACTTCACCTTCTCCTTCTCCTTCTTCTACGTCTTCTGATTCACCCTCCAGACTTCACCTTCTCCTTCTCCTTCTTCTACTTCTTCTGATTCACCCTCCTTACTTCACCTTCTCCTTCTCCTTCTTCTGCTTCTTCTGCTTCACCCTCCAGACTTCACCTTCTCCTTCTCCTTCTTCTGCTTCTTCTGCTTCACCCTCCAGACTTCACCTTCTCCTTCTCCTTCTTCTGCTTCTTCTGCTTCACCCTCCTGACTTCACCTTCTCCTTCTCCTTCTTCTACTTCTTCTGATTCACCCTCCAGACTTCACCTTCTCCTTCTCCTTCTTCTGCTTCTTCTGCTTCACCCTCCAGACTTCACCTTCTCCTTCTCCTTCTTCTGCTTCTTCTGCTTCGCCCTCCAGACTTCACCTTCTCCTTCTCCTTCTTCTGCTTCTTCTGCTTCACCCTCCAGACTTCACCTTCTCCTTCTCCTTCTTCTGCTTCTTCTGCTTCACTCTCCAGACTTCACCTTCTCCTTCTCCTTCTTCTGCTTCTTCTGATTCACCCTCCAGACCTCACCTTCTCCTTCTCCTTCTTCTACTTCTTCTGATTCACCCTCCAGACTTCATCTTCTCCTTCCCCTTCTTCTGCTTCTTCTGATTCACCCTCCAGACTTCACCTTCTCCTTCTCCTTCTTCTACTTCTTCTGATTCACCCTTCAGTCTTCACCTTCTCCTTCTCCTTCTTCTGTTTCTTCTGCTTCACCCTCCAGACTTCACCTTCTCCTTCTCCTTCTTCTACTTCTTCTGATTCACCCTCCAGACATCACCTTCTCCTTCTCCTTCTTCTGCTTCTTCTGCTTCACCCTCCAGACTTCACCTTCTCCTTCTCCTTCTTCTGCTTCTTCTGCTTCGCCCTCCAGACTTCACCTTCTCCTTCTCCTTCTTCTGCTTCTTCTGCTTCACCCTCCAGACTTCACCTTCTCCTTCTCCTTCTTCTGCTTCTTCTGCTTCACTCTCCTGACTTCACCTTCTCCTTCTCCTTCTTCTACTTCTTCTGATTCACCCTCCAGACTTCAACTTCTCCTTCTCCTTCTTCTACTTCTTCTGATTCACCCTCCAGACTTCACCTTCTCCTTCTCCTTCTTCTGCTTCTTCTGATTCACCCTCCAGACTTCACCTTCTCCTTCTCCTTATTCTGCTTCTTCTGATTCACCCTCCAGACTTCACCTTCTCCTTCTCCTTTTTCTGCTTCTTCTGATTCATCCTCCAGACTTCACCTTCTCCTTCTTCTTCTGATTCACCCTCCAGACTTCACCTTCTCCTTCTCCTTCTTCTACTTCTTCTGATCCACCCTCCAGACTTCACCTTCTCCTTCTCCTTCTTCTGCTTCTTCTGATTCACCCTGCAGACTTCACCTTCTCCTTCTCCTTCGTCTACTTCTTCTGATTCACCGTCCAGACTACACCTTCTCCTTCTCCTTCTTCTACTTCTTCTGATTCACCCTCCAGACTTCATCTTCTCCTTCTCCTTCTTCTGCTTCTTCTGATTTACCCTCCAGACTTCACCTTCTCCTTCTCCTTCTTCTACTTCTTCTGATTGACCCTCCAGACTTCACCTTCTCCTTCTCCTTCTTCTACTTCTTCTGATTCTCCCTCCAGACTTCCACTTCTCCTTCTCCTTCTTCTACTTCTTCTGCTTCTCCCTCCAGACTTCACCTTCTCCTTCTCCTTCTTCTGCTTCTTCTGATTCACCCTCCAGACTTCACATTCTCCTTCTCCTTCTTCTACTTCTTCTGATTCACCCTCCAGACTTCTCCTTCTCCTTCTCCTTCTTCTACGTCTTCTGATTCACCCTCCAGACTTAACCTTCTCCTTCTCCTTCTTCTACTTCTTCTGATTCACCCTCCTTACTTCACCTTCTCCTTCTCCTTCTTCTGCTTCTTCTGCTTCACCCTCCAGACTTCACCTTCTCCTTCTCCTTCTTCTGCTTCTTCTGCTTCACCCTCCAGACTTCACCTTCTCCTTCTCCTTCTTCTGCTTCTTCTGCTTCACCCTCCTGACTTCACCTTCTCCTTCTCCTTCTTCTACTTCTTCTGATTCACCCTCCAGACTTCACCTTCTCCTTCTCCTTCTTCTGCTTCTTCTGCTTCACCCTCCAGACTTCACCTTCTCCTTCTCCTTCTTCGGCTTCTTCTGCTTCGCCCTCCAGACTTCACCTTCTCCTTCTCCTTCTTCTGCTTCTTCTGCTTCACCCTGCAGACTTCACCTTCTCCTTCTCCTTCTTCTGCTTCTTCTGCTTCACTCTCCTGACTTCACCTTCTCCCTCTCCTTCTTTTACTTCTTCTGATTCACCCTCCAGACTTCACCTTCTCCTTCTCCTTCTTCTGCTTCTTCTGCTTCACCCTCCAGACTTCACCTTCTCCTTCTCCTTCTTCGGCTTCTTCTGCTGCGCCCTCCAGACTTCACCTTCTCCTTCTCCTTCTTCTGCTTCTTCTGCTTCACCGTCCTGACTTCACCTTCTCCTTCTCCTTCTTCTACTTCTTCTGCTTCATCCCCTCACTTCACCTGCTCCTTCTCCTTCTTCTGCTTCTTCTGATTCACCCTCCTAACTTCACCTTCTCCTTCTCCTTCTTCTGCTTCTTCTGATTCACCCTCCTGACTTCACCTTCTCCTTCTCCTTCTTTTGCTTCTTCTGATTCACCCTCCAGACTTCACCTTCTCCTTCTCCTTCTTCTGCTTCTTCTGATTCACCCTCCAGACTTCACCTTCTCCTTCTCCTTCTTCTACTTCTTCTGATTCACCCTCCAGACTTCATCTTCTCCTTCTCCTTCTTCTGCTTCTTCTGATTCACCCTCCAGACTTCACCTTCTCCTTCTCCTTCTTCTGCTTCTTCTGATTCACCCTCCAGACTTCACCTTCTCCTTCGCCTTCTTCTACTTCTTCTGATTCACCCTCCAGACTTCACCTTCTCCTTCTCCTTCTTCTACTTCTTCTGATTCACCCTTCAGTCTTCACCTTCTCCTTCTCCTTCTTCTGTTTCTTCTGCTTCACCCTCCAGACTTCACCTTCTCCTTCTCTTTCTTCTGCTTCTTCTGATTCACCCTCCAGACTTCACCTTCTCCTTCTCCTTCTTCTGATTCTTCTGTTTCACCCTCCAGACTTCACCTTCTCCTTCTCCATCTTCTGCTTCTTCTGCTTCACCCTCCTGACTTCACCTTCTCCTTCTCCTTCTTCTACTTCTTCTGATTCACCCTCCAGACTTCACCTTCTCCTTCTCCTTCTTCAGCTTCTTCTGCTTCACCCTCCAGACTTCACCTTCTCCTTCTCCTTCTTCTGCTTCTTCTGCTTCGCCCTCCAGACTTCACCTTCTCCTTCTCCTTCTTCTGCTTCTTCTGCTTCACCCTCCAGACTTCACCTTCTCCTTCTCCTTCTTCTGCTTCTTCTGCTTCACTCTCCTGACTTCACCTTCTCCTTCTCCTTCTTCTACTTCTTCTGATTCACCCTCCAGACTTCACCTTCTCCTTCTCCTTCTTCTGCTTCCCCCTCCAGACTTCACCTTCTCCTTCTCCTTCTTCTGCTTCTTCTGCTGCGCCCTCCAGACTTCACCTTCTCCTTCTCCTTCTTCTGCCTCTTCTGCTTCACCGTCCTGACTTCACCTTCTCCTTCTCCTTCTTCTACTTCTTCTGCTTCACCCCCCTGACTTCACCTTCTCCTTCTCCTTCTTCTGCTTCTTCTGATTCACCCTCCTAACTTCACCTTCTCCTTCTCCTTCTTTTGCTTCTTCTGATTCACCCTCCTGACATCACCTTCTCCTTCTCCTTCTTCTGCTTCTTCTGATTCACCCTCCAGACTTCACCTTCTCCTTCTCCTTCTTCTGCCTCTTCTGCTTCACCGTCCTGACTTCACCTTCTCCTTCTCCTTCTTCTACTTCTTCTGCTTCACCCCCCTGACTTCACCTTCTCCTTCTCCTTCTTCTGCTTCTTCTGATTCACCCTCCTAACTTCACCTTCTCCTTCTCCTTCTTTTGCTTCTTCTGATTCACCCTCCAGACATCACCTTCTCCTTCTCCTTCTTCTGCTTCTTCTGATTCACCCTCCAGACTTCACCTTCTCCTTCTCCTTCTTCTGCTTCTTCTGATTCACCCTCCAGACCTCACCTTCTCCTTCTCCTTCTTCTACTTCTTCTGATTCACCCTCCAGACTTCATCTTCTCCTTCTCCTTCTTCTGCTTCTTCTGATTCACCCTCCAGACTTCACCTTCTCCTTCTCCTTTTTCTGCTTCTTCTGATTCACCCTCCAGACTTCACCTTCTCCTTCTCCTTCTTCTACTTCTTCTGATTCACCCTCCAGACCTCACCTTCTCCTTCTCCTTCTTCTACTTCTTCTGATTCACCCTTCAGTCTTCACCTTCTCCTTCTCCTTCTTCTGTTTCTTCTGCTTCACCCTCCAGACTTCACCTTCTCCTTCTCTTTCTTCTGCTTCTTCTGATTCACCCTCCAGACTTCACCTTCTCCTTCTCCTTCTTCTGATTCTTCTGATTCACCCTCCAGACTTCACCTTCTCCTTCTCCTTCTTCTGCTTCTTCTGAATCACCCTCCTGACTTCACCTTCTCCTTCTCCTTCTTCTACTTCTTCTGATTCACCCTCCTGACTTCACCTTCTCCTTCTCCTTCTTCTAATTCTTCTGCTTCACCCTCCAGACTTCACCTTCTCCTTCTCCTTCTTCTACTTCTTCTGATTCACCCTCCAGACTTCACCTTCTCCTTCTACTTCTTCTGCTTCTTCTGATTCACCCTCCAGACTTCACCTTCTCCTTCTCCTTCTTCTGCTTCTTCTGATTCTCCCTCCAGACTTCACCTTCTCCTTCTCCTTCTTCTGCTTCTTCTGCTTCCCCCTCCAGACTTCACCTTCTCCTTCTCCTTCTTCTGCTTCTTCTGCTTCACTCTCCTGACTTCACCTTCTCCTTCTCCTTCTTCTACTTCTTCTGATTCACCCTCCAGACTTCACCTTCTCCTTCTCCTTCTTCTGCTTCACCCTCCAGACTTCACCTTCTCCTTCTCCTTCTTCTGCTTCTTCTGCTGCGCCCTCCAGACTTCACCTTCTCCTTCTCCTTCTTCTGCCTCTTCTGCTTCACCGTCCTGACTTCACCTTCTCCTTCTCCTTCTTCTACTTCTTCTGCTTCACCCCCCTGACTTCACCTTCTCCTTCTCCTTCTTCTGCTTCTTCTGATTCACCCTACTAACTTCACCTTCTCCTTCTCCTTCTTCTGCCTCTTCTGCTTCACCGTCCTGACTTCACCTTCTCCTTCTCCTTCTTCTACTTCTTCTGCTTCACCCCCCTGACTTCACCTTCTCCTTCTCCTTCTTTTGCTTCTTCTGATTCACCCTCCAGACATCACCTTCTCCTTCTCCTTCTTCTGCTTCTTCTGATTCACCCTCCAGACTTCACCTTCTCCTTCTCCTTCTTCTGCTTCTTCTGATTCACCCTCCAGACCTCACCTTCTCCTTCTCCTTCTACTACTTCTTCTGATTCACCCTCCAGACTTCATCTTCTCCTTCTCCTTCTTCTGCTTCTTCTGATTCACCCTCCAGACTTCACCTTCTCCTTCTCCTTTTTCTGCTTCTTCTGATTCACCCTCCAGACTTCACCTTCTCCTTCTCCTTCTTCTACTTCTTCTGATTCACCCTCCAGACCTCACCTTCTCCTTCTCCTTCTTCTACTTCTTCTGATTCACCCTTCAGTCTTCACCTTCTCCTTCTCCTTCTTCTGTTTCTTCTGCTTCACCCTCCAGACTTCACCTTCTCCTTCTCTTTCTTCTGCTTCTTCTGATTCACCCTCCAGACTTCACCTTCTCCTTCTCCTTCTTCTGATTCTTCTGATTCACCCTCCAGACTTCACCTTCTCCTTCTCCTTCTTCTGCTTCTTCTGAATCACCCTCCTGACTTCACCTTCTGCTTCTCCTTCTTCTACTTCTTCTGATTCACCCTCCTGACTTCACCTTCTCCTTCTCCTTCTTCTAATTCTTCTGCTTCACCCTCCAGACTTCACCTTCTCCTTCTCCTTCTTCTACTTCTTCTGATTCACCCTCCAGACTTCACCTTCTCCTTCTACTTCTTCTGCTTCTTCTGATTCACCCTCCAGACTTCACCTTCTCCTTCTCCTTATTCTGCTTCTTCTGATTCACCCTCCAGACTTCACCTTCTCCTTCTCCTTCTTCTGCTTCTTCTGATTCACCCTCCAGACTTCACCTTCTCTTTCTCCTTCTTCTGCTTCTTCTGATTCACCCTCCAGACTTCACCTTCTCCTTCTCCTTCTTCTACTTCTTGTGATTCACCCTCCAGACTTCATCGTCTCCTTCTCCTTCTTCTGCTTCTTCTGATTCACCCTCCAGACTTCACCTTCTCCTTCTCCTTCTTCTGCTTCTTCTGATTCACCCTCCAGTCTACACCTTCTCCTTCTCCTTCTTCTACTTCTTCTGATTCACCCTCCAGACTTCACCTTCTCCTTCTCCTTCTTCTACTTCTTCTGATTCACCCTCCAGACTTCACCCTCTCCTTCTCCTTCTTCTGCTTCTTCTGATTCACCCTCCAGACTTCACCTTCTCCTTCTACTTATTCTGCTTCTTCTGATTCACCCTCCAGACTTCACCTTCTCCTTCTCCTTCTTCTGCTTCTTGTGACTCACCCTCCAGACTTCACCTTCTCCTTCTCCTTCTTCTGCTTCTTCTGATTCACCCTCCAGACTTCACCTTCTCCTTCGCCTTCTTCTACTTCTTCTGATTCACCCTCCAGACTTCACCTTCTCCTTCTCCTTCTTCTACTTCTTCTGATTCACCCTTCAGTCTTCACCTTCTCCTTCTCCTTCTTCTGTTTCTTCTGCTTCACCCTCCAGACTTCACCTTCTCCTTCTCTTTCTTCTGCTTCTTCTGATTCACCCTCCAGACTTCACCTTCACCTTCTCCTTCTTCTGATTCTTCTGTTTCACCCTCCAGACTTCACCTTCTCCTTCTCCATCTTCTGCTTCTTCTGCTTCACCCTCCTGACTTCACCTTCTCCTTCTCCTTCTTCTACTTCTTCTGATTCACCCTCCAGACTTCACCTTCTCCTTCTCCTTCTTCAGCTTCTTCTGCTTCACCCTCCAGACTTTACCTTCTCCTTCTCCTTCTTCTGCTTCTTCTGCTTCGCCCTCCAGACTTCACCTTCTCCTTCTCCTTCTTCTGCTTCTTCTGCTTCACCCTCCAGACTTCACCTTCTCCTTCTCCTTCTTCTGCTTCTTCTGCTTCACTCTCCTGACTTCACCTTCTCCTTCTCCTTCTTCTACTTCTTCTGATTCACCCTCCAGACTTCACCTTCTCCTTCTCCTTCTTCTGCTTCTTCTGCTTCACCCTCCAGACTTCACCTTCTCCTTCTCCTTCTTCTGCTTCTTCTGCTGCGCCCTCCAGACTTCACCTTCTCCTTCTCCTTCTTCTGCCTCTTCTGCTTCACCGTCCTGACTTCACCTTCTCCTTCTCCTTCTTCTACTTCTTCTGCTTCACCCCCCTGACTTCACCTGCTCCTTCTCCTTCTTCTGCTTCTTCTGATTCACCCTCCTAACTTCACCTTCTCCTTCTCCTTCTTCTGCTTCTTCTGATTCACCCTCCTGACTTCACCTTCTCCTTCTCCTTCTTTTCCTTCTTCTGATTCACCCTCCAGACATCACCTTCTCCTTCTCCTTCTTCTGCTTCTTCTGATTCACCCTCCAGACTTCACCTTCTCCTTCTCCTTCTTCTGCTTCTTCTGATTCACCCTCCAGACCTCACCTTCTCCTTCTCCTTCTTCTACTTCTTCTGATTCACCCTCCAGACTTCATCTTCTCCTTCTCCTTCTTCTGCTTCTTCTGATTCACCCTCCAGACTTCACCTTCTCCTTTTCCTTCTTCTGCTTCTTCTGATTCACCCTCCAGACTTCACCTTCTCCTTCTCCTTCTTCTACTTCTTCTGATTCACCCTCCAGACCTCATCTTCTCCTTCTCCTTCTTCTACTTCTTCTGATTCACCCTTCAGTCTTCACCTTCTCCTTCTCCTTCTTCTGTTTCTTCTGCTTCACCCTCCAGACTTCACCTTCTCC
This sequence comes from Somniosus microcephalus, assembly GCF_052327205.1. Taxonomy (NCBI): domain Eukaryota; kingdom Metazoa; phylum Chordata; class Chondrichthyes; order Squaliformes; family Somniosidae; genus Somniosus; species Somniosus microcephalus. Next base: position 286,257 of record NW_028225278.1, on the reverse strand, counting down.
TTCTCTTTCTTCTGCTTCTTCTGATTCACCCTCCAGACTTCACCTTCTCCTTCTCCTTCTTCTGATTCTTCTGATTCACCCTCCAGACTTCACCTTCTCCTTCTCCTTCTTCTGATTCTTCTGATTCACCCTCCAGACTTCACCTTCTCCTTCTCCTTCTTCTGCTTCTTCTGAATCACCCTCCTGACTTCACCTTCTCCTTCTCCTTCTTCTACTTCTTCTGATTCACTCTCCTGACTTCACCTTCTCCTTCTCCTTCTTCTACTTCTTCTGCTTCACCCTCCAGACTTCACCTTCTCCTTCTCCTTCTTCTACTTCTTCTGATTCACCCTCCAGACTTCACCTTCTCCTTCTACTTCTTCTGCTTCTTCTGATTCACCCTCCAGACTTCACCTTCTCCTTCTCCTTATTCTGCTTCTTCTGATTCACCCTCCAGACTTCACCTTCTCCTTCTCCTTCTTCTGCTTCTTCTGATTCACCCTCCAGACTTCACCTTCTCCTTCTCCTTCTTCTGCTTCTTCTGATTCACCCTCCAGACTTCACCTTCTCCTTCTCCTTCTTCTACTTCTTCTGATTCACCCTCCAGACTTCATCGTCTCCTTCTCCTTCTTCTGCTTCTTCTGATTCACCCTCCAGACTTCACCTTCTCCTTCTCCTTCTTCTGCTTCTTCTGATTCACCCTCCAGTCTTCACCTTCTCCTTCTCCTTCTTCTACTTCTTCTGATTCACCCTCCAGACTTCACCTTCTCCTTCTCCTTCTTCTACTTCTTCTGATTCACCCTCCAGACTTCACCTTCTCCTTCTTCTGCTTCTTCTGATTCACCCTCCAGACTTCACCTTCTCCTTCTCCTTATTCTGCTTCTTCTGATTCACCCTCCAGACTTCACCTTCTCCTTCTCCTTCTTCTGCTTCTTCTGATTCACCTCCAGACTTCACCTTCTCCTTCTCCTTCTTCTGCTTCTTCTGATTCACCCTCCAGACTTCACCTTCTCCTTCTGCTTCTTCTACTTCTTCTGATTCACCCTCCAGACTTCACCTTCCCCTTCTCCTTCTTCTGCTTCTTCTGCTTCGCCCTCCATACTTCACCTTCTCCTTCTCCTTCTTCTGCTTCTTCTGCTTCACCCTCCAGACTTCACCTTCTACTTCTCCTTCTTCTGCTTCTTCTGCTTCACTCTCCTGACTTCACCTTCTCCTTCTCCTTCTTCTACTTCTTCTGATTCACCCTCCAGACTTCACCTTCTACTTCTCCTTCTTCTGCTTCTTCTGCTTCACTCTCCTGACTTCACCTTCTCCTTCTCCTTCTTCTACTTCTTCTGATTCACCCTCCAGACTTCACCTTCTCCTTCTCCTTCTTCTGCTTCTTCTGCTTCACCCTCCAGACTTCACCTTCTCCTTCTCCTTCTTCTGCTTCTTCTGCTGCGCCCTCCAGACTTCACCTTCTCCTTCTCCTTCTTCTGCTTCTTCTGCTTCACCCTCCTGACTTCACCTTCTCCTTCTCCTTCTTCTACTTCTTCTGCTTCACCCCCCTGACTTCACCTGCTCCTTCTCCTTCTTCTGCTTCTTCTGGTTCACCCTCCTAACTTTACCTTCTGCTTCTCCTTCTTCTGCTTCTTCTGATTCACCCCCCTGACTTCACCTTCTCCTTCTCCTTCTTCTGCTTCTTCTAATTCACCCTCCAGACTTCACCTTCTCCTTCTCCTTCTTCTGCTTCTTCTGATTCACCCTCCAGACTTCACCTTCTCCTTCTCCTTCTTCTGCTTCTTCTGATTCACCCTCCTAACTTCACCTTGTCCTTCTCCTTCTTCTGCTTCTTCTGATTCACCCTCCTGACTTCACCTTCTCCTTCTCCTTCTTCTGCTTCTTCTGATTCACCCACCAGACCTCACCTTCTCCTTCTACTTCTTCTACTACTTCTGATTCACCCTCCAGACTTCATCTTCTCCTTCTCCTTCTTCTGCTTCTTCTGATTCACCCTCCAGACTTCACCTTCTCCTTCTCCTTCTTCTGCTTCTTCTGATTCACCCTCCAGACTTCACCTTCTCCTTCTCCTTCTTCTACTTCTTCTGATTCACCCTCCAGACCTCACCTTCTCCTTCTCCTTCTTCTACTTCTTCTGATACATCCTCCAGTCTTCACCTTCCCCTTCTCCTTCTTCTGTTTCTTCTGCTTCACCCTCCAGAATTCACCTTCTCCTTCTCTTTCTTCTGCTTCTTCTGATTCACCCTCCAGACTTCACCTTCTCCTTCTCCTTCTTCTGATTCTTCTGATTCACCCTCCAGACTTCACCTTCTCCTTCTCCTTCTTCTGATTCTTCTGATTCACACTCCTGACTTCACCTTCTCCTTCTCCTTCTTCTACTTCTTCTGATTCACCCTCCTGACTTCACCTTCTCCTTCTCCTTCTTCTACTTCTTCTGCTTCACCCTCCAGACTTCACCTTCTCCTTCTCCTTCTTCTACTGCTTCTGATTCACCCTCCAGACTTCACCTTCTCCTTCTCCTTCTTCTACTTCTTCTGATTCACCCTCCAGACTTCACCTTCTCCTTCTCCTTCTTCTACTTCTTCTGATTCACCCTCCAGACTTCACCTTCTCCTTCTCCTTCTTCTGCTTCTTCTGATTCACCCTCCAGACTTCACCTTCTCCTTCTCCATATTCTGCTTCTTCTGATTCTCCCTCCAGACTTCACCTTCTCCTTCTCCTTCTTCTGCTTCTTCTGATTCACCCTCCAGACTTCACCTTCTCCTTCTCCTTCTTCTGCTTCTTCTGATTCATCCTCCAGACTTCACCTTCTCATTCTCCTTCTTCTACTTCTTCTGATTCACCCTCCAGACTTCACCTTCTCCTTCTCGTTCTTCTGCTTCTTCTTATTCACCCTCCAGACTTCACCTTCTCCTTCTCCTTCGTCAACTTCTTCTGATTCACCCTCCAGACTACACCTTCTCCTTCTCCTTCTTCTACTTCTGCTGATTCACCCTCCAGACTTCACCTTCTCCTTCTCGTTCTTCTGCTTCTTCTGATTCACCCTCCAGACTTCACCTTCTCCTTCTCCGTCTTCTACTTCTTCTGATTCACCCTCCAGACTTCACCTTCTCCTTCTCCTTCTTCTACTTCTTCTGATTCACCCTCCAGACTTCACCTTCTCCTTCTCCTTCTTCTACTTCTTCTGCTTCTCCCTCCAGACGTCACCTTCTCCTTCTCCTTCTTCTGCTTCTTCTGATTCACCCTCCAGACTTCACCTTCTCCTTCTCCTTCTTCTACTTCTTCTGATTCACCCTCCAGACTTCACCTTCTCCTTCTCCTTCTTCTACTTCTTCTGATTCACCCTCCAGACTTCACCTTCTCCTTCTCCTTCTTCTACTTCTTCCGATTCACCCTCCTGACTTCACCTTCACCTTCTCCTTCTTCTGCTTCTTCTGCTTCACCCTCCTGACTTCACCTTCTCCTTCTCCTTCTTCTACTTCTTCTGATTCACCCTCCTGACTTCACCTTCTCCTTCTCCTTCTTCTACTTCTTCTGATTCACCCTCCAGACTTCACCTTCTCCTTCTCCTTCTTCTGCTTCTTCTGCTTCACCCTCCAGACTTCACCTTCTCCTTCTCCTTCTTCTGCTTCTTCTGCTTCGCCCTCCAGACTTCACCTTCTCCTTCTCCTTCTTCTGCTTCTTCTGCTTCACCCTCCAGACTTCACCTTCTCCTTCTCCTTCTTCTGCTTCTTCTGCTTCACTCTCCTGACTTCACCTTCTCCTTCTCCTTCTTCTACTTCTTCTGATTCACCCTGCAGACTTCACCTTCTCCTTCTCCTTCTTCTGCTTCTTCTGCTGCGCCCTCCAGACTTCACCTTCTCCTTCTCCTTCTTCTGCTTCTTCTGCTTCACCCTCCTGACTTCACCTTCTCCTTCTCCTTCTTCTACTTCTTCTGCTTCACCCCCCTGACTTCACCTGCTCCTTCTCCTTCTTCTGCTTCTTCTGATTCACCCTCCTGACTTCACCTTCTCCTTCTCCTTCTTCTGCTTCTTCTAATTCACCCTCCAGACTTCACCTTCTCCTTCTCCTTCTTCTGCTTCTTCTGATTCACCCTCCAGACTTCACCTTCTCCTTCTCCTTCTTCTGCTTCTTCTGATTCACCCTCCAGACCTCATCTTCTCCTTCTCCTTCTTCTGCTTCTTCTGATTCACCCTCCAGACTTCACCTTCTCCTTCTTCTGCTTCTTCTGCTTCACCCTCCAGACTTCACCTTCTCCTTCTCCTTCTTCTGCTTCTTCTGCTTCACCCTCCTGACTTCACCTTCTCCTTCTCCTTCTTCCACTTCTTCTGATTCACCCTCCAGACTTCACCTACTCCTTCTCCTTCTTCTGCTTCTTCTGCTTCACCCTCCAGACTTCACCTTCTCCTTCTCCTTCTTCTGCTTCTTCTGCTTCGCCCTCCAGACTTCACCTTCTCCTTCTCCTTCTTCTGCTTCTTCTGCTTCACTCTCCTGACTTCACCTTCTCCTTCTCCTTCTTCTACTTCTTCTGATTCACCCTCCAGACTTCACCCTCTCCTTCTCCTTCTTCTGCTTCTTCTGCTTCACCCTCCAGACTTCACCTTCTCTTTCTCCTTCTTCTGCTTCTTCTGCTGCGCCCTCCAGACTTCACCTTCTCCTTCTCCTTCTTCTGCTTCTTCTGATTCACCCTCCAGACTTCACCTTCTCCTTCTCCTTCTTCTACTTCTTCTGATTCACCCTCCAGACTTCACCTTCTCCTTCTCCTTCTTCTGATTCTTCTGATTCACCCTCCAGACTTCACCTTCTCCTTCTCCTTCTTCTGATTCTTCTGATTCACACTCCTGACTTCACCTTCTCCTTCTCCTTCTTCTACTTCTTCTGATTCACCCTCCTGACTTCACCTTCTCCTTCTCCTTCTTCTACTTCTTCTGCTTCACCCTCCAGACTTCACCTTCTCCTTCTCCTTCTTCTACTGCTTCTGATTCACCCTCCAGACTTCACCTTCTCCTTCTCCTTCTTCTACTTCTTCTGATTCACCCTCCAGACTTCACCTTCTCCTTCTCCTTCTTCTACTTCTTCTGATTCACCCTCCAGACTTCACCTTCTCCTTCTCCTTCTTCTGCTTCTTCTGATTCACCCTCCAGACTTCACCTTCTCCTTCTCCATATTCTGCTTCTTCTGATTCTCCCTCCAGACTTCACCTTCTCCTTCTCCTTCTTCTGCTTCTTCTGATTCACCCTCCAGACTTCACCTTCTCCTTCTCCTTCTTCTGCTTCTTCTGATTCATCCTCCAGACTTCACCTTCTCATTCTCCTTCTTCTACTTCTTCTGATTCACCCTCCAGACTTCACCTTCTCCTTCTCGTTCTTCTGCTTCTTCTTATTCACCCTCCAGACTTCACCTTCTCCTTCTCCTTCGTCAACTTCTTCTGATTCACCCTCCAGACTACACCTTCTCCTTCTCCGTCTTCTACTTCTGCTGATTCACCCTCCAGACTTCACCTTCTCCTTCTCGTTCTTCTGCTTCTTCTGATTCACCCTCCAGACTTCACCTTCTCCTTCTCCGTCTTCTACTTCTTCTGATTCACCCTCCAGACTTCACCTTCTCCTTCTCCTTCTTCTACTTCTTCTGATTCACCCTCCAGACTTCACCTTCTCCTTCTCCTTCTTCTACTTCTTCTGCTTCTCCCTCCAGACGTCACCTTCTCCTTCTCCTTCTTCTGCTTCTTCTGATTCACCCTCCAGACTTCACCTTCTCCTTCTCCTTCTTCTACTTCTTCTGATTCACCCTCCAGACTTCACCTTCTCCTTCTCCTTCTTCTACTTCTTCTGATTCACCCTCCAGACTTCACCTTCTCCTTCTCCTTCTTCTACTTCTTCCGATTCACCCTCCTGACTTCACCTTCTCCTTCTCCTTCTTCTGCTTCTTCTGCTTCACCCTCCTGACTTCACCTTCTCCTTCTCCTTCTTCTACTTCTTCTGATTCACCCTCCTGACTTCACCTTCTCCTTCTCCTTCTTCTACTTCTTCTGATTCACCCTCCAGACTTCACCTTCTCCTTCTCCTTCTTCTGCTTCTTCTGCTTCACCCTCCAGACTTCACCTTCTCCTTCTCCTTCTTCTGCTTCTTCTGCTTCGCCCTCCAGACTTCACCTTCTCCTTCTCCTTCTTCTGCTTCTTCTGCTTCACCCTCCAGACTTCACCTTCTCCTTCTCCTTCTTCTGCTTCTTCTGCTTCACTCTCCTGACTTCACCTTCTCCTTCTCCTTCTTCTACTTCTTCTGATTCACCCTGCAGACTTCACCTTCTCCTTCTCCTTCTTCTGCTTCTTCTGCTGCGCCCTCCAGACTTCACCTTCTCCTTCTCCTTCTTCTGCTTCTTCTGCTTCACCCTCCTGACTTCACCTTCTCCTTCTCCTTCTTCTACTTCTTCTGCTTCACCCCCCTGACTTCACCTGCTCCTTCTCCTTCTTCTGCTTCTTCTGATTCACCCTCCTGACTTCACCTTCTCCTTCTCCTTCTTCTGCTTCTTCTAATTCACCCTCCAGACTTCACCTTCTCCTTCTCCTTCTTCTGCTTCTTCTGATTCACCCTCCAGACTTCACCTTCTCCTTCTCCTTCTTCTGCTTCTTCTGATTCACCCTCCAGACCTCATCTTCTCCTTCTCCTTCTTCTGCTTCTTCTGATTCACCCTCCAGACTTCACCTTCTCCTTCTTCTGCTTCTTCTGCTTCACCCTCCAGACTTCACCTTCTCCTTCTCCTTCTTCTGCTTCTTCTGCTTCACCCTCCTGACTTCACCTTCTCCTTCTCCTTCTTCCACTTCTTCTGATTCACCCTCCAGACTTCACCTACTCCTTCTCCTTCTTCTGCTTCTTCTGCTTCACCCTCCAGACTTCACCTTCTCCTTCTCCTTCTTCTGCTTCTTCTGCTTCGCCCTCCAGACTTCACCTTCTCCTTCTCCTTCTTCTGCTTCTTCTGCTTCACTCTCCTGACTTCACCTTCTCCTTCTCCTTCTTCTACTTCTTCTGATTCAACCTCCAGACTTCACCCTCTCCTTCTCCTTCTTCTGCTTCTTCTGCTTCACCCTGCAGACTTCACCTTCTCCTTCTCCTTCTTCTGCTTCTTCTGCTTCACCATCCTGACTTCACCTTATCCTTCTCCTTCTTCTACTTCTTCTGATTCACCCTCCAGACTTCACCTACTCCTTCTCCTTCTTCTGCTTCTTCTGCTTCACCCTCCAGACTTCACCTTCTCCTTCTCCTTCTTCTGCTTCTTCTGCTTCGCCCTCCAGACTTCACCTTCTCCTTCTCCTTCTTCTCCTTCTTCTGCTTCACCCCCCTGACTTCACCTGCTCCTTCTCCTTCTTCTGCTTCTTCTGAGTCACCCTCCTAACTTCACCTTCTCCTTCTCCTTCTTCTGCTTCTTCTGATTCACGCTCCTGACTTCACCTTTTCCTTCTCCTTCTTCTGCTTCTTCTGATTCACCCTCCAGACTTCACCTTCTCCTTCTCCTTCCTCTGCTTCTTCTGATTCACCCTCCAGACTTCACCTTCTCCTTCTCCTTCTTCTGCTTCTTCTGATTCACCCTCCAGACCTCACCTTCTCCTTCTCCTTCTTCTACTTCTTCTGATTCACCCTCCAGACTTCATCTTCTCCTTCTCCTTCTTCTGCTTCTTCTGATTCACCATCCAGACTTCACCTTCTCCTTCTCCTTCTTCTACTTCTTCTGATTCACCCTCCAGACTTCACCTTCTCCTTCTCCTTCTTCTACTTCGTCTGATTCACCCTCCAGACTTCACCTTCTCCTTCTCCTTCTTCTACTTCTTCTGATTCACCCTCCAGTCTTCACCTACTCCTTCTCCTTCTTCTGTTTCTTCTGCTTCACTCTCCAGACTTCCCCTTCTCCTTCTCTTTCCTCTGCTTCTTCTGATTCACCCTCCAGACTTCATCTTCTCCTTCTCCTTCTTCTGATTCTTCTGATTCACCCTCCAGACTTCACCTTCTCCTTCTCCTTCTTCTGCTTCTTCTGATTCACCCTCCTGACTTCAACTTCTCCTTCTCCTTCTTCTACTTCTTCTGCTTCACCCTCCAGACTTCACCTTCTCCTTCTCCTTCTTCTACTTCTTCTGATTCACCCTCCAGACTTCACCTTCTCCTTCTCCTTCTTCTGCTTCTTCTGATTCACCCTCCAGACTTCACCTTCTCCTTCTCCTTATTCTGCTTCTTCTGATTCACCCTCCAGACTTCACCTTCTCCTTCTCCTTCTTCTGCTTCTTCTGATTCACCCTCCAGACTTCACCTTTTCCTTCTCCTTCTTCTGCTTCTTCTGATTCACCCTCCAGACTTCACCTTCTCCTTCTCCTTCTTCTGCTTCTTCTGATTCACCCTCCAGACTTCACCTTCTCCTTCTCCTTCTTCTACTTCTTCTGATTCACCCTCCAGACTTCACCTTCTCCTTCTCTTTCTTCTGCTTCTTCTGATTCTCCCTCCAGACTTCACCTTCTCCTTCTCCTTCTTCTGATTCTTCTGATTCACCCTCCAGACATCACCTTCTCCTTCTCCTTCTTCTGCTTCTTCTGATTCACCCTCCTGACTTCACCTTCTCCTTCTCCTTCTTCTACTTCTTCTGATTCACCCTCCTGACTTCACCTTCTCCTTCTCCTTCTTCTACTTCTTCTGCTTCACCCTCCAGACTTCACCTTCTCCTTCTCCTTCTTCTACTTCTTCTGATTCACCCTCCAGACTTCACCTTCTCCTTCTCCTTCTTCTACTTCTTCTGATTCACCCTCCAGACTTCACCTTCTCCTTCTCCTTCTTCTACTTCTTCTGATTCACCCTCCAGACTTCACCTTCTCCTTCTCCTTATTCTGCTTCTTCTGGTTCACCCTCCAGACTTCACCTTCTCCTTCTCCTTCTTCTGCTTCTTCTGATTCACCCTCCGGACTTCAGCTTCTCCTTCTCCTTCTCCTGCTTTTTTGATTCACCCTCCAGACTTCACCTTCTCCTTCTCCTTCTTCTACTTCTTCTGATTCACCCTCCAGACTTCATCTTCTCCTTCTCCTTCTTCTGCTTCTTCTGATTCACCCTCCAGACTTCACCTTCTCCTTCTCCTTCTTCTACTTCTTCTGATTCACCCTCCAGACTTCACCTTCTCCTTCTCCTTCTTCTGTTTCTTCTGATTCACCCTCCAGACTTCACCTTCTCCTTCTCCTTCTTCTACTTCTTCTGATTCACCCTCCAGACTTCACCATCACCTTCTCCTTCTTCTACTTCTTCTGATTCACCCTCCAGATTTCATCTTCTCCTTCTCCTTCTTCTGCATCTTCTGATTCACCCTCCAGACTTCACCTTCTCCTTCTCCTTCTTCTGCTTCTTCTGATTCACCCTCCAGACTTCACCTTCTCCTTCTCCTTCTTCTACTTCTTCTGATTCACCCTCCAGACTTCACCTTCTCCTTCTCCTTCTTCTACTTCTTCTGATTCACCCTCCAGTCTTCACATTCTCCTTCTCCTTCTTCTGTTTCTTCTGCTTCAGCCTCCAGACTTCACCTTCTCCTTCTCTTTCTTCTGATTCTTCTGATTCACCCTCCAGACTTCACCTTCTCCTTCTCCTTCTTCTGATTCTTCTGATTCACCCTCCAGACTTCACCTTCTCCTTCTCCTTCTTCTGCTTCTTCTGATTCACCCTCCTGGCTTCACCTTCTCCTTCTCCTTCTTCTACTTCTTCTGATTCACCCTCCTGACTTCACCTTCTCCTTCTCCTTCTTCTCCTTCTTCTGCTTCACCCTCCAGACTTCACCTCCTCCTTCTCCTTCTTCTACCTCTTCCGATTCACCCTCCAGACTTCACCTTCTCCTTCTCCTTCTTCTGCTTCTTCTGATTCACCCTCCAGACTTCACCTTCTCCTTCTCCTTATTCTGCTTCTTCTGATTCACCCTCCAGACTTCACCTTCTCCTTCTCCTTATTCTGCTTCTTCTGATTCAACCTCCAGACTTCACCTTCTCCTTCTCCTTCTTCTGCTTCTTCTGATTCACCCTCCAGATTTCACCTTCTCCTTCTCCTTCTTCTGTTTCTTCTGATTCGCCCTCCAGACTTCACCTTCTCCTTCTCCTTCTTCTGCTTCTTCTGATTCACCCTCCTGACTTCACCTTCTCCTTCTGCTTCTTCTACTTCTTCTGATTCACCCTCCTGACTTCAGCTTCTCCTTCTCCTTCTTCTACTTCTTCTGCTTCACCCCCCAGACTTCACCTTCTCCTTCTCCTTCTTCTACTTCTTCTGATTCACCCTCCAGACTTCACCTTCTCCTTCTCCTTCTTCTGCTTCTTCTGATTCACCCTCCAGACTTCACCTTCTCCTTCTCCTTATTCTGCTTCTTCTGATTCACCCTCCAGACTTCACCTTCTCCTTCTCCTTCTTCTGCTTCTTCTGATTCAACCTCCAGACTTCACCTTCTCCTTCTCCTTCTTCTGCTTCTTCTGATTCACCCTCCAGACATCAACTTCTCCTTCTCCTTCTTCTGCTTCTTCTGATTCACCCTCCAGACTTCTCCTTCTCCTTCTCCTTCTTCTACTTCTTCTGATTCACCCTCCAGACTTCACCTTCTCCTTCTCTTTCTTCTGCTTCTTCTGATTCACCCTCCAGACTTCACCTTCTCCTTCTCCTTCTTCTGATTCCCCCCCCAGACTTCACCTTCTCCTTCTCCTTCTTCTGCTTCTTCTGATTCACCCTCCTGACTTCACCTTCTACTTCTTCTGATTCACCCTCCTGACTTCACCTTCTCCTTCTCCTTCTTCTACTTCTTCTGCTTCACCCTCCAGACTTCACCTTCTCCTTCTCCTTTTTCTACTTCTTCTGATTCACCCTCCAGACTTCACCTTCTCCTTCTCCTTCTTCTACTTCTTCTGATTCACCCTACAGACTTCACCTTCTCCTTCTCCTTCTTCTGCTTCTTCTGATTCACCCTCCAGACTTCACCTTCTCCTTCTCCTTATTCTGCTTCTTCTGTTTCACCCTCCAGACTTCACCTTCTCCTTCTCCTTCTTCTGCTTCTTCTGATTCACCCTCCAGACTTCACCTTCTCCTTCTCCTTCTTCTGCTTCTTCTGATTCACCCTCCAGACTTCACCTTCTCCTTCTCCTTCTTCTACTTCTTCTGATTCACCCTCCAGACTTCACCTTCTCCTTCTCCTTCTTCTGCTTCTTCTGATTCACCCTCCAGACTTCACCTTCTCCTTCTCCTTCGTCTACTTCTTCTGATTCACCCTCCAGACTTCACCTTCTCCTTCTCCTTCTTCTACTTCTTCTGATTCACCCTCCAGACTTCACCTTCTCCTTCTCCTTCTTCTACTTCTTCTGATTCACCCTCCAGTCTTCACCTTCTCCTTCTCCTTCTTCTGTTTCTTCTGCTTCACCCTCCAGACTTCATCTTCTCCTTCTCCTTATTCTCCTTCTTCTGATTCACCCTCCAGACTTCACCTTCTCCTTCTCCTTCTTCTACTTCTTCTGATTCACCCTCCAGACTTCATCTTCTCCTTCTCCTTCTGCTCCTTCTTCTGATTCACCCTCCAGACTTCACCTTCTCCTTCTCCTTCTTCTGCTTCTTCTGATTCACCCTCCAGACTTCACCTTCTCCTTCTCCTTCTTCTACTTCTTCTGATTCACCCTCCAGACTTCACCTTCTCCTTCTCCTTCTTCTACTTCTTCTGATTCACCCTCCAGTCTTCACCTTCTCCTTCTCCTTCTTCTGTTTCTTCTGCTTCACACTCCAGACTTCACCTTCTCCTTCTCTTTCTTCTGCTTCTTCTGATTCACCCTCCAGACTTCACCTTCTCCTTCTCCTTCTTCTGATTCTTCTGATTCACCCTCCACACTTCACCTTCTCCTTCTCCTTCTTCTGCTTCTTCTGATTCACCCTCCAGACCTCACCTTCTGCTTCTCCTTCTTCTACTTCTTCTGATTCTCCCTCCTGACTTCACCTTCTCCTTCTCCTTCATCTACTTCTTCTGCTTCACCCTCCAGACTTCACCTTCTCCTTCTCCTTCTTCTACTTCTTCTGATTCACCCTCCAGACTTCACCTTCTCCTTCTCCTTCTTCTACTTCTTCTGATTCACCCTCCAGACTTCACCTTCTCCTTCTCCTTCTTCTGCTTCTTCTGATTCACCCTCCAGACTTCACCTTCTCCTTCTCCTTATTCTGCTTCTTCTGATTCACCCTCCAGACTTCACCTTCTCCTTCTCCTTCTTCTGCTTCTTCTGATTCACCCTCCAGACTTCACCTTCTCCTTCTCCTTCTTCTGCTTCTTCTGATTCACCCTCCAGACTTCACCTTCTCCTTCTCCTTCTTCTACTTCTTCTGATTCACCCTCCAGACTTCACCTTCTCCTTCTCCTTCTTCTGCTTCTTCTGATTCACCCTCCAGACTTCACCTTCTCCTTCTCCTTCGTCTACTTCTTCTGATTCACCCTCCAGACTACACCTTCTCCTTCTCCTTCTTCTACTTCTTCTGATTCACCCTCCAGACTTCACCTTCTCCTTCTCCTTCTTCTGCTTCTTCTGATTCACCCTCCAGACTTCACCTTCTCCTTCTCCTTCTTCTACTTCTTCTGATACACCCTACAGACTTCACCTTCTCCTTCTCCTTCTTCTGCTTCTTCTGATTCACCCTCCAGACTTCACCTTCTCCTTCTCCTTATTCTGCTTCTTCTGTTTCACCCTCCAGACTTCACCTTCTCCTTCTCCTTCTTCTGCTTCTTCTGATTCACCCTCCAGACATCCCCTTCTCCTTCTCCTTCTTCTGCTTCTTCTGATTCACCCTCCAGACTTCACCTTCTCCTTCTCCTTCTTCTACTTCTTCTGATTCACCCTCCAGACTTCACCTTCTCCTTCTCCTTCTTCTGCTTCTTCTGATTCACCCTCCAGACTTCACCTTCTCCTTCTCCTTCGTCTACTTCTTCTGATTCACCCTCCAGACTTCACCTTCTCCTTCTCCTTCTTCTACTTCTTCTGATTCACCCTCCAGACTTCACCTTCTCCTTCTCCTTCTTCTACTTCTTCTGATTCACCCTCCAGTCTTCACCTTCTCCTTCTCCTTCTTCTGTTTCTTCTGCTTCACCCTCCAGACTTCATCTTCTCCTTCTCCTTCTTCTCCTTCTTCTGATTCACCCTCCAGACTTCACCTTCTCATTTTCCTTCTTCTACTTCTTCTGATTCACCCTCCAGACTTCATCTTCTCCTTCTCCTTCTGCTCCTTCTTCTGATTCACCCTCCAGACTTCACCTTCTCCTTCTCCTTCTTCTGCTTCTTCTGATTCACCCTCCAGACTTCACCTTCTCCTTCTCCTTCTTCTACTTCTTCTGATTCACCCTCCAGACTTCAACTTCTCCTTCTCCTTCTTCTACTTCTTCTGATTCACCCTCCAGTCTTCACCTTCTCCTTCTCCTTCTTCTGTTTCTTCTGCTTCACCCTCCAGACTTCACCTTCTCCTTCTCTTTCTTCTGCTTCTTCTGATTCACCCTCCAGACTTCACCTTCTCCTTCTCCTTCTTCTGATTCTTCTGATTCACCCTCCAGACTTCACCTTCTCCTTCTCCTTCTTCTGCTTCTTCTGATTCACCCTCCAGACCTCACCTTCTCCTTCTCCTTCTTCTATTTCTTCTGATTCACCCTCCTGACTTCACCTTCTCCTTCTCCTTCATCTACTTCTTCTGCTTCACCCTCCAGACTTCACCTTCTCCTTCTCCTTCTTCTACTTCTTCTGATTCACCCTCCAGACTTCACCTTCTCCTTCTCCTTCTTCTACTTCTTCTGATTCACCCTCCAGACTTCACCTTCTCCTTCTCCTTCTTCTGCTTCTTCTGATTCACCCTCCAGACTTCACCTTCTCCTTCTCCTTATTCTGCTTCTTCTGATTCACCCTCCAGACTTCACCTTCTCCTTCTCCTTCTTCTGCTTCTTCTGATTCACCCTCCAGACTTCACCTTCTCCTTCTCCTTCTTCTGCTTCTTCTGATTCACCCTCCAGACTTCACCTTCTCCTTCTCCTTCTTCTACTTCTTCTGATTCACCCTCCAGACTTCACCTTCTCCTTCTCCTTCTTCTGTTTCTTCTGCTTCAGCCTCCAGACTTCACCTTCTCCTTCTCTTTCTTCTGATTCTTCTGATTCACCCTCCAGACTTCACCTTCTCCTTCTCCTTCTTCTGATTCTTCTGATTCACCCTCCAGACTTCACCTTCTCCTTCTCCTTCTTCTTCTTCTTCTGATTCACCCTCCTGGCTTCACCTTCTCCTTCTCCTTCTTCTACTTCTTCTGATTCACCCTCCTGACTTCACCTTCTCCTTCTCCTTCTTCTCCTTCTTCTGCTTCACCCTCCAGACTTCACCTTCTCCTTCTCCTTCTTCTACCTCTTCTGATTCACCCTCCAGACTTCACCTTCTCCTTCTCCTTCTTCTGCTTCTTCTGATTCACCCTCCAGACTTCACCTTCTCCTTCTCCTTATTCTGCTTCTTCTGATTCACCCTCCAGACTTCACCTTCTCCTTCTCCTTATTCTGCTTCTTCTGATTCAACCTCCAGACTTCACCTTCTCCTTCTCCTTCTTTCTGCTTCTTCTGATTCACCCTCCAGATTTCACCTTCTCCTTCTCCTTCTTCTGTTTCTTCTGATTCGCCCTCCAGACTTCACCTTCTCCTTCTCCTTCTTCTGCTTCTTCTGATTCACCCTCCTGACTTCACCTTCTCCTTCTCCTTCTTCTACTTCTGATTCACCCTCCTGACTTCACCTTCTCCTTCTCCTTCTTCTACTTCTTCTGCTTCACCCCCCAGACTTCACCTTCTCCTTCTCCTTCTTCTACTTCTTCTGATTCACCCTCCAGACTTCACCTTCTCCTTCTCCTTCTTCTGCTTCTTCTGATTCACCCTCCAGACTTCACCTTCTCCTTCTCCTTATTCTGCTTCTTCTGATTCACCCTCCAGACTTCACCTTCTCCTTCTCCTTCTTCTGCTTCTTCTGATTCACCCTCCAGACTTCACCTTCTCCTTCTCCTTCTTCTGCTTCTTCTGATTCACCCTCCAGACATCACCTTCTCCTTCTCCTTCTTCTGCTTCTTCTGATTCACCCTCCAGACTTCACCTTCTCCTTCTCCTTCTTCTACTTCTTCTGATTCACCCTCCAGACTTCACCTTCTCCTTCTCTTTCTTCTGCTTCTTCTGATTCACCCTCCAGACTTCACCTTCTCCTTCTCCTTCTTCTGATTCTTCTGATTCACCCTCCAGACTTCACCTTCTCCTTCTCCTTCTTCTGCTTCTTCTGATTCACCCTCCTGACTTCACCTTCTACTTCTTCTGATTCACCCTCCTGACTTCACCTTCTCCTTCTCCTTCTTCTACTTCTTCTGCTTCACCCTCCAGACTTCACCTTCTCCTTCTCCTTTTTCTACTTCTTCTGATTCACCCTCCAGACTTCACCTTCTCCTTCTCCTTCTTCTACTTCTTCTGATTCACCCTACAGACTTCACCTTCTCCTTCTCCTTCTTCTGCTTCTTCTGATTCACCCTCCAGACTTCACCTTCTCCTTCTCCTTATTCTGCTTCTTCTGTTTCACCCTCCAGACTTCACCTTCTCCTTCTCCTTCTTCTGCTTCTTCTGATTCACCCTCCAGACTTCACCTTCTCCTTCTCCTTCTTCTGCTTCTTCTGATTCACCCTCCAGACTTCACCTTCTCCTTCTCCTTCTTCTACTTCTTCTGATTCACCCTCCAGACTTCACCTTCTCCTTCTCCTTCTTCTGCTTCTTCTGATTCACCCTCCAGACTTCACCTTCTCCTTCTCCTTCGTCTAGTTCTTCTGATTCACCCTCCAGACTTCACCTTCTCCTTCTCCTTCTTCTACTTCTTCTGATTCACCCTCCAGACTTCACCTTCTCCTTCTCCTTCTTCTACTTCTTCTGATTCACCCTCCAGTCTTCACCTTCTCCTTCTCCTTCTTCTGTTTCTTCTGCTTCACCCTCCAGACTTCATCTTCTCCTTCTCCTTCTTCTCCTTCTTCTGATTCACCCTCCAGACTTCACCTTCTCCTTCTCCTTCTTCTACTTCTTCTGATTCACCCTCCAGACTTCATCTTCTCCTTCTCCTTCTGCTCCTTCTTCTGATTCACCCTCCAGACTTCACCTTCTCCTTCTCCTTCTTCTGCTTCTTCTGATTCACCCTCCAGACTTCACCTTCTCCTTCTCCTTCTTCTACTTCTTCTGATTCACCCTCCAGACTTCACCTTCTCCTTCTCCTTCTTCTACTTCTTCTGATTCACCCTCCAGTCTTCACCTTCTCCTTCTCCTTCTTCTGTTTCTTCAGCTTCACCCTCCAGACTTCACCTTCTCCTTCTCTTTCTTCTGCTTCTTCTGATTCACCCTCCAGACTTCACCTTCTCCTTCTCCTTCTTCTGATTCTTCTGATTCACCCTCCAGACTTCACCTTCTCCTTCTCCTGCTTCTGCTTCTTCTGATTCACCCTCCAGACCTCACCTTCTCCTTCTCCTTCTTCTACTTCTTCTGATTCACCCTCCTGACTTCACCTTCTCCTTCTCCTTCATCTACTTCTTCTGCTTCACCCTCCAGACTTCACCTTCTCCTTCT
This sequence comes from Somniosus microcephalus, assembly GCF_052327205.1. NCBI lineage: Eukaryota > Metazoa > Chordata > Chondrichthyes > Squaliformes > Somniosidae > Somniosus > Somniosus microcephalus. The sequence goes on along the minus strand of NW_028225278.1, from coordinate 269,664 downwards.
CCTTCTTCTACTTCTTCTGATTCACATTCCAGACTTCACCTTCTCCTTCTCCTTCTTCTACTTCTTCTGATTCACCCTCCAGACTTCACCTTCTCCTTCTCCTTCTTCTGCTTCTTCTGATTCACCCTCCAGACTTCACCTTCTCCTTCTCCTTATTCTGCTTCTTCTGATTCACCCTCCAGACTTCACCTTCTCCTTCTCCTTCTTCTGCTTCTTCTGATTCACCCTCCAGACTTCACCTTCTCCTTCTCCTTCTCCTGCTTCTTCTGATTCACCCTCCAGACTTCACCTTCTCCTTCTCCTTCTTCTACTTCTTCTGATTCACCCTCCAGACATCACCTTCTCCTTCTCCTTCTTCTGCTTCTTCTGATTCACCCTCCAGACTTCACCTTCTCCTTCTCCTTCGTCTACTTCTTCTGATTCACCCTCCAGACTACACCTTCTCCTTCTCCTTCTTCTACTTCTTCTGATTCACCCTCCAGACTTCACCTTCTCCTTCTCCTTCTTCTGCTTCTTCTGATTCACCCTCCAGACTTCACCTTCTCCTTCTCCTTCTTCTACTTCTTCTGATTCACCCTACAGACTTCACCTTCTCCTTCTCCTTCTTCTGCTTCTTCTGATTCACCCTCCAGACTTCACCTTCTCCTTCTCCTTATTCTGCTTCTTCTGTTTCACCCTCCAGACTTCACCTTCTCCTTCTCCTTCTTCTGCTTCTTCTGATTCACCCTCCAGACTTCACCTTCTCCTTCTCCTTCTTCTGCTTCTTCTGATTCACCCTCCAGACTTCACCTTCTCCTTCTCCTTCTTCTACTTCTTCTGATTCACCCTCCAGACTTCACCTTCTCCTTCTCCTTCTTCTGCTTCTTCTGATTCACCATCCAGACTTCACCTTCTCCTTCTCCTTCGTCTACTTCTTCTGATTCACCCTCCAGACTTCACCTTCTCCTTCTCCTTCTTCTACTTCTTCTGATTCACCCTCCAGACTTCACCTTCTCCTTCTCCTTCTTCTACTTCTTCTGATTCACCCTCCAGTCTTCACCTTCTCCTTCTCCTTCTTCTGTTTCTTCTGCTTCACCCTCCAGACTTCATCTTCTCCTTCTCCTTCTTCTCCTTCTTCTGATTCACCCTCCAGACTTCACCTTCTCCTTCTCCTTCTTCTACTTCTTCTGATTCACCCTCCAGACTTCATCTTCTCCTTCTCCTTCTGCTCCTTCTTCTGATTCACCCTCCAGACTTCACCTTCTCCTTCTCCTTCTTCTGCTTCTTCTGATTCACCCTCCAGACTTCACCTTCTCCTTCTCCTTCTTCTACTTCTTCTGATTCACCCTCCTGACTTCACCTTCTCCTTCTCCTTCTTCTCCTTCTTCTGCTTCACCCTCCAGACTTCACCTTCTCCTTCTCCTTCTTCTACCTCTTCTGATTCACCCTCCAGACTTCACCTTCTCCTTCTCCTTCTTCTGCTTCTTCTGATTCACCCTCCAGACTTCACCTTCTCCTTCTCCTTATTCTGCTTCTTCTGATTCACCCTCCAGACTTCACCTTCTCCTTCTCCTTATTCTGCTTCTTCTGATTCAACCTCCAGACTTCACCTTCTCCTTCTCCTTCTTTCTGCTTCTTCTGATTCACCCTCCAGATTTCACCTTCTCCTTCTCCTTCTTCTGTTTCTTCTGATTCGCCCTCCAGACTTCACCTTCTCCTTCTCCTTCTTCTGCTTCTTCTGATTCACCCTCCTGACTTCACCTTCTCCTTCTCCTTCTTCTACTTCTGATTCACCCTCCTGACTTCACCTTCTCCTTCTCCTTCTTCTACTTCTTCTGCTTCACCCCCCAGACTTCACCTTCTCCTTCTCCTTCTTCTACTTCTTCTGATTCACCCTCCAGACTTCACCTTCTCCTTCTCCTTCTTCTGCTTCTTCTGATTCACCCTCCAGACTTCACCTTCTCCTTCTCCTTATTCTGCTTCTTCTGATTCACCCTCCAGACTTCACCTTCTCCTTCTCCTTCTTCTGCTTCTTCTGATTCACCCTCCAGACTTCACCTTCTCCTTCTCCTTCTTCTGCTTCTTCTGATTCACCCTCCAGACATCACCTTCTCCTTCTCCTTCTTCTGCTTCTTCTGATTCACCCTCCAGACTTCACCTTCTCCTTCTCCTTCTTCTACTTCTTCTGATTCACCCTCCAGACTTCACCTTCTCCTTCTCTTTCTTCTGCTTCTTCTGATTCACCCTCCAGACTTCACCTTCTCCTTCTCCTTCTTCTGATTCTTCTGATTCACCCTCCAGACTTCACCTTCTCCTTCTCCTTCTTCTGCTTCTTCTGATTCACCCTCCTGACTTCACCTTCTACTTCTTCTGATTCACCCTCCTGACTTCACCTTCTCCTTCTCCTTCTTCTACTTCTTCTGCTTCACCCTCCAGACTTCACCTTCTCCTTCTCCTTTTTCTACTTCTTCTGATTCACCCTCCAGACTTCACCTTCTCCTTCTCCTTCTTCTACTTCTTCTGATTCACCCTACAGACTTCACCTTCTCCTTCTCCTTCTTCTGCTTCTTCTGATTCACCCTCCAGACTTCACCTTCTCCTTCTCCTTATTCTGCTTCTTCTGTTTCACCCTCCAGACTTCACCTTCTCCTTCTCCTTCTTCTGCTTCTTCTGATTCACCCTCCAGACTTCACCTTCTCCTTCTCCTTCTTCTGCTTCTTCTGATTCACCCTCCAGACTTCACCTTCTCCTTCTCCTTCTTCTACTTCTTCTGATTCACCCTCCAGACTTCACCTTCTCCTTCTCCTTCTTCTGCTTCTTCTGATTCACCCTCCAGACTTCACCTTCTCCTTCTCCTTCGTCTAGTTCTTCTGATTCACCCTCCAGACTTCACCTTCTCCTTCTCCTTCTTCTACTTCTTCTGATTCACCCTCCAGACTTCACCTTCTCCTTCTCCTTCTTCTACTTCTTCTGATTCACCCTCCAGTCTTCACCTTCTCCTTCTCCTTCTTCTGTTTCTTCTGCTTCACCCTCCAGACTTCATCTTCTCCTTCTCCTTCTTCTCCTTCTTCTGATTCACCCTCCAGACTTCACCTTCTCCTTCTCCTTCTTCTACTTCTTCTGATTCACCCTCCAGACTTCATCTTCTCCTTCTCCTTCTGCTCCTTCTTCTGATTCACCCTCCAGACTTCACCTTCTCCTTCTCCTTCTTCTGCTTCTTCTGATTCACCCTCCAGACTTCACCTTCTCCTTCTCCTTCTTCTACTTCTTCTGATTCACCCTCCAGACTTCACCTTCTCCTTCTCCTTCTTCTACTTCTTCTGATTCACCCTCCAGTCTTCACCTTCTCCTTCTCCTTCTTCTGTTTCTTCAGCTTCACCCTCCAGACTTCACCTTCTCCTTCTCTTTCTTCTGCTTCTTCTGATTCACCCTCCAGACTTCACCTTCTCCTTCTCCTTCTTCTGATTCTTCTGATTCACCCTCCAGACTTCACCTTCTCCTTCTCCTGCTTCTGCTTCTTCTGATTCACCCTCCAGACCTCACCTTCTCCTTCTCCTTCTTCTACTTCTTCTGATTCACCCTCCTGACTTCACCTTCTCCTTCTCCTTCATCTACTTCTTCTGCTTCACCCTCCAGACTTCACCTTCTCCTTCTCCTTCTTCTACTTCTTCTGATTCACATTCCAGACTTCACCTTCTCCTTCTCCTTCTTCTACTTCTTCTGATTCACCCTCCAGACTTCACCTTCTCCTTCTCCTTCTTCTGCTTCTTCTGATTCACCCTCCAGACTTCACCTTCTCCTTCTCCTTATTCTGCTTCTTCTGATTCACCCTCCAGACTTCACCTTCTCCTTCTCCTTCTTCTGCTTCTTCTGATTCACCCTCCAGACTTCACCTTCTCCTTCTCCTTCTCCTGCTTCTTCTGATTCACCCTCCAGACTTCACCTTCTCCTTCTCCTTCTTCTACTTCTTCTGATTCACCCTCCAGACATCACCTTCTCCTTCTCCTTCTTCTGCTTCTTCTGATTCACCCTCCAGACTTCACCTTCTCCTTCTCCTTCGTCTACTTCTTCTGATTCACCCTCCAGACTACACCTTCTCCTTCTCCTTCTTCTACTTCTTCTGATTCACCCTCCAGACTTCACCTTCTCCTTCTCCTTCTTCTGCTTCTTCTGATTCACCCTCCAGACTTCACCTTCTCCTTCTCCTTCTTCTACTTCTTCTGATTCACCCTACAGACTTCACCTTCTCCTTCTCCTTCTTCTGCTTCTTCTGATTCACCCTCCAGACTTCACCTTCTCCTTCTCCTTATTCTGCTTCTTCTGTTTCACCCTCCAGACTTCACCTTCTCCTTCTCCTTCTTCTGCTTCTTCTGATTCACCCTCCAGACTTCACCTTCTCCTTCTCCTTCTTCTGCTTCTTCTGATTCACCCTCCAGACTTCACCTTCTCCTTCTCCTTCTTCTACTTCTTCTGATTCACCCTCCAGACTTCACCTTCTCCTTCTCCTTCTTCTGCTTCTTCTGATTCACCATCCAGACTTCACCTTCTCCTTCTCCTTCGTCTACTTCTTCTGATTCACCCTCCAGACTTCACCTTCTCCTTCTCCTTCTTCTACTTCTTCTGATTCACCCTCCAGACTTCACCTTCTCCTTCTCCTTCTTCTACTTCTTCTGATTCACCCTCCAGTCTTCACCTTCTCCTTCTCCTTCTTCTGTTTCTTCTGCTTCACCCTCCAGACTTCATCTTCTCCTTCTCCTTCTTCTCCTTCTTCTGATTCACCCTCCAGACTTCACCTTCTCCTTCTCCTTCTTCTACTTCTTCTGATTCACCCTCCAGACTTCATCTTCTCCTTCTCCTTCTGCTCCTTCTTCTGATTCACCCTCCAGACTTCACCTTCTCCTTCTCCTTCTTCTGCTTCTTCTGATTCACCCTCCAGACTTCACCTTCTCCTTCTCCTTCTTCTACTTCTTCTGATTCACCCTCCAGACTTCACCTTCTCCTTCTCCTTCTTCTACTTCTTCTGATTCACCCTCCAGTCTTCACCTTCTCCTTCTCCTTCTTCTGTTTCTTCTGCTTCACCCTCCAGACTTCACCTTCTCCTTCTCTTTCTTCTGCTTCTTCTGATTCACCCTCCAGACTTCACCTTCTCCTTCTCCTTCTTCTGATTCTTCTGATTCACCCTCCAGACTTCACCTTCTCCTTCTCCTTCTTCTGCTTCTTCTGATTCACCCTCCAGACATCACCTTCTCCTTCTCCTTCTTCTACTTCTTCTGATTCACCCTCCTGACTTCACCTTCTCCTTCTCCTTCATCTACTTCTTCTGCTTCACCCTCCAGACTTCACCTTCTCCTTCTCCTTCTTCTACTTCTTCTGATTCACCCTCCAGACTTCACCTTCTCCTTCTCCTTCTTCTACTTCTTCTGATTCACCCTCCAGACTTCACCTTCTCCTTCTCCTTCTTCTGCTTCTTCTGATTCACCCTCCAGACTTCACCTTCTCCTTCTCCTTATTCTGCTTCTTATGATTCACCCTCCAGACTTCACCTTCTCCTTCTCCTTCGTCTAGTTCTTCTGATTCACCCTCCAGACTTCACCTTCTCCTTCTCCTTCTTCTACTTCTTCTGATTCACCCTCCAGACTTCACCTTCTCCTTCTCCTTCTTCTACTTCTTCTGATTCACCCTCCAGTCTTCACCTTCTCCTTCTCCTTCTTCTGTTTCTTCTGCTTCACCCTCCAGACTTCATCTTCTCCTTCTCCTTCTTCTCCTTCTTCTGATTCACCCTCCAGACTTCACCTTCTCCTTCTCCTTCTTCTACTTCTTCTGATTCACCCTCCAGACTTCATCTTCTCCTTCTCCTTCTGCTCCTTCTTCTGATTCACCCTCCAGACTTCACCTTCTCCTTCTCCTTCTTCTGCTTCTTCTGATTCACCCTCCAGACTTCACCTTCTCCTTCTCCTTCTTCTACTTCTTCTGATTCACCCTCCAGACTTCACCTTCTCCTTCTCCTTCTTCTACTTCTTCTGATTCACCCTCCAGTCTTCACCTTCTCCTTCTCCTTCTTCTGTTTCTTCAGCTTCACCCTCCAGACTTCACCTTCTCCTTCTCTTTCTTCTGCTTCTTCTGATTCACCCTCCAGACTTCACCTTCTCCTTCTCCTTCTTCTGATTCTTCTGATTCACCCTCCAGACTTCACCTTCTCCTTCTCCTGCTTCTGCTTCTTCTGATTCACCCTCCAGACCTCACCTTCTCCTTCTCCTTCTTCTACTTCTTCTGATTCACCCTCCTGACTTCACCTTCTCCTTCTCCTTCATCTACTTCTTCTGCTTCACCCTCCAGACTTCACCTTCTCCTTCTCCTTCTTCTACTTCTTCTGATTCACATTCCAGACTTCACCTTCTCCTTCTCCTTCTTCTACTTCTTCTGATTCACCCTCCAGACTTCACCTTCTCCTTCTCCTTCTTCTGCTTCTTCTGATTCACCCTCCAGACTTCACCTTCTCCTTCTCCTTATTCTGCTTCTTCTGATTCACCCTCCAGACTTCACCTTCTCCTTCTCCTTCTTCTGCTTCTTCTGATTCACCCTCCAGACTTCACCTTCTCCTTCTCCTTCTCCTGCTTCTTCTGATTCACCCTCCAGACTTCACCTTCTCCTTCTCCTTCTTCTACTTCTTCTGATTCACCCTCCAGACATCACCTTCTCCTTCTCCTTCTTCTGCTTCTTCTGATTCACCCTCCAGACTTCACCTTCTCCTTCTCCTTCGTCTACTTCTTCTGATTCACCCTCCAGACTACACCTTCTCCTTCTCCTTCTTCTACTTCTTCTGATTCACCCTCCAGACTTCACCTTCTCCTTCTCCTTCTTCTGCTTCTTCTGATTCACCCTCCAGACTTCACCTTCTCCTTCTCCTTCTTCTACTTCTTCTGATTCACCCTACAGACTTCACCTTCTCCTTCTCCTTCTTCTGCTTCTTCTGATTCACCCTCCAGACTTCACCTTCTCCTTCTCCTTATTCTGCTTCTTCTGTTTCACCCTCCAGACTTCACCTTCTCCTTCTCCTTCTTCTGCTTCTTCTGATTCACCCTCCAGACTTCACCTTCTCCTTCTCCTTCTTCTGCTTCTTCTGATTCACCCTCCAGACTTCACCTTCTCCTTCTCCTTCTTCTACTTCTTCTGATTCACCCTCCAGACTTCACCTTCTCCTTCTCCTTCTTCTGCTTCTTCTGATTCACCATCCAGACTTCACCTTCTCCTTCTCCTTCGTCTACTTCTTCTGATTCACCCTCCAGACTTCACCTTCTCCTTCTCCTTCTTCTACTTCTTCTGATTCACCCTCCAGACTTCACCTTCTCCTTCTCCTTCTTCTACTTCTTCTGATTCACCCTCCAGTCTTCACCTTCTCCTTCTCCTTCTTCTGTTTCTTCTGCTTCACCCTCCAGACTTCATCTTCTCCTTCTCCTTCTTCTCCTTCTTCTGATTCACCCTCCAGACTTCACCTTCTCCTTCTCCTTCTTCTACTTCTTCTGATTCACCCTCCAGACTTCATCTTCTCCTTCTCCTTCTGCTCCTTCTTCTGATTCACCCTCCAGACTTCACCTTCTCCTTCTCCTTCTTCTGCTTCTTCTGATTCACCCTCCAGACTTCACCTTCTCCTTCTCCTTCTTCTACTTCTTCTGATTCACCCTCCAGACTTCACCTTCTCCTTCTCCTTATTCTACTTCTTGTGATTCACCCTCCAGTCTTCACCTTCTCCTTCTCCTTCTTCTGTTTCTTCTGCTTCACCCTCCACACTTCACCTTCTCCTTCTCTTTCTTCTGCTTCTTCTGATTCACCCTCCAGACTTCACCTTCTCCTTCTCCTTCTTCTGATTCTTCTGATTCACCCTCCAGACTTCACCTTCTCCTTCTCCTTCTTCTGCTTCTTCTGATTCACCCTCCAGACATCACCTTCTCCTTCTCCTTCTTCTACTTCTTCTGATTCACCCTCCTGACTTCACCTTCTCCTTCTCCTTCATCTACTTCTTCTGCTTCACCCTCCAGACTTCACCTTCTCCTTCTCCTTCTTCTACTTCTTCTGATTCACCCTCCAGACTTCACCTTCTCCTTCTCCTTCTTCTACTTCTTCTGATTCACCCTCCAGACTTCACCTTCTCCTTCTCCTTCTTCTGCTTCTTCTGATTCACCCTCCAGACTTCACCTTCTCCTTCTCCTTATTCTGCTTCTTATGATTCACCCTCCAGACTTCACCTTCTCCTTCTCCTTCTTCTGCTTCTTCTGATTCAACCTCCAGACTTCACCTTCTCCTTCTCCTTCTTCTGCTTCTTCTGATTCACCCTCCAGACTTCACCTTCTCCTTCTCCTTCTTCTACTTCTTCTGATTCACCCTCCAGACTTCACCTTCTCCTTCTCCTTCTTCTGCTTCTTCTGATTCACCCTCCAGACTTCACCTTCTCCTTCTCCTTCGTCTACTTCTTCTGATTCACCCTCCAGACTACACCTTCTCCTTCTCCTTCTTCTACTTCTTCTGATTCACCCTCCAGACTTCACCTTCTCCTTCTCCTTCTTCTGTTTCTTCTGATTCACCCTCCAGACTTCATCTTCTCATTCTCCTTCTTCTACTTCTTCTGATTCACCCTCCAGACTTCACCTTCTCCTTCTCCTTCTTCTACTTCTTCTGATTCACCCTCCAGACTTCATCTTCTCCTTCTCCTTCTTCTGCTTCTTCTGATTCACCCTCCAGACTTCACCTTCTCCTTCTCCTTCTTCTGCTTCTTCTGATTCACCCTCCAGACTTCAACTTCTCCTTCTCCTTCTTCTACTTCTTCTGATTCACCCTCCAGACTTCACCTTCTCCTTCTCCTTCTTCTACTTCTTCTGATTCACCCTCCAGTCTTCACCTTCTCCTTCTCCTTCTTCTGTTTCTTCTGCTTCACCCTCCAGACTTCACCTTCTCCTTCTCTTTCTTCTGCTTCTTCTGATTCACCCTCCAGACTTCACCTTCTCCTTCTCCTTCTTCTGATTCTTCTGATTCACCCTCCAGACTTCACCTTCTCCTTCTCCTTCTTCTGCTTCTTCTGATTCACGCTCCTGACTTCACCTTCTCCTTCTCCTTCTTCTACTTCTTCTGATTCACCCTCCTGACTTCACCTTCTCCTTCTCCTTCTTCTACTTCTTCTGCTTCACCCTCCAGACTTCACCTTCTCCTTCTCCTTCTTCTACTTCTTCTGATTCACCCTCCAGACTTCACCTTCTCCTTCTCCTTCTTCTGCTTCTTCTGATTCACCCTCCAGACTTCACCTTCTCCTTCTCCTTATTCTGCTTCTTCTGTTTCACCCTCCAGACTTCACCTTCTCATTCTCCTTCTTCAGCTTCTTCTGATTCACTTTCCAGATTTCACCTTCTCCTTCTCCTTCTTCTGCTTCTTCTGATTCACCCTCCAGACTTCACCTTCTCCTTCTCCTTCTTCTACTTCTTCTGATTCACCCTCCAGACTTCACCTTCTCCTTCTCCTTCTTCTGCTTCTTCTGATTCACCCTCCAGACTTCACCTTCTCCTTCTCCTTCGTCTACTTCTTCTGATTCACCCTCCAGACTACACCTTCTCCTTCTCCTTCTTCTATTTCTTCTGATTCACCCTCCAGACTTCACCTTCTCCTTCTCCTTCTTCTACTTCTTCTGTTTCACCCTCCAGACTTCATCTTCTCCTTCTCCTTCTTCTCCTTCTTCTGATTCACCCTCCAGACTTCACCTTCTCCTTCTCCTTCTTCTGCTTCTTCTGATTCACCCTCCAGACTTCACCTTCTCCTTCTCCTTCTTCTACTTCTTCTGATTCACCCTCCAGACTTCACCTTCTCCTTCTCCTTCTTCTACTTCTTCTGATTCACCCTCCAGTCTTCACCTTCTCCTTCTCCTTCTTCTGTTTCTTCTGCTTCACCCTCCAGACTTCACCTTCTCCTTCTCTTTCTTCTGCTTCTTCTGGTTCACCCTCCAGACTTCACCTTCTCCTTCTCCTTCTTCTGATTCTTCTGATTCACCCTCCAGACTTCACCTTCTCCTTCTCCTTCTTCTGCTTCTTCTGATTCACCCTCCAGACCTCACCTTCTCCTTCTCCTTCTTCTACTTCTTCTGATTCACCCTCCTGACTTCACCTTCTCCTTCTCCTTCATCTACTTCTTCTGCTTCACCCTCCAGACTTCACCTCCTCCTTCTCCTTCTTCTACTTCTTCTGATTCAACCTCCAGACTTCACCTTCTCCTTCTCCTTCTTCTACTTCTTCTGATTCACCCTCCAGACTTCACCTTCTCCTTCTCCTTCTTCTACTTCTTCTGATTCACCCTCCAGACTTCACCTTCTCCTTCTCCTTCTTCTGCTTCTTCTGATTCACCCTCCAGACTTCACCTTCTCCTTCTCCTTATTCTGCTTCTTCTGATTCACCCTCCAGACTTCACCTTCTCCTTCTCCTTCTTCTGCTTCTTCTGATTCACCCTCCAGACTTCACCTTCTCCTTCTCCTTCTTCTGCTTCTTCTGATTCACCCTCCAGACTTCACCTTCTCCTTCTCCTTCTTCTACTTCTTCTGATTCACCCTCCAGACTTCACCTTCTCCTTCTCCTTCTTCTGCTTCTTCTGATTCACCCTCCAGACTTCACCTTCTCCTTCTCCTTCGTCTACTTCTTCTGATTCACCCTCCAGACTACACCTTCTCCTTCTCCTTCTTCTACTTCTTCTGATTCACCCTCCAGACTTCACCTTCTCCTTCTCCTTCTTCTCTTTCTTCTGATTCACCCTCCAGACTTCATCTTCTCCTTCTCCTTCTTCTACTTCTTCTGATTCACCCTCCAGACTTCACCTTCTCCTTCTCCTTCTTCTACTTCTTCTGATTCACCCTCCAGACTTCATCTTCTCCTTCTCCTTCTTCTGCTTCTTCTGATTCACCCTCCAGACTTCACCTTCTCCTTCTCCTTCTTCTGCTTCTTCTGATTCACCCTCCAGACTTCAACTTCTCCTTCTCCTTCTTCTACTTCTTCTGATTCACCCTCCAGACTTCACCTTCTCCTTCTCCTTCTTCTACTTCTTCTGATTCACCCTCCAGTCTTCACCTTCTCCTTCTCCTTCTTCTGTTTCTTCTGCTTCACCCTGCAGACTTCACCTTCTCCTTCTCCTTCTTCTGCTTCTTCTGCTTCACACTCCAGACTTCACCTTCTCCTTCTCCTTCTTCTGCTTCTTCTGCTGCGCCCTCCAGGCTTCACCTTCTCCTTCTCCTTCTTCTGCTTCTTCTGCTTCACCGTCCTGACTTCACCTTCTCCTTCTCCTTCTTCTACTTCTTCTGCTACACCCCCCTGACTTCACCTGCTCCTTCTCCTTCTTCTGCTTCTTCTGATTCACCCTCCTAAATTCACCTTGTCCTTCTCCTTCTTCTGCTTCTTCTGATTCACCCTCCTGACTTCACCTTCTCCTTCTCCTTCTTCTGCTTCTTCTGATTCACCCTCCAGACTTCACCTTCTCCTTCTCCTTCTTCTGCTTCTTCTGATTCACCCTCCAGACTTCACCTTCTCCTTCTCCTTCTTCTGCTTCTTCTGCTTCACCCTCCAGACTTCACCTTCTCCTTCTCCTTCTTCTGCTTCTTCTGCTTCACCCTCCTGACTTCACCTTCTCCTTCTCCTTCTTCTACTTCTTCTGATTCACCCTCCAGACTTCACCTACTCCTTCTCCTTCTTCTGCTTCTTCTGCTTCACCCTCCAGACTTCACCTTCTCCTTCTCCTTCTTCTGCTTCTTCTGCTTCGCCCTCCAGACTTCACCTTCTCCTTCTCCTTCTTCTGCTTCTTCTGCTTCACTCTCCTGACTTCACCTTCTCCTTCTCCTTCTTCTACTTCTTCTGATTCACCCTCCAGACTTCACCCTCTCCTTCTCCTTCTTCTGCTTCTTCTGCTTCACCCTCCAGACTTCACCTTCTCTTTCTCCTTCTTCTGCTTCTTCTGCTGCGCCCTCCAGACTTCACCTTCTCCTTCTCCTTCTTCTGCTTCTTCTGATTCACCCTCCAGACTTCACCTTCTCCTTCTCCTTCTTCTACTTCTTCTGATCCACCCTCCTGACTTCACCTTCTCCTTCTCCTTCTTCTGCTTCTTCTGCTTCACCCTCCAGACTTCACCTTCTCCTTCTCCTTCTTCTGCTTCTTCTGCTTCACCCACCAGACTTCACCTTCTCCTTCTCCTTCTTCTGCTTCTTCTGCTTCACCCTCCTGACTTCACCTTATCCTTCTCCTTCTTCTACTTCTTCTGATTCACCCTCCAGACTTCACCTACTCCTTCTCCTTCTTCTGCTTCTTCTGCTTCACCCTCCAGACTTCACCTTCTCCTTCTCCTTCTTCTGCTTCTTCTGCTTCGCCCTCCAGACTTCACCTTCTCCTTCTCCTTCTTCTGCTTCTTCTGCTTCACTCTCCTGACTTCACCTTCTCCTTCTCCTTCTTCTACTTCTTCTGATTCACCCTCCAGACTTCACCCTCTCCTTCTCCTTCTTCTGCTTCTTCTGCTTCACCCTCCAGACTTCACCTTCTCCTTCTCCTTCTTCTGCTTCTTCTGCTTCACCGTCCTGACTTCACCTTCTCCTTCTCCTTCTTCTACTTCTTCTGCTTCACCCCCCTGACTTCACCTGCTCCTTCTCCTTCTTCTGCTTCTTCTGATTCACCCTCCTAACTTCACCTTCTCCTTCTCCTTCTTCTGCTTCTTCTGATTCACCCTCCAGACTTCACCTTCTCCTTCTCCTTCTTCTACTTCGTCTGATTCACCCTCCAGACTTCACCTTCTCCTTCTCCTTCTTCTACTTCTTCTGATTCACCCTCCAGTCTTCACCTACTCCTTCTCCTTCTTCTGTTTCTTCTGCTTCACCCTCCAGACTTCACCTTCTCCTTCTCTTTCTTCTGCTTCTTCTGATTCACCCTCCAGACTTCATCTTCTCCTTCTCCTTCTTCTGATTCTTCTGATTCACCCTCCAGACTTCACCTTCTCCTTCTCCTTCTTCTGCTTCTTCTGATTCACCCTCCTGACTTCACCTTCTCCTTCTCCTTCTTCTACTTCTTCTGCTTCACCCTCCAGTCTTCACCTTCTCCTTCTCCTTCTTCTGCTTCTTCTGATTCACCCTCCAGACCTCACCTTCTCCTTCTCCTTCTTCTACTTCTTCTGATTCACCCTCCTGACTTCACCTACTTCTTCTCCTTCATCTACTTCTTCTGCTTCACCCTCCAGACTTCACCTCCTCCTTCTCCTTCTTCTACTTCTTCTGATTCACCCTCCAGACTTCACCTTCTCCTTCTCCTTCTTCTACTTCTTCTGATTCACCCTCCAGACTTCACCTTCTCCTTCTCCTTCTTCTACTTCTTCTGATTCACCCTCCAGACTTCACCTTCTCCTTCTCCTTCTTCTGCTTCTTCTGATTCACCCTCCAGACTTCACCTTCTCCTTCTCCTTATTCTGCTTCTTCTGATTCACCCTCCAGACTTCACCTTCTCCTTCTCCTTCTTCTGCTTCTTCTGATTCACCCTCCAGACTTCACCTTCTCCTTCTCCTTCTTCTGCTTCTTCTGATTCACCCTCCAGACTTCACCTTCTCCTTCTCCTTCTTCTACTTCTTCTGATTCACCCTCCAGACTTCACCTTCTCCTTCTCCTTCTTCTGCTTCTTCTGATTCACCCTCCAGACTTCACCTTCTCCTTCTCCTTCGTCTACTTCTTCTGATTCACCCTCCAGACTACACCTTCTCCTTCTCCTTCTTCTACTTCTTCTGATTCACCCTCCAGACTTCACCTTCTCCTTCTCCTTCTTCTCTTTCTTCTGATTCACCCTCCAGACTTCATCTTCTCCTTCTCCTTCTTCTACTTCTTCTGATTCACCCTCCAGACTTCACCTTCTCCTTCTCCTTCTTCTACTTCTTCTGATTCACCCTCCAGACTTCATCTTCTCCTTCTCCTTCTTCTGCTTCTTCTGATTCACCCTCCAGACTTCACCTTCTCCTTCTCCTTCTTCTGCTTCTTCTGATTCACCCTCCAGACTTCAACTTCTCCTTCTCCTTCTTCTACTTCTTCTGATTCACCCTCCAGACTTCACCTTCTCCTTCTCCTTCTTCTACTTCTTCTGATTCACCCTCCAGTCTTCACCTTCTCCTTCTCCTTCTTCTGTTTCTTCTGCTTCACCCTGCAGACTTCACCTTCTCCTTCTCCTTCTTCTGCTTCTTCTGCTTCACACTCCAGACTTCACCTTCTCCTTCTCCTTCTTCTGCTTCTTCTGCTGCGCCCTCCAGACTTCACCTTCTCCTTCTCCTTCTTCTGCTTCTTCTGCTTCACCGTCCTGACTTCACCTTCTCCTTCTCCTTCTTCTACTTCTTCTGCTACACCCCCCTGACTTCACCTGCTCCTTCTCCTTCTTCTGCTTCTTCTGATTCACCCTCCTAAATTCACCTTGTCCTTCTCCTTCTTCTGCTTCTTCTGATTCACCCTCCTGACTTCACCTTCTCCTTCTCCTTCTTCTGCTTCTTCTGATTCACCCTCCAGACTTCACCTTCTCCTTCTCCTTCTTCTGCTTCTTCTGATTCACCCTCCAGACTTCACCTTCTCCTTCTCCTTCTTCTGCTTCTTCTGCTTCACCCTCCAGACTTCACCTTCTCCTTCTCCTTCTTCTGCTTCTTCTGCTTCACCCTCCTGACTTCACCTTCTCCTTCTCCTTCTTCTACTTCTTCTGATTCACCCTCCAGACTTCACCTACTCCTTCTCCTTCTTCTGCTTCTTCTGCTTCGCCCTCCAGACTTCACCTTCTCCTTCTCCTTCTTCTGCTTCTTCTGCTTCACTCTCCTGACTTCACCTTCTCCTTCTCCTTCTTCTACTTCTTCTGATTCACCCTCCAGACTTCACCCTCTCCTTCTCCTTCTTCTGCTTCTTCTGCTTCACCCTCCAGACTTCACCTTCTCTTTCTCCTTCTTCTGCTTCTTCTGCTGCGCCCTCCAGACTTCACCTTCTCCTTCTCCTTCTTCTGCTTCTTCTGATTCACCCTCCAGACTTCACCTTCTCCTTCTCCTTCTTCTACTTCTTCTGATCCACCCTCCTGACTTCACCTTCTCCTTCTCCTTCTTCTGCTTCTTCTGCTTCACCCTCCAGACTTCACCTTCTCCTTCTCCTTCTTCTGCTTCTTCTGCTTCACCCACCAGACTTCACCTTCTCCTTCTCCTTCTTCTGCTTCTTCTGCTTCACCCTCCTGACTTCACCTTATCCTTCTCCTTCTTCTACTTCTTCTGATTCACCCTCCAGACTTCACCTACTCCTTCTCCTTCTTCTGCTTCTTCTGCTTCACCCTCCAGACTTCACCTTCTCCTTCTCCTTCTTCTGCTTCTTCTGCTTCGCCCTCCAGACTTCACCTTCTCCTTCTCCTTCTTCTGCTTCTTCTGCTTCACTCTCCTGACTTCACCTTCTCCTTCTCCTTCTTCTACTTCTTCTGATTCACCCTCCAGACTTCACCCTCTCCTTCTCCTTCTTCTGCTTCTTCTGCTTCACCCTCCAGACTTCACCTTCTCCTTCTCCTTCTTCTGCTTCTTCTGCTTCACCGTCCTGACTTCACCTTCTCCTTCTCCTTCTTCTACTTCTTCTGCTTCACCCCCCTGACTTCACCTGCTCCTTCTCCTTCTTCTGCTTCTTCTGATTCACCCTCCTAACTTCACCTTCTCCTTCTCCTTCTTCTGCTTCTTCTGATTCACCCTCCAGACTTCACCTTCTCCTTCTCCTTCTTCTACTTCGTCTGATTCACCCTCCAGACTTCACCTTCTCCTTCTCCTTCTTCTACTTCTTCTGATTCACCCTCCAGTCTTCACCTACTCCTTCTCCTTCTTCTGTTTCTTCTGCTTCACCCTCCAGACTTCACCTTCTCCTTCTCTTTCTTCTGCTTCTTCTGATTCACCCTCCAGACTTCATCTTCTCCTTCTCCTTCTTCTGATTCTTCTGATTCACCCTCCAGACTTCACCTTCTCCTTCTCCTTCTTCTGCTTCTTCTGATTCACCCTCCTGACTTCTCCTTCTCCTTCTCCTTCTTCTACTTCTTCTGCTTCACCCTCCAGACTTCACCTTCTCCTTCTCCTTCTTCTACTTCTTCTGATTCACCCTCCAGACTTCACCTTCTCCTTCTCCTTCTTCTGCTTCTTCTGATTCACCCTCCAGACTTCACCTTCTCCTTCTCCTTATTCTGCTTCTTCTGATTCACCCTCCAGACTTCACCTTCTCCTTCTCCTTCTTCTGCTTCTTCTGATTCACCCTCCAGACTTCACCTTTTCCTTCTCCTTCTTCTGCTTCTTCTGATTCACCCTCCAGACTTCACCTTCTCCTTCTCCTTCTTCTGCTTCTTCTGACTCACCCTCCAGACTTCACCTTCTCCTTCTCCTTCTTCTACTTCTTCTGATTCACCCTCCAGACTTCACCTTCTCCTTCTCTTTCTTCTGCTTCTTCTGATTCACCCTCCAGACTTCACCTTCTCCATCTCCTTCTTCTACTTCTTCTGATTCACCCTCCAGACTTCACCTTCTCCTTCTCCTTCTTCTGCTTCTTCTGATTCACCCTCCAGACTTCACCTTCTCCTTCTCCTTCGTCTACTTCTTCTGATTCACCCTCCAGACTACACCTTCTCCTTCTCCTTCTTCTACTTCTTCTGATTCACCCTCCAGACTTCACCTTCTACTTCTCCTTCTTCTCTTTCTTCTGATTCGCCCTCCAGACTTCACCTTCTCCTTCTCCTTATTCTGCTTCTTCTGATTCACCCTCCAGACTTCACCTTCTCCTTCTCCTTCTTCTGCTTCTTCTGATTCACCCTCCAGACTTCACCTTTTCCTTCTCCTTCTTCTGCTTCTTCTGATTCACCCTCCAGACTTCACCTTCTCCTTCTCCTTCTTCTACTTCTTCTGATTCACTCTCCAGACTTCACCTTCTCCTTCTCCTTCTTCTGCTTCTTCTGATTCACCCTCCAGACTTCACCTTCTCCTTCTCCTTCGTCTACTTCTTCTGATTCACCCTCCAGACTACACCTTCTCCTTCTCCTTCTTCTACTTCTTCTGATTCACCCTCCAGACTTCACCTTCTCCTTCTCCTTCTTCTGTTTCTTCTGATTCACCCTCCAGACTTCATCTTCTCATTCTGCTTCTTCTACTTCTTCTGATTCACCCTCCAGACTTCACCTTCTCCTTCTCCTTCTTCTACTTCTTCTGATTCACCCTCCAGACTTCATCTTCTCCTTCTCCTTCTTCTGCTTCTTCTGATTCACCCTCCAGACTTCACCTTCTCCTTCTCCTTCTTCTGCTTCTTCTGATTCACCCTCCAGACTTCAACTTCTCCTTCCCCTTCTTCTACTTCTTCTGATTCACCCTCCAGACTTCACCTTCTCCTTCTCCTTCTTCTACTTCTTCTGATTCACCCTCCAGTCTTCACCTTCTCCTTCTCCTTCTTCTGTTTCTTCTGCTTCACCCTCCAGACTTCACCTTCTCCTTCTCTTTCTTCTGCTTCTTCTGATTCACCCTTCAGACTTCACCTTCTCCTTCTCCTTCTTCTGATTCTTCTGATTCACCCTCCAGACTTCACCTTCTCCTTCTCCTTCTTCTGCTTCTTCTGATTCACCCTCCTGACTTCACCTTCTCCTTCTTCAACTTCTTCTGATTCACCCTCCTGACTTCACCTTCTCCTTCTCCTTCTTCTACTTCTTCTGCTTCACCCTCCAGACTTCACCTTCTCCTTCTCCTTCTTCTACTTCTTCTGATTCACCCTCCAGACTTCACCTTCTCCTTCTCCTTCTTCTGCTTCTTCTGATTCACCCTCCAGACTTCACCTTCTCCTTCTCCTTATTCTGCTTCTTCTGTTTCACCCTCCAGACTTCACCTTCTCCTTCTCCTTCTTCTGCTTCTTCTGATTCACCCTCCAGACTTCACCTTCTCCTTCTCCTTCTTATACTTCTTCTGATTCACCCTCCAGACTTCACCTTCTCCTTCTCCTTCTTCTACTTCTTCTGATTCACCCTCCAGTCTTCACCTTCTCCTTCTCCTTCTTCTGTTTCTTCTGCTTCACCCTCCAGACTTCACCTTCTCCTTCTCTTTCTTCTGCTTCTTCTGATTCACCCTCCAGACTTCACCTTCTCCTTCTCCTTCTTCTGATTCTTCTGATTCACCCTCCTGACTTCACCTTCTCCTTCTCCTTCATCTACTTCTTCTGCTTCACCCTCCAGACTTCACCTTCTCCTTCTCCTTCTTCTACTTCTTCTGATTCACCCTCCAGACTTCACCTTCTCCTTCTCCTTCTTCTACTTCTTCTGATTCACCCTCCAGACTTCACCTTCTCCTTCTCCTTCTTCTGATTCTTCTGATTCACCCTCCAGACTTCACCTTCTCCTTCTCCTTCTTCTGCTTCTTCTGATTCACCCTCCAGACCTCACCTTCTCCTTCTCCTTCTTCTACTTCTTCTGATTCACCCTCCAGACTTCACCTTCTCCTTCTCCTTCTTCTGATTCTTCTGATTCACCCTCCAGACTTCACCTTCTCCTTCTCCTTCTTCTGCTTCTTCTGATTCACCCTCCAGACCTCACCTTCTCCTTCTCCTTCTTCTACTTCTTCTGATTCACCCTCCTGACTTCACCTTCTCCTTCTCCTTCATCTACTTCTTCTGCTTCACCCTCCAGACTTCACCTTCTCCTTCTCCTTCTTCTACTTCTTCTGATTCACCCTCCAGACTTCACCTTCTCCTTCTCCTTCTTCTACTTCTTCTGATTCACCCTCCAGACTTCACCTTCTCCTTCTCCTTCTTCTACTTCTTCTGATTCACCCTCCAGACTTCACCTTCTCCTTCTCCTTCTTCTGCTTCTTCTGATTCACCCTCCAGACTTCACCTTCTCCTTCTCCTTATTCTGCTTCTTCTGATTCACCCTCCAGACTTCACCTTCTCCTTCTCCTTCTTCTGCTTCTTCTGATACACCCTCCAGACTTCACCTTCTCCTTCTCCTTCTTCTGCTTCTTCTGATTCACCCTCCAGACTTCACCTTCTCCTTCTCCTTATTCTGCTTCTTCTGATTCACCCTCCAGACTTCACCTTCTCCTTCTCCTTCTTCTGCTTCTTCTGATTCATCCTCCAGACTTCACCTTCTCCTTCTTCTTCTGATTCACCCTCCAGACTTCACCTTCTCCTTCTCCTTCTTCTACTTCTTCTGATCCACCCTCCAGACTTCACCTTCTCCTTCTCCTTCTTCTGCTTCTTCTGATTCACCCTGCAGACTTCACCTTCTCCTTCTCCTTCGTCTACTTCTTCTGATTCACCGTCCAGACTACACCTTCTCCTTCTCCTTCTTCTACTTCTTCTGATTCACCCTCCAGACTTCATCTTCTCCTTCTCCTTCTTCTGCTTCTTCTGATTTACCCTCCAGACTTCACCTTCTCCTTCTCCTTCTTCTACTTCTTCTGATTGACCCTCCAGACTTCACCTTCTCCTTCTCCTTCTTCTACTTCTTCTGATTCACCCTCCAGACTTCAACTTCTCCTTCTCCTTCTTCTACTTCTTCTGCTTCTCCCTCCAGACTTCACCTTCTCCTTCTCCTTCTTCTGCTTCTTCTGATTCACCCTCCAGACTTCACATTCTCCTTCTCCTTCTTCTACTTCTTCTGATTCACCCTCCAGACTTCTCCTTCTCCTTCTCCTTCTTCTACGTCTTCTGATTCACCCTCCAGACTTAACCTTCTCCTTCTCCTTCTTCTACTTCTTCTGATTCACCCTCCTTACTTCACCTTCTCCTTCTCCTTCTTCTGCTTCTTCTGCTTCACCCTCCAGACTTCACCTTCTCCTTCTCCTTCTTCTGCTTCTTCTGCTTCACCCTCCAGACTTCACCTTCTCCTTCTCCTTCTTCTGCTTCTTCTGCTTCACCCTCCTGACTTCACCTTCTCCTTCTCCTTCTTCTACTTCTTCTGATTCACCCTCCAGACTTCACCTTCTCCTTCTCCTTCTTCTGCTTCTTCTGCTTCACCCTCCAGACTTCACCTTCTCCTTCTCCTTCTTCGGCTTCTTCTGCTTCGCCCTCCAGACTTCACCTTCTCCTTCTCCTTCTTCTGCTTCTTCTGCTTCACCCTCCAGACTTCACCTTCTCCTTCTCCTTCTTCTGCTTCTTCTGCTTCACTCTCCTGACTTCACCTTCTCCCTCTCCTTCTTTTACTTCTTCTGATTCACCCTCCAGACTTCACCTTCTCCTTCTCCTTCTTCTGCTTCTTCTGCTTCACCCTCCAGACTTCACCTTCTCCTTCTCCTTCTTCGGCTTCTTCTGCTGCGCCCTCCAGACTTCACCTTCTCCTTCTCCTTCTTCTGCTTCTTCTGCTTCACCGTCCTGACTTCACCTTCTCCTTCTCCTTCTTCTACTTCTTCTGCTTCATCCCCTCACTTCACCTGCTCCTTCTCCTTCTTCTGCTTCTTCTGATTCACCCTCCTAACTTCACCTTCTCCTTCTCCTTCTTCTGCTTCTTCTGATTCACCCTCCTGACTTCACCTTCTCCTTCTCCTTCTTTTGCTTCTTCTGATTCACCCTCCAGACTTCACCTTCTCCTTCTCCTTCTTCTGCTTCTTCTGATTCACCCTCCAGACTTCACCTTCTCCTTCTCCTTCTTCTACTTCTTCTGATTCACCCTCCAGACTTCATCTTCTCCTTCTCCTTCTTCTGCTTCTTCTGATTCACCCTCCAGACTTCACCTTCTCCTTCTCCTTCTTCTGCTTCTTCTGATTCACCCTCCAGACTTCACCTTCTCCTTCGCCTTCTTCTACTTCTTCTGATTCACCCTCCAGACTTCACCTTCTCCTTCTCCTTCTTCTACTTCTTCTGATTCACCCTTCAGTCTTCACCTTCTCCTTCTCCTTCTTCTGTTTCTTCTGCTTCACCCTCCAGACTTCACCTTCTCCTTCTCTTTCTTCTGCTTCTTCTGATTCACCCTCCAGACTTCACCTTCTCCTTCTCCTTCTTCTGATTCTTCTGTTTCACCCTCCAGACTTCACCTTCTCCTTCTCCATCTTCTGCTTCTTCTGCTTCACCCTCCTGACTTCACCTTCTCCTTCTCCTTCTTCTACTTCTTCTGATTCACCCTCCAGACTTCACCTTCTCCTTCTCCTTCTTCAGCTTCTTCTGCTTCACCCTCCAGACTTCACCTTCTCCTTCTCCTTCTTCTGCTTCTTCTGCTTCGCCCTCCAGACTTCACCTTCTCCTTCTCCTTCTTCTGCTTCTTCTGCTTCACCCTCCAGACTTCACCTTCTCCTTCTCCTTCTTCTGCTTCTTCTGCTTCACTCTCCTGACTTCACCTTCTCCTTCTCCTTCTTCTACTTCTTCTGATTCACCCTCCAGACTTCACCTTCTCCTTCTCCTTCTTCTGCTTCACCCTCCAGACTTCACCTTCTCCTTCTCCTTCTTCTGCTTCTTCTGCTGCGCCCTCCAGACTTCACCTTCTCCTTCTCCTTCTTCTGCCTCTTCTGCTTCACCGTCCTGACTTCACCTTCTCCTTCTCCTTCTTCTACTTCTTCTGCTTCACCCCCCTGACTTCACCTTCTCTTTCTCCTTCTTCTGCTTCTTCTGATTCACCCTCCTAACTTCACCTTCTCCTTCTCCTTCTTCTGCTTCTTCTGATTCACCCTCCTGACTTCACCTTCTCCTTCTCCTTCTTTTGCTTCTTCTGATTCACCCTCCAGACATCACCTTCTCCTTCTCCTTCTTCTGCTTCTTCTGATTCACCCTCCAGACTTCACCTTCTCCTTCTCCTTCTTCTGCTTCTTCTGATTCACCCTCCAGACCTCACCTTCTCCTTCTCCTTCTTCTACTTCTTCTGATTCACCCTCCAGACTTCATCTTCTCCTTCTCCTTCTTCTGCTTCTTCTGATTCACCCTCCAGACTTCACCTTCTCCTTCTCCTTTTTCTGCTTCTTCTGATTCACCCTCCAGACTTCACCTTCTCCTTCTCCTTCTTCTACTTCTTCTGATTCACCCTCCAGACCTCACCTTCTCCTTCTCCTTCTTCTACTTCTTCTGATTCACCCTTCAGTCTTCACCTTCTCCTTCTCCTTCTTCTGTTTCTTCTGCTTCACCCTCCAGACTTCACCTTCTCCTTCTCTTTCTTCTGCTTCTTCTGATTCACCCTCCAGACTTCACCTTCTCCTTCTCCTTCTTCTGATTCTTCTGATTCACCCTCCAGACTTCACCTTCTCCTTCTCCTTCTTCTGCTTCTTCTGAATCACCCTCCTGACTTCACCTTCTCCTTCTCCTTCTTCTACTTCTTCTGATTCACCCTCCTGACTTCACCTTCTCCTTCTCCTTCTTCTAATTCTTCTGCTTCACCCTCCAGACTTCACCTTCTCCTTCTCCTTCTTCTACTTCTTCTGATTCACCCTCCAGACTTCACCTTCTCCTTCTACTTCTTCTGCTTCTTCTGATTCACCCTCCAGACTTCACCTTCTCCTTCTCCTTCTTCTGCTTCTTCTGATTCACCCTCCAGACTTCACCTTCTCCTTCTCCTTCTTCTGCTTCTTCTGCTTCCCCCTCCAGACTTCACCTTCTCCTTCTCCTTCTTCTGCTTCTTCTGCTTCACTCTCCTGACTTCACCTTCTCCTTCTCCTTCTTCTACTTCTTCTGATTCACCCTCCAGACTTCACCTTCTCCTTCTTCTGCTTCACCCTCCAGACTTCACCTTCTCCTTCTCCTTCTTCTGCTTCTTCTGCTGCGCCCTCCAGACTTCACCTTCTCCTTCTCCTTCTTTTGCCTCTTCTGCTTCACCGTCCTGACTTCACCTTCTCCTTCTCCTTCTTCTACTTCTTCTGCTTCACCCCCCTGACTTCACCTTCTCCTTCTCCTTCTTCTGCTTCTTCTGATTCACCCTACTAACTTCACCTTCTCCTTCTCCTTCTTCTGCTTCTTCTGATTCACCCTCCTGACTTCACCTTCTCCTTCTCCTTCTTTTGCTTCTTCTGATTCACCCTCCAGACATCACCTTCTCCTTCTCCTTCTTCTGCTTCTTCTGATTCACCCTCCAGACTTCACCTTCTCCTTCTCCTTCTTCTGCTTCTTCTGATTCACCCTCCAGACCTCACCTTCTCCTTCTCCTTCTACTACTTCTTCTGATTCACCCTCCAGACTTCATCTTCTCCTTCTCCTTCTTCTGCTTCTTCTGATTCACCCTCCAGACTTCACCTTCTCCTTCTCCTTTTTCTGCTTCTTCTGATTCACCCTCCAGACTTCACCTTCTCCTTCTCCTTCTTCTACTTCTTCTGATTCACCCTCCAGACCTCACCTTCTCCTTCTCCTTCTTCTACTTCTTCTGATTCACCCTTCAGTCTTCACCTTCTCCTTCTCCTTCTTCTGTTTCTTCTGCTTCACCCTCCAGACTTCACCTTCTCCTTCTCTTTCTTCTGCTTCTTCTGATTCACCCTCCAGACTTCACCTTCTCCTTCTCCTTCTTCTGATTCTTCTGATTCACCCTCCAGACTTCACCTTCTCCTTCTCCTTCTTCTGCTTCTTCTGAATCACCCTCCTGACTTCACCTTCTGCTTCTCCTTCTTCTACTTCTTCTGATTCACCCTCCTGACTTCACCTTCTCCTTCTCCTTCTTCTAATTCTTCTGCTTCACCCTCCAGACTTCACCTTCTCCTTCTCCTTCTTCTACTTCTTCTGATTCACCCTCCAGACTTCACCTTCTCCTTCTACTTCTTCTGCTTCTTCTGATTCACCCTCCAGACTTCACCTTCTCCTTCTCCTTATTCTGCTTCTTCTGATTCACCCTCCAGACTTCACCTTCTCCTTCTCCTTCTTCTGCTTCTTCTGATTCACCCTCCAGACTTCACCTTCTCCTTCTCCTTCTTCTGCTTCTTCTGATTCACCCTCCAGACTTCACCTTCTCCTTCTCCTTCTTCTACTTCTTGTGATTCACCCTCCAGACTTCATCGTCTCCTTCTCCTTCTTCTGCTTCTTCTGATTCACCCTCCAGACTTCACCTTCTCCTTCTCCTTCTTCTGCTTCTTCTGATTCACCCTCCAGTCTACACCTTCTCCTTCTCCTTCTTCTACTTCTTCTGATTCACCCTCCAGACTTCACCTTCTCCTTCTCCTTCTTCTACTTCTTCTGATTCACCCTCCAGACTTCACCCTCTCCTTCTCCTTCTTCTGCTTCTTCTGATTCACCCTCCAGACTTCACCTTCTCCTTCTCCTTATTCTGCTTCTTCTGATTCACCCTCCAGACTTCACCTTCTCCTTCTCCTTCTTCTGCTTCTTGTGACTCACCCTCCAGACTTCACCTTCTCCTTCTCCTTCTTCTGCTTCTTCTGATTCACCCTCCAGACTTCACCTTCTCCTTCGCCTTCTTCTACTTCTTCTGATTCACCCTCCAGACTTCACCTTCTCCTTCTCCTTCTTCTACTTCTTCTGATTCACCCTTCAGTCTTCACCTTCTCCTTCTCCTTCTTCTGTTTCTTCTGCTTCACCCTCCAGACTTCACCTTCTCCTTCTCTTTCTTCTGCTTCTTCTGATTCACCCTCCAGACTTCACCTTCACCTTCTCCTTCTTCTGATTCTTCTGTTTCACCCTCCAGACTTCACCTTCTCCTTCTCCATCTTCTGCTTCTTCTGCTTCACCCTCCTGACTTCACCTTCTCCTTCTCCTTCTTCTACTTCTTCTGATTCACCCTCCAGACTTCACCTTCTCCTTCTCCTTCTTCAGCTTCTTCTGCTTCACCCTCCAGACTTCACCTTCTCCTTCTCCTTCTTCTGCTTCTTCTGCTTCGCCCTCCAGACTTCACCTTCTCCTTCTCCTTCTTCTGCTTCTTCTGCTTCACCCTCCAGACTTCACCTTCTCCTTCTCCTTCTTCTGCTTCTTCTGCTTCACTCTCCTGACTTCACCTTCTCCTTCTCCTTCTTCTACTTCTTCTGGTTCACCCTCCAGACTTCACCTTCTCCTTCTCCTTCTTCTGCTTCTTCTGCTTCACCCTCCAGACTTCACCTTCTCCTTCTCCTTCTTCTGCTTCTTCTGCTGCGCCCTCCAGACTTCACCTTCTCCTTCTCCTTCTTCTGCCTCTTCTGCTTCACCGTCCTGACTTCACCTTCTCCTTCTCCTTCTTCTACTTCTTCTGCTTCACCCCCCTGACTTCACCTGCTCCTTCTCCTTCTTCTGCTTCTTCTGATTCACCCTCCTAACTTCACCTTCTCCTTCTCCTTCTTCTGCTTCTTCTGATTCACCCTCCTGACTTCACCTTCTCCTTCTCCTTCTTTTGCTTCTTCTGATTCACCCTCCAGACATCACCTTCTCCTTCTCCTTCTTCTGCTTCTTCTGATTCACCCTCCAGACTTCACCTTCTCCTTCTCCTTCTTCTGCTTCTTCTGATTCACCCTCCAGACCTCACCTTCTCCTTCTCCTTCTTCTACTTCTTCTGATTCACCCTCCAGACTTCATCTTCTCCTTCTCCTTCTTCTGCTTCTTCTGATTCACCCTCCAGACTTCACCTTCTCCTTCTCCTTCTTCTGCTTCTTCTGATTCACCCTCCAGACTTCACCTTCTCCTTCTCCTTCTTCTACTTCTTCTGATTCACCCTCCAGACCTCATCTTCTCCTTCTCCTTCTTCTACTTCTTCTGATTCACCCTTCAGTCTTCACCTTCTCCTTCTCCTTCTTCTGTTTCTTCTGCTTCACCCTCCAGACTTCACCTTCTCCTTCTCTTTCTTCTGCTTCTTCTGATTCACCCTCCAGACTTCACCTTCTCCTTCTCCTTCTTCTGATTCTTCTGATTCACCCTCCAGACTTCACCTTCTCCTTCTCCTTCTTCTGATTCTTCTGATTCACCCTCCAGACTTCACCTTCTCCTTCTCCTTCTTCTGCTTCTTCTGAATCACCCTCCTGACTTCACCTTCTCCTTCTCCTTCTTCTACTTCTTCTGATTCACCCTCCTGACTTCACCTTCTCCTTCTCCTTCTTCTACTTCTTCTGCTTCACCCTCCAGACTTCACCTTCTCCTTCTCCTTCTTCTACTTCTTCTGATTCACCCTCCAGACTTCACCTTCTCCTTCTACTTCTTCTGCTTCTTCTGATTCACCCTCCAGACTTCACCTTCTCCTTCTCCTTATTCTGCTTCTTCTGATTCACCCTCCAGACTTCACCTTCTCCTTCTCCTTCTTCTGCTTCTTCTGATTCACCCTCCAGACTTCACCTTCTCCTTCTCCTTCTTCTGCTTCTTCTGATTCACCCTCCAGACTTCACCTTCTCCTTCTCCTTCTTCTACTTCTTCTGATTCACCCTCCAGACTTCATCGTCTCCTTCTCCTTCTTCTGCTTCTTCTGATTCACCCTCCAGACTTCACCTTCTCCTTCTCCTTCTTCTGCTTCTTCTGATTCACCCTCCAGTCTTCACCTTCTCCTTCTCCTTCTTCTACTTCTTCTGATTCACCCTCCAGACTTCACCTTCTCCTTCTCCTTCTTCTACTTCTTCGGATTCACCCTCCAGACTTCACCTTCTCCTTCTTCTGCTTCTTCTGATTCACCCTCCAGACTTCACCTTCTCCTTCTCCTTATTCTGCTTCTTCTGATTCACCCTCCAGACTTCACCTTCTCCTTCTCCTTCTTCTGCTTCTTCTGATTCACCCTCCAGACTTCACCTTCTCCTTCTCCTTCTTCTGCTTCTTCTGATTCACCCTCCAGACTTCACCTTCTCCTTCTGCTTCTTCTACTTCTTCTGATTCACCCTCCAGACTTCACCTTCCCCTTCTCCTTCTTCTGCTTCTTCTGCTTCGCCCTCCATACTTCACCTTCTCCTTCTCCTTCTTCTGCTTCTTCTGCTTCACCCTCCAGACTTCACCTTCTACTTCTCCTTCTTCTGCTTCTTCTGCTTCACTCTCCTGACTTCACCTTCTCCTTCTCCTTCTTCTACTTCTTCTGATTCACCCTCCAGACTTCACCTTCTCCTTCTCCTTCTTCTGCTTCTTCTGCTTCACCCTCCAGACTTCACCTTCTCCTTCTCCTTCTTCTGCTTCTTCTGCTGCGCCCTCCAGACTTCACCTTCTCCTTCTCCTTCTTCTGCTTCTTCTGCTTCACCCTCCTGACTTCACCTTCTCCTTCTCCTTCTTCTACTTCTTCTGCTTCACCCCCCTGACTTCACCTGCTCCTTCTCCTTCTTCTGCTTCTTCTGGTTCACCCTCCTAACTTTACCTTCTGCTTCTCCTTCTTCTGCTTCTTCTGATTCACCCCCCTGACTTCACCTTCTCCTTCTCCTTCTTCTGCTTCTTCTAATTCACCCTCCAGACTTCACCTTCTCCTTCTCCTTCTTCTGCTTCTTCTGATTCACCCTCCAGACTTCACCTTCTCCTTCTCCTTCTTCTGCTTCTTCTGATTCACCCTCCTAACTTCACCTTCTCCTTCTCCTTCTTCTGCTTCTTCTGATTCACCCTCCTGACTTCACCTTCTCCTTCTCCTTCTTCTGCTTCTTCTGATTCACCCACCAGACCTCACCTTCTCCTTCTACTTCTTCTACTACTTCTGATTCACCCTCCAGACTTCATCTTCTCCTTCTCCTTCTTCTGCTTCTTCTGATTCACCCTCCAGACTTCACCTTCTCCTTCTCCTTCTTCTGCTTCTTCTGATTCACCCTCCAGACTTCACCTTCTCCTTCTCCTTCTTCTACTTCTTCTGATTCACCCTCCAGACCTCACCTTCTCCTTCTCCTTCTTCTACTTCTTCTGATACATCCTCCAGTCTTCACCTTCTCCTTCTCCTTCTTCTGTTTCTTCTGCTTCACCCTCCAGAATTCACCTTCTCCTTCTCTTTCTTCTGCTTCTTCTGATTCACCCTCCAGACTTCACCTTCTCCTTCTCCTTCTTCTGATTCTTCTGATTCACCCTCCAGACTTCACCTTCTCCTTCTCCTTCTTCTGATTCTTCTGATTCACGCTCCTGACTTCACCTTCTCCTTCTCCTTCTTCTACTTCTTCTGATTCACCCTCCTGACTTCACCTTCTCCTTCTCCTTCTTCTACTTCTTCTGCTTCACCCTCCAGACTTCACCTTCTCCTTCTCCTTCTTCTACTGCTTCTGATTCACCCTCCAGACTTCACCTTCTCCTTCTCCTTCTTCTACTTCTTCTGATTCACCCTCCAGACTTCACCTTCTCCTTCTCCTTCTTCTACTTCTTCTGATTCACCCTCCAGACTTCACCTTCTCCTTCTCCTTCTTCTGCTTCTTCTGATTCACCCTCCAGACTTCACCTTCTCCTTCTCCATATTCTGCTTCTTCTGATTCTCCCTCCAGACTTCACCTTCTCCTTCTCCTTCTTCTGCTTCTTCTGATTCACCCTCCAGACTTCACCTTCTCCTTCTCCTTCTTCTGCTTCTTCTGATTCATCCTCCAGACTTCACCTTCTCATTCTCCTTCTTCTACTTCTTCTGATTCACCCTCCAGACTTCACCTTCTCCTTCTCGTTCTTCTGCTTCTTCTTATTCACCCTCCAGACTTCACCTTCTCCTTCTCCTTCGTCAACTTCTTCTGATTCACCCTCCAGACTACACCTTCTCCTTCTCCTTCTTCTACTTCTGCTGATTCACCCTCCAGACTTCACCTTCTCCTTCTCGTTCTTCTGCTTCTTCTGATTCACCCTCCAGACTTCACCTTCTCCTTCTCCGTCTTCTACTTCTTCTGATTCACCCTCCAGACTTCACCTTCTCCTTCTCCTTCTTCTACTTCTTCTGATTCACCCTCCAGACTTCACCTTCTCCTTCTCCTTCTTCTACTTCTTCTGCTTCTCCCTCCAGACGTCACCTTCTCCTTCTCCTTCTTCTGCTTCTTCTGATTCACCCTCCAGACTTCACCTTCTCCTTCTCCTTCTTCTACTTCTTCTGATTCACCCTCCAGACTTCACCTTCTCCTTCTCCTTCTTCTACTTCTTCTGATTCACCCTCCAGACTTCACCTTCTCCTTCTCCTTCTTCTACTTCTTCCGATTCACCCTCCTGACTTCACCTTCTCCTTCTCCTTCTTCTGCTTCTTCTGCTTCACCCTCCTGACTTCACCTTCTCCTTCTCCTTCTTCTACTTCTTCTGATTCACCCTCCTGACTTCACCTTCTCCTTCTCCTTCTTCTACTTCTTCTGATTCACCCTCCAGACTTCACCTTCTCCTTCTCCTTCTTCTGCTTCTTCTGCTTCACCCTCCAGACTTCACCTTCTCCTTCTCCTTCTTCTGCTTCTTCTGCTTCGCCCTCCAGACTTCACCTTCTCCTTCTCCTTCTTCTGCTTCTTCTGCTTCACCCTCCAGACTTCAACTTCTCCTTCTCCTTCTTCTGCTTCTTCTGCTTCACTCTCCTGACTTCACCTTCTCCTTCTCCTTCTTCTACTTCTTCTGATTCACCCTGCAGACTTCACCTTCTCCTTCTCCTTCTTCTGCTTCTTCTGCTGCGCCCTCCAGACTTCACCTTCTCCTTCTCCTTCTTCTGCTTCTTCTGCTTCACCCTCCTGACTTCACCTTCTCCTTCTCCTTCTTCTACTTCTTCTGCTTCACCCCCCTGACTTCACCTGCTCCTTCTCCTTCTTCTGCTTCTTCTGATTCACCCTCCTGACTTCACCTTCTCCTTCTCCTTCTTCTGCTTCTTCTAATTCACCCTCCAGACTTCACCTTCTCCTTCTCCTTCTTCTGCTTCTTCTGATTCACCCTCCAGACTTCACCTTCTCCTTCTCCTTCTTCTGCTTCTTCTGATTCACCCTCCAGACCTCATCTTCTCCTTCTCCTTCTTCTGCTTCTTCTGATTCACCCTCCAGACTTCACCTTCTCCTTCTTCTGCTTCTTCTGCTTCACCCTCCAGACTTCACCTTCTCCTTCTCCTTCTTCTGCTTCTTCTGCTTCACCCTCCTGACTTCACCTTCTCCTTCTCCTTCTTCCACTTCTTCTGATTCACCCTCCAGACTTCACCTACTCCTTCTCCTTCTTCTGCTTCTTCTGCTTCACCCTCCAGACTTCACCTTCTCCTTCTCCTTCTTCTGCTT
Organism: Somniosus microcephalus; assembly: GCF_052327205.1. Lineage (NCBI taxonomy): Eukaryota > Metazoa > Chordata > Chondrichthyes > Squaliformes > Somniosidae > Somniosus > Somniosus microcephalus. Next base: position 239,673 of record NW_028225278.1, on the reverse strand, counting down.
CTTCTGCTTCGCCCTCCAGACTTCACCTTCTCCTTCTCCTTCTTCTGCTTCTTCTGCTTCACTCTCCTGACTTCACCTTCTCCTTCTCCTTCTTCTACTTCTTCTGATTCACCCTCCAGACTTCACCCTCTCCTTCTCCTTCTTCTGCTTCTTCTGCTTCACCCTCCAGACTTCACCTTCTCTTTCTCCTTCTTCTGCTTCTTCTGCTGCGCCCTCCAGACTTCACCTTCTCCTTCTCCTTCTTCTGCTTCTTCTGATTCACCCTCCAGACTTCACCTTCTCCTTCTCCTTCTTCTACTTCTTCTGATTCAACCTCCAGACTTCACCTTCTCCTTCTCCTTCTTCTGATTCTTCTGATTCACCCTCCAGACTTCACCTTCTCCTTCTCCTTCTTCTGATTCTTCTGATTCACACTCCTGACTTCACCTTCTCCTTCTCCTTCTTCTACTTCTTCTGATTCACCCTCCTGACTTCACCTTCTCCTTCTCCTTCTTCTACTTCTTCTGCTTCACCCTCCAGACTTCACCTTCTCCTTCTCCTTCTTCTACTGCTTCTGATTCACCCTCCAGACTTCACCTTCTCCTTCTCCTTCTTCTACTTCTTCTGATTCACCCTCCAGACTTCACCTTCTCCTTCTCCTTCTTCTACTTCTTCTGATTCACCCTCCAGACTTCACCTTCTCCTTCTCCTTCTTCTGCTTCTTCTGATTCACCCTCCAGACTTCACCTTCTCCTTCTCCATATTCTGCTTCTTCTGATTCTCCCTCCAGACTTCACCTTCTCCTTCTCCTTCTTCTGCTTCTTCTGATTCACCCTCCAGACTTCACCTTCTCCTTCTCCTTCTTCTGCTTCTTCTGATTCATCCTCCAGACTTCACCTTCTCATTCTCCTTCTTCTACTTCTTCTGATTCACCCTCCAGACTTCACCTTCTCCTTCTCGTTCTTCTGCTTCTTCTTATTCACCCTCCAGACTTCACCTTCTCCTTCTCCTTCGTCAACTTCTTCTGATTCACCCTCCAGACTACACCTTCTCCTTCTCCTTCTTCTACTTCTGCTGATTCACCCTCCAGACTTCACCTTCTCCTTCTCGTTCTTCTGCTTCTTCTGATTCACCCTCCAGACTTCACCTTCTCCTTCTCCGTCTTCTACTTCTTCTGATTCACCCTCCAGACTTCACCTTCTCCTTCTCCTTCTTCTACTTCTTCTGATTCACCCTCCAGACTTCACCTTCTCCTTCTCCTTCTTCTACTTCTTCTGCTTCTCCCTCCAGACGTCACCTTCTCCTTCTCCTTCTTCTGCTTCTTCTGATTCACCCTCAAGACTTCACCTTCTCCTTCTCCTTCTTTTACTTCTTCTGATTCACCCTCCAGACTTCACCTTCTCCTTCTCCTTCTTCTACTTCTTCTGATTCACCCTCCAGACTTCACCTTCTCCTTCTCCTTCTTCTACTTCTTCCGATTCACCCTCCTGACTTCACCTTCTCCTTCTCCTTTTTCTGCTTCTTCTGCTTCACCCTCCTGACTTCACCTTCTCCTTCTCCTTCTTCTACTTCTTCTGATTCACCCTCCTGACTTCACCTTCTCCTTCTCCTTCTTCTACTTCTTCTGATTCACCCTCCAGACTTCACCTTCTCCTTCTCCTTCTTCTGCTTCTTCTGCTTCACCCTCCAGACTTCACCTTCTCCTTCTCCTTCTTCTGCTTCTTCTGCTTCGCCCTCCAGACTTCACCTTCTCCTTCTCCTTCTTCTGCTTCTTCTGCTTCACCCTCCAGACTTCACCTTCTCCTTCTCCTTCTTCTGCTTCTTCTGCTTCACTCTCCTGACTTCACCTTCTCCTTCTCCTTCTTCTACTTCTTCTGATTCACCCTGCAGACTTCACCTTCTCCTTCTCCTTCTTCTGCTTCTTCTGCTGCGCCCTCCAGACTTCACCTTCTCCTTCTCCTTCTTCTGCTTCTTCTGCTTCACCCTCCTGACTTCACCTTCTCCTTCTCCTTCTTCTACTTCTTCTGCTTCACCCCCCTGACTTCACCTGCTCCTTCTCCTTCTTCTGCTTCTTCTGATTCACCCTCCTGACTTCACCTTCTCCTTCTCCTTCTTCTGCTTCTTCTAATTCACCCTCCAGACTTCACCTTCTCCTTCTCCTTCTTCTGCTTCTTCTGATTCACCCTCCAGACCTCATCTTCTCCTTCTCCTTCTTCTGCTTCTTCTGATTCACCCTCCAGACTTCACCTTCTCCTTCTTCTGCTTCTTCTGCTTCACCCTCCTGACTTCACCTTCTCCTTCTCCTTCTTCCACTTCTTCTGATTCACTCTCCTGACTTCACCTTCTCCTTCTCCTTCTTCTACTTCTTCTGATTCAACCTCCAGACTTCACCCTCTCCTTCTCCTTCTTCTGCTTCTTCTGCTTCACCCTCCAGACTTCACCTTCTCTTTCTCCTTCTTCTGCTTCTTCTGCTGCGCCCTCCAGACTTCACCTTCTCCTTCTCCTTCTTCTGCTTCTTCTGATTCACCCTCCAGACTTCACCTTCTCCTTCTCCTTCTTCTACTTCTTCTGATCCACCCTCCTGACTTCACCTTCTCCTTCTCCTTCTTCTGCTTCTTCTGCTTCACCCTCCAGACTTCACCTTCTCCTTCTCCTTCTTCTACTTCTTCTGCTTCACCCTGCAGACTTCACCTTCTCCTTCTCCTTCTTCTGCTTCTTCTGCTTCACCATCCTGACTTCACCTTATCCTTCTCCTTCTTCTACTTCTTCTGATTCACCCTCCAGACTTCACCTACTCCTTCTCCTTCTTCTGCTTCTTCTGCTTCACCCTCCAGACTTCACCTTCTCCTTCTCCTTCTTCTGCTTCTTCTGCTTCGCCCTCCAGACTTCACCTTCTCCTTCTCCTTCTTCTACTTCTTCTGCTTCACCCCCCTGACTTCACCTGCTCCTTCTCCTTCTTCTGCTTCTTCTGAGTCACCCTCCTAACTTCACCTTCTCCTTCTCCTTCTTCTGCTTCTTCTGATTCACGCTCCTGACTTCACCTTTTCCTTCTCCTTCTTCTGCTTCTTCTGATTCACCCTCCAGACTTCACCTTCTCCTTCTCCTTCCTCTGCTTCTTCTGATTCACCCTCCAGACTTCACCTTCTCCTTCTCCTTCTTCTGCTTCTTCTGATTCACCCTCCAGACCTCACCTTCTCCTTCTCCTTCTTCTACTTCTTCTGATTCACCCTCCAGACTTCATCTTCTCCTTCTCCTTCTTCTGCTTCTTCTGATTCACCATCCAGACTTCACCTTCTCCTTCTCCTTCTTCTACTTCTTCTGATTCACCCTCCAGACTTCACCTTCTCCTTCTCCTTCTTCTACTTCGTCTGATTCACCCTCCAGACTTCACCTTCTCCTTCTCCTTCTTCTACTTCTTCTGATTCACCCTCCAGTCTTCACCTACTCCTTCTCCTTCTTCTGTTTCTTCTGCTTCACCCTCCAGACTTCCCCTTCTCCTTCTCTTTCTTCTGCTTCTTCTGATTCACCCTCCAGACTTCATCTTCTCCTTCTCCTTCTTCTGATTCTTCTGATTCACCCTCCAGACTTCACCTTCTCCTTCTCCTTCTTCTGCTTCTTCTGATTCACCCTCCTGACTTCACCTTCTCCTTCTCCTTCTTCTACTTCTTCTGCTTCACCCTCCAGACTTCACCTTCTCCTTCTCCTTCTTCTACTTCTTCTGATTCACCCTCCAGACTTCACCTTCTCCTTCTCCTTCTTCTGCTTCTTCTGATTCACCCTCCAGACTTCACCTTCTCCTTCTCCTTATTCTGCTTCTTCTGATTCACCCTCCAGACTTCACCTTCTCCTTCTCCTTCTTCTGCTTCTTCTGATTCACCCTCCAGACTTCACCTTTTCCTTCTCCTTCTTCTGTTTCTTCTGATTCACCCTCCAGACTTCACCTTCTCCTTCTCCTTCTTCTGCTTCTTCTGATTCACCCTCCAGACTTCACCTTCTCCTTCTCCTTCTTCTACTTCTTCTGATTCACCCTCCAGACTTCACCTTCCCCTTCTCTTTCTTCTGCTTCTTCTGATTCTCCCTCCAGACTTCACCTTCTCCTTCTCCTTCTTCTGATTCTTCTGATTCACCCTCCAGACATCACCTTCTCCTTCTCCTTCTTCTGCTTCTTCTGATTCACCCTCCTGACTTCACCTTCTCCTTCTCCTTCTTCTACTTCTTCTGATTCACCCTCCTGACTTCACCTTCTCCTTCTCCTTCTTCTACTTCTTCTGCTTCACCCTCCAGACTTCACCTTCTCCTTCTCCTTCTTCTACTTCTTCTGATTCACCCTCCAGACTTCACCTTCTCCTTCTCCTTCTTCTACTTCTTCTGATTCACCCTCCAGACTTCACCTTCTCCTTCTCCTTCTTCTACTTCTTCTGATTCACCCTCCAGACTTCACCTTCTCCTTCTCCTTATTCTGCTTCTTCTGGTTCACCCTCCAGACTTCACCTTCTCCTTCTCCTTCTTCTGCTTCTTCTGATTCACCCTCCAGACTTCAGCTTCTCCTTCTCCTTCTTCTGCTTTTTTGATTCACCCTCCAGACTTCACCTTCTCCTTCTCCTTCTTCTACTTCTTCTGATTCACCCTCCAGACTTCATCTTCTCCTTCTCCTTCTTCTGCTTCTTCTGATTCACCCTCCAGACTTCACCTTCTCCTTCTCCTTCTTCTACTTCTTCTGATTCACCCTCCAGACTTCACCTTCTCCTTCTCCTTCTTCTGTTTCTTCTGATTCACCCTCCAGACTTCACCTTCTCCTTCTCCTTCTTCTACTTCTTCTGATTCACCCTCCAGACTTCACCATCTCCTTCTCCTTCTTCTACTTCTTCTGATTCACCCTCCAGATTTCATCTTCTCCTTCTCCTTCTTCTGCATCTTCTGATTCACCCTCCAGACTTCACCTTCTCCTTCTCCTTCTTCTGCTTCTTCTGATTCACCCTCCAGACTTCACCTTCTCCTTCTCCTTCTTCTACTTCTTCTGATTCACCCTCCAGACTTCACCTTCTCCTTCTCCTTCTTCTACTTCTTCTGATTCACCCTCCAGTCTTCACATTCTCCTTCTCCTTCTTCTGTTTCTTCTGCTTCAGCCTCCAGACTTCACCTTCTCCTTCTCTTTCTTCTGATTCTTCTGATTCACCCTCCAGACTTCACCTTCTCCTTCTCCTTCTTCTGATTCTTCTGATTCACCCTCCAGACTTCACCTTCTCCTTCTCCTTCTTCTGCTTCTTCTGATTCACCCTCCTGGCTTCACCTTCTCCTTCTCCTTCTTCTACTTCTTCTGATTCACCCTCCTGACTTCACCTTCTCCTTCTCCTTCTTCTCCTTCTTCTGCTTCACCCTCCAGACTTCACCTCCTCCTTCTCCTTCTTCTACCTCTTCTGATTCACCCTCCAGACTTCACCTTCTCCTTCTCCTTCTTCTGCTTCTTCTGATTCACCCTCCAGACTTCACTTTCTCCTTCTCCTTATTCTGCTTCTTCTGATTCACCCTCCAGACTTCACCTTCTCCTTCTCCTTATTCTGCTTCTTCTGATTCAACCTCCAGACTTCACCTTCTCCTTCTCCTTCTTCTGCTTCTTCTGATTCACCCTCCAGATTTCACCTTCTCCTTCTCCTTCTTCTGTTTCTTCTGATTCGCCCTCCAGACTTCACCTTCTCCTTCTCCTTCTTCTGCTTCTTCTGATTCACCCTCCTGACTTCACCTTCTCCTTCTCCTTCTTCTACTTCTTCTGATTCACCCTCCTGACTTCAGCTTCTCCTTCTCCTTCTTCTACTTCTTCTGCTTCACCCCCCAGACTTCACCTTCTCCTTCTCCTTCTTCTACTTCTTCTGATTCACCCTCCAGACTTCACCTTCTCCTTCTCCTTCTTCTGCTTCTTCAGATTCACCCTCCAGACTTCACCTTCTCCTTCTCCTTATTCTGCTTCTTCTGATTCACCCTCCAGACTTCACCTTCTCCTTCTCCTTCTTCTGCTTCTTCTGATTCAACCTCCAGACTTCACCTTCTCCTTCTCCTTCTTCTGCTTCTTCTGATTCACCCTCCAGACATCAACTTCTCCTTCTCCTTCTTCTGCTTCTTCTGATTCACCCTCCAGACTTCTCCTTCTCCTTCTCCTTCTTCTACTTCTTCTGATTCACCCTCCAGACTTCACCTTCTCCTTCTCTTTCTTCTGCTTCTTCTGATTCACCCTCCAGACTTCACCTTCTCCTTCTCCTTCTTCTGATTCCCCCCCCAGACTTCACCTTCTCCTTCTCCTTCTTCTGCTTCTTCTGATTCACCCTCCTGACTTCACCTTCTACTTCTTCTGATTCACCCTCCTGACTTCACCTTCTCCTTCTCCTTCTTCTACTTCTTCTGCTTCACCCTCCAGACTTCACCTTCTCCTTCTCCTTTTTCTACTTCTTCTGATTCACCCTCCAGACTTCACCTTCTCCTTCTCCTTCTTCTACTTCTTCTGATTCACCCTACAGACTTCACCTTCTCCTTCTCCTTCTTCTGCTTCTTCTGATTCACCCTCCAGACTTCACCTTCTCCTTCTCCTTATTCTGCTTCTTCTGTTTCACCCTCCAGACTTCACCTTCTCCTTCTCCTTCTTCTGCTTCTTCTGATTCACCCTCCAGACTTCACCTTCTCCTTCTCCTTCTTCTGCTTCTTCTGATTCACCCTCCAGACTTCACCTTCTCCTTCTCCTTGTTCTACTTCTTCTGATTCACCCTCCAGACTTCACCTTCTCCTTCTCCTTCTTCTGCTTCTTCTGATTCACCCTCCAGACTTCACCTTCTCCTTCTCCTTCGTCTACTTCTTCTGATTCACCCTCCAGACTTCACCTTCTCCTTCTCCTTCTTCTACTTCTTCTGATTCACCCTCCAGACTTCACCTTCTCCTTCTCCTTCTTCTACTTCTTCTGATTCACCCTCCAGTCTTCACCTTCTCCTTCTCCTTCTTCTGTTTCTTCTGCTTCACCCTCCAGACTTCATCTTCTCCTTCTCCTTATTCTCCTTCTTCTGATTCACCCTCCAGACTTCACCTTCTCCTTCTCCTTCTTCTACTTCTTCTGATTCACCCTCCAGACTTCATCTTCTCCTTCTCCTTCTGCTCCTTCTTCTGATTCACCCTCCAGACTTCACCTTCTCCTTCTCCTTCTTCTGCTTCTTCTGATTCACCCTCCAGACTTCACCTTCTCCTTCTCCTTCTTCTACTTCTTCTGATTCACCCTCCAGACTTCACCTTCTCCTTCTCCTTCTTCTACTTCTTCTGATTCACCCTCCAGTCTTCACCTTCTCCTTCTCCTTCTTCTGTTTCTTCTGCTTCACACTCCAGACTTCACCTTCTCCTTCTCTTTCTTCTGCTTCTTCTGATTCACCCTCCAGACTTCACCTTCTCCTTCTCCTTCTTCTGATTCTTCTGATTCACCCTCCAGACTTCACCTTCTCCTTCTCCTTCTTCTGCTTCTTCTGATTCACCCTCCAGACCTCACCTTCTCCTTCTCCTTCTTCTACTTCTTCTGATTCTCCCTCCTGACTTCACCTTCTCCTTCTCCTTCATCTACTTCTTCTGCTTCACCCTCCAGACTTCACCTTCTCCTTCTCCTTCTTCTACTTCTTCTGATTCACCCTCCAGACTTCACCTTCTCCTTCTCCTTCTTCTGATTCACCCTCCAGACTTCACCTTCTCCTTCTCCTTCTTCTGCTTCTTCTGATTCACCCTCCAGACTTCACCTTCTCCTTCTCCTTATTCTGCTTCTTCTGATTCACTCTCCAGACTTCACCTTCTCCTTCTCCTTCTTCTGCTTCTTCTGATTCACCCTCCAGACTTCACCTTCTCCTTCTCCTTCTTCTGCTTCTTCTGATTCACCCTCCAGACTTCACCTTCTCCTTCTCCTTCTTCTACTTCTTCTGATTCACCCTCCAGACTTCACCTTCTCCTTCTCCTTCTTCTGCTTCTTCTGATTCACCCTCCAGACTTCACCTTCTCCTTCTCCTTCGTCTACTTCTTCTGATTCACCCTCCAGACTACACCTTCTCCTTCTCCTTCTTCTACTTCTTCTGATTCACCCTCCAGACTTCACCTTCTCCTTCTCCTTCTTCTGCTTCTTCTGATTCACCCTCCAGACTTCACCTTCTCCTTCTCCTTCTTCTACTTCTTCTGATTCACCCTACAGACTTCACCTTCTCCTTCTCCTTCTTCTGCTTCTTCTGATTCACCCTCCAGACTTCACCTTCTCCTTCTCCTTATTCTGCTTCTTCTGTTTCACCCTCCAGACTTCACCTTCTCCTTCTCCTTCTTCTGCTTCTTCTGATTCACCCTCCAGACTTCCCCTTCTCCTTCTCCTTCTTCTGCTTCTTCTGATTCACCCTCCAGACTTCACCTTCTCCTTCTCCTTCTTCTACTTCTTCTGATTCACCCTCCAGACTTCACCTTCTCCTTCTCCTTCTTCTGCTTCTTCTGATTCACCCTCCAGACTTCACCTTCTCCTTCTCCTTCGTCTACTTCTTCTGATTCACCCTCCAGACTTCACCTTCTCCTTCTCCTTCTTCTACTTCTTCTGATTCACCCTCCAGACTTCACCTTCTCCTTCTCCTTCTTCTACTTCTTCTGATTCACCCTCCAGTCTTCACCTTCTCCTTCTCCTTCTTCTGTTTCTTCTGCTTCACCCTCCAGACTTCATCTTCTCCTTCTCCTTCTTCTCCTTCTTCTGATTCACCCTCCAGACTTCACCTTCTCATTCTCCTTCTTCTACTTCTTCTGATTCACCCTCCAGACTTCATCTTCTCCTTCTCCTTCTGCTCCTTCTTCTGATTCACCCTCCAGACTTCACCTTCTCCTTCTCCTTCTTCTGCTTCTTCTGATTCACCCTCCAGACTTCACCTTCTCCTTCTCCTTCTTCTACTTCTTCTGATTCACCCTCCAGACTTCACCTTCTCCTTCTCCTTCTTCTACTTCTTCTGATTCACCCTCCAGTCTTCACCTTCTCCTTCTCCTTCTTCTGTTTCTTCTGCTTCACCCTCCAGACTTCACCTTCTCCTTCTCTTTCTTCTGCTTCTTCTGATTCACCCTCCAGACTTCACCTTCTCCTTCTCCTTCTTCTGCTTCTTCTGATTCACCCTCCAGACCTCACCTTCTCCTTCTCCTTCTTCTATTTCTTCTGATTCACCCTCCTGACTTCACCTTCTCCTTCTCCTTCATCTACTTCTTCTGCTTCACCCTCCAGACTTCACCTTCTCCTTCTCCTTCTTCTACTTCTTCTGATTCACCCTCCAGACTTCACCTTCTCCTTCTCCTTCTTCTACTTCTTCTGATTCACCCTCCAGACTTCACCTTCTCCTTCTCCTTCTTCTGCTTCTTCTGATTCACCCTCCAGACTTCACCTTCTCCTTCTCCTTATTCTGCTTCTTCTGATTCACCCTCCAGACTTCACCTTCTCCTTCTCCTTCTTCTGCTTCTTCTGATTCACCCTCCAGACTTCACCTTCTCCTTCTCCTTCTTCTGCTTCTTCTGATTCACCCTCCAGACTTCACCTTCTCCTTCTCCTTCTTCTACTTCTTCTGATTCACCCTCCAGACTTCACCTTCTCCTTCTCCTTCTTCTGTTTCTTCTGCTTCAGCCTCCAGACTTCACCTTCTCCTTCTCTTTCTTCTGATTCTTCTGATTCACCCTCCAGACTTCACCTTCTCCTTCTCCTTCTTCTGATTCTTCTGATTCACCCTCCAGACTTCACCTTCTCCTTCTCCTTCTTCTTCTTCTTCTGATTCACCCTCCTGGCTTCACCTTCTCCTTCTCCTTCTTCTACTTCTTCTGATTCACCCTCCTGACTTCACCTTCTCCTTCTCCTTCTTCTCCTTCTTCTGCTTCACCCTCCAGACTTCACCTTCTCCTTCTCCTTCTTCTACCTCTTCTGATTCACCCTCCAGACTTCACCTTCTCCTTCTCCTTCTTCTGCTTCTTCTGATTCACCCTCCAGACTTCACCTTCTCCTTCTCCTTATTCTGCTTCTTCTGATTCACCCTCCAGACTTCACCTTCTCCTTCTCCTTATTCTGCTTCTTCTGATTCAACCTCCAGACTTCACCTTCTCCTTCTCCTTCTTCTGCTTCTTCTGATTCACCCTCCAGATTTCACCTTCTCCTTCTCCTTCTTCTGTTTCTTCTGATTCGCCCTCCAGACTTCACCTTCTCCTTCTCCTTCTTCTGCTTCTTCTGATTCACCCTCCTGACTTCACCTTCTCCTTCTCCTTCTTCTACTTCTTCTGCTTCACCCTCCAGACTTCACCTTCTCCTTCTCCTTCTTCTACTTCTTCTGATTCACCCTCCAGACTTCACCTTCTCCTTCTCCTTCTTCTACTTCTTCTGCTTCACCCCCCAGACTTCACCTTCTCCTTCTCCTTCTTCTACTTCTTCTGATTCACCCTCCAGACTTCACCTTCTCCTTCTCCTTCTTCTGCTTCTTCTGATTCACCCTCCAGACTTCACCTTCTCCTTCTCCTTATTCTGCTTCTTCTGATTCACCCTCCAGACTTCACCTTCTCCTTCTCCTTCTTCTTCTTCTTCTGATTCACCCTCCAGACTTCACCTTCTCCTTCTCCTTCTTCTGCTTCTTCTGATTCACCCTCCAGACATCACCTTCTCCTTCTCCTTCTTCTGCTTCTTCTGATTCACCCTCCAGACTTCACCTTCTCCTTCTCCTTCTTCTACTTCTTCTGATTCACCCTCCAGACTTCACCTTCTCCTTCTCTTTCTTCTGCTTCTTCTGATTCACCCTCCAGACTTCACCTTCTCCTTCTCCTTCTTCTGATTCTTCTGATTCACCCTCCAGACTTCACCTTCTCCTTCTCCTTCTTCTGCTTCTTCTGATTCACCCTCCTGACTTCACCTTCTACTTCTTCTGATTCACCCTCCTGACTTCACCTTCTCCTTCTCCTTCTTCTACTTCTTCTGCTTCACCCTCCAGACTTCAACTTCTCCTTCTCCTTTTTCTACTTCTTCTGATTCACCCTCCAGACTTCACCTTCTCCTTCTCCTTCTTCTACTTCTTCTGATTCACCCTCCAGACTTCACCTTCTCCTTGTCCTTCTTCTGCTTCTTCTGATTCACCCTCCAGACTTCACCTTCTCCTTCTCCTTATTCTGCTTCTTCTGTTTCACCCTCCAGACTTCACCTTCTCCTTCTCCTTCTTCTGCTTCTTCTGATTCACCCTCCAGACTTCACCTTCTCCTTCTCCTTCTTCTGCTTCTTCTGATTCACCCTCCAGACTTCACCTTCTCCTTCTCCTTCTTCTACTTCTTCTGATTCACCCTCCAGACTTCACCTTCTCCTTCTCCTTCTTCTGCTTCTTCTGATTCACCCTCCAGACTTCACCTTCTCCTTCTCCTTCGTCTAGTTCTTCTGATTCACCCTCCAGACTTCACCTTCTCCTTCTCCTTCTTCTACTTCTTCTGATTCACCCTCCAGACTTCACCTTCTCCTTCTCCTTCTTCTACTTCTTCTGATTCACCCTCCAGTCTTCACCTTCTCCTTCTCCTTCTTCTGTTTCTTCTGCTTCACCCTCCAGACTTCATCTTCTCCTTCTCCTTCTTCTCCTTCTTCTGATTCACCCTCCAGACTTCACCTTCTCCTTCTCCTTCTTCTACTTCTTCTGATTCACCCTCCAGACTTCATCTTCTCCTTCTCCTTCTGCTCCTTCTTCTGATTCACCCTCCAGACTTCACCTTCTCCTTCTCCTTCTTCTGCTTCTTCTGATTCACCCTCCAGACTTCACCTTCTCCTTCTCCTTCTTCTACTTCTTCTGATTCACCCTCCAGACTTCACCTTCTCCTTCTCCTTCTTCTACTTCTTCTGATTCACCCTCCAGTCTTCACCTTCTCCTTCTCCTTCTTCTGTTTCTTCAGCTTCACCCTCCAGACTTCACCTTCTCCTTCTCTTTCTTCTGCTTCTTCTGATTCACCCTCCAGACTTCACCTTCTCCTTCTCCTTCTTCTGATTCTTCTGATTCACCCTCCAGACTTCACCTTCTCCTTCTCCTGCTTCTGCTTCTTCTGATTCACCCTCCAGACCTCACCTTCTCCTTCTCCTTCTTCTACTTCTTCTGATTCACCCTCCTGACTTCACCTTCTCCTTCTCCTTCATCTACTTCTTCTGCTTCACCCTCCAGACTTCACCTTCTCCTTCTCCTTCTTCTACTTCTTCTGATTCACATTCCAGACTTCACCTTCTCCTTCTCCTTCTTCTACTTCTTCTGATTCACCCTCCAGACTTCACCTTCTCCTTCTCCTTCTTCTGCTTCTTCTGATTCACCCTCCAGACTTCACCTTCTCCTTCTCCTTATTCTGCTTCTTCTGATTCACCCTCCAGACTTCACCTTCTCCTTCTCCTTCTTCTGCTTCTTCTGATTCACCCTCCAGACTTCACCTTCTCCTTCTCCTTCTCCTGCTTCTTCTGATTCACCCTCCAGACTTCACCTTCTCCTTCTCCTTCTTCTACTTCTTCTGATTCACCCTCCAGACATCACCTTCTCCTTCTCCTTCTTCTGCTTCTTCTGATTCACCCTCCAGACTTCACCTTCTCCTTCTCCTTCGTCTACTTCTTCTGATTCACCCTCCAGACTACACCTTCTCCTTCTCCTTCTTCTACTTCTTCTGATTCACCCTCCAGACTTCACCTTCTCCTTCTCCTTCTTCTGCTTCTTCTGATTCACCCTCCAGACTTCACCTTCTCCTTCTCCTTCTTCTACTTCTTCTGATTCACCCTACAGACTTCACCTTCTCCTTCTCCTTCTTCTGCTTCTTCTGATTCACCCTCCAGACTTCACCTTCTCCTTCTCCTTATTCTGCTTCTTCTGTTTCACCCTCCAGACTTCACCTTCTCCTTCTCCTTCTTCTGCTTCTTCTGATTCACCCTCCAGACTTCACCTTCTCCTTCTCCTTCTTCTGCTTCTTCTGATTCACCCTCCAGACTTCACCTTCTCCTTCTCCTTCTTCTACTTCTTCTGATTCACCCTCCAGACTTCACCTTCTCCTTCTCCTTCTTCTGCTTCTTCTGATTCACCATCCAGACTTCACCTTCTCCTTCTCCTTCGTCTACTTCTTCTGATTCACCCTCCAGACTTCACCTTCTCCTTCTCCTTCTTCTACTTCTTCTGATTCACCCTCCAGACTTCACCTTCTCCTTCTCCTTCTTCTACTTCTTCTGATTCACCCTCCAGTCTTCACCTTCTCCTTCTCCTTCTTCTGTTTCTTCTGCTTCACCCTCCAGACTTCATCTTCTCCTTCTCCTTCTTCTCCTTCTTCTGATTCACCCTCCAGACTTCACCTTCTCCTTCTCCTTCTTCTACTTCTTCTGATTCACCCTCCAGACTTCATCTTCTCCTTCTCCTTCTGCTCCTTCTTCTGATTCACCCTCCAGACTTCACCTTCTCCTTCTCCTTCTTCTGCTTCTTCTGATTCACCCTCCAGACTTCACCTTCTCCTTCTCCTTCTTCTACTTCTTCTGATTCACCCTCCAGACTTCACCTTCTCCTTCTCCTTCTTCTACTTCTTCTGATTCACCCTCCAGTCTTCACCTTCTCCTTCTCCTTCTTCTGTTTCTTCTGCTTCACCCTCCAGACTTCACCTTCTCCTTCTCTTTCTTCTGCTTCTTCTGATTCACCCTCCAGACTTCACCTTCTCCTTCTCCTTCTTCTGATTCTTCTGATTCACCCTCCAGACTTCACCTTCTCCTTCTCCTTCTTCTGCTTCTTCTGATTCACCCTCCAGACATCACCTTCTCCTTCTCCTTCTTCTACTTCTTCTGATTCACCCTCCTGACTTCACCTTCTCCTTCTCCTTCATCTACTTCTTCTGCTTCACCCTCCAGACTTCACCTTCTCCTTCTCCTTCTTCTACTTCCTCTGATTCACCCTCCAGACTTCACCTTCTCCTTCTCCTTCTTCTACTTCTTCTGATTCACCCTCCAGACTTCACCTTCTCCTTCTCCTTCTTCTGCTTCTTCTGATTCACCCTCCAGACTTCACCTTCTCCTTCTCCTTATTCTGCTTCTTATGATTCACCCTCCAGACTTCACCTTCTCCTTCTCCTTCTTCTGCTTCTTCTGATTCAACCTCCAGACTTCACCTTCTCCTTCTCCTTCTTCTGCTTCTTCTGATTCACCCTCCAGACTTCACCTTCTCCTTCTCCTTCTTCTACTTCTTCTGATTCACCCTCCAGACTTCACCTTCTCCTTCTCCTTCTTCTGCTTCTTCTGATTCACCCTCCAGACTTCACCTTCTCCTTCTCCTTCGTCTACTTCTTCTGATTCACCCTCCAGACTACACCTTCTCCTTCTCCTTCTTCTACTTCTTCTGATTCACCCTCCAGACTTCACCTTCTCCTTCTCCTTCTTCTGTTTCTTCTGATTCACCCTCCAGACTTCATCTTCTCATTCTCCTTCTTCTACTTCTTCTGATTCACCCTCCAGACTTCACCTTCTCCTTCTCCTTCTTCTACTTCTTCTGATTCACCCTCCAGACTTCATCTTCTCCTTCTCCTTCTTCTGCTTCTTCTGATTCACCCTCCAGACTTCACCTTCTCCTTCTCCTTCTCCTGCTTCTTCTGATTCACCCTCCAGACTTCAACTTCTCCTTCTCCTTCATCTACTTCTTCTGATTCACCCTCCAGACTTCACCTTCTCCTTCTCCTTCTTCTACTTCTTCTGATTCACCCTCCAGTCTTCACCTTCTCCTTCTCCTTCTTCTGTTTCTTCTGCTTCACCCTCCAAACTTCAACTTCTCCTTCTCTTTCTTCTGCTTCTTCTGATTCACCCTCCAGACTTCACCTTCTCCTTCTCCTTCTTCTGATTCTTCTGATTCACCCTCCAGACTTCACCTTCTCCTTCTCCTTCTTCTGCTTCTTCTGATTCACCCTCCTGACTTCACCTTCTCCTTCTCCTTCTTCTACTTCTTCTGATTCACCCTCCTGACTTCACCTTCTCCTTCTCCTTCTTCTACTTCTTCTGCTTCACCCTCCAGACTTCACCTTCTCCTTCTCCTTCTTCTACTTCTTCTGATTCACCCTCCAGACTTCACCTTCTCCTTCTCCTTCTTCTGCTTCTTCTGATTCACCCTCCAGACTTCACCTTCTCCTTCTCCTTATTCTGCTTCTTCTGTTTCACCCTCCAGACTTCACCTTCTCCTTCTCCTTCTTCAGCTTCTTCTGATTCACTTTCCAGATTTCACCTTCTCCTTCTCCTTCTTCTGCTTCTTCTGATTCACCCTCCAGACTTCACCTTCTCCTTCTCCTTCTTCTACTTCTTCTGATTCACCCTCCAGACTTCACCTTCTCCTTCTCCTTCTTCTGCTTCTTCGGATTCACCCTCCAGACTTCACCTTCTCCTTCTCCTTCGTCTACTTCTTCTGATTCACCCTCCAGACTACACCTTCTCCTTCTCCTTCTTCTACTTCTTCTGATTCACCCTCCAGACTTCACCTTCTCCTTCTCCTTCTTCTACTTCTTCTGATTCACCCTCCAGACTTCATCTTCTCCTTCTCCTTCTTCTCCTTCTTCTGATTCACCCTCCAGACTTCACCTTCTCCTTCTCCTTCTTCTGCTTCTTCTGATTCACCCTCCAGACTTCACCTCTCCTTCTCCTTCTTCTACTTCTTCTGATTCACCCTCCAGACTTCACCTTCTCCTTCTCCTTCTTCTACTTCTTCTGATTCACCCTCCAGTCTTCACCTTCTCCTTCTCCTTCTTCTGTTTCTTCTGCTTCACCCTCCAGACTTCACCTTCTCCTTCTCTTTCTTCTGCTTCTTCTGATTCACCCTCCAGACTTCACCTTCTCCTTCTCCTTCTTCTGATTCTTCTGATTCACCCTCCAGACTTCACCTTCTCCTTCTCCTTCTTCTGCTTCTTCTGATTCACCCTCCAGACCTCACCTTCTCCTTCTCCTTCTTCTACTTCTTCTGATTCACCCTCCTGACTTCACCTTCTCCTTCTCCTTCATCTACTTCTTCTGCTTCACCCTCCAGACTTCACCTCCTCCTTCTCCTTCTTCTACTTCTTCTGATTCACCCTCCAGACTTCACCTTCTCCTTCTCCTTCTTCTACTTCTTCTGATTCACCCTCCAGACTTCACCTTCTCCTTCTCCTTCTTCTACTTCTTCTGATTCACCCTCCAGACTTCACCTTCTCCTTCTCCTTCTTCTGCTTCTTCTGATTCACCCTCCAGACTTCACCTTCTCCTTCTCCTTATTCTGCTTCTTCTGATTCACCCTCCAGACTTCACCTTCTCCTTCTCCTTCTTCTGCTTCTTCTGATTCACCCTCCAGACTTCACCTTCTCCTTCTCCTTCTTCTGCTTCTTCTGATTCACCCTCCAGACTTCACCTTCTCCTTCTCCTTCTTCTACTTCTTCTGATTCACCCTCCAGACTTCACCTTCTCCTTCTCCTTCTTCTGCTTCTTCTGATTCACCCTCCAGACTTCACCTTCTCCTTCTCCTTCGTCTACTTCTTCTGATTCACCCTCCAGACTACACCTTCTCCTTCTCCTTCTTCTACTTCTTCTGATTCACCCTCCAGACTTCACCTTCTCCTTCTCCTTCTTCTCTTTCTTCTGATTCACCCTCCAGACTTCATCTTCTCCTTCTCCTTCTTCTACTTCTTCTGATTCACCCTCCAGACTTCACCTTCTCCTTCTCCTTCTTCTACTTCTTCTGATTCACCCTCCAGACTTCATCTTCTCCTTCTCCTTCTTCTGCTTCTTCTGATTCACCCTCCAGACATCACCTTCTCCTTCTCCTTCTTCTGCTTCTTCTGATTCACCCTCCAGACTTCAACTTCTCCTTCTCCTTCTTCTACTTCTTCTGATTCACCCTCCAGACTTCACCTTCTCCTTCTCCTTCTTCTACTTCTTCTGATTCACCCTCCAGTCTTCACCTTCTCCTTCTCCTTCTTCTGTTTCTTCTGCTTCACCCTGCAGACTTCACCTTCTCCTTCTCCTTCTTCTGCTTCTTCTGCTTCACACTCCAGACTTCACCTTCTCCTTCTCCTTCTTCTGCTTCTTCTGCTGCGCCCTCCAGGCTTCACCTTCTCCTTCTCCTTCTTCTGCTTCTTCTGCTTCACCGTCCTGACTTCACCTTCTCCTTCTCCTTCTTCTACTTCTTCTGCTACACCCCCCTGACTTCACCTGCTCCTTCTCCTTCTTCTGCTTCTTCTGATTCACCCTCCTAAATTCACCTTGTCCTTCTCCTTCTTCTGCTTCTTCTGATTCACCCTCCTGACTTCACCTTCTCCTTCTCCTTCTTCTGCTTCTTCTGATTCACCCTCCAGACTTCACCTTCTCCTTCTCCTTCTTCTGCTTCTTCTGATTCACCCTCCAGACTTCACCTTCTCCTTCTCCTTCTTCTGCTTCTTCTGCTTCACCCTCCAGACTTCACCTTCTCCTTCTCCTTCTTCTGCTTCTTCTGCTTCACCCTCCTGACTTCACCTTCTCCTTCTCCTTCTTCTACTTCTTCTGATTCACCCTCCAGACTTCACCTACTCCTTCTCCTTCTTCTGCTTCTTCTGCTTCACCCTCCAGACTTCACCTTCTCCTTCTCCTTCTTCTGCTTCTTCTGCTTCGCCCTCCAGACTTCACCTTCTCCTTCTCCTTCTTCTGCTTCTTCTGCTTCACTCTCCTGACTTCACCTTCTCCTTCTCCTTCTTCTACTTCTTCTGATTCACCCTCCAGACTTCACCCTCTCCTTCTCCTTCTTCTGCTTCTTCTGCTTCACCCTCCAGACTTCACCTTCTCTTTCTCCTTCTTCTGCTTCTTCTGCTGCGCCCTCCAGACTTCACCTTCTCCTTCTCCTTCTTCTGCTTCTTCTGATTCACCCTCCAGACTTCACCTTCTCCTTCTCCTTCTTCTACTTCTTCTGATCCACCCTCCTGACTTCACCTTCTCCTTCTCCTTCTTCTGCTTCTTCTGCTTCACCCTCCAGACTTCACCTTCTCCTTCTCCTTCTTCTGCTTCTTCTGCTTCACCCACCAGACTTCACCTTCTCCTTCTCCTTCTTCTGCTTCTTCTGCTTCACCCTCCTGACTTCACCTTATCCTTCTCCTTCTTCTACTTCTTCTGATTCACCCTCCAGACTTCACCTACTCCTTCTCCTTCTTCTGCTTCTTCTGCTTCACCCTCCAGACTTCACCTTCTCCTTCTCCTTCTTCTGCTTCTTCTGCTTCGCCCTCCAGACTTCACCTTCTCCTTCTCCTTCTTCTGCTTCTTCTGCTTCACTCTCCTGACTTCACCTTCTCCTTCTCCTTCTTCTACTTCTTCTGATTCACCCTCCAGACTTCACCCTCTCCTTCTCCTTCTTCTGCTTCTTCTGCTTCACCCTCCAGACTTCACCTTCTCCTTCTCCTTCTTCTGCTTCTTCTGCTTCACCGTCCTGACTTCACCTTCTCCTTCTCCTTCTTCTACTTCTTCTGCTTCACCCCCTGACTTCACCTGCTCCTTCTCCTTCTTCTGCTTCTTCTGATTCACCCTCCTAACTTCACCTCCTCCTTCTCCTTCTTCTGCTTCTTCTGATTCACCCTCCAGACTTCACCTTCTCCTTCTCCTTCTTCTACTTCGTCTGATTCACCCTCCAGACTTCACCTTCTCCTTCTCCTTCTTCTACTTCTTCTGATTCACCCTCCAGTCTTCACCTACTCCTTCTCCTTCTTCTGTTTCTTCTGCTTCACCCTCCAGACTTCACCTACTCCTTCTCTTTCTTCTGCTTCTTCTGATTCACCCTCCAGACTTCATCTTCTCCTTCTCCTTCTTCTGATTCTTCTGATTCACCCTCCAGACTTCACCTTCTCCTTCTCCTTCTTCTGCTTCTTCTGATTCACCCTCCTGACTTCACCTTCTCCTTCTCCTTCTTCTACTTCTTCTGCTTCACCCTCCAGTCTTCACCTTCTCCTTCTCCTTCTTCTGTTTCTTCTGCTTCACCCTCCAGACTTCACCTTCTCCTTCTCTTTCTTCTGCTTCTTCTGATTCACCCTCCAGACTTCACCTTCTCCTTCTCCTTCTTCTGATTCTTCTGATTCACCCTCCAGACTTCACCTTCTCCTTCTCCTTCTTCTGCTTCTTCTGATTCACCCTCCAGACCTCACCTTCTCCTTCTCCTTCTTCTACTTCTTCTGATTCACCCTCCTGACTTCACCTTCTCCTTCTCCTTCATCTACTTCTTCTGCTTCACCCTCCAGACTTCACCTCCTCCTTCTCCTTCTTCTACTTCTTCTGATTCACCCTCCAGACTTCACCTTCTCCTTCTCCTTATTCTGCTTCTTCTGATTCACCCTCCAGACTTCACCTTCTCCTTCTCCTTCTTCTGCTTCTTCTGATTCACCCTCCAGACTTCACCTTCTCCTTCTCCTTCTTCTGCTTCTTCTGATTCACCCTCCAGACTTCACCTTCTCCTTCTCCTTCTTCTACTTCTTCTGATTCACCCTCCAGACTTCACCTTCTCCTTCTCCTTCTTCTGCTTCTTCTGATTCACCCTCCAGACTTCACCTTCTCCTTCTCCTTCGTCTACTTCTTCTGATTCACCCTCCAGACTACACCTTCTCCTTCTCCTTCTTCTACTTCTTCTGATTCACCCTCCAGACTTCACCTTCTCCTTCTCCTTCTTCTCTTTCTTCTGATTCACCCTCCAGACTTCATCTTCTCCTTCTCCTTCTTCTACTTCTTCTGATTCACCCTCCAGACTTCACCTTCTCCTTCTCCTTCTTCTACTTCTTCTGATTCACCCTCCAGACTTCATCTTCTCCTTCTCCTTCTTCTGCTTCTTCTGATTCACCCTCCAGACTTCACCTTCTCCTTCTCCTTCTTCTGCTTCTTCTGATTCACCCTCCAGACTTCAACTTCTCCTTCTCCTTCTTCTACTTCTTCTGATTCACCCTCCAGACTTCACCTTCTCCTTCTCCTTCTTCTACTTCTTCTGATTCACCCTCCAGTCTTCACCTTCTCCTTCTCCTTCTTCTGTTTCTTCTGCTTCACCCTGCAGACTTCACCTTCTCCTTCTCCTTCTTCTGCTTCTTCTGCTTCACACTCCAGACTTCACCTTCTCCTTCTCCTTCTTCTGCTTCTTCTGCTGCGCCCTCCAGGCTTCACCTTCTCCTTCTCCTTCTTCTGCTTCTTCTGCTTCACCGTCCTGACTTCACCTTCTCCTTCTCCTTCTTCTACTTCTTCTGCTACACCCCCCTGACTTCACCTGCTCCTTCTCCTTCTTCTGCTTCTTCTGATTCACCCTCCTAAATTCACCTTGTCCTTCTCCTTCTTCTGCTTCTTCTGATTCACCCTCCTGACTTCACCTTCTCCTTCTCCTTCTTCTGCTTCTTCTGATTCACCCTCCAGACTTCACCTTCTCCTTCTCCTTCTTCTGCTTCTTCTGATTCACCCTCCAGACTTCACCTTCTCCTTCTCCTTCTTCTGCTTCTTCTGCTTCACCCTCCAGACTTCACCTTCTCCTTCTCCTTCTTCTGCTTCTTCTGCTTCACCCTCCTGACTTCACCTTCTCCTTCTCCTTCTTCTACTTCTTCTGATTCACCCTCCAGACTTCACCTACTCCTTCTCCTTCTTCTGCTTCTTCTGCTTCGCCCTCCAGACTTCACCTTCTCCTTCTCCTTCTTCTGCTTCTTCTGCTTCACTCTCCTGACTTCACCTTCTCCTTCTCCTTCTTCTACTTCTTCTGATTCACCCTCCAGACTTCACCCTCTCCTTCTCCTTCTTCTGCTTCTTCTGCTTCACCCTCCAGACTTCACCTTCTCTTTCTCCTTCTTCTGCTTCTTCTGCTGCGCCCTCCAGACTTCACCTTCTCCTTCTCCTTCTTCTGCTTCTTCTGATTCACCCTCCAGACTTCACCTTCTCCTTCTCCTTCTTCTACTTCTTCTGATCCACCCTCCTGACTTCACCTTCTCCTTCTCCTTCTTCTGCTTCTTCTGCTTCACCCTCCAGACTTCACCTTCTCCTTCTCCTTCTTCTGCTTCTTCTGCTTCACCCACCAGACTTCACCTTCTCCTTCTCCTTCTTCTGCTTCTTCTGCTTCACCCTCCTGACTTCACCTTATCCTTCTCCTTCTTCTACTTCTTCTGATTCACCCTCCAGACTTCACCTACTCCTTCTCCTTCTTCTGCTTCTTCTGCTTCACCCTCCAGACTTCACCTTCTCCTTCTCCTTCTTCTGCTTCTTCTGCTTCGCCCTCCAGACTTCACCTTCTCCTTCTCCTTCTTCTGCTTCTTCTGCTTCACTCTCCTGACTTCACCTTCTCCTTCTCCTTCTTCTACTTCTTCTGATTCACCCTCCAGACTTCACCCTCTCCTTCTCCTTCTTCTGCTTCTTCTGCTTCACCCTCCAGACTTCACCTTCTCCTTCTCCTTCTTCTGCTTCTTCTGCTTCACCGTCCTGACTTCACCTTCTCCTTCTCCTTCTTCTACTTCTTCTGCTTCACCCCCCTGACTTCACCTGCTCCTTCTCCTTCTTCTGCTTCTTCTGATTCACCCTCCTAACTTCACCTTCTCCTTCTCCTTCTTCTGCTTCTTCTGATTCACCCTCCAGACTTCACCTTCTCCTTCTCCTTCTTCTACTTCGTCTGATTCACCCTCCAGACTTCACCTTCTCCTTCTCCTTCTTCTACTTCTTCTGATTCACCCTCCAGTCTTCACCTACTCCTTCTCCTTCTTCTGTTTCTTCTGCTTCACCCTCCAGACTTCACCTTCTCCTTCTCTTTCTTCTGCTTCTTCTGATTCACCCTCCAGACTTCATCTTCTCCTTCTCCTTCTTCTGATTCTTCTGATTCACCCTCCAGACTTCACCTTCTCCTTCTCCTTCTTCTGCTTCTTCTGATTCACCCTCCTGACTTCACCTTCTCCTTCTCCTTCTTCTACTTCTTCTGCTTCACCCTCCAGACTTCACCTTCTCCTTCTCCTTCTTCTACTTCTTCTGATTCACCCTCCAGACTTCACCTTCTCCTTCTCCTTCTTCTGCTTCTTCTGATTCACCCTCCAGACTTCACCTTCTCCTTCTCCTTATTCTGCTTCTTCTGATTCACCCTCCAGACTTCACCTTCTCCTTCTCCTTCTTCTGCTTCTTCTGATTCACCCTCCAGACTTCACCTTTTCCTTCTCCTTCTTCTGCTTCTTCTGATTCACCCTCCAGACTTCACCTTCTCCTTCTCCTTCTTCTGCTTCTTCTGACTCACCCTCCAGACTTCACCTTCTCCTTCTCCTTCTTCTACTTCTTCTGATTCACCCTCCAGACTTCACCTTCTCCTTCTCTTTCTTCTGCTTCTTCTGATTCACCCTCCAGACTTCACCTTCTCCATCTCCTTCTTCTACTTCTTCTGATTCACCCTCCAGACTTCACCTTCTCCTTCTCCTTCTTCTGCTTCTTCTGATTCACCCTCCAGACTTCACCTTCTCCTTCTCCTTCGTCTACTTCTTCTGATTCACCCTCCAGACTACACCTTCTCCTTCTCCTTCTTCTACTTCTTCTGATTCACCCTCCAGACTTCACCTTCTACTTCTCCTTCTTCTCTTTCTTCTGATTCGCCCTCCAGACTTCACCATCTCCTTCTCCTTATTCTGCTTCTTCTGATTCACCCTCCAGACTTCACCTTCTCCTTCTCCTTCTTCTGCTTCTTCTGATTCACCCTCCAGACTTCACCTTCTCCTTCTCCTTCTTCTGCTTCTTCTGATTCACCCTCCAGACTTCACCTTCTCCTTCTCCTTCTTCTACTTCTTCTGATTCACCCTCCAGACTTCACCTTCTCCTTCTCCTTCTTCTGCTTCTTCTGATTCACCCTCCAGACTTCACCTTCTCCTTCTCCTTCGTCTACTTCTTCTGATTCACCCTCCAGACTACACCTTCTCCTTCTCCTTTTCTACTTCTTCTGATTCACCCTCCAGACTTCACCTTCTCCTTCTCCTTCTTCTGTTTCTTCTGATTCACCCTCCAGACTTCATCTTCTCATTCTGCTTCTTCTACTTCTTCTGATTCACCCTCCAGACTTCTCCTTCTCCTTCTCCTTCTTCTACTTCTTCTGATTCACCCTCCAGACTTCATCTTCTCCTTCTCCTTCTTCTGCTTCTTCTGATTCACCCTCCAGACTTCACCTTCTCCTTCTCCTTCTTCTGCTTCTTCTGATTCACCCTCCAGACTTCAACTTCTCCTTCCCCTTCTTCTACTTCTTCTGATTCACCCTCCAGACTTCACCTTCTCCTTCTCCTTCTTCTACTTCTTCTGATTCACCCTCCAGTCTTCACCTTCTCCTTCTCCTTCTTCTGTTTCTTCTGCTTCACCCTCCAGACTTCACCTTCTCCTTCTCTTTCTTCTGCTTCTTCTGATTCACCCTTCAGACTTCACCTTCTCCTTCTCCTTCTTCTGATTCTTCTGATTCACCCTCCAGACTTCACCTTCTCCTTCTCCTTCTTCTGCTTCTTCTGATTCACCCTCCTGACTTCACCTTCTCCTTCTTCAACTTCTTCTGATTCACCCTCCTGACTTCACCTTCTCCTTCTCCTTCTTCTACTTCTTCTGCTTCACCCTCCAGACTTCACCTTCTCCTTCTCCTTCTTCTACTTCTTCTGATTCACCCTCCAGACTTCACCTTCTCCTTCTCCTTCTTCTGCTTCTTCTGATTCACCCTCCAGACAACACCTTCTCCTTCTCCTTATTCTGCTTCTTCTGTTTCACCCTCCAGACTTCACCTTCTCCTTCTCCTTCTTCTGCTTCTTCTGATTCACCCTCCAGACTTCACCTTCTCCTTCTCCTTCTTATACTTCTTCTGATTCACCCTCCAGACTTCACCTTCTCCTTCTCCTTCTTCTACTTCTTCTGATTCACCCTCCAGTCTTCACCTTCTCCTTCTCCTTCTTCTGTTTCTTCTGCTTCACCCTCCAGACTTCACCTTCTCCTTCTCTTTCTTCTGCTTCTTCTGATTCACCCTCCAGACTTCACCTTCTCCTTCTCCTTCTTCTGATTCTTCTGATTCACCCTCCAGACTTCACCTTCTCCTTCTCCTTCTTCTGCTTCTTCTGATTCACCCTCCAGACCTCACCTTCTCCTTCTCCTTCTTCTACTTCTTCTGATTCACCCTCCTGACTTCACCTTCTCCTTCTCCTTCATCTACTTCTTCTGCTTCACCCTCCAGACTTCACCTTCTCCTTCTCCTTCTTCTACTTCTTCTGATTCACCCTCCAGACTTCACCTTCTCCTTCTCCTTCTTCTACTTCTTCTGATTCACCCTCCAGACTTCACCTTCTCCTTCTCCTTCTTCTACTTCTTCTGATGCACCCTCCAGACTTCACCTTCTCCTTCTCCTTCTTCTGCTTCTTCTGATTCACCCTCCAGACTTCACCTTCTCCTTCTCCTTATTCTGCTTCTTCTGATTCACCCTCCAGACTTCACCTTCTCCTTCTCCTTCTTCTGCTTCTTCTGATACACCCTCCAGACTTCACCTTCTCCTTCTCCTTCTTCTGCTTCTTCTGATTCACCCTCCAGACTTCACCTTCTCCTTCTCCTTCTTCTACTTCTTCTGATTCACCCTCCAGACTTCACCTTCTCCTTCTCCTTCTTCTGCTTCTTCTGATTCACCCTCCAGACTTCACCTTCTCCTTCTCCTTCGTCTACTTCTTCTGATTCACCCTCCAGACTACACCTTCTCCTTCTCCTTCTTCTACTTCTTCTGATTCACCCTCCAGACTTCGCCTTCTCCTTCTCCTTCTCTTTCTTCTGATTCACCCTCCAGACTTCATCTTCTCCTTCTCCTTCTTCTACTTCTTCTGATTCACCCTCCAGACTTCACCTTCTCCTTCTCCTTCTTCTACTTCTTCTGATTCACCCTCCAGACTTCATCTTCTCCTTCTCCTTCTTCTGCTTCTTCTGATTCACCCTCCAGACTTCACCTTCTCCTTCTCCTTCTTCTGCTTCTTCTGATTCACCCTCCAGACTTCAACTTCTCCTTCTCCTTCTTCTACTTCTTCTGATTCACCCTCCAGACTTCACCTTCTCCTTCTCCTTCTTCTACTTCTTCTGATTCACCCTCCAGTCTTCACCTTCTCCTTCTCCTTCTTCTGTTTCTTCTGCTTCACCCTGCAGACTTCACCTTCTCCTTCTCCTTCTTCTGCTTCTTCTGCTTCACACTCCAGACTTCACCTTCTCCTTCTCCTTCTTCTGCTTCTTCTGCTGCGCCCTCCAGGCTTCACCTTCTCCTTCTCCTTCTTCTGCTTCTTCTGCTTCACCGTCCTGACTTCACCTTCTCCTTCTCCTTCTTCTACTTCTTCTGCTACACCCCCCTGACTTCACCTGCTCCTTCTCCTTCTTCTGCTTCTTCTGATTCACCCTCCTAAATTCACCTTCTCCTTCTCCTTCTTCTGCTTCTTCTGATTCACCCTCCTGACTTCACCTTCTCCTTCTCCTTCTTCTGCTTCTTCTGATTCACCCTCCAGACTTCACCTTCTCCTTCTCCTTCTTCTGCTTCTTCTGATTCACCCTCCAGACTTCACCTTCTCCTTCTCCTTCTTCTGCTTCTTCTGCTTCACCCTCCAGACTTCACCTTCTCCTTCTCCTTCTTCTGCTTCTTATGCTTCACCCTCCTGACTTCACCTTCTCCTTCTCCTTCTTCTACTTCTTCTGATTCACCCTCCAGACTTCACCTACTCCTTCTCCTTCTTCTGCTTCTTCTGCTTCACCCTCCAGACTTCACCTTCTCCTTCTCCTTCTTCTGCTTCTTCTGCTTCGCCCTCCAGACTTCACCTTCTCCTTCTCCTTCTTCTGCTTCTTCTGCTTCACTCTCCTGACTTCACCTTCTCCTTCTCCTTCTTCTACTTCTTCTGATTCACCCTCCAGACTTCACCCTCTCCTTCTCCTTCTTCTGCTTCTTCTGCTTCACCCTCCAGACTTCACCTTCTCTTTCTCCTTCTTCTGCTTCTTCTGCTGCGCCCTCCAGACTTCACCTTCTCCTTCTCCTTCTTCTGCTTCTTCTGATTCACCCTCCAGACTTCACCTTCTCCTTCTCCTTCTTCTACTTCTTCTGATCCACCCTCCTGACTTCACCTTCTCCTTCTCCTTCTTCTGCTTCTTCTGCTTCACCCTCCAGACTTCACCCTCTCCTTCTCCTTCTTCTGCTTCTTCTGCTTCACCCTCCAGACTTCACCTTCTCCTTCTCCTTCTTCTGCTTCTACTGCTTCACCGTCCTGACTTCACCTTCTCCTTCTCCTTCTTCTACTTCTTCTGCTTCACCCCCCTGACTTCACCTGCTCCTTCTCCTTCTTCTGCTTCTTCTGATTCACCCTCCTAACTTCACCTTCTCCTTCTCCTTCTTCTGCTTCTTCTGATTCACCCTCCAGACTTCACCTTCTCCTTCTTCTCCTTCTTCTACTTCGTCTGATTCACCCTCCAGACTTCACCTTCTCCTTCTCCTTCTTCTACTTCTTCTGATTCACCCTCCAGTCTTCACCTACTCCTTCTCCTTCTTCTGTTTCTTCTGCTTCACCCTCCAGACTTCACCTTCTCCTTCTCTTTCTTCTGCTTCTTCTGATTCACCCTCCAGACTTCATCTTCTCCTTCTCCTTCTTCTGATTCTTCTGATTCACCCTCCAGACTTCACCTTCTCCTTCTCCTTCTTCTGCTTCTTCTGATTCACCCTCCTGACTTCACCTTCTCCTTCTCCTTCTTCTACTTCTTCTGCTTCACCCTCCAGACTTCACCTTCTCCTTCTCCTTCTTCTACTTCTTCTGATTCACCCTCCAGACTTCACCTTCTCCTTCTCCTTCTTCTGCTTCTTCTGATTCACCCTCCAGACTTCACCTTCTCCTTCTCCTTATTCTGCTTCTTCTGATTCACCCTCCAGACTTCACCTTCTCCTTCTCCTTCTTCTGCTTCTTCTGATTCACCCTCCAGACTTCACCTTTTCCTTCTCCTTCTTCTGCTTCTTCTGATTCACCCTCCAGACTTCACCTTCTCCTTCTCCTTCTTCTGCTTCTTCTGACTCACCCTCCAGACTTCACCTTCTCCTTCTCCTTCTTCTACTTCTTCTGATTCACCCTCCAGACTTCACCTTCTCCTTCTCTTTCTTCTGCTTCTTCTGATTCACCCTCCAGACTTCACCTTCTCCATCTCCTTCTTCTACTTCTTCTGATTCACCCTCCAGACTTCACCTTCTCCTTCTCCTTCTTCTGCTTCTTCTGATTCACCCTCCAGACTTTACCTTCTCCTTCTCCTTCGTCTACTTCTTCTGATTCACCCTCCAGACTACACCTTCTCCTTCTCCTTCTTCTACTTCTTCTGATTCACCCTCCAGACTTCACCTTCTGCTTCTCCTTCTTCTCTTTCTTCTGATTCGCCCTCCAGACTTCACCTTCTCCTTCTCCTTATTCTGCTTCTTCTGATTCACCCTCCAGACTTCACCTTCTCCTTCTCCTTCTTCTGCTTCTTCTGATTCACCCTCCAGACTTCACCTTCTCCTTCTCCTTCTTCTGCTTCTTCTGATTCACCCTCCAGACTTCACCTTCTCCTTCTCCTTCTTCTACTTCTTCTGATTCACCCTCCAGACTTCACCTTCTCCTTCTCCTTCTTCTGCTTCTTCTGATTCACCCTCCAGACTTCACCTTCTCCTTCTCCTTCTTCTACTTCTTCTGATTCACCCTCCAGACTTCACCTTCTCCTTCTCCTTCTTCTGCTTCTTCTGATTCACCCTCCAGACTTCACCTTCTCCTTCTCCTTCTTCTACTTCTTCTGATTGACCCTCCAGACTTCACCTTCTCCTTCTCCTTCATCTACATCTTCTGATTCACGCTCCAGACTTCACCTTCTCCTTCTCCTTCTTCTACTTCTTCTGCTTCTCCCTCCAGACTTCACCTTCTCCTTCTCTTTCTTCTACTTCATCTGATTCACCCTCCAGACTTCACCTTCTCCTTCTCCTTCTTCTACTTCTTCTGATTCACCCTCCAGACTTCACCTTCTCCTTCTCCTTCTTCTACTTCTTCTGATTCACCCTCCAGACTTCACATTCTCCTTCTCCTTCTTCTACTTCTTCTGATTCACCCTCCTGACTTCACCTTCTCCTTCTCCTTCTTCTGCTTCTTCTGCTTCACCCTCCAACCTTCACCTTCTCCTTCTCCTTATTCTGCTTCTTCTGATTCACCCTCCAGACTTCACCTTCTCCTTCTCCTTCTTCTGCTTCTTCTGATTCACCCTCCAGACTTCACCTTCTCCTTCTACTTATTCTGCTTCTTCTGATTCACCCTCCAGACTTCACCTTCTCCTTCTCCTTCTTCTACTTCTTCTGATTGACCCTCCAGACTTCACCTTCTCCTTCTCCTTCTTCTACATCTTCTGATTCACGCTCCAGACTTCACCTTCTCCTTCTCCTTCTTCTACTTCTTCTGCTTCACCCTCCTGACTTCGCCTTCTCCTTCTCCTTCTTCTACTTCTTCTGATCCACCCTCCAGACTTCACCTTCTCCTTCTCCTTCTTCTGCTTCTTCTGCTTCACCCTCCTGACTTCACCTTCTCCTTCTCCTTCTTCTACTTCTTCTGTTTCACCCTCCAGACTTCACCTTCTCCTTCTCCTTCTTCTGCTTCTTCTGCTTCTCCCTCCAGACTGCACCTTCTCCTTCTCCTTCTTCTGCTTCTTCTGCTGCGCCCTCCAGACTTCACCTTCTCCTTCTCCTTCTTCTGCTTCTTCTGCTTCACCCTCCTGACTTCACCTTCTCCTTCTCCTTCTTCTGCTTCTTCTGATTCACCCTCCTAACTTCACCTTCTCCTTCTCCTTCTTCTGCTTCTTCTGATTCACCCTCCAGACTTCACCTTCTCCTTCTCCTTCTTCTGCTTCTTCTGATTCACCCTCCAGACCTCACCTTCTCCTTCTCCTTCTTCTACTTCTTCTGATTCACCCTCCAGACTTCATCTTCTCCTTCTTCTTCTTCTGCTTCTTCTGATTCACCCTCCAGACTTCACCTTCTCCTTCTCCTTCTTCTGCTTCTTCTGATTCACCCTCCAGACTTCACCTTCTCCTTCAACTTCTTCTACTTCTTCTGATTCACCCTCCAGACTTCACCTTCTCCTTCTCCTTTTCTACTTCTTCTGATTCAGCCTCCAGTCTTCACCTTCTCCTTCTCCTTCTTCTGTTTCTTCTGCTTCACCCTCCAGACTTCACCTTCTCCTTCTCTTTCTTCTGCTTCTTCTGATTCACCCTCCAGACTTCACCTTCTCCTTCTCCTTCTTCTGATTCTTCTGATTCACCCTCCAGACTTCACCTTCTCCTTCTCCTTCTTCAGCTTCTTCTGATTCACCCTCCTGACTTCACCTTCTCCTTCTCCTTCTTCTACTTCTTCTGATTCACCCTCCTGACTTCACCTTCTCCTTCTCCTTCTTCTACTTCTTCTGCTTCACCCTCCAGACTTCACCTTCTCCTTCTCCTTCTTCTACTTCTTCTGATTCACCCTCCAGACGTCACCTTCTCCTTCTTCTGCTTCTTCTGATTCACCCTCCAGACTTCACCTTCTCCTTCTCCTTATTCTGCTTCTTCTGATTCACCCTCCAGACTTCACCTTCTCCTTCTCCTTCTTCTGCTTCTTCTGATTCACCCTCCAGACTTCACCTTCTCCTTCTCCTTCTTCTGCTTCTTCTGATTCACCCTCCAGACTTCACCTTCTCCTTCTCCTTCTTCTACTTCTTCTGATTCACCCTCCAGACTTCATCGTCTCCTTCTCCTTCTTCTGCTTCTTCTGATTCATCCTCCAGACTTCACCTTCTACTTCTCCTTCTTCTGCTTCTTCTGATTCACCCTCCAGACTTCACCTTCTCCTTCTCCTTCTTCTACTTCTTCTGATTCACCCTCCAGACTTCACCTTCTCCATCTCCTTCTTCTGCTTCTTCTGATTCACCCTCCAGACTTCACCTTCTCCATCTCCTTATTCTGCTTCTTCTGATTCACCCTCCAGACTTCACCTTCTCCTTCTCCTTCTTCTGCTTCTTCTGATTCACCCTCCAGACTTCACCTTCTCCTTCTCCTTCTTCTGCTTCTTCTGATTCACCCTCCAGACTTCACCTTCTCCTTCTCCTTCTTCTACTTCTTCTGATTCACCCTCCAGACTTCACCTTCTCCTTCTCCTTCTTCTGCTTCTTCTGATTCACCCTGCAGACTTCCCCTTCTCCTTCGTCTACTTCTTCTGATTCACCGTCCAGACTACACCTTCTCCTTCTCCTTCCTCTACTTCTTCTGATTCACCCTCCAGACTTCACCTTCTCCTTCTCCTTCTTCTGCTTCTTCTGATTCACCCTCCAGACTTCACCTTCTCCTTCTCCTTCTTCTACTTCTTCTGATTGACCCTCCAGACTTCACCTTCTCCTTCTCCTTCATCTACATCTTCTGATTCACGCTCCAGACTTCACCTTCTCCTTCTCCTTCTTCTACTTCTTCTGCTTCTCCCTCCAGACTTCACCTTCTCCTTCTCTTTCTTCTACTTCATCTGATTCACCCTCCAGACTTCACCTTCTCCTTCTCCTTCTTCTACTTCTTCTGATTCACCCTCCAGACTTCACCTTCTCCTTCTCCTTCTTCTACTTCTTCTGATTCACCCTCCAGACTTCACCTTCTCCTTCTCCTTCTTCTACTTCTTCTGATTCACCCTCCTGACTTCACCTTCTCCTTCTCCTTCTTCTGCTTCTTCTGCTTCACCCTCCAACCTTCACCTTCTCCTTCTCCTTCTTCTGCTTCTTCTGCTTCACCCTCCAGACTTCAGCTTCTCCTTCTCCTTCTTCTGCTTCTTCTGCTTCACCCTCCTGACTTCACCTTCTCCTTCTCCTTCTTCTACTTCTTCTGATTCACCCTCCAGACTTCACCTTCTCCTTCTCCTTCTTCTGCTTCTTCTGCTTCACCCTCCAGACTTCACCTTCTCCTTCTCCTTCTTATGCTTCTTCTGCTTCGCCCTCCAGACTTCACCTTCTCCTTCTCCTTCTTCTGCTTCTTCTGCTTCACCCTCCAGACTTCACCTTCTCCTTCTCCTTCTTCTGCTTCTTCTGCTTCACTCTCCTGACTTCACCTTCTCCTTCTCCTTCTTCTACTTCTTCTGATTCACCCTCCAGAATTCACCTTCTCCTTCTCCTTCTTCTACTTCTTCTGATTCTCCCTCCAGACTTCACCTTCTCCTTCTCCTTCTTCTGCTTCTTCTGATTCACCCTCCAGACTTCACCTTCTCCTTCTCCTTATTCTGCTTCTTCTGATTCACCCTCCAGACTTCACCTTCTCCTTCTCCTTCTTCTGCATCTTCTGATTCACCCTCCAGACTTCACCTTCTCCTTCTTCTTCTGATTCACCCTCCAGACTTCACCTTCTCCTTCTCCTTCTTCGACTTCTTCTGATTCACCCTCCAGACTTCACCTTCTCCTTCTCCTTCTTCTGCTTCTTCTGATTCACCCTGCAGACTTCACCTTCTCCTTCTCCTTCGTCTACTTCTTCTGATTCACCGTCCAGACTACACCTTCTCCTTCTCCTTCTTCTACTTCTTCTGATTCACCCTCAAGACTTCATCTTCTCCCTCTCCTTCTTCTGCTTCTTCTGATTCACCCTCCAGACTTCACCTTCTCCTTCTCCTTCTTCTACTTCTTCTGATTGACCCTCCAGAGTTCACCTTCTCCTTCTCCTTCTTCTACTTCTTCTGATTCACCCTCCAGACTTCAACTTCTCCTTCTCCTTCTTCTACTTCTTCTGCTTCTCCCTCCAGACTTCACCTTCTCCTTCTCCTTCTTCTGCTTCTTCTGATTCACCCTCCAGACTTCACCTTCTCCTTCTCCTTCTTCTACTTCTTCTGATTCACCCTCCAGACTTCACCTTCTCCTTCTCCTTCTTCTACGTCTTCTGATTCACCCTCCAGACTTCACCTTCTCCTTCTCCTTCTTCTACTTCTTCTGATTCACCCTCCTTACTTCACCTTCTCCTTCTCCTTCTTCTGCTTCTTCTGCTTCACACTCCAGACCTCACCTTCTCCTTCTCCTCCTTCTGCTTCTTCTGCTTCACCTTCCAGACTTCACCTTCTCCTTCTCCTTCTTCTGCTTCTTCTGCTTCACCCTCCTGACTTCACCTTCTCCTTCTCCTTCTTCTACTTCTTCTGATTCACCCTCCAGACTTCACCTTCTCCTTCTCCTTCTTCTGCTTCTTCTGCTTCACCCTCCAGACTTCACCTTCTCCTTCTACTTCTTCTGCTTCTTCTGCTTCGCCCTCCAGACTTCACCTTCTCCTTCTCCTTCTTCTGCTTCTTCTGCTTCACCCTCCAGACTTCAACTTCTCCTTCTCCTTCTTCTGCTTCTTCTGCTTCACTCTCCAGACTTCACCTTCTCCTTCTCCTTCTTCTACTTCTTCTGATTCACCCTCCAGACTTCACCTTCTCCTTCTCCTTCTTCTGCTTCTTCTGCTTCACCCTCCAGACTTCACCTTCTCCTTCTCCTTCTTCTGCTTCTTCTGCTGCGCCCTCCAGACTTCACCTTCTCCTTCTCCTTCTTCTGCTTCTTCTGCTTCACCGTCCTGACTTCACCTCCTGCTTCTCCTTCTTCTACTTCTTCTGCTTCACCCCCTGACTTTTCCTGCTCCTTCTCCTTCTTCTGCTTCTTCTGATTCACCCTCCTAACTTCACCTTCTCCTTCTCCTTCTTCTGCTTCTTCTGATTCACCCTCCTGACTTCACCTTCTACTTCTCTTTCTTTTGCTTCTTCTGATTCACCCTCCAGACTTCACCTTCTCCTTCTCCTTCTTCTGCTTCTTCTGATTCACCCTCCAGACTTCACCTTCTCCTTCTCCTTCTTCTGCTTCTTCTGATTCACCCTCCAGACCGCACCTTCTCCTTCTCCTTCTTCTACTTCTTCTGATTCACCCTCCAGACTTCATCTTCTCCTTCTCCTTCTTCTGCTTCTTCTGATTCACCCTCCAGACTTCACCTTCTCCTTCTCCTTCTTCTGCTTCTTCTGATTCACCCTCCAGACTTCACCTTCTCCTTCTCCTTCTTCTACTTCTTCTGATTCACCCTTCAGTCTTCACCTTCTCCTTCTCCTTCTTCTGTTTCTTCTGCTTCACCCTCCAGACTTCACCTTCTCCTTCTCCTTCTTCTACTTCTTCTGATTCACCCTCCAGACTTCACCTTCTCCTTCTCCTTCTTCTGCTTCTTCTGCTTCACCCTCCAGACTTCACCATCTTCTTCTCCTTCTTCTGCTTCTTCTGCTTCGCCCTCCAGACTTCACCTTCTCCTTCTCCTTCTTCTGCTTCTTCTGCTTCACCCTCCAGACTTCACCTTCTCCTTCTCCTTCTTCTGCTTCTTCTGCTTCACTCTCCTGACTTCACCTTCTCGTTCTCCTTCTTCTACTGCTTCTGATTCACCCTCCAGACTTCACCTTCTCCTTCTCCATCTTCTTCTTCTTCTGATTCACCCTCCAGACTTCACCTTCTCCTTCTCCTTCTTCTGCTTCTTCTGATTCACCCTCCAGACTTCACCATCTCCTTCTCCTTATTCTGCTTCTTCTGATTCACCCTCCAGACTTCACCTTCTCCTTCTCCTTCTTCTGCTTCTTCTGATTCACCCTCCAGACTTCACCTTCTCCTTCTTCTTCTGATTCACCCTCCAGACTTCACCTTCTCCTTCTCCTTCTTCTACTTCTTCTGATTCACCCTCCAGACTTCACCTTATCCTTCTCCTTCTTCTGCTTGTTCTGATTCACCCTGCAGACTTCACCTTCTCCTTCTCCTTCGTCTACTTCTTCTGATTCACCGTCCAGACTACACCTTCTCCTTCTCCTTCTTCTACTTCTTCTGATTCACCCTCCAGACTTCATCTTCTCCTTCTCCTTCTTCTGCTTCTTCTGATTCACCCTCCAGACTTCACCTTCTCCTTCTCCTTCTTCTACTTCTTCTGATTGACCCTCCAGACTTCACCTTCTCCTTCTCCTTCTTCTACTTCTTCTGATTCACCCTCCAGACTTCAACTTCTCCTTCTCCTTCTTCTACTTCTTCTGCTTCTCCCTCCAGACTTCACCTTCTCCTTCTTCTGCTTCTTCTGATTCACCCTCCAGACATCACATTCTCCTTCTCCTTCTTCTACTTCTTCTGATTCACCTTCCAGACTTCACCTTCTCCTTCTCCTTCTACGTCTTCTGATTCACCCTCCAGACTTCACCTTCTCCTTCTCCTTCTTCTACTTCTTCTGATTCAACCTCCTTACTTCACCTTCTCCTTCTCCTTCTTCTGCTTCTTCTGCTTCACCCTCCAGACTTCACCTTCTCCTTCTCCTTCTTCTGCTTCTTCTGCTTCACCCTCCAGACTTCACCTTCTCCTTCTCCTTCTTCTGCTTCTTCTGCTTCACCCACCTGACTTCACCTTCTCCTTCTCCTTCTTCTACTTCTTCTGATTCACCCTCCAGACTTCACCTTCTCCTTCTCCTTCTTCTGCTTCTTCTGCTTCACCCTCCAGACTTCACCTTCTCCTTCTCCTTCTTCTGCTTCTTCTGCTTCGCCCTCCAGACTTCACCTTCTCCTCCTCCTTCTTCTGCTTCTTCTGCTTCACCCTCCAGACTTCACCTTCTCCTTCTCCTTCTTCTGCTTCTTCTGCTTCACTCTCCAGACTTCACCTTCTCCTTCTCCTTCTTCTGCTTCTTCTGATTCACCCTCCAGACCTCACCTTCTCCTTCTCCTTCTTCTACTTCTTCTGATTCACCCTCCAGACTTCATCTTCTCCTTCTCCTTCTTCTGCTTCTTCTGATTCACCCTCCAGACTTCACCTTCTCCTTCTCCTTCTTCTGCTTCTTCTGATTCACCCTCCAGACTTCACCTTCTCCTTCTCCTTCTTCTACTTCTTCTGATTCACCCTTCAGTCTTCACCTTCTCCTTCTCCTTCTTCTGTTTCTTCTGCTTCACCCTCCAGACTTCACCTTCTCCTTCTCCTTCTTCTACTTCTTCTGATTCACCCTCCAGACATCACCTTCTCCTTCTCCTTCTTCTGCTTCTTCTGCTTCACCCTCCAGACTTCACCTTCTCCTTCTCCTTCTTCTGCTTCTTCTGCTTCGCCCTCCAGACTTCACCTTCTCCTTCTCCTTCTTCTGCTTCTTCTGCTTCACCCTCCAGACTTCACCTTCTCCTTCTCCTTCTTCTGCTTCTTCTGCTTCACTCTCCTGACTTCACCTTCTCCTTCTCCTTCTTCTACTTCTTCTGATTCACCCTCCAGACTTCAACTTCTCCTTCTCCTTCTTCTACTTCTTCTGATTCACCCTCCAGACTTCACCTTCTCCTTCTCCTTCTTCTGCTTCTTCTGATTCACCCTCCAGACTTCACCTTCTCCTTCTCCTTATTCTGCTTCTTCTGATTCACCCTCCAGACTTCACCTTCTCCTTCTCCTTCTTCTGCTTCTTCTGATTCATCCTCCAGACTTCACCTTCTCCTTCTTCTTCTGATTCACCCTCCAGACTTCACCTTCTCCTTCTCCTTCTTCTACTTCTTCTGATCCACCCTCCAGACTTCACCTTCTCCTTCTCCTTCTTCTGCTTCTTCTGATTCACCCTGCAGACTTCACCTTCTCCTTCTCCTTCGTCTACTTCTTCTGATTCACCGTCCAGACTACACCTTCTCCTTCTCCTTCTACTACTTCTTCTGATTCACCCTCCAGACTTCATCTTCTCCTTCTCCTTCTTCTGCTTCTTCTGATTTACCCTCCAGACTTCACCTTCTCCTTCTCCTTATTCTGCTTCTTCTGATTCACCCTCCAGACTTCACCTTCTCCTTCTCCTTCTTCTGCTTCTTCTGATTCACCCTCCAGACTTCACCTTCTCCTTCTTCTTCTGATTCACCCTCCAGACTTCACATTCTCCTTCTCCTTCTTCTACTTCTTCTGATTCACCTTCCAGACTTCACCTTCTCCTTCTCCTTCTACGTCTTCTGATTCACCCTCCAGACTTCACCTTCTCCTTCTCCTTCTTCTGCTTCTTCTGATTCACCCTGCAGACTTCACCTTCTCCTTCTCCTTCGTCTACTTCTTCTGATTCACCCTCCAGACTTCACCTTCTCCTTCTCCTTCTTCTACTTCTTCTGATTGACCCTCCAGACTTCACCTTCTCCTTCTCCTTCTTCTACTTCTTCTGCTTCACTCTCCTGACTTCACCTTCTCCTTCTCCTTCTTCTACTTCTTCTGATTCACCCTCCAGACTTCAACTTCTCCTTCTCCTTCTTCTACTTCTTCTGATTCACCCTCCAGACTTCACCTTCTCCTTCTCCTTCTTCTGCTTCTTCTGATTCACCCTCCAGACTTCACCTTCTCCTTCTCCTTATTCTGCTTCTTCTGATTCACCCTCCAGACTTCACCTTCTCCTTCTCCTTCTTCTGCTTCTTCTGATTCATCCTCCAGACTTCACCTTCTCCTTCTTCTTCTGATTCACCCTCCAGACTTCACCTTCTCCTTCTCCTTCTTCTACTTCTTCTGATCCACCCTCCAGACTTCACCTTCTCCTTCTCCTTCTTCTGCTTCTTCTGATTCACCCTGCAGACTTCACCTTCTCCTTCTCCTTCGTCTACTTCTTCTGATTCACCGTCCAGACTACACCTTCTCCTTCTCCTTCTTCTACTTCTTCTGATTCACCCTCCAGACTTCATCTTCTCCTTCTCCTTCTTCTGCTTCTTCTGATTTACCCTCCAGACTTCACCTTCTCCTTCTCCTTATTCTGCTTCTTCTGATTCACCCTCCAGACTTCACCTTCTCCTTCTCCTTCTTCTGCTTCTTCTGATTCACCCTCCAGACTTCACCTTCTCCTTCTTCTTCTGATTCACCCTCCAGACTTCACATTCTCCTTCTCCTTCTTCTACTTCTTCTGATTCACCTTCCAGACTTCACCTTCTCCTTCTCCTTCTACGTCTTCTGATTCACCCTCCAGACTTCACCTTCTCCTTCTCCTTCTTCTGCTTCTTCTGATTCACCCTGCAGACTTCACCTTCTCCTTCTCCTTCGTCTACTTCTTCTGATTCACCGTCCAGACTACACCTTCTCCTTCTCCTTCTTCTACTTCTTCTGATTCACGCTCAAGACTTCATCTTCTCCTTCTCCTTCTTCTGCTTCTTCTGATTCACCCTCCAGACTTCACCTTCTCCTTCTCCTTCTTCTACTTCTTCTGATTGACCCTCCAGACTTCACCTTCTCCTTCTCCTTCTTCTACTTCTTCTGATTCACCCTCCAGACTTCAACTTCTCCTTCTCCTTCTTCTACTTCTTCTGCTTCTCCCTCCAGACTTCACCTTCTCCTTCTCCTTCTTCTGCTTCTTCTGATTCACCCTCCAGACTTCACCTTCTCCTTCTCCTTATTCTGCTTCTTCTGATTCACCCTCCAGACTTCACCTTCTCCTTCTCCTTCTTCTGCTTCTTCTGATTCATCCTCCAGACTTCACCTTCTCCTTCTTCTTCTGATTCACCCTCCAGACTTCACCTTCTCCTTCTCCTTCTTCTACTTCTTCTGATCCACCCTCCAGACTTCACCTTCTCCTTCTCCTTCTTCTGCTTCTTCTGATTCACCCTGCAGACTTCACCTTCTCCTTCTCCTTCGTCTACTTCTTCTGATTCACCGTCCAGACTACACCTTCTCCTTCTCCTTCTTCTACTTCTTCTGAT
Source organism: Somniosus microcephalus (assembly GCF_052327205.1). NCBI lineage: Eukaryota > Metazoa > Chordata > Chondrichthyes > Squaliformes > Somniosidae > Somniosus > Somniosus microcephalus. Next base: position 202,042 of record NW_028225278.1, on the reverse strand, counting down.
TCACCCTCCAGACTTCATCTTCTCCTTCTCCTTCTTCTGCTTCTTCTGATTTACCCACCAGACTTCACCTTCTCCTTCTCCTTATTCTGCTTCTTCTGATTCACCCTCCAGACTTCATCTTCTCCTTCTCCTTCTTCTGCTTCTTCTGATTCACCCTCCAGACTTCACCTTCTCCTTCTTCTTCTGATTCACCCTCCAGACTTCACATTCTCCTTCTCCTTCTTCTACTTCTTCTGATTCACCTTCCAGACTTCACCTTCTCCTTCTCCTTCTACGTCTTCTGATTCACCCTCCAGACTTCACCTTCTCCTTCTCCTTCTTCTGCTTCTTCTGATTCACCCTGCAGACTTCACCTTCTCCTTCTCCTTCGTCTACTTCTTCTGATTCACCGTCCAGACTACACCTTCTCCTTCTCCTTCTTCTACTTCTTCTGATTCACCCTCAAGACTTCATCTTCTCCTTCTCCTTCTTCTGCTTCTTCTGATTCACCCTCCAGACTTCACCTTCTCCTTCTCCTTCTTCTACTTCTTCTGATTGACCCTCCAGACTTCACCTTCTCCTTCTCCTTCTTCTACTTCTTCTGATTCACCCTCCAGACTTCAACTTCTCCTTCTCCTTCTTCTACTTCTTCTGCTTCTCCCTTCAGACTTCACCTTCTCCTTCTCCTTCTTCTGCTTCTTCTGATTCACCCTCCAGACTTCACCTTCTCCTTCTCCTTCTTCTACTTCTTCTGATTCACCCTCCAGACTTCACCTTCTCCTTCTCCTTCTTCTACGTCTTCTGATTCACCCTCCAGACTTCACCTTCTCCTTCTCCTTCTTCTACTTCTTCTGATCCACCCTCCAGACTTCACCTTCTCCTTCTCCTTCTTCTGCTTCTTCTGATTCACCCTGCAGACTTCACCTTCTCCTTCTCCTTCGTCTACTTCTTCTGATTCACCGTCCAGACTACACCTTCTCCTTCTCCTTCTTCTGCTTCTTCTGATTTACCCTCCAGACTTCACCTTCTCCTTCTCCTTATTCTGCTTCTTCTGATTCACCCTTTAGACTTCACCTTCTCCTTCTCCTTCTTCTGCTTCTTCTGATTCACCCTCCAGACTTCACCTTCTCCTTCTTCTTCTGATTCACCCTCCAGACTTCACATTCTCCTTCTCCTTCTTCTACTTCTTCTGATTCACCTTCCAGACTTCATCTTCTCCTTCTCCTTCTTCTGCTTCTTCTGATTTACCCTCCAGACTTCACCTTCTCCTTCTCCTTATTCTGCTTCTTCTGATTCACCCTCCAGACTTCACCTTCTCCTTCTCCTTCTTCTACTTCTTCTGATTCACCCTCCAGACTTCATCTTCTCCTTCTCCTTCTTCTGCTTCTTCTGATTTACCCTCCAGACTTCACCTTCTCCTTCTCCTTCTTCTACTTCTTCTGATTGACCCTCCAGACTTCACCTTCTCCTTCTCCTTCTTCTACTTCTTCTGATTCACCCTCCAGACTTCAACTTCTCCTTCTCCTTCTTCTACTTCTTCTGCTTCTCCCTCCAGACTTCACCTTCTCCTTCTCCTTCTTCTGCTTCTTCTGATTCACCCTCCAGACTTCACATTCTCCTTCTCCTTCTTCTACTTCTTCTGATTCACCCTCCAGACTTCACCTTCTCCTTCTCCTTCTTCTACGTCTTCTGATTCACCCTCCAGACTTAACCTTCTCCTTCTCCTTCTTCTACTTCTTCTGATTCACCCTCCTTACTTCACCTTCTCCTTCTCCTTCTTCTGCTTCTTCTGCTTCACCCTCCAGACTTCACCTTCTCCTTCTCCTTCTTCTGCTTCTTCTGCTTCACCCTCCTGACTTCACCTTCTCCTTCTCCTTCTTCTACTTCTTCTGATTCACCCTCCAGACTTCACCTTCTCCCTCTCCTTCTTCTGCTTCTTCTGCTTCACCCTCCAGACTTCACCTTCTCCTTCTCCTTCTTCGGCTTCTTCTGCTTCGCCCTCCAGACTTCACCTTCTCCTTCTCCTTCTTCTGCTTCTTCTGCTTCACCCTCCAGACTTCACCTTCTCCTTCTCCTTCTTCTGCTTCTTCTGCTTCACTCTCCTGACTTCACCTTCTCCCTCTCCTTCTTCTACTTCTTCTGATTCACCCTCCAGACTTCACCTTCTCCTTCTCCTTCTTCTGCTTCTTCTGCTTCACCGTCCTGACTTCACCTTCTCCTTCTCCTTCTTCTACTTCTTCTGCTTCACCCCCCTCACTTCACCTGCTCCTTCTCCTTCTTCTGCTTCTTCTGATTCACCCTCCTAACTTCACCTTCTCCTTCTCCTTCTTCTGCTTCTTCTGATTCACCCTCCTGACTTCATCTTCTCCTTCTCCTTCTTTTGCTTCTTCTGATTCACCCTCCAGACTTCACCTTCTCCTTCTCCTTCTTCTGCTTCTTCTGATTCACCCTCCAGACTTCACCTTCTCCTTCTCCTTCTTCTACCTCTTCTGATTCACCCTCCAGACTTCATCTTCTCCTTCTCCTTCTTCTGCTTCATCTGATTCACCCTCCAGACTTCACCTTCTCCTTCTCCTTCTTCTGCTTCTTCTGATTCACCCTCCAGACTTCACCTTCTCCTTCGCCTTCTTCTACTTCTTCTGATTCACCCTCCAGACTTCACCTTCTCCTTCTCCTTCTTCTGCTTCTTCTGCTTCACTCTACTGATTTCACCTTCTCCTTCTCCTTCTTCTACTTCTTCTGATTCACCCTCCAGACTTCACCTTCTCCTTCTCCTTCTTCTGCTTCTTCTGCTTCACCCTCCAGACTTCACCTTCTCCTTCTCCTTCTTCTGCTTCTTCTGCTGCGCCCTCCAGACTTCACCTTCTCCTTCTCCTTCTTCTGCCTCTTCTGCTTCACCGTCCTGACTTCACCTTCTCCTTCTCCTTCTTCTACTTCTTCTGCTTCACCCCCCTGACTTCACCTTCTCCTTCTCCTTCTTCTGCTTCTTCTGATTCACCCTCCTAACTTCACCTTCTCCTTCTCCTTCTTCTGCTTCTTCTGATTCACCCTCCTGACTTCACCTTCTCCTTCTCCTTCTTTTGCTTCTTCTGATTCACCCTCCAGACATCACCTTCTCCTTCTCCTTCTTCTGCTTCTTCTGATTCACCCTCCAGGCTTCACCTTCTCCTTCTCCTTCTTCTGCTTCTTCTGATTCACCCTCCAGACCTCACCTTCTCCTTCTCCTTCTTCTACTTCTTCTGATTCACCCTCCAGACTTCATCTTCTCCTTCTCCTTCTTCTGCTTCTTCTGATTCACCCTCCAGACTTCACCTTCTCCTTCTCCTTCTTCTGCTTCTTCTGATTCACCCTCCAGACTTCACCTTCTCCTTCTCCTTCTTCTACTTCTTCTGATTCACCCTCCAGACCTCACCTTCTCCTTCTCCTTCTTCTACTTCTTCTGATTCACCCTTCAGTCTTCACCTTCTCCTTCTCCTTCTTCTGTTTCTTCTGCTTCACCCTCCAGACTTCACCTTCTCCTTCTCTTTCTTCTGCTTCTTCTGATTCACCCTCCAGACTTCACCTTCTCCTTCTCCTTCTTCTGATTCTTCTGATTCACCCTCCAGACTTCACCTTCTCCTTCTCCTTCTTTTGCTTCTTCTGAATCACCCTCCTGACTTCACCTTCTCCTTCTCCTTCTTCTACTTCTTCTGAATCACCCTCCTGACTTCACCTTCTCCTTCTCCTTCTTCTACTTCTTCTGCTTCACCCTCCAGACTTCACCTTCTCCTTCTCCTTCTTCTACTTCTTCTGATTCACCCTCCAGACTTCACCTTCTCCTTCTACTTCTTCTGCTTCTTCTGATTCACCCTCCAGACTTCACCTTCTCCTTCTCCTTCTTCTGCTTCTTCTGATTCACCCTCCAGACTTCACCTTCTCCTTCTCCTTCTTCTACTTCTTGTGATTCACCCTCCAGACTTCATCGACTCCTACTCCTTCTTCTGCTTCTTCTGATTCACCCTCCAGACTTCACCTTCTCCTTCTCCTTCTTCTGCTTCTTCTGATTCACCCTCCAGTCTACACCTTCTCCTTCTCCTTCTTCTACTTCTTCTGATTCACCCTCCAGACTTCACCTTCTCCTTCTCCTTCTTCTACTTCTTCTGATTCACCCTCCAGACTTCACCTTCTCCTTCTCCTTCTTCTGCTTCTTCTGATTCACCCTCCAGACTTCACCTTCTCCTTCTCCTTATTCTGCTTCTTCTGATTCACCCTCCAAACTTCACCTTCTCCTTCTCCTTCTTCTGCTTCTTGTGATTCACCCTCCAGACTTCACCTTCTCCTTCTCCTTCTTCTGCTTCTTCTGATTCACCCTCCAGACTTCATCTTCTCCTTCGCCTTCTTCTACTTCTTCTGATTCACCCTCCAGACTTCACCTTCTCCTTCTCCTTCTTCTACTTCTTCTGATTCACCCTTCAGTCTTCACCTTCTCCTTCTCCTTCTTCTGTTTCTTCTGCTTCACCCTCCAGACTTCACCTTCTCCTTCTCTTTCTTCTGCTTCTTCTGATTCACCCTCCAGACTTCACCTTCTCCTTCTCCTTCTTCTGATTCTTCTGTTTCACCCTCCAGACTTCACCTTCTCCTTCTCCATCTTCTGCTTCTTCTGCTTCACCCTCTTGACTTCACCTTCTCCTTCTCCTTCTTCTACTTCTTCTGATTCACCCTCCAGACTTCACCTTCTCCTTCTCCTTCTTCAGCTTCTTCTGCTTCACCCTCCCGACTTCACCTTCTCCTTCTCCTTCTTCTGCTTCTTCTGCTTCGCCCTCCAGACTTCACCTTCTACTTCTCCTTCTTCTGCTTCTTCTGCTTCACCCTCCAGACTTCACCTTCTCCTTCTCCTTCTTCTGCTTCTTCTGCTTCACTCTCCTGACTTCACCTTCTCCTTCTCCTTCTTCTACTTCTTCTGATACACCCTCCAGACTTCAATTCCTCCTTATCCTTCTTCTGCTTCTTCTGCTTCACCCTCCAGACTTCACCTTCTCCTTCTCCTTCTTCTGCTTCTTCTGCTGCGCCCTCCAGACTTCACCTTCTCCTTCTCCTTCTTCTGCCTCTTCTGCTTCACCGTCCTGACTTCACCTTCTCCTTCTCCTTCTTCTACTTCTTCTGCTTCACCCCCCTGACTTCACCTGCTCCTTCTCCTTTTTCTGCTTCTTCTGATTCACCCTCCTAACTTCACCTTCTCCTTCTCCTTCTTCTGCTTCTTCTGATTCACCCTCCTGACTTCACCTTCTCCTTCTCCTTCTTTTGCTTCTTCTGATTCACCCTCCAGACATCACCTTCTCCTTCTCCTTCTTCTGCTTCTTCTGATTCACCCTCCAGACTTCACCTTCTCCTTCTCCTTCTTCTGCTGCTTCTGATTCACCCTCCAGACCTCACCTTCTCCTTCTCCTTCTTCTACTTCTTCTGATTCACCCTCCAGACTTCATCTTCTCCTTCTCCTTCTTCTGCTTCTTCTGATTCACCCTCCAGACTTCACCTTCTCCTTCTCCTTCTTCTGCTTCTTCTGATTCACCCTCCAGACTTCACCTTCTCCTTCTCCTTCTTCTACTTCTTCTGATTCACCCTCCAGACCTCACCTTCTCCTTCTCCTTCTTCTACTTCTTCTGATTCACCCTTCAGTCTTCACCTTCTCCTTCTCCTTCTTCTGTTTCTTCTGCTTCACCCTCCAGACTTCACCTTCTCCTTCTCTTTCTTCTGCTTCTTCTGATTCACCCTCCAGACTTCACCTTCTCCTTCTCCTTCTTCTGATTCTTCTGATTCACCCTCCAGACTTCACCTTCTCCTTCTCCTTCTTCTGCTTCTTCTGAATCACCCTCCTGACTTCACCTTCTCCTTCTCCTTCTTCTACTTCTTCTGATCCACCCTCCTGACTTCACCTTCTCCTTCTCCTTCTTCTACTTCTTCTGCTTCACCCTCCAGACTTCACCTTCTCCTTCTCCTTCTTCTACTTCTTCTGATTCACCCTCCAGACTTCAACTTCTCCTTCTACTTCTTCTGCTTCTTCTGATTCACCCTCCAGACTTCACCTTCTCCTTCTCCTTATTCTGCTTCTTCTGATTCACCCTCCAGACTTCACCTTCTCCTTCTCCTTCTTCTGCTTCTTCTGATTCACCCTCCAGACTTCACCTTCTCCTTCTCCTTCTTCTGCTTCTTCTGATTCACCCTCCAGACTTCACCTTCTCCTTCTCCTTCTTCTACTTCTTCTGATTCACCCTCCAGACTTCATCGTCTCCTTCTCCTTCTTCTGCTTCTTCTGATTCACCCTCCAGACTTCACCTTCTCCTTCTCCTTCTTCTGCTTCTTCTGATTCACCCTCCAGTCTTCACCTTCTCCTTCTCCTTCTTCTACTTCTTCTGATTCACCCTCCAGACTTCACCTTCTCCTTCTCCTTCTTCTACTTCTTCTGATTCACCCTCCAGACTTCACCTTCTCCTTCTCCTTCTTCTGCTTCTTCTGATTCACCCTCCAGACTTCACCTTCTCCTTCTCCTTATTCTGCTTCTTCTGATTCACCCTCCAGACTTCACCTTCTCCTTCTCCTTCTTCTGCTTCTTCTGATTCACCCTCCAGACTTCACCTTCTCCTTCTCCTTCTTCTGCTTCTTCTGATTCACCCTCCAGACTTCACCTTCTCCTTCTGCTTCTTCTACTTCTTCTGATTCACCCTCCAGACTTCACCTTCCCCTTCTCCTTCTTCTGCTTCTTCTGCTTCGCCCTCCAGACTTCACCTTCTCCTTCTCCTTCTTCTGCTTCTTCTGCTTCACCCTCCAGACTTCACCTTCTCCTTCTCCTTCTTCTGCTTCTTCTGCTTCACTCTCCTGACTTCACCTTCTCCTTCTCCTTCTTCTACTTCTTCTGATTCACCCTCCAGACTTCACCTTCTCCTTCTCCTTCTTCTGCTTCTTCTGCTTCACCCTCCAGACTTCACCTTCTCCTTCTCCTTCTTCTGCTTCTTCTGCTGCGCCCTCCAGACTTCACCTTCTCCTTCTCCTTCTTCTGCTTCTTCTGCTTCACCCTCCTGACTTCACCTTCTCCTTCTCCTTCTTCGACTTCTTCTGCTTCACCCCCCTGACTTCACCTGCTCCTTCTCCTTCTTCTGCTTCTTCTGGTTCACCCTCCTAACTTTACCTTCTGCTTCTCCTTCTTCTGCTTCTTCTGATTCACCCCCCTGACTTCACCTTCTCCTTCTCCTTCTTCTGCTTCTTCTAATTCACCCTCCAGACTTCACCTTCTCCTTCTCCTTCTTCTGCTTCTTCTGATTCACCCTCCAGACGTCACCTTCTCCTTCTACTTCTTCTACTACTTCTGATTCACCCTCCAGACTTCATCTTCTCCTTCTCCTTCTTCTGCTTCTTCTGATTCACCCTCCAGACTTCACCTTCTCCTTCTCCTTCTTCTACTTCTTCTGATTCACCCTCCAGACCTCACCTTCTCCTTCTCCTTCTTCTACTTCTTCTGATACATCCTCCAGTCTTCACCTTCTCCTTCTCCTTCTTCTGTTTCTTCTGCTTCACCCTCCAGAATTCACCTTCTCCTTCTCTTTCTTCTGCTTCTTCTGATTCACCCTCCAGACTTCACCTTCTCCTTCTCCTTCTTCTGATTCTTCTGATTCACTCTCCAGACTTCACCTTCTACTTCTCCTTCTTCTGCTTCTTCTGATTCACACTCCTGACTTCACCTTCTCCTTCTCCTTCTTCTACTTCTTCTGATTCACCCTCCTGACTTCACCTTCTCCTTCTCCTTCTTCTACTTCTTCTGCTTCACCCTCCAGACTTCACCTTCTCCTTCTCCTTCTTCTACTGCTTCTGATTCACCCTCCAGACTTCACCTTCTCCTTCTCCTTCTTCTACTTCTTCTGATTCACCCTCCAGACTTCACCTTCTCCTTCTCCTTCTTCTACTTCTTCTGATTCACCCTCCAGACTTCACCTTCTCCTTCTCCTTCTTCTGCTTCTTCTGATTCACCCTCCAGACTTCACCTTCTCCTTCTCCTTATTCTGCTTCTTCTGATTCTCCCTCCAGACTTCACCTTCTCCTTCTCCTTCTTCTGCTTCTTCTGATTCACCCTCCAGACTTCACCTTCTCCTTCTCCTTCTTCTGCTTCTTCTGATTCATCCTCCAGACTTCACCTTCTCATTCTCCTTCTTCTACTTCTTCTGATTCACCCTCCAGACTTCACCTTCTCCTTCTCGTTCTTCTGCTTCTTCTGATTCACCCTCCAGACTTCATCTTCTCCTTCTCCTTCGTCAACTTCTTCTGATTCACCCTCCAGACTACACCTTCTCCTTCTCCTTCTTCTACTTCTGCTGATTCACCCTCCAGACTTCACCTTCTCCTTCTCGTTCTTCTGCTTCTTCTGCTGCGCCCTCCAGACTTCACCTTCTCCTTCTCCTTCTTCTGCTTCTTCTGCTTCACCCTCCTGACTTCACCTTCTCCTTCTCCTTCTTCGACTTCTTCTGCTTCACCCCCCTGACTTCACCTGCTCCTTCTCCTTCTTCTGCTTCTTCTGGTTCACCCTCCTAACTTTACCTTCTGCTTCTCCTTCTTCTGCTTCTTCTGATTCACCCCCCTGACTTCACCTTATCCTTCTCCTTCTTCTGCTTCTTCTAATTCACCCTCCAGACTTCACCTTCTCCTTCTCCTTCTTCTGCTTCTTCTGATTCACCCTCCAGACGTCACCTTCTCCTTCTACTTCTTCTACTACTTCTGATTCACCCTCCAGACTTCATCTTCTCCTTCTCCTTCTTCTGCTTCTTCTGATTCACCCTCCAGACTTCACCTTCTCCTTCTCCTTCTTCTACTTCTTCTGATTCACCCTCCAGACCTCACCTTCTCCTTCTCCTTCTTCTACTTCTTCTGATACATCCTCCAGTCTTCACCTTCTCCTTCTCCTTCTTCTGTTTCTTCTGCTTCACCCTCCAGAATTCACCTTCTCCTTCTCTTTCTTCTGCTTCTTCTGATTCACCCTCCAGACTTCACCTTCTCCTTCTCCTTCTTCTGATTCTTCTGATTCACTCTCCAGACTTCACCTTCTACTTCTCCTTCTTCTGCTTCTTCTGATTCACACTCCTGACTTCACCTTCTCCTTCTCCTTCTTCTACTTCTTCTGATTCACCCTCCTGACTTCACCTTCTCCTTCTCCTTCTTCTACTTCTTCTGCTTCACCCTCCAGACTTCACCTTCTCCTTCTCCTTCTTCTACTGCTTCTGATTCACCCTCCAGACTTCACCTTCTCCTTCTCCTTCTTTTACTTCTTCTGATTCACCCTCCAGACTTCACCTTCTCCTTCTCCTTCTTCTACTTCTTCTGATTCACCCTCCAGACTTCACCTTCTCCTTCTCCTTCTTCTGCTTCTTCTGATTCACCCTCCAGACTTCACCTTCTCCTTCTCCTTATTCTGCTTCTTCTGATTCTCCCTCCAGACTTCACCTTCTCCTTCTCCTTCTTCTGCTTCTTCTGATTCACCCTCCAGACTTCACCTTCTCCTTCTCCTTCTTCTGCTTCTTCTGATTCATCCTCCAGACTTCACCTTCTCATTCTCCTTCTTCTACTTCTTCTGATTCACCCTCCAGACTTCACCTTCTCCTTCTCGTTCTTCTGCTTCTTCTGATTCACCCTCCAGACTTCACCTTCTCCTTCTCCTTCGTCAACTTCTTCTGATTCACCCTCCAGACTACACCTTCTCCTTCTCCTTCTTCTACTTCTGCTGATTCACCCTCCAGACTTCACCTTCTCCTTCTCGTTCTTCTGCTTCTTCTGATTCACCCTCCAGACTTCACCTTCTCCTTCTCCGTCTTCTACTTCTTCTGATTCACCCTCCAGACTTCACCTTCTCCTTCTCCTTCTTCTACTTCTTCTGATTCACCCTCCAGACTTCACCTTCTCCTTCTCCTTCTTCTACTTCTTCTGATTCACCCTTCAGTCTTCACCTTCTCCTTCTCCTTCTTCTGTTTCTTCTGCTTCACCCTCCAGACTTCACCTTCTCCTTCTCTTTCTTCTGCTTCTTCTGATTCACCCTCCAGACTTCACCTTCTCCTTCTCCTTCTTCTGATTCTTCTGATTCACCCTCCAGACTTCACCTTCTCCTTCTCCTTCTTTTGCTTCTTCTGAATCACCCTCCTGACTTCACCTTCTCCTTCTCCTTCTTCTACTTCTTCTGAATCACCCTCCTGACTTCACCTTCTCCTTCTCCTTCTTCTACTTCTTCTGCTTCACCCTCCAGACTTCACCTTCTCCTTCTCCTTCTTCTACTTCTTCTGATTCACCCTCCAGACTTCACCTTCTCCTTCTACTTCTTCTGCTTCTTCTGATTCACCCTCCAGACTTCACCTTCTCCTTCTCCTTCTTTTGCTTCTTCTGAATCACCCTCCTGACTTCACCTTCTCCTTCTCCTTCTTCTACTTCTTCTGAATCACCCTCCTGACTTCACCTTCTCCTTCTCCTTCTTCTACTTCTTCTGCTTCACCCTCCAGACTTCACCTTCTCCTTCTCCTTCTTCTACTTCTTCTGATTCACCCTCCAGACTTCACCTTCTCCTTCTACTTCTTCTGCTTCTTCTGATTCACCCTCCAGACTTCACCTTCTCCTTCTCCTTCTTCTGCTTCTTCTGATTCACCCTCCAGACTTCACCTTCTCCTTCTCCTTCTTCTACTTCTTGTGATTCACCCTCCAGACTTCATCGTCTCCTACTCCTTCTTCTGCTTCTTCTGATTCACCCTCCAGACTTCACCTTCTCCTTCTGCTTCTTCTGCTTCTTCTGATTCACCCTCCAGTCTACACCTTCTCCTTCTCCTTCTTCTACTTCTTCTGATTCACCCTCCAGACTTCACCTTCTCCTTCTCCTTCTTCTACTTCTTCTGATTCACCCTCCAGACTTCACCTTCTCCTTCTCCTTATTCTGCTTCTTCTGATTCACCCTCCAAACTTCACCTTCTCCTTCTCCTTCTTCTGCTTCTTGTGATTCACCCTCCAGACTTCACCTTCTCCTTCTCCTTCTTCTGCTTCTTCTGATTCACCCTCCAGACTTCATCTTCTCCTTCGCCTTCTTCTACTTCTTCTGATTCACCCTCCAGACTTCACCTTCTCCTTCTCCTTCTTCTACTTCTTCTGATTCACCCTTCAGTCTTCACCTTCTCCTTCTCCTTCTTCTGTTTCTTCTGCTTCACCCTCCAGACTTCACCTTCTCCTTCTCTTTCTTCTGCTTCTTCTGATTCACCCTCCAGACTTCACCTTCTCCTTCTCCTTCTTCTGATTCTTCTGTTTCACCCTCCAGACTTCACCTTCTCCTTCTCCATCTTCTGCTTCTTCTGCTTCACCCTCTTGACTTCACCTTCTCCTTCTCCTTCTTCTACTTCTTCTGATTCACCCTCCAGACTTCACCTTCTCCTTCTCCTTCTTCAGCTTCTTCTGCTTCACCCTCCCGACTTCACCTTCTCCTTCTCCTTCTTCTGCTTCTTCTGCTTCGCCCTCCAGACTTCACCTTCTCCTTCTCCTTCTTCTGCTTCTTCTGCTTCACCCTCCAGACTTCACCTTCTCCTTCTCCTTCTTCTGCTTCTTCTGCTTCACTCTCCTGACTTCACCTTCTCCTTCTCCTTCTTCTACTTCTTCTGATACACCCTCCAGACTTCAATTCCTCCTTCTCCTTCTTCTGCTTCTTCTGCTTCACCCTCCAGACTTCACCTTCTGCTTCTCCTTCTTCTGCTTCTTCTGCTGCGCCCTCCAGACTTCACATTCTCCTTCTCCTTCTTCTGCCTCTTCTGCTTCACCGTCCTGACTTCACCTTCTCCTTCTCCTTCTTCTACTTCTTCTGCTTCACCCCCCTGACTTCACCTGCTCCTTCTCCTTCTTCTGCTTCTTCTGATTCACCCTCCTAACTTCACCTTCTCCTTCTCCTTCTTCTGCTTCTTCTGATTCACCCTCCTGACTTCACCTTCTCCTTCTCCTTCTTTTGCTTCTTCTGATTCACCCTCCAGACATCACCTTCTCCTTCTCCTTCTTCTGCTTCTTCTGATTCACCCTCCAGACTTCACCTTCTCCTTCTCCTTCTTCTGCTGCTTCTGATTCACCCTCCAGACCTCACCTTCTCCTTCTCCTTCTTCTACTTCTTCTGATTCACCCTCCAGACTTCATCTTCTCCTTCTCCTTCTTCTGCTTCTTCTGATTCACCCTCCAGACTTCACCTTCTCCTTCTCCTTCTTCTGCTTCTTCTGATTCACCCTCCAGACTTCACCTTCTCCTTCTCCTTCTTCTACTTCTTCTGATTCACCCTCCAGACCTCACCTTCTCCTTCTCCTTCTTCTACTTCTTCTGATTCACCCTTCAGTCTTCACCTTCTCCTTCTCCTTCTTCTATTTCTTCTGCTTCACCCTCCAGACTTCACCTTCTCCTTCTCTTTCTTCTGCTTCTTCTGATTCACCCTCCAGACTTCACCTTCTCCTTCTCCTTCTTCTGATTCTTCTGATTCACCCTCCAGACTTCACCTTCTCCTTCTCCTTCTTCTGCTTCTTCTGAATCACCCTCCTGACTTCACCTTCTCCTTCTCCTTCTTCTACTTCTTCTGATTCACCCTCCTGACTTCACCTTCTCCTTCTCCTTCTTCTACTTCTTCTGCTTCACCCTCCAGACTTCACCTTCTCCTTCTCCTTCTTCTACTTCTTCTGATTCACCCTCCAGACTTCAACTTCTCCTTCTACTTCTTCTGCTTCTTCTGATTCACCCTCCAGACTTCACCTTCTCCTTCTCCTTATTCTGCTTCTTCTGATTCACCCTCCAGACTTCACCTTCTCCTTCTCCTTCTTCTGCTTCTTCTGATTCACCCTCCAGACTTCACCTTCTCCTTCTCCTTCTTCTGCTTCTTCTGATTCACCCTCCAGACTTCACCTTCTCCTTCTCCTTCTTCTACTTCTTCTGATTCACCCTCCAGACTTCATCGTCTCCTTCTCCTTCTTCTGCTTCTTCTGATTCACCCTCCAGACTTCACCTTCTCCTTCTCCTTCTTCTGCTTCTTCTGATTCACCCTCCAGTCTTCACCTTCTCCTTCTCCTTCTTCTACTTCTTCTGATTCACCCTCCAGACTTCACCTTCTCCTTCTCCTTCTTCTACTTCTTCTGATTCACCCTCCAGACTTCACCTTCTCCTTCTCCTTCTTCTGCTTCTTCTGATTCACCCTCCAGACTTCACCTTCTCCTTCTCCTTATTCTGCTTCTTCTGATTCACCCTCCAGACTTCACCTTCTCCTTCTCCTTCTTCTGCTTCTTCTGATTCACCCTCCAGACTTCACCTTCTCCTTCTCCTTCTTCTGCTTCTTCTGATTCACCCTCCAGACTTCACCTTCTCCTTCTGCTTCTTCTACTTCTTCTGATTCACCCTCCAGACTTCACCTTCCCCTTCTCCTTCTTCTGCTTCTTCTGCTTCGCCCTCCAGACTTCACCTTCTCCTTCTCCTTCTTCTGCTTCTTCTGCTTCACCCTCCAGACTTCACCTTCTCCTTCTCCTTCTTCTGCTTCTTCTGCTTCACTCTCCTGACTTCACCTTCTCCTTCTCCTTCTTCTACTTCTTCTGATTCACCCTCCAGACTTCACCTTCTCCTTCTCCTTCTTCTGCTTCTTCTGCTTCACCCTCCAGACTTCACCTTCTCCTTCTCCTTCTTCTGCTTCTTCTGCTGCGCCCTCCAGACTTCACCTTCTCCTTCTCCTTCTTCTGCTTCTTCTGCTTCACCCTCCTGACTTCACCTTCTCCTTCTCCTTCTTCTACTTCTTCTGATTCACCCTCCAGACTTCACCTTCTCCTTCTCCTTCTTCTACTTCTTCTGATTCACCCTCCAGACTTCACCTTCTCCTTCTCCTTCTTCTGCTTCTTCTGATTCACCCTCCAGACTTCACCTTCTCCTTCTCCTTATTCTGCTTCTTCTGATTCACCCTCCAGACTTCACCTTCTCCTTCTCCTTCTTCTGCTTCTTCTGATTCACCCTCCAGACTTCACCTTCTCCTTCTCCTTCTTCTGCTTCTTCTGATTCACCCTCCAGACTTCACCTTCTCCTTCTGCTTCTTCTACTTCTTCTGATTCACCCTCCAGACTTCACCTTCCCCTTCTCCTTCTTCTGCTTCTTCTGCTTCGCCCTCCAGACTTCACCTTCTCCTTCTCCTTCTTCTGCTTCTTCTGCTTCACCCTCCAGACTTCACCTTCTCCTTCTCCTTCTTCTGCTTCTTCTGCTTCACTCTCCTGACTTCACCTTCTCCTTCTCCTTCTTCTACTTCTTCTGATTCACCCTCCAGACTTCACCTTCTCCTTCTCCTTCTTCTGCTTCTTCTGCTTCACCCTCCAGACTTCACCTTCTCCTTCTCCTTCTTCTGCTTCTTCTGCTGCGCCCTCCAGACTTCACCTTCTCCTTCTCCTTCTTCTGCTTCTTCTGCTTCACCCTCCTGACTTCACCTTCTCCTTCTCCTTCTTCTACTTCTTCTGCTTCACCCCCCTGACTTCACCTGCTCCTTCTCCTTCTTCTGCTTCTTCTGGTTCACCCTCCTAACTTTACCTTCTGCTTCTCCTTCTTCTGCTTCTTCTGATTCACCCCCCTGACTTCACCTTCTCCTTCTCCTTCTTCTGCTTCTTCTAATTCACCCTCCAGACTTCACCTTCTCCTTCTCCTTCTTCTGCTTCTTCTGATTCACCCTTCAGACTTCACCTTCTCCTTCTCCTTCTTCTGCTTCTTCTGATTCACCCTCCTAACTTCACCTTCTCCTTCTCCTTCTTCTGCTTCTTCTGATTCACCCTCCTGACTTCACCTTCTCCTTCTCCTTCTTCTGCTTCTTCTGATTCACCCTCCAGACTTCACCTTCTCCTTCTCCTTCTTCTGCTTCTTCTGATTCACCCTCCAGACTTCACCTTCTCCTTCTCCTTCTTCTGCTTCTTCTGATTCACCCTCCAGACGTCACCTTCTCCTTCTACTTCTTCTACTACTTCTGATTCACCCTCCAGACTTCATCTTCTCCTTCTCCTTCTTCTGCTTCTTCTGATTCACCCTCCAGACTTCACCTTCTCCTTCTCCTTCTTCTACTTCTTCTGATTCACCCTCCAGACCTCACCTTCTCCTTCTCCTTCTTCTACTTCTTCTGATACATCCTCCAGTCTTCACCTTCTCCTTCTCCTTCTTCTGTTTCTTCTGCTTCACCCTCCAGAATTCACCTTCTCCTTCTCTTTCTTCTGCTTCTTCTGATTCACCCTCCAGACTTCACCTTCTCCTTCTCCTTCTTCTGATTCTTCTGATCCACTCTCCAGACTTCACCTTCTACTTCTCCTTCTTCTGCTTCTTCTGATTCACACTCCTGACTTCACCTTCTCCTTCTCCTTCTTCTACTTCTTCTGATTCACCCTCCTGACTTCACCTTCTCCTTCTCCTTCTTCTACTTCTTCTGCTTCACCCTCCAGACTTCACCTTCTCCTTCTCCTTCTTCTACTGCTTCTGATTCACCCTCCAGACTTCACCTTCTCCTTCTCCTTCTTCTACTTCTTCTGATTCACCCTCCAGAATTCACCTTCTCCTTCTCCTTCTTCTACTTCTTCTGATTCACCCTCCAGACTTCACCTTCTCCTTCTCCTTCTTCTGCTTCTTCTGATTCACCCTCCAGACTTCACCTTCTCCTTCTCCTTATTCTGCTTCTTCTGATTCTCCCTCCAGACTTCACCTTCTCCTTCTCCTTCTTCTGCTTCTTCTGATTCACCCTCCAGACTTCACCTTCTCCTTCTCCTTCTTCTGCTTCTTCTGATTCATCCTCCAGACTTCACCTTCTCATTCTCCTTCTTCTACTTCTTCTGATTCACCCTCCAGACTTCACCTTCTCCTTCTCGTTCTTCTGCTTCTTCTGATTCACCCTCCAGACTTCACCTTCTCCTTCTCCTTCGTCAACTTCTTCTGATTCACCCTCCAGACTACACCTTCTCCTTCTCCTTCTTCTACTTCTGCTGATTCACCCTCCAGACTTCACCTTCTCCTTCTCGTTCTTCTGCTTCTTCTGATTCACCCTCCAGACTTCACCTTCTCCTTCTCCGTCTTCTACTTCTTCTGATTCACCCTCCAGACTTCACCTTCTCCTTCTCCTTCTTCTACTTCTTCTGATTCACCCTCCAGACTTCACCTTCTCCTTCTCCTTCTTCTACTTCTTCTGCTTCTCCCTCCAGACGTCACCTTCTCCTTCTCCTTCTTCTGCTTCTTCTGATTCACCCTCCAGACTTCACCTTCTCCTTCTCCTTCTTCTACTTCTTCTGATTCACCCTCCAGACTTCACCTTCTCCTTCTCCTTCTTCTACTTCTTCTGATTCACCCTCCAGACTTCACCTTCTCCTTCTCCTTCTTCTACTTCTTCCGATTCACCCTCCTGACTTCACCTTCTCCTTCTCCTTCTTCTGCTTCTTCTGCTTCACCCTCCTGACTTCACCTTCTCCTTCTCCTTCTTCTACTTCTTCTGATTCACCCTCCTGACTTCACCTTCTCCTTCTCCTTCTTCTACTTCTTCTGATTCACCCTCCAGACTTCACCTTCTCCTTCTCCTTCTTCTGCTTCTTCTGATTCACCCTCCAGACCTCATCTTCTCCTTCTCCTTCTTCTACTTCTTCTGATTCACCCTCCAGACTTCATCTTCTCCTTCTCCTTCTTCTGCTTCTTCTTATTCACCCTCCAGACTTCACCTTCTCCTTCTCCTTCTTCTGCTTCTTCTGATTCACCCTCCAGACTTCACCATCTCCTTCTCCTTCTTCTGCTTCACCCTCCAGACTTCACCTTCTCCTTCTCCTTCTTCTGCTTCTTCTGCTTCACCCTCCTGACTTCACCTTCTCCTTCTCCTTCTTCTACTTCTTCTGATTCACCCTCCAGACTTCACCTACTCCTTCTCCTTCTTCTGCTTCTTCTGCTTCACCCTCCAGACTTCACCTTCTCCTTCTCCTTCTTCTGCTTCTTCTGCTTCGCCCTCCAGACTTCACCTTCTCCTTCTCCTTCTTCTGCTTCTTCTGCTTCACTCTCCTGACTTCACCTTCTCCTTCTCCTTCTTCTACTTCTTCTGATTCACCCTCCAGACTTCACCCTCTCCTTCTCCTTCTTCTGCTTCTTCTGCTTCACCCTCCAGACTTCACCTTCTCTTTCTCCTTCTTCTGCTTCTTCTGCTGCGCCCTCCAGACTTCACCTTCTCCTTCTCCATCTTCTGCTTCTTCTGATTCACCCTCCAGACTTCACCTTCTCCTTCTCCTTCTTCTACTTCTTCTGATCCACCCTCCTGACTTCACCTTCTCCTTCTCCTTATTCTGCTTCTTCTGCTTCACCCTCCAGACTTCACCTTCTCCTTCTCCTTCTTCTACTTCTTCTGCTTCACCCTGCAGACTTCACCTTCTCCTTCTCCTTCTTCTGCTTCTTCTGCTTCACCATCCTGACTTCACCTTATCCTTCTCCTTCTTCTACTTCTTCTGATTCACCCTCCAGACTTCACCTACTCCTTCTCCTTCTTCTGCTTCTTCTGCTTCACCCTCCAGACTTCACCTTCTCCTTCTCCTTCTTCTGCTTCTTCTGCTTCGCCCTCCAGACTTCACCTTCTCCTTCTCCTTCTTCTGCTTCTTCTGCTTCACTCTCCTGACTTCACCTTCTCCCTCTCCTACTTCTTCTGATTCACCCTCCAGACTTCACCCTCTCCTTCTCCTTCTTCTGCTTCTTCTGCTTCACCCTCCAGACTTCACCTTCTCCTTCTCCTTCTTCTGCTTCTTCTGCTTCACCGTCCTGACTTCACCTTCTCCTTCTCCTTCTTCTACTTCTTCTGCTTCACCCCCCTGACGTCACCTGCTCCTTCTCCTTCTTCTGCTTCTTCTGATTCACCCTCCTAACTTCACCTTCTCCTTCTCCTTCTTCTGCTTCTTCTGATTCACGCTCCTGACTTCACCTTTTCCTTCTCCTTCTTCTGCTTCTTCTGATTCACCCTCCAGACTTCACCTTCTCCTTCTCCTTCCTCTGCTTCTTCTGATTCACCCTCCAGACTTCACCTTCTCCTTCTCCTTCTTCTGCTTCTTCTGATTCACCCTCCAGTCCTCACCTTCTCCTTCTCCTTCTTCTACTTCTTCTGATTCACCCTCCAGACCTCATCTTCTCCTTCTCCTTCTTCTGCTTCTTCTGACTCACCCTCCAGACTTCACCTTCTCCTTCTCCTTCTTCTACTTCTTCTGATTCACCCTCCAGACTTCTCCTTCTCCTTCTTCTACTTCGTCTGATTCACCCTCCAGACTTCACCTTCTCCTTCTCCTTCTTCTACTTCTTCTGATTCACCCTCCAGTCTTCACCTACTCCTTCTCCTTCTTCTGTTTCTTCTGCTTCACCCTCCAGACTTCCCCTTCTCCTTCTCTTTCTTCTGCTTCTTCTGATTCACCCTCCAGACTTCATCTTCTCCTTCTCCTTCTTCTGATTCTTCTGATTCACCCTCCAGACTTCACCTTCTCCTTCTCCTTCTTCTGCTTCTTCTGATTCACCCTCCTGACTTCACCTTCTCCTTCTCCTTCTTCTACTTCTTCTGCTTCACCCTCCAGACTTCACCTTCTCCTTCTCCTTCTTCTACTTCTTCTGATTCACCCTCCAGACTTCACCTTCTCCTTCTCCTTCTTCTGATTCTTCTGATTCACCCTCCAGACTTCACCTTCTCCTTCTCCTTATTCTGCTTCTTCTGATTCACCCTCCAGACTTCACCTTCTCCTTCTCATTCTTCTGCTTCTTCTGATTCACCCTCCAGACTTCACCTTTTCCTTCTCCTTCTTCTGCTTCTTCTGATACACCCTCCAGACTTCACCTTCTCCTTCTCCTTCTTCTGCTTCTTCTGATTCACCCTCCAGACTTCACCTTCTCCTTCTCCTTCTTCTACTTCTTCTGATTCACCCTCCAGACTTCACCTTCTCCTTCTCTTTCTTCTGCTTCTTCTGATTCTCCCTCCAGACTTCACCTTCTCCTTCTCCTTCTTCTGATTCTTCTGATTCACCCTCCAGACTTCACCTTCTCCTTCTCCTTCTTCTGCTTCTTCTGATTCACCCTCCTGACTTCACCTTCTCCTTCTCCTTCTTCTACTTCTTCTGATTCAACCTCCTGACTTCACCTTCTCCTTCTCCTTCTTCTACTTCTTCTGCTTCACCCTCCAGACTTCACCTTCTCCTTCTCCTTCTTCTACGTCTTCAGATTCACCCTCCAGACTTCACCTTCTCCTTCTCCTTCTTCTACTTCTTCTGATTCACCCTCCAGACTTCACCTTCTCCTTCTCCTTCTTCTACTTCTTCTGATTCACCCTCCAGACTTCACCTTCTCCTTCTCCTTATTCTGCTTCTTCTGGTTCACCCTCCAGACTTCACCTTCTCCTTCTCCTTCTTCTGCTTCTTCTGATTCACCCTCCAGACTTCACCTTCTCCTTCTCCTTCTTCTGCTTCTTCTGATTCACCCTCCAGACTTCACCTTCTCCTTCTCCTTCTTCTACTTCTTCTGATTCACCCTCCAGACTTCATCTTCTCCTTCTCCTTCTTCTGCTTCTTCTGATTCACCCTCCAGACTTCACCTTCTCCTTCTCCTTCTTCTACTTCTTCTGATTCACCCTCCAGACTTCACCTTCTCCTTCTCCTTCTTCTGTTTCTTCTGATTCACCCTCCAGACTTCACCTTCTCCTTCTCCTTCTTCTACTTCTTCTGCTTCACCCCCCTGACTTCACCTGCTCCTTCTCCTTCTTCTGCTTCTTCTGATTCACCCTCCTAACTTCACCTTCTCCTTCTCCTTCTTCTGCTTCTTCTGATTCACGCTCCTGACTTCACCTTCTCCTTCTCCTTCTTCTGCTTCTTCTGCTTCACCGTCCTGACTTCACCTTCTCCTTCTCCTTCTTCTACTTCTTCTGCTTCACCGCCCTGACTTCACCTGCTCCTTCTCCTTCTTCTGCTTCTTCTGATTCACCCTCCTAACTTCACCTTCTCCTTCTCCTTCTTCTGCTTCTTCTGATTCACGCTCCTGACTTCACCTTTTCCTTCTCCTTCTTCTGCTTCTTCTGATTCACCCTCCAGACTTCACCTTCTCCTTCTCCTTCCTCTGCTTCTTCTGATTCACCCTCCAGACTTCACCTTCTCCTTCTCCTTCTTCTGCTTCTTCTGATTCACCCTCCAGACCTCACCTTCTCCTTCTCCTTCTTCTACTTCTTCTGATTCACCCTCCAGACCTCATCTTCTCCTTCTCCTTCTTCTGCTTCTTCTGACTCACCCTCCAGACTTCACCTTCTCCTTCTCCTTCTTCTACTTCTTCTGATTCACCCTCCAGACTTCTCCTTCTCCTTCTTCTACTTCGTCTGATTCACCCTCCAGACTTCACCTTCTCCTTCTCCTTCTTCTACTTCTTCTGATTCACCCTCCAGTCTTCACCTACTCCTTCTCCTTCTTCTGTTTCTTCTGCTTCACCCTCCAGACTTCCCCTTCTCCTTCTCTTTCTTCTGCTTCTTCTGATTCACCCTCCAGACTTCATCTTCTCCTTCTCCTTCTTCTGATTCTTCTGATTCACCCTCCAGACTTCACCTTCTCCTTCTCCTTCTTCTGCTTCTTCTGATTCACCCTCCTGACTTCACCTTCTCCTTCTCCTTCTTCTACTTCTTCTGCTTCACCCTCCAGACTTCACCTTCTCCTTCTCCTTCTTCTACTTCTTCTGATTCACCCTCCAGACTTCACCTTCTCCTTCTCCTTCTTCTGCTTCTTCTGATTCACCCTCCAGACCTCACCTTCTCCTTCTCCTTATTCTGCTTTTTCTGATTCACCCTCCAGACTTCACCTTCTCCTTCTCCTTCTTCTGCTTCTTCTGATTCACCCTCCAGACTTCACCTTTTCCTTCTCCTTCTTCTGCTTCTTCTGATTCACCCTCCAGACTTCACCTTCTCCTTCTCCTTCTTCTGCTTCTTCTGATTCACCCTCCAGACTTCACCTTCTCCTTCTCCTTCTTCTACTTCTTCTGATTCACCCTCCAGACTTCACCTTCTCCTTCTCTTTCTTCTGCTTCTTCTGATTCTCCCTCCAGACTTCACCTTCTCCTTCTCCTTCTTCTGATTCTTCTGATTCACCCTCCAGACTTCACCTTCTCCTTCTCCTTCTTCTGCTTCTTCTGATTCACCCTCCTGACTTCACCTTCTCCTTCTCCTTCTTCTACTTCTTCTGATTCACCCTCCTGACTTCACCTTCTCCTTCTCCTTCTTTTACTTCTTCTGCTTCACCCTCCAGACTTCACCTTCTCCTTCTCCTTCTTCTACTTCTTCAGATTCACCCTCCAGACTTCACCTTCTCCTTCTCCTTCTTCTATTTCTTCTGATTCACCCTCCAGACTTCACCTTCTCCTTCTCCTTCTTCTACTTCTTCTGATTCACCCTCCAGACTTCACCTTCTCCTTCTCCTTATTCTGCTTCTTCTGGTTCACCCTCCAGACTTCACCTTCTCCTTCTCCTTCTTCTGCTTCTTCTGATTCATCCTCCAGACTTCACCTTCTCCTTCTCCTTCTTCTGCTTCTTCTGATTCACCCTCCAGACTTCACCTTCTCCTTCTCCTTCTTCTACTTCTTCTGATTCACCCTCCAGACTTCATCTTCTCCTTCTCCTTCTTCTGCTTCTTCTGATTCACCCTCCAGACTTCACCTTCTCCTTCTCCTTCTTCTACTTCTTCTGATTCACCCTCCAGACTTCACCTTCTCCTTCTCCTTCTTCTGTTTCTTCTGATTCACCCTCCAGACTTCACCTTCTCCTTCTCCTTCTTCTACTTCTTCTGATTCACCCTCCAGACTTCACCTTCTCCTTCTCCTTCTTCTACTTCTTCTGATTCACCCTCCAGACTTCATCTTCTCCTTCTCCTTCTTCTGCATCTTCTGATTCACCCTCCAGACTTCACCTTCTCCTTCTCCTTCTTCTGCTTCTTCTGATTCACCCTCCAGACTTCACCTTCTCCTTCTCCTTCTTCTACTTCTTCTGATTCACCCTCCAGACTTCACCTTCTCCTTCTCCTTCTTCTGCTTCTTCTGATTCACCCTCCAGACTTCACCTTCTCCTTCTCCTTCTTCTGCATCTTCTGATTCACCCTCCAGACTTCACCTTCTCCTTCTCCTTCTTCTGCTTCTTCTGATTCACCCTCCAGACTTCACCTTCTCCTTCTTCTACTTCTTCTGATTCACCCTCCAGACTTCACCTTCTCCTTCTCCTTCTTCTACTTCTTCTGATTCACCCTCCAGTCTTCACATTCTCCTTCTCCTTCTTCTGTTTCTTCTGCTTCAGCCTCCAGACTTCACCTTCTCCTTCTCTTTCTTCTGATTCTTCTGATTCACCCTCCAGACTTCACCTTCTCCTTCTCCTTCTTCTGATTCTTCTGATTCACCCTCCAGACTTCACCTTCTCCTTCTCCTTCTTCTGCTTCTTCTGATTCACCCTCCTGGCTTCACCTTCTCCTTCTCCTTCTTCTACTTCTTCTGATTCACCCTCCTGACTTCACCTTCTCCTTCTCCTTCTTCTCCTTCTTCTGCTTCACCCTCCAGACTTCACCTTCTCCTTCTCCTTCTTCTACCTCTTCTGATTCACCCTCCAGACTTCACCTTCTCCTTCTCCTTCTTCTGCTTCTTCTGATTCACCCTCCAGACTTCACCTTCTACTTCTCCTTATTCTGCTTCTTCTGATTCACCCTCCAGACTTCACCTTCTCCTTCTCCTTATTCTGCTTCTTCTGATTCAACCTCCAGACTTCACCTTCTCCTTCTCCTTCTTCTGCTTCTTCTGATTCACCCTCCAGATTTCACCTTCTCCTTCTCCTTCTTCTGTTTCTTCTGATTCGCCCTCCAGACTTCACCTTCTCCTTCTCCTTCTTCTGCTTCTTCTGATTCACCCTCCTGACTTCACCTTCTCCTTCTCCTTCTTCTACTTCTTCTGATTCACCCTCCAGACTTCACCTTCTCCTTCTCCTTCTTCTACTTCTTCTGATTCACCCTACAGATTTCACCTTCTCCTTCTCCTTCTTCTGCTTCTTCTGATTCACCCTCCAGACTTCACCTTCTCCTTCTCCTTATTCTGCTTCTTCTGTTTCACCCTCCAGACTTCACCTTCTCCTTCTCCTTCTTCTGCTTCTTCTGATTCACCCTCCAGACTTCACCTTCTCCTTCTCCTTCTTCTGCTTCTTCTGATTCACCCTCCAGACTTCACCTTCTCCTTCTCCTTCTTCTACTTCTTCTGATTCACCCTCCAGACTTCACCTTCTCCTTCTCCTTCTTCTGCTTCTTCTGATTCACCCTCCAGACTTCACCTTCTCCTTCTCCTTCGTCTACTTCTTCTGATTCACCCTCCAGACTTCACCTTCTCCTTCTCCTTCTTCTACTTCTTCTGATTCACCCTCCAGACTTCACCTTCTCCTTCTCCTTCTTCTACTTCTTCTGATTCACCCTCCAGTCTTCACCTTCTCCTTCTCCTTCTTCTGTTTCTTCTGCTTCACCCTCCAGACTTCATCTTCTCCTTCTCCTTCTTCTCCTTCTTCTGATTCACCCTCCAGACTTCACCTTCTCCTTCTCCTTCTTCTACTTCTTTTGATTCACCCTCCAGACTTCATCTTCTCCTTCTCCTTCTTCTCCTTCTTCTGATTCACCCTCCAGACTTCACCTTCTCCTTCTCCTTCTTCTACTTCTTTTGATTCACCCTCCAGACTTCATCTTCTCCTTCTCCTTCTGCTCCTTCTTCTGATTCACCCTCCAGACTTCACCTTCTCCTTCTCCTTCTTCTGCTTCTTCTGATTCACCCTCCAGACTTCACCTTCTCCTTCTCCTTCTTCTCCTTCTTCTGATTCACCCTCCAGACTTCACCTTCTCCTTCTCCTTCTTCTACTTCTTCTGATTCACCCTCCAGTCTTCACCTTCTCCTTCTCCTTCTTCTGTTTCTTCTGCTTCACCCTCCAGACTTCACCTTCTCCTTCTCTTTCTTCTGCTTCTTCTGATTCACCCTCCAGACTTCACCTTCTCCTTCTCCTTCTTCTGATTCTTCTGATTCACCCTCCAGACTTCACCTTCTCCTTCTCCTTCTTCTACCTCTTCTGATTCACCCTCCAGACTTCACCTTCTCCTTCTCCTTCTTCTGCTTCTTCTGATTCACCCTCCAGACTTCACCTTCTACTTCTCCTTATTCTGCTTCTTCTGATTCACCCTCCAGACTTCACCTTCTCCTTCTCCTTATTCTGCTTCTTCTGATTCAACCTCCAGACTTCACCTTCTCCTTCTCCTTCTTCTGCTTCTTCTGATTCACCCTCCAGATTTCACCTTCTCCTTCTCCTTCTTCTGTTTCTTCTGATTCGCCCTCCAGACTTCACCTTCTCCTTCTCCTTCTTCTGCTTCTTCTGATTCACCCTCCTGACTTCACCTTCTCCTTCTCCTTCTTCTACTTCTTCTGATTCACCCTCCAGACTTCACCTTCTCCTTCTCCTTCTTCTACTTCTTCTGATTCACCCTACAGATTTCACCTTCTCCTTCTCCTTCTTCTGCTTCTTCTGATTCACCCTCCAGACTTCACCTTCTCCTTCTCCTTATTCTGCTTCTTCTGTTTCACCCTCCAGACTTCACCTTCTCCTTCTCCTTCTTCTGCTTCTTCTGATTCACCCTCCAGACTTCACCTTCTCCTTCTCCTTCTTCTGCTTCTTCTGATTCACCCTCCAGACTTCACCTTCTCCTTCTCCTTCTTCTACTTCTTCTGATTCACCCTCCAGACTTCACCTTCTCCTTCTCCTTCTTCTGCTTCTTCTGATTCACCCTCCAGACTTCACCTTCTCCTTCTCCTTCGTCTACTTCTTCTGATTCACCCTCCAGACTTCACCTTCTCCTTCTCCTTCTTCTACTTCTTCTGATTCACCCTCCAGACTTCACCTTCTCCTTCTCCTTCTTCTACTTCTTCTGATTCACCCTCCAGTCTTCACCTTCTCCTTCTCCTTCTTCTGTTTCTTCTGCTTCACCCTCCAGACTTCATCTTCTCCTTCTCCTTCTTCTCCTTCTTCTGATTCACCCTCCAGACTTCACCTTCTCCTTCTCCTTCTTCTACTTCTTTTGATTCACCCTCCAGACTTCATCTTCTCCTTCTCCTTCTTCTCCTTCTTCTGATTCACCCTCCAGACTTCACCTTCTCCTTCTCCTTCTTCTACTTCTTTTGATTCACCCTCCAGACTTCATCTTCTCCTTCTCCTTCTGCTCCTTCTTCTGATTCACCCTCCAGACTTCACCTTCTCCTTCTCCTTCTTCTGCTTCTTCTGATTCACCCTCCAGACTTCACCTTCTCCTTCTCCTTCTTCTCCTTCTTCTGATTCACCCTCCAGACTTCACCTTCTCCTTCTCCTTCTTCTACTTCTTCTGATTCACCCTCCAGTCTTCACCTTCTCCTTCTCCTTCTTCTGTTTCTTCTGCTTCACCCTCCAGACTTCACCTTCTCCTTCTCTTTCTTCTGCTTCTTCTGATTCACCCTCCAGACTTCACCTTCTCCTTCTCCTTCTTCTGATTCTTCTGATTCACCCTCCAGACTTCACCTTCTCCTTCTCCTCCTTCTGCTTCTTCTGATTCACCGTCCAGACCTCACCTTCTCCTTCTCCTTCTTCTACTTCTTCTGATTCACCCTCCTGACTTCACCTTCTCCTTCTCCTTCATCTACTTCTTCTGCTTCACCCTCCAGACTTCACCTTCTCCTTCTCCTTCTTCTACTTCTTCTGATTCACCCTCCAGACTTCACCTTCTCCTTCTCCTTCTTCTACTTCTTCTGATTCACCCTCCAGACTTCACCTTCTCCTTCGCCTTCTTCTGCTTCTTCTGATTCACCCTCCAGACTTCACCTTCTCCTTCTCCTTATTCTGCTTCTTCTGATTCACCCTCCAGACTTCACCTTCTCCTTCTCCTTCTTCTGCTTCTTCTGATTCACCCTCCAGACTTCACCTTCTCCTTCTCCTTCTTCTGCTTCTTCTGATTCACCCTCCAGACTTCACCTTCTCCTTCTCCTTCTTCCAATTCTTCTGATTCACCCTCCAGACTTCACCTTCTCCTTCTCCTTCTTCTGCTTCTTCTGATTCACCCTCCAGACTTCACCTTCTCCTTCTCCTTCGTCTACTTCTTCTGATTCACCCTCCAGACTACACCTTCTCCTTCTCCTTCTTCTACTTCTTCTGATTCACCCTCCAGACTTCACCTTCTCCTTCTCCTTCTTCTGTTTCTTCTGATTCACCCTCCAGACTTCATCTTCTCATTCTCCTTCTTCTACTTCTTCTGATTCACCCTCCAGACTTCACCTTCTCCTTCTCCTTCTTCTACTTCTTCTGATTCACCCTCCAGACTTCATCTTCTCCTTCTCCTTCTTCTGCTTCTTCTGATTCACCCTCCAGACTTCACCTTCTCCTTCTCCTTCTTCTGCTTCTTCTGATTCACCCTCCAGACTTCAACTTCCCCTTCTCCTTCTTCTACTTCTTCTGATTCACCCTCCAGACTTCACCTTCTCCTTCTCCTTCTTCTACTTCTTCTGATTCACCCTCCAGTCTTCACCTTCTCCTTCTCCTTCTTCTGTTTCTTCTGCTTCACCCTCCAGACTTCACCTTCTCCTTCTCTTTCTTCTGCTTCTTCTGATTCACCCTCCAGACTTCACCTTCTCCTTCTCCTTCTTCTGATTCTTCTGATTCACCCTCCATACTTCACCTTCTCCTTCTCCTTCTTCTGCTTCTTCTGATTCACCCTCCTGACTTCACCTTCTCCTTCTCCTTCTTCTACTTCTTCTGATTCACCCTCCTGACTTCACCTTCTCCTTCTCCTTCTTCTACTTCTTCTGCTTCACCCTCCAGACTTCACCTTCTCCTTCTCCTTCTTCTACTTCTTCTGATTCACCCTCCAGACTTCACCTTCTCCTTCTCCTTCTTCTGCTTCTTCTGATTCACCCTCCAGACTTCACCTTCTCCTTCTCCTTATTCTGCTTCTTCTGTTTCACCCTCCAGACTTCACCTTCTCCTTATCCTTCTTCTGCTTCTTCTGATTCACCCTCCAGACTTCACCTTCTCCTTCTCCTTCTTCTGCTTCTTCTGATTCACCCTCCAGACTTCACCTTCTCCTTCTCCTTCTTCTACTTCTTCTGATTCACCCTCCAGACTTCACCTTCTCCTTCTGCTTCTTCTGCTTCTTCTGATTCACCCTCCAGACTTCACCTTCTCCTTCTCCTTCGTCTACTTCTTCTGATTCACCCTCCAGACTACACCTTCTCCTTCTCCTTCTTCTACTTCTTCTGATTCACCCTCCAGACTTCATCTTCTCCTTCTTCTACTTCTTCTGATTCACCCTCCAGACTTCATCTTCTCCTTCTCCTTCTTCTCCTTCTTCTGATTCACCCTCCAGACTTCACCTTCTCCTTCTCCTTCTTCTGCTTCTTCTGATTCACCCTCCAGACTTCACCTTTTCCTTCTCCTTCTTCTACTTCTTCTGATTCACCCTCCAGACTTCACCTTCTCCTTCTCCTTCTTCTACTTCTTCTGATTCACCCTCCAGTCTTCACCTTCTCCTTCTCCTTCTTCTGTTTCTTCTGCTTCACCCTCCAGACTTCACCTTCTCCTTCTCTTTCTTCTGCTTCTTCTGATTCACACTCCAGACTTCACCTTCTCCTTCTCCTTCTTCTGATTCTTCTGATTCACCCTCCAGACTTCACCTTCTCCTTCTCCTTCTTCTGCTTCTTCTGATTCACCCTCCAGACCTCACCTTCTCCTTCTCCTTCTTCTACTTCTTCTGATTCACCCTCCTGACTTCACCTTCTCCTTCTCCTTCATCTACTTCTTCTGCTTCACTCTCCAGACTTCACCTTCTCCTTCTCCTTCTTCTACTTCTTCTGATTCACCCTCCAGACTTCACCTTCTCCTTCTCCTTCTTCTACTTCTTCTGATTCACCCTCCAGACTTCACCTTCTCCTTCTCCTTCTTCTACTTCTTCTGATTCACCCTCCAGACTTCACCTTCTCCTTCTCCTTCTTCTGCTTCTTCTGATTCACCCTCCAGACTTCACCTTCTCCTTCTCCTTATTCTGCTTCTTCTGATTCACCCTCCAGACTTCACCTTCTCCTTCTCCTTCTTCTGCTTCTTCTGATTCACCCTCCAGACTTCACCTTCTCCTTCTCCTTCTTCTGCTTCTTCTGATTCACCCTCCAGACTTCACCTTCTCCTTCTCCTTCTTCTACTTCTTCTGATTCACCATCCAGACTTCACCTTCTCCTTCTCCTTCTTCTGCTTCTTCTGATTCACCCTCCAGACTTCACCTTCTCCTTCTCCTTCGTCTACTTCTTCTGATTCACCCTCCAGACTACACCTTCTCCTTCTCCTTCTTCTACTTCTTCTGATTCACCCTCCAGACTTCACCTTCTCCTTCTCCTTCTTCTCTTTCTTCTGATTCACCCTCCAGACTTCATCTTCTCCTTCTCCTTCTTCTACTTCTTCTGATTCACCCTCCAGACTTCACCTTCTCCTTCTCCTTCTTCTACTTCTTCTGATTCACCCTCCAGACTTCATCTTCTCCTTCTCCTTCTTCTGCTTCTTCTGATTCACCCTCCAGACTTCACCTTCTCCTTCTCCTTCTTCTGCTTCTTCTGATTCACCCTCCAGACTTCAACTTCTCCTTCTCCTTCTTCTACTTCTTCTGATTCACCCTCCAGACTTCACCTTCTCCTTCTCCTTCTTCTACTTCTTCTGACTCACCCTCCAGTCTTCACCTTCTCCTTCTCCTTCTTCTGTTTCTTCTGCTTCACCCTCCAGACTTCACCTTCTCCTTCTCCTTCTTCTGCTTCTTCTGCTTCACACTCCAGACTTCACCTTCTCCTTCTCCTTCTTCTGCTGCGCCCTCCGGACTTCACCTTCTCCTTCTCCTTCTTCTGCTTCTTCTGCTTCACCGTCCTGACTTCATCTTCTCCATCTCCTTCTTCTACTTCTTCTGCTACACCCCCCTGACTTCACCTGCTCCTTCTCCTTCTTCTGCTTCTTCTGATTCACCCTCCTAAATTCACCTTCTCCTTCTCCTTCTTCTGCTTCTTCTGATTCACCCTCCTGACTTCACCTTCTCCTTCTCCTTCTTCTACTTCTTCTGATTCACCCTCCAGACTTCATCTTCTCCTTCTCCTTCTTCTGCTTCTTCTGATTCACCCTCCAGACTTCACCTTCTCCTTCTCCTTCTTCTGCTTCTTCTGATTCACCCTCCAGACTTCAACTTCTCCTTCTCCTTCTTCTACTTCTTCTGATTCACCCTCCAGACTTCACCTTCTCCTTCTCCTTCTTCTACTTCTTCTGACTCACCCTCCAGTCTTCACCTTCTCCTTCTCCTTCTTCTGTTTCTTCTGCTTCACCCTCCAGACTTCACCTTCTCCTTCTCCTTCTTCTGCTTCTTCTGCTTCACACTCCAGACTTCACCTTCTCCTTCTCCTTCTTCTGCTTCTTCTGCTGCGCCCTCCGGGCTTCACCTTCTCCTTCTCCTTCTTCTGCTTCTTCTGCTTCACCGTCCTGACTTCATCTTCTCCATCTCCTTCTTCTACTTCTTCTGCTACACCCCCCTGACTTCACCTGCTCCTTCTCCTTCTTCTGCTTCTTCTGATTCACCCTCCTAAATTCACCTTCTCCTTCTCCTTCTTCTGCTTCTTCTGATTCACCCTCCTGACTTCACCTTCTCCTTCTCCTTCTTCTGCTTCTTCTGATTCACCCTCCAGACTTCACCTTCTCCTTCTCCTTCTTCTGCTTCTTCTGATTCACCCTCCAGACTTCACCTTCTCCTTCTCCTTCTTCTGCTTCTTCTGCTTCACCCTCCAGACTTCACCTTCTCCTTCTCCTTCTTCTGCTTCTTCTGCTTCACCCTCCTGACTTCACCTTCTCCTTCTCCTTCTTCTACTTCTTCTGATTCACCCTCCAGACTTCACCTACTCCTTCTCCTTCTTCTGCTTCTTCTGCTTCACCCTCCAGACTTCACCGTCTCCTTCTCCTTCTTCTGCTTCTTCTGCTTCGCCCTCCAGACTTCACCTTCTCCTTCTCCTTCTTCTGCTTCTTCTGCTTCACTCTCCTGACTTCACCTTCTCCTTCTCCTTCTTCTACTTCTTCTGATTCACCCTCCAGACTTCACCCTCTCCTTCTCCTTCTTCTGCTTCTTCTGCTTCACCCTCCAGACTTCACCTTCTCTTTCTCCTTTTTCTGCTTCTTCTGCTGCGCCCTCCAGACTTCACCTTCTCCTTCTTCTGCTTCTTCTGATTCACCCTCCAGACTTCACCTTCTCCTTCTCCTTCTTCTACTTCTTCTGATCCACCCTCCTGACTTCACCTTCTCCTTCTCCTTCTTCTGCTTCTTCTGCTTCACCCTCCAGACTTCACCTTCTCCTTCTCCTTCTTCTGCTTCTTCTGCTTCACCCACCAGACTTCACCTTCTCCTTCTCCTTCTTCTGCTTCTTCTGCTTCACCCTCCTGACTTCACCTTATCCTTCTCCTTCTTCTACTTCTTCTGATTCACCCTCCAGACTTCACCTACTCCTTCTCCTTCTTCTGCTTCTTCTGCTTCACCCTCCAGACTTCACCTTCTCCTTCTCCTTCTTCTGCTTCTTCTGCTTCGCCCTCCAGACTTCACCTTCTCCTTCTCCTTCTTCTGCTTCTTCTGCTTCACTCTCCTGACTTCACCTTCTCCTTCTCCTTCTTCTACTTCTTCTGATTCACCCTCCAGACTTCACCCTCTCCTTCTCCTTCTTCTGCTTCTTCTGCTTCACCCTCCAGACTTCACCTTCTCCTTCTCCTTCTTCTGCTTCTTCTGCTTCACCGTCCTGACTTCACCTTCTCCTTCTCCTTCTTCTACTTCTTCTGCTTCACCCCCCTGACTTCACCTGCTCCTTCTCCTTCTTCTGCTTCTTCTGATTCACCCTCCTAACTTCACCTTCTCCTTCTCCTTCTTCTGCTTCTTCTGATTCACCCTCCAGACTTCACCTTCTCCTTCTCCTTCTTCTACTTCGTCTGATTCACCCTCCAGACTTCACCTTCTCCTTCTCCTTCTTCTACTTCTTCTGATTCACCCTCCAGTCTTCACCTACTCCTTCTCCTTCTTCTGTTTCTTCTGCTTCACCCTCCAGACTTCACCTTCTCCTTCTCTTTCTTCTGCTTCTTCTGATTCACCCTCCAGACTTCATCTTCTCCTTCTCCTTCTTCTGATTCTTCTGATTCACCCTCCAGACTTCACCTTCTCCTTCTCCTTCTTCTGCTTCTTCTGATTCACCCTCCTGACTTCACCTTCTCCTTCTCCTTCTTCTACTTCTTCTGCTTCACCCTCCAGACTTCACCTTCTCCTTCTCCTTCTTCTACTTCTTCTGATTCACCCTCCAGACTTCACCTTCTCCTTCTCCTTCTTCTGCTTCTTCTGATTCACCCTCCAGACTTCACCTTCTCCTTCTCCTTATTCTGCTTCTTCTGATTCACCCTCCAGACTTCACCTTCTCCTTCTCCTTCTTCTGCTTCTTCTGATTCACCCTCCAGACTTCACCTTTTCCTTCTCCTTCTTCTGCTTCTTCTGATTCACCCTCCAGACTTCACCTTCTCCTTCTCCTTCTTCTGCTTCTTCTGATTCACCCTCCAGACTTCACTTTCTCCTTCTCCTTCTTCTACTTCTTCTGATTCACCCTCCAGACTTCACCTTCTCCTTCTCTTTCTTCTGCTTCTTCTGATTCACCCTCCAGACTTCACCTTCTCCTTCTCCTTCTTCTACTTCTTCTGATTCACCCTCCAGACTTCACCTTCTCCTTCTCCTTCTTCTGCTTCTTCTGATTCACCCTCCAGACTTCACCTTCTCCTTCTCCTTCGTCTACTTCTTCTGATTCACCCTCCAGACTACACCTTCTCCTTCTCCTTCTTCTACTTCTTCTGATTCACCCTCCAGACTTCACCTTCTCCTTCTCCTTCTTCTCTTTCTTCTGATTCACCCTCCAGACTTCACCTTCTCCTTCTCCTTATTCTGCTTCTTCTGATTCACCCTCCAGACTTCACCTTCTCCTTCTCCTTCTTCTGCTTCTTCTGATTCACCCTCCAGACTTCACCTTCTCCTTCTCCTTCTTCTGCTTCTTCTGATTCACCCTCCAGACTTCACCTTCTCCTTCTCCTTCTTCTACTTCTTCTGATTCACCCTCCAGACTTCACCTTCTCCTTCTCCTTCTACTGCTTCTTCTGATTCACCCTCCAGACTTCACCTTCTCCTTCTCCTTCGTCTACTTCTTCTGATTCACCTTCCAGACTACATCTTCTCCTTCTCCTTCTTCTACTTCTTCTGATTCACCCTCCAGACTTCACCTTCTCCTTCTCCTTCTTCTGTTTCTTCTGATTCACCCTCCAGACTTCATCTTCTCATTCTCCTTCTTCGACTTCTTCTGATTCACCCTCCAGACTTCACCTTCTCCTTCTCCTTCTTCTACTTCTTCTGATTCACCCTCCAGACTTCATCTTCTCCTTCTCCTTCTTCTGCTTCTTCTGATTCACCCTCCAGACTTCACCTTCTCCTTCTCCTTCTTCTGCTTCTTCTGATTCACCCTCCAGACTTCAACTTCTCCTTCTCCTTCTTCTACTTCTTCTGATTCACCCTCCAGACTTCACCTTCTCCTTCTCCTTCTTCTACTTCTTCTGATTCACCCTCCAGTCTTCACCTTCTCCTTCTCCTTCTTCTGTTTCTTCTGCTTCACCCTCCAGACTTCACCTTCTCCTTCTCTTTCTTCTGCTTCTTCTGATTCACCCTCCAGACTTCACCTTCTCCTTCTCCTTCTTCTGATTCTTCTGATTCACCCTCCAGACTTCACCTTCTCCTTCTCCTTCTTCTGCTTCTTCTGATTCACCCTCCTGACTTCACCTTCTCCTTCTCCTTCTTCAACGTCTTCTGATTCACCCTCCTGACTTCACCTTCTCCTTCTCCTTCTTCTACTTCTTCTGCTTCACCCTCCAGACTTCACCTTCTCCTTCTCCTTCTTCTACTTCTTCTGATTCACCCTCCAGACTTCACCTTCTCCTTCTCCTTCTTCTGCTTCTTCTGATTCACCCTCCAGACTTCACCTTCTCCTTCTCCTTATTCTGCTTCTTCTGTTTCACCCTCCAGACTTCATCTTCTCCTCCTCCTTCTTCTGCTTCTTCTGATTCACCCTCCAGACTTCACCTTCTCCTTCTCCTTCTTCTGCTTCTTCTGATTCACCCTCCAGACTTCACCTTCTCCTTCTCCTTCTTCTACTTCTTCTGATTCACCCTCCAGACTTCACCTTCTCCTTCTCCTTCTTCTGCTTCTTCTGATTCACCCTCCAGACTTCACCTTCTCCTTCTCCTTCGTCTACTTCTTCTGATTCACCCTGCAGACTACAACTTCTCCTTCTCCTTCTTCTACTTCTTCTGATTCACCCTCCAGACTTCACCTTCTCCTTCTCCTTCTTCTACTTCTTCTGATTCACCCTCCAGACTTCATCTTCTCCTTCTCCTTCTTCTCCTTCTTCTGATTCACCCTCCAGACTTCACCTTCTCCTTCTCCTTCTTCTGCTTCTTCTGATTCACCCTCCAGACTTCACCTTCTCCTTCTCCTTCTTCTACTTCTGCTGATTCACCCTCCAGACTTCACCTTCTCCTTCTCCTTCTTCTACTTCTTCTGATTCACCCTCCAGTCTTCACCTTCTCCTTCTCCTTCTTCTGTTTCTTCTGCTTCACCCTCCAGACTTCACCTTCTCCTTCTCTTTCTTCTGCTTCTTCTGATTCACCCTCCAGACTTCACCTTCTCCTTCTCCTTCTTCTGCTTCTTCTGATTCACCCTCCAGACTTCACCTTCTCCTTCTCCTTCTTCTACTTCTTCTGATTCACCCTCCAGACTTCACCTTCTCCTTCTCCTTCTTCTACTTCTTCTGATTCACCCTCCAGTCTTCACCTTCTCCTTCTCCTTCTTCTGTTTCTTCTGCTTCACCCTCCAGACTTCACCTTCTCCTTCTCTTTCTTCTGCTTCTTCTGATTCACCCTCCAGACTTCACCTTCTCCTTCTCCTTCTTCTGATTCTTCTGATTCACCCTCCAGACTTCACCTTCTCCTTCTCCTTCTTCTGCTTCTTCTGATTCACCCTCCAGACCTCACCTTCTCCTTCTCATTCTTCTACTTCTTCTGATTCACCCTCCTGACTTCACCTTCTCCTTCTCCTTCATCTACTTCTTCTGCTTCACTCTCCAGACTTCACCTTCTCCTTCTCCTTCTTCTACTTCTTCTGATTCACCCTCCAGACTTCACCTTCTCCTTCTCCTTCTTCTACTTCTTCTGATTCACCCTCCAGACTTCACCTTCTCCTTCTCCTTCTTCTACTTCTGCTGATTCACCCTCCAGACTTCACCTTCTCCTTCTCCTTCTTCTGCTTCTTCTGATTCACCCTCCAGACTTCACCTTCTCCTTCTCCTTATTCTGCTTCTTCTGATTCACCCTCCAGACTTCACCTTCTCCTTCTCCTTCTTCTGCTTCTTCTGATTCACCCTCCAGACTTCACCTTCTCCTTCTCCTTCTTCTGCTTCTTCTGATTCACCCTCCAGACTTCACCTTCTCCTTCTCCTTCTTCTACTTCTTCTGATTCACCATCCAGACTTCACCTTCTCCTTCTCCTTCTTCTGCTTCTTCTGATTCACCCTCCAGACTTCACCTTCTCCTTCTCCTTCGTCTACTTCTTCTGATTCACCCTCCAGACTACACCTTCTCCTTCTCCTTCTTCTACTTCTTCTGATTCACCCTCCAGACTTCACCTTCTCCTTCTCCTTCTTCTCTTTCTTCTGATTCACCCTCCAGACTTCATCTTCTCCTTCTCCTTCTTCTACTTCTTCTGATTCACCCTCCAGACTTCACCTTCTCCTTCTCCTTCTTCTACTTCTTCTGATTCACCCTCCAGACTTCATCTTCTCCTTCTCCTTCTTCTGCTTCTTCTGATTCACCCTCCAGACTTCACCTTCTCCTTCTCCTTCTTCTGCTTCTTCTGATTCACCCTCCAGACTTCAACTTCTCCTTCTCCTTCTTCTACTTCTTCTGATTCACCCTCCAGACTTCACCTTCTCCTTCTCCTTCTTCTACTTCTTCTGATTCACCCTCCAGTCTTCACCTTCTCCTTCTCCTTCTTCTGTTTCTTCTGCTTCACCCTCCAGACTTCACCTTCTCCTTCTCCTTCTTCTGCTTCTTCTGCTTCACACTCCAGACTTCACCTTCTCCTTCTCCTTCTTCTGCTTCTTCTGCTGCGCCCTCCAGGCTTCACCTTCTGCTTCTCCTTCTTCTGCTTCTTCTGCTTCACCGTCCTGACTTCACCTTCTCCATCTCCTTCTTCTACTTCTTCTGCTACACCCCCCTGACTTCACCTGCTCCTTCTCCTTCTTCTGCTTCTTCTGATTCACCCTCCTAAATTCACCTTCTCCTTCTCCTTCTTCTGCTTCTTCTGATTCACCCTCCTGACTTCACCTTCTCCTTCTCCTTCTTCTGCTTCTTCTGATTCACCCTCCAGACTTCACCTTCTCCTTCTCCTTCTTCTGCTTCTTCTGATTCACCCTCCAGACTTCACCTTCTCCTTCTCCTTCTTCTGCTTCTTCTGCTTCACCCTCCAGACTTCACCTTCTCCTTCTCCTTCTTCTGCTTCTTCTGCTTCACCCTCCTGACTTCACCTTCTCCTTCTCCTTCTTCTGCTTCTTCTGATTCACCCTCCAGACTTCACCTACTCCTTCTCCTTCTTCTGCTTCTTCTGCTTCACCCTCCAGACTTCACCTTCTCCTTCTCCTTCTTCTGCTTCTTCTGCTTCGGCCTCCAGACTTCACCTTCTCCTTCTCCTTCTTCTGCTTCTTCTGCTTCACTCTCCTGACTTCACCTTCTCCTTCTCCTTCTTCTACTTCTTCTGATTCACCCTCCAGACTTCACCCTCTCCTTCTCCTTCTTCTGCTTCTTCTGCTTCACCCTCCAGACTTCACCTTCTCTTTCTCCTTTTTCTGCTTCTTCTGCTGCGCCCTCCAGACTTCACCTTCTCCTTCTCCTTCTTCTGCTTCTTCTGATTCACCCTCCAGACTTCACCTTCTCCTTCTCCTTCTTCTACTTCTTCTGATCCACCCTCCTGACTTCACCTTCTCCTTCTCCTTCTTCTGCTTCTTCTGCTTCACCCTCCTGACTTCACCTTATCCTTCTCCTTCTTCTACTTCTTCTGATTCACCCTCCAGACTTCACCTTCTCCTTCTCCTTCTTCTGCTTCTTCTGATTCACCCTCCAGACTTCACCTTCTCCTTCTCCTTCTTCTACTTCTGCTGATTCACCCTCCAGACTTCACCTTCTCCTTCTCCTTCTTCTACTTCTTCTGATTCACCCTCCAGTCTTCACCTTCTCCTTCTCCTTCTTCTGTTTCTTCTGCTTCACCCTCCAGACTTCACCTTCTCCTTCTCTTTCTTCTGCTTCTTCTGATTCACCCTCCAGACTTCACCTTCTCCTTCTCCTTCTTCTGCTTCTTCTGATTCACCCTCCAGACTTCACCTTCTCCTTCTCCTTCTTCTACTTCTTCTGATTCACCCTCCAGACTTCACCTTCTCCTTCTCCTTCTTCTACTTCTTCTGATTCACCCTCCAGTCTTCACCTTCTCCTTCTCCTTCTTCTGTTTCTTCTGCTTCACCCTCCAGACTTCACCTTCTCCTTCTCTTTCTTCTGCTTCTTCTGATTCACCCTCCAGACTTCACCTTCTCCTTCTCCTTCTTCTGATTCTTCTGATTCACCCTCCAGACTTCACCTTCTCCTTCTCCTTCTTCTGCTTCTTCTGATTCACCCTCCAGACCTCACCTTCTCCTTCTCATTCTTCTACTTCTTCTGATTCACCCTCCTGACTTCACCTTCTCCTTCTCCTTCATCTACTTCTTCTGCTTCACTCTCCAGACTTCACCTTCTCCTTCTCCTTCTTCTACTTCTTCTGATTCACCCTCCAGACTTCACCTTCTCCTTCTCCTTCTTCTACTTCTTCTGATTCACCCTCCAGACTTCACCTTCTCCTTCTCCTTCTTCTACTTCTGCTGATTCACCCTCCAGACTTCACCTTCTCCTTCTCCTTCTTCTGCTTCTTCTGATTCACCCTCCAGACTTCACCTTCTCCTTCTCCTTATTCTGCTTCTTCTGATTCACCCTCCAGACTTCACCTTCTCCTTCTCCTTCTTCTGCTTCTTCTGATTCACCCTCCAGACTTCACCTTCTCCTTCTCCTTCTTCTGCTTCTTCTGATTCACCCTCCAGACTTCACCTTCTCCTTCTCCTTCTTCTACTTCTTCTGATTCACCATCCAGACTTCACCTTCTCCTTCTCCTTCTTCTGCTTCTTCTGATTCACCCTCCAGACTTCACCTTCTCCTTCTCCTTCGTCTACTTCTTCTGATTCACCCTCCAGACTACACCTTCTCCTTCTCCTTCTTCTACTTCTTCTGATTCACCCTCCAGACTTCACCTTCTCCTTCTCCTTCTTCTCTTTCTTCTGATTCACCCTCCAGACTTCATCTTCTCCTTCTCCTTCTTCTACTTCTTCTGATTCACCCTCCAGACTTCACCTTCTCCTTCTCCTTCTTCTACTTCTTCTGATTCACCCTCCAGACTTCATCTTCTCCTTCTCCTTCTTCTGCTTCTTCTGATTCACCCTCCAGACTTCACCTTCTCCTTCTCCTTCTTCTGCTTCTTCTGATTCACCCTCCAGACTTCAACTTCTCCTTCTCCTTCTTCTACTTCTTCTGATTCACCCTCCAGACTTCACCTTCTCCTTCTCCTTCTTCTACTTCTTCTGATTCACCCTCCAGTCTTCACCTTCTCCTTCTCCTTCTTCTGTTTCTTCTGCTTCACCCTCCAGACTTCACCTTCTCCTTCTCCTTCTTCTGCTTCTTCTGCTTCACACTCCAGACTTCACCTTCTCCTTCTCCTTCTTCTGCTTCTTCTGCTGCGCCCTCCAGGCTTCACCTTCTGCTTCTCCTTCTTCTGCTTCTTCTGCTTCACCGTCCTGACTTCACCTTCTCCATCTCCTTCTTCTACTTCTTCTGCTACACCCCCCTGACTTCACCTGCTCCTTCTCCTTCTTCTGCTTCTTCTGATTCACCCTCCTAAATTCACCTTCTCCTTCTCCTTCTTCTGCTTCTTCTGATTCACCCTCCTGACTTCACCTTCTCCTTCTCCTTCTTCTGCTTCTTCTGATTCACCCTCCAGACTTCACCTTCTCCTTCTCCTTCTTCTGCTTCTTCTGATTCACCCTCCAGACTTCACCTTCTCCTTCTCCTTCTTCTGCTTCTTCTGCTTCACCCTCCAGACTTCACCTTCTCCTTCTCCTTCTTCTGCTTCTTCTGCTTCACCCTCCTGACTTCACCTTCTCCTTCTCCTTCTTCTACTTCTTCTGATTCACCCTCCAGACTTCACCTACTCCTTCTCCTTCTTCTGCTTCTTCTGCTTCACCCTCCAGACTTCACCTTCTCCTTCTCCTTCTTCTGCTTCTTCTGCTTCGGCCTCCAGACTTCACCTTCTCCTTCTCCTTCTTCTGCTTCTTCTGCTTCACTCTCCTGACTTCACCTTCTCCTTCTCCTTCTTCTACTTCTTCTGATTCACCCTCCAGACTTCACCCTCTCCTTCTCCTTCTTCTGCTTCTTCTGCTTCACCCTCCAGACTTCACCTTCTCTTTCTCCTTTTTCTGCTTCTTCTGCTGCGCCCTCCAGACTTCACCTTCTCCTTCTCCTTCTTCTGCTTCTTCTGATTCACCCTCCAGACTTCACCTTCTCCTTCTCCTTCTTCTACTTCTTCTGATCCACCCTCCTGACTTCACCTTCTCCTTCTCCTTCTTCTGCTTCTTCTGCTTCACCCTCCAGACTTCACCTTCTCCTTCTCCTTCTTCTGCTTCTTCTGCTTCACCCACCAGACTTCACCTTCTCCTTCTCCTTCTTCTGCTTCTTCTGCTTCACCCTCCTGACTTCACCTTATCCTTCTCCTTGTTCTACTTCTTCTGATTCACCCTCCAGACTTCACCTACTCCTTCTCCTTCTTCTGCTTCTTCTGCTTCACCCTCCAGACTTCACCTTCTCCTTCTCCTTCTTCTGCTTCTTCTGCTTCGCCCTCCAGACTTCACCTTCTCCTTCTCCTTCTTCTGCTTCTTCTGCTTCACTCTCCTGACTTCACCTTCTCCTTCTCCTTCTTGTACTTCTTCTGATTCACCCTCCAGACTTCACCCTCTCCTTCTCCTTCTTCTGCTTCTTCTGCTTCACCCTCCAGACTTCACCTTCTCCTTCTCCTTCTTCTGCTTCTTCTGCTTCACCGTCCTGACTTCACCTTCTCCTTCTCCTTCTTCTACTTCTTCTGCTTCACCCCCCTGACTTCACCTGCTCCTTCTCCTTCTTCTGCTTCTTCTGATTCACCCTCCTAACTTCACCTTCTCCTTCTCCTTCTTCTGCTTCTTCTGATTCACCCTCCAGACTTCACCTTCTCCTTCTCCTTCTTCTACTTCGTCTGATTCACCCTCCAGACTTCACCTTCTCCTTCTCCTTCTTCTACTTCTTCTGATTCACCCTCCAGTCTTCACCTACTCCTTCTCCTTCTTCTGTTTCTTCTGCTTCACCCTCCAGACTTCACCTTCTCCTTCTCTTTCTTCTGCTTCTTCTGATTCACCC
The DNA here is from genome assembly GCF_052327205.1 of Somniosus microcephalus. NCBI lineage: Eukaryota > Metazoa > Chordata > Chondrichthyes > Squaliformes > Somniosidae > Somniosus > Somniosus microcephalus. The sequence continues at coordinate 162,367 of NW_028225278.1, read as the reverse complement.
TCCAGACTTCATCTTCTCCTTCTCCTTCTTCTGATTCTTCTGATTCACCCTCCAGACTTCACCTTCTCCTTCTCCTTCTTCTGCTTCTTCTGATTCACCCTCCTGACTTCACCTTCTCCTTCTCCTTCTTCTACTTCTTCTGCTTCACCCTCCAGACTTCACCTTCTCCTTCTCCTTCTTCTACTTCTTCTGATTCACCCTCCAGACTTCACCTTCTCCTTCTCCTTCTTCTGCTTCTTCTGATTCACCCTCCAGACTTCACCTTCTCCTTCTCCTTATTCTGCTTCTTCTGATTCACCCTCCAGACTTCACCTTCTCCTTCTCCTTCTTCTGCTTCTTCTGATTCACCCTCCAGACTTCACCTTTTCCTTCTCCTTCTTCTGCTTCTTCTGATTCACCCTCCAGACTTCACCTTCTCCTTCTCCTTCTTCTGCTTCTTCTGATTCACCCTCCAGACTTCACTTTCTCCTTCTCCTTCTTCTACCTCTTCTGATTCACCCTCCAGACTTCACCTTCTCCTTCTCTTTCTTCTGCTTCTTCTTATTCACCCTCCAGACTTCACCTTCTCCTTCTCCTTCTTCTACTTCTTCTGATTCACCCTCCAGACTTCACCTTCTCCTTCTCCTTCTTCTGCTTCTTCTGATTCACCCTCCAGACTTCACCTTTTCCTTCTCCTTCGTCTACTTCTTCTGATTCACCCTCCAGACTACACCTTCTCCTTCTCCTTCTTCTACTTCATCTGATTCACCCTCCAGACTTCACCTTCTCCTTCTCCTTCTTCTCTTTCTTCTGATTCACCCTCCAGACTTCACCTTCTCCTTCTCCTTATTCTGCTTCTTCTGATTCACCCTCCAGACTTCACCTTCTCCTTCTCCTTCTTCTGCTTCTTCTGATTCACCCTCCAGACTTCACCTTCTCCTTCTCCTTCTTCTGCTTCTTCTGATTCACCCTCCAGACTTCACCTTCTCCTTCTCCTTCTTCTACTTCTTCTGATTCACCCTCCAGACTTCACCTTCTACTTCTCCTTCTTCTGCTTCTTCTGATTCACCCTCCAGACTTCACCTTCTCCTTCTCCTTCGTCTACTTCTTCTGATTCACCCTCCAGACAACACCTTCTCCTTCTCCTTCTTCTACTTCTTCTGATTCACCCTCCAGACTTCACCTTCTCCTTCTCCTTCTTCTGTTTCTTCTGATTCACCCTCCAGACTTCATCTTCTCATTCTCCTTCTTCGACTTCTTCTGATTCACCCTCCAGACTTCACCTTCTCCTTCTCCTTCTTCTACTTCTTCTGATTCACCCTCCAGACTTCATCTTCTCCTTCTCCTTCTTCTGCTTCTTCTGATTCACCCTCCAGACTTCACCTTCTCCTTCTCCTTCTTCTGCTTCTTCTGATTCACCCTCCAGACTTCAACTTCTCCTTCTCCTTCTTCTAGTTCTTCTGATTCACCCTCCAGACTTCACCTTCTCCTTCTCCTTCTTCTACTTCTTCTGATTCACCCTCCAGTCTTCACCTTCTCCTTCTCCTTCTTCTGTTTCTTCTGCTTCACCCTCCAGACTTCACCTTCTCCTTCTCTTTCTTCTGCTTCTTCTGATTCACCCTCCAGACTTCACCTTCTCCTTCTCCTTCTTCTGATTCTTCTGATTCACCCTCCAGACTTCACCTTCTCCTTCTCCTTCTTCTGCTTCTTCTGATTCACCCTCCTGACTTCACCTTCTCCTTCTCCTTCTTCAACGTCTTCTGATTCACCCTCATGACTTCACCTTCTCCTTCTCCTTCTTCTACTTCTTCTGCTTCACCCTCCAGACTTCACCTTCTCCTTCTCCTTCTTCTACTTCTTCTGATTCACCCTCCAGACTTCACCTTCTCCTTCTCCTTATTCTGCTTCTTCTGATTCACCCTCCAGACTTCACCTTCTCCTTCTCCTTCTTCTGCTTCTTCTGATTCACCCTCCAGACTTCACCTTCTCCTTCTCCTTCTTCTGCTTCTTCTGATTCACCCTCCAGACTTCACCTTCTCCTTCTCCTTCTTCTACTTCTTCTGATTCACCCTCCAGACTTCACCTTCTCCTTCTCGTTCTTCTGCTTCTTCTGATTCACCCTCCAGACTTCACCTTCTCCTTCTCCTTCGTCTACTTCTTCTGATTCACCCTCCAGACTACACCTTCTCCTTCTCCTTCTTCTACTTCTTCTGATTCACCCTCCAGACTTCACCTTCTCCTTCTCCTTCTTCTGTTTCTTCTGATTCACCCTCCAGACTTCATCTTCTCATTCTCCTTCTTCGACTTCTTCTGATTCACCCTCCAGACTTCACCTTCTCCTTCTCCTTCTTCTACTTCTTCTGATTCACCCTCCAGACTTCATCTTCTCCTTCTCCTTCTTCTGCTTCTTCTGATTCACCCTCCAGACTTCACCTTCTCCTTCTCCTTCTTCTGCTTCTTCTGATTCACCCTCCAGACTTCAACTTCTCCTTCTCCTTCTTCTAGTTCTTCTGATTCACCCTCCAGACTTCACCTTCTCCTTCTCCTTCTTCTACTTCTTCTGATTCACCCTCCAGTCTTCACCTTCTCCTTCTCCTTCTTCTGTTTCTTCTGCTTCACCCTCCAGACTTCACCTTCTCCTTCTCTTTCTTCTGCTTCTTCTGATTCACCCTCCAGACTTCACCTTCTCCTTCTCCTTCTTCTGATTCTTCTGATTCACCCTCCAGACTTCACCTTCTCCTTCTCCTTTCTCTGCTTCTTCTGATTCACCCTCCTGACTTCACCTTCTCCTTCTCCTTCTTCAACGTCTTCTGATTCACCCTCCTGACTTCACCTTCTCCTTCTCCTTCTTCTACTTCTTCTGCTTCACCCTCCAGACTTCACCTTCTCCTTCTCCTTCTTCTACTTCTTCTGATTCACCCTCCAGACTTCACCTTCTCCTTCTCCTTCTTCTGCTTCTTCTGATTCACCCTCCAGACTTCACCTTCTCCTTCTCCTTATTCTGCTTCTTCTGTTTCACCCTCCAGACTTCACCTTCTCCTTCTCCTTCTTCTGCTTATTCTGATTCACCCTCCAGACTTCACCTTCTCCTTCTCCTTCTTCTGCTTCTTCTGATTCACCCTCCAGACTTCACCTTCTCCTTCTCCTTCTTCTACTTCTTCTGATTCACCCTCCAGACTTCACCTTCTCCTTCTCCTTCTTCTGCTTCTTCTGATTCACCCTCCAGACTTCACCTTCTCCTTCTCCTTCGTCTACTTCTTCTGATTCACCCTGCAGACTACACCTTCTCCTTCTCCTTCTTCTACTTCTTCTGATTCACCCTCCAGACTTCACCTTCTCCTTCTTCTACTTCTTCTGATTCACCCTCCAGACTTCATCTTCTCCTTCTCCTTCTTCTCCTTCTTCTGATTCACCCTCCAGACTTCACCTTCTCCTTCTCCTTCTTCTGCTTCTTCTGATTCACCCTCCAGACTTCAACTTCTCCTTCTCCTTCTTCTACTTCTTCTGATTCACCCTCCAGACTTCACCTTCTCCTTCTCCTTCTTCTACTTCTTCTGATTCACCCTCCAGTCTTCACCTTCTCCTTCTCCTTCTTCTGTTTCTTCTGCTTCACCCTCCAGACTTCACCTTCTCCTTCTCTTTCTTCTGCTTCTTCTGATTCACCCTCCAGACTTCACCTTCTCCTTCTCCTTCTTCTGATTCTTCTGATTCACCCTCCAGACTTCACCTTCTCCTTCTCCTTCTTCTGCTTCTTCTGATTCACCCTCCAGACCTCACCTTCTCCTTCTCCTTCTTCTACTTCTTCTGATTCACCCTCCTGACTTCACCTTCTCCTTCTCCTTCATCTACTTCTTCTGCTTCACCCTCCAGACTTCACCTTCTCCTTCTCCTTATTCTACTTCTTCTGATTCACCCTCCAGACTTCACCTTCTCCTTCTCCTTCTTCTACTTCTTCTGATTCACCCTCCAGACTTCACCTTCTCCTTCTCCTTCTTCTACTTCTTCTGATTCACCCTCCAGACTTCACCTTCTCCTTCTCCTTCTTCTGCTTCTTCTGATTCACCCTCCAGACTTCACCTTCTCCTTCTCCTTATTCTGCTTCTTCTGATTCACCCTCCAGACTTCACCTTCTCCTTCTCCTTCTTCTGCTTCTTCTGATTCACCCTCCAGACTTCACCTTCTCCTTCTCCTTCTTCTGCTTCTTCTGATTCACCCTCCAGACTTCACCTTCTCCTTCTCCTTCTTCTACTTCTTCTGATTCACCCTCCCGACTTCACCTTCTCCTTCTCCTTCTTCTGCTTCTTCTGATTCACCCTCCAGACTTCACCTTCTCCTTCTCCTTCGTCTACTTCTTCTGATTCACCCTCCAGTCTACACCTTCTCCTTCTCCTTCTTCTACTTCTTCTGATTCACCCTCCAGACTTCACCTTCTCCTTCTCCTTCTTCTCTTTCTTCTGATTCACCCTCCAGACTTCATCTTCTCCTTCTCCTTCTTCTACTTCTTCTGATTCACCCTCCAGACTTCACCTTCTCCTTCTCCTTCTTCTACTTCTTCTGATTCACCCTCCAGACTTCATCTTCTCCTTCTCCTTCTTCTGCTTCTTCTGATTCACCCTCCAGACTTCACCTTCTACTTCTCCTTCTTCTGCTTCTTCTGATTCACCCTCCAGACTTCAACTTCTCCTTCTCCTTCTTCTACTTCTTCTGATTCACCCTCCAGACATCACCTTCTCCTTCTCCTTCTTCTACTTCTTCTGATTCACCCTCCAGTCTTCACCTTCTGCTTCTCCTTCTTCTGTTTCTTCTGCTTCACCCTCCAGACTTCACCTTCTCCTTCTCCTTCTTCTGCTTCTTCTGCTTCACACTCCAGACTTCACCTTCTCCTTCTCCTTCTTCTGCTTCTTCTGCTGCGCCCTCCAGGCTTCACCTTCTCCTTCTCCTTATTCTGCTTCTTCTGATTCACCCTCCAGACTTCACCTTCTCCTTCTCCTTCTTCTGCTTCTTCTGATTCACCCTCCAGACTTCACCTTCTCCTTCTCCTTCTTCTGCTTCTTCTGATTCACCCTCCAGACTTCACCTTCTCCTTCTCCTTCTTCTACTTCTTCTGATTCACCCTCCAGACTTCACCTTCTCCTTCTCCTTCTTCTGCTTCTTCTGATTCACCCTCCAGACTTCACCTTCTCCTTCTCCTTCGTCTACTTCTTCTGATTCACCCTCCAGACTACACCTTCTCCTTCTCCTTCTTCTACTTCTTCTGATTCATCCTCCAGACTTCACCTTCTCCTTCTCCTTCTTCTGTTTCTTCTGATTCACCCTCCAGACTTCATCTTCTCATTCTCCTTCTTCGACTTCTTCTGATTCACCCTCCAGACTTCACCTTCTCCTTCTCCTTCTTCTACTTCTTCTGATTCACCCTCCAGACTTCATCTTCTCCTTCTCCTTCTTCTGCTTCTTCTGATTCACCCTCCAGACTTCACCTTCTCCTTCTCCTTCTTCTGCTTCTTCTGATTCACCCTCCAGACTTCAACTTCTCCTTCTCCTTCTTCTAGTTCTTCTGATTCACCCTCCAGACTTCACCTTCTCCTTCTCCTTCTTCTACTTCTTCTGATTCACCCTCCAGTCTTCACCTTCTCCTTCTCCTTCTTCTGTTTCTTCTGCTTCACCCTCCAGACTTCACCTTCTCCTTCTCTTTCTTCTGCTTCTTCTGATTATCCCTCCAGACTTCACCTTCTCCTTCTCCTTCTTCTGATTCTTCTGATTCACCCTCCAGACTTCACCTTCTCCTTCTCCTTCTTCTGCTTCTTCTGATTCACCCTCCTGACTTCACCTTCTCCTTCTCCTTCTTCAACGTCTTCTGATTCACCCTCCTGACTTCACCTTCTCCTTCTCCTTCTTCTACTTCTTCTGCTTCACCCTCCAGACTTCACCTTCTCCTTCTCCTTCTTCTACTTCTTCTGATTCACCCTCCAGACTTCACCTTCTCCTTCTCCTTATTCTGCTTCTTCTGATTCACCCTCCAGACTTCACCTTCTCCTTCTCCTTCTTCTGCTTCTTCTGATTCACCCTCCAGACTTCACCTTCTCCTTCTCCTTCTTCTGCTTCTTCTGATTCACCCTCCAGACTTCACCTTCTCCTTCTCCTTCTTCTACTTCTTCTGATTCACCCTCCAGACTTCACCTTCTCCTTCTCCTTCTTCTGCTTCTTCTGATTCACCCTCCAGACTTCACCTTCTCCTTCTCCTTCGTCTACTTCTTCTGATTCACCCTCCAGACTACACCTTCTCCTTCTCCTTCTTCTACTTCTTCTGATTCACCCTCCAGACTTCACCTTCTCCTTCTCCTTCTTCTGTTTCTTCTGATTCACCCTCCAGACTTCATCTTCTCATTCTCCTTCTTCGACTTCTTCTGATTCACCCTCCAGACTTCACCTTCTCCTTCTCCTTCTTCTACTTCTTCTGATTCACCCTCCAGACTTCATCTTCTCCTTCTCCTTCTTCTGCTTCTTCTGATTCACCCTCCAGACTTCACCTTCTCCTTCTCCTTCTTCTGCTTCTTCTGATTCACCCTCCAGACTTCAACTTCTCCTTCTCCTTCTTCTAGTTCTTCTGATTCACCCTCCAGACTTCACCTTCTCCTTCTCCTTCTTCTACTTCTTCTGATTCACCCTCCAGTCTTCGCCTTCTCCTTCTCCTTCTTCTGTTTCTTCTGCTTCACCCTCCAGACTTCACCTTCTCCTTCTCTTTCTTCTGCTTCTTCTGATTCACCCTCCAGACTTCACCTTCTCCTTCTCCTTCTTCTGATTCTTCTGATTCACCCTCCAGACTTCACCTTCTCCTTCTCCTTCTTCTGCTTCTTCTGATTCACCCTCCTGACTTCACCTTCTCCTTCTCCTTCTTCAACGTCTTCTGATTCACCCTCCTGACTTCACCTTCTCCTTCTCCTTCTTCTACTTCTTCTGCTTCACCCTCCAGACTTCACCTTCTCCTTCTCCTTCTTCTACTTCTTCTGATTCACCCTCCAGACTTCACCTTCTCCTTCTCCTTCTTCTGCTTCTTCTGATTCACCCTCCAGACTTCACCTTCTCCTTCTCCTTATTCTGCTTCTTCTGTTTCACCCTCCAGACTTCACCTTCTCCTTCTCCTTCTTCTGCTTATTCTGATTCACCCTCCAGACTTCACCTTCTCCTTCTCCTTCTTCTGCTTCTTCTGATTCACCCTCCAGACTTCACCTTCTCCTTCTCCTTCTTCTACTTCTTCTGATTCACCCTCCAGACTTCACCTTCTCCTTCTCCTTCTTCTGCTTCTTCTGATTCACCCTCCAGACTTCACCTTCTCCTTCTCCTTCGTCTACTTCTTCTGATTCACCCTGCAGACTACACCTTCTCCTTCTCCTTCTTCTACTTCTTCTGATTCACCCTCCAGACTTCACCTTCTCCTTCTTCTACTTCTTCTGATTCACCCTCCAGACTTCATCTTCTCCTTCTCCTTCTTCTCCTTCTTCTGATTCACCCTCCAGACTTCACCTTCTCCTTCTCCTTCTTCTGCTTCTTCTGATTCACCCTCCAGACTTCACCTTCTCCTTCTCCTTCTTCTACTTCTTCTGATTCACCCTCCAGACTTCACCTTCTCCTTCTCCTTCTTCTACTTCTTCTGATTCACCCTCCAGTCTTCACCTTCTCCTTCTCCTTCTTCTGTTTCTTCTGCTTCACCCTCCAGACTTCACCTTCTCCTTCTCTTTCTTCTGCTTCTTCTGATTCACCCTCCAGACTTCACCTTCTCCTTCTCCTTCTTCTGATTCTTCTGATTCACCCTCCAGACTTCACCTTCTCCTTCTCCTTCTTCTGCTTCTTCTGATTCACCCTCCAGACCTCACCTTCTCCTTCTCCTTCTTCTACTTCTTCTGATTCACCCTCCTGACTTCACCTTCTCCTTCTCCTTCATCTACTTCTTCTGCTTCACCCTCCAGACTTCACCTTCTCCTTCTCCTTCTTCTACTTCTTCTGATTCACCCTCCAGACTTCACCTTCTCCTTCTCCTTCTTCTACTTCTTCTGATTCACCCTCCAGACTTCACCTTCTCCTTCTCCTTCTTCTACTTCTTCTGATTCACCCTCCAGACTTCACCTTCTCCTTCTCCTTCTTCTGCTTCTTCTGATTCACCCTCCAGACTTCACCTTCTCCTTCTCCTTATTCTGCTTCTTCTGATTCACCCTCCAGACTTCACCTTCTCCTTCTCCTTCTTCTGCTTCTTCTGATTCACCCTCCAGACTTCACCTTCTCCTTCTCCTTCTTCTGCTTCTTCTGATTCACCCTCCAGACTTCACCTTCTCCTTCTCCTTCTTCTACTTCTTCTGATTCACCCTCCAGACTTCACCTTCTCCTTCTCCTTCTTCTGCTTCTTCTGATTCACCCTCCAGACTTCACCTTCTCCTTCTCCTTCGTCTACTTCTTCTGATTCACCCTCCAGTCTACACCTTCTCCTTCTCCTTCTTCTACTTCTTCTGATTCACCCTCCAGACTTCACCTTCTCCTTCTCCTTCTTCTCTTTCTTCTGATTCACCCTCCAGACTTCATCTTCTCCTTCTCCTTCTTCTACTTCTTCTGATTCACCCTCCAGACTTCACCTTCTCCTTCTCCTTCTTCTACTTCTTCTGATTCACCCTCCAGACTTCATCTTCTCCTTCTCCTTCTTCTGCTTCTTCTGATTCACCCTCCAGACTTCACCTTCTACTTCTCCTTCTTCTGCTTCTTCTGATTCACCCTCCAGACTTCAACTTCTCCTTCTCCTTCTTCTACTTCTTCTGATTCACCCTCCAGACATCACCTTCTCCTTCTCCTTCTTCTACTTCTTCTGATTCACCCTCCAGTCTTCACCTTCTGCTTCTCCTTCTTCTGTTTCTTCTGCTTCACCCTCCAGACTTCACCTTCTCCTTCTCCTTCTTCTGCTTCTTCTGCTTCACACTCCAGACTTCACCTTCTCCTTCTCCTTCTTCTGCTTCTTCTGCTGCGCCCTCCAGGCTTCACCTTCTCCTTCTCCTTCTTCTGCTTCTTCTGCTTCACCGTCCTGACTTCACCTTCTCCTTCTCCTTCTTCTACTTCTTCTGCTACACCCCCCTGACTTCACCTGCTCCTTCTCCTTCTTCTGCTTCTTCTGATTCACCCTCCTAAATTCACCTTCTCCTTCTCCTTCTTCTGCTTCTTCTGATTCACCCTCCTGACTTCACCTTCTCCTTCTCCTTCTTCTGCTTCTTCTGATTCTCCCTCCAGACTTCACCTTCTCCTTCTCCTTCTTCTGCTTCTTCTGATTCACCCTCCAGACTTCACCTTCTCCTTCTCCTTCTTCTGCTTCTTCTGCTTCACCCTCCAGACTTCACCTTCATCTTCTCCTTCTTCTGCTTCTTCTGCTTCACCCTCCTGACTTCACCTTCTCCTTCTCCTTCTTCTACTTCTTCTGATTCACCCTCCAGACTTCACCTACTCCTTCTCCTTCTTCTGCTTCTTCTGCTTCACCCTCCAGACTTCACCTTCTCCTTCTCCTTCTTCTGCTTCTTCTGCTTCGCCCTCCAGACTTCACCTTCTCCTTCTCCTTCTTCTGCTTCTTCTGATTCACTCTCCTGACTTCACCTTCTCCTTCTCCTTCTTCTACTTCTTCTGATTCACCCTCCAGACTTCACCCTCTCCTTCTCCTTCTTCTGCTTCACCCTCCAGACTTCACCTTCTCTTTCTCCTTCTTCTGCTTCTTCTGCTGCGCCCTCCAGACTTCACCTTCTCCTTCTCCTTCTTCTGCTTCTTCTGATTCACCCTCCAGACTTCACCTTCTCCTTCTCCTTCTTCTACTTCTTCTGATCCACCCTCCTGACTTCACCTTCTCCTTCTCCTTCTTCTGCTTCTTCTGCTTCACCCTCCAGACTTCACCTTCTCCTTCTCCTTCTTCTGCTTCTTCTGCTTCACCCACCAGACTTCACCTTCTCCTTCTCCTTCTTCTGCTTCTTCTGCTTCACCCTCCTGACTTCACCTTATCCTTCTCCTTCTTCTACTTCTTCTGATTCACCCTCCAGACTTCACCTACTCCTTCTCCTTCTTCTGCTTCTTCTGCTTCACCCTCCAGACTTCACCTTCTCCTTCTCCTTCTTCTGCTTCTTCTGCTTCGCCCTCCAGACTTCACCTTCTCCTTCTCCTTCTTCTGCTTCTTCTGCTTCACTCTCCTGACTTCACCTTCTCCTTCTCCTTCTTCTACTTCTTCTGATTCACCCTCCAGACTTCACCCTCTCCTTCTCCTTCTTCTGCTTCTTCTGCTTCACCCTCCAGACTTCACCTTCTCCTTCTCCTTCTTCTGCTTCTTCTGCTTCACCGTCCTGACTTCACCTTCTCCTTCTCCTTCTTCTACTTCTTCTGCTTCACCCCCCTGACTTCACCTGCTCCTTCTCCTTCTTCTGCTTCTTCTGATTCACCCTCCTAACTTCACCTTCTCCTTCTCCTTCTTCTGCTTCTTCTGATTCACCCTCCAGACTTCACCTTCTCCTTCTCCTTCTTCTACTTCGTCTGATTCACCCTCCAGACTTCACCTTCTCCTTCTCCTTCTTCTACTTCTTCTGATTCACCCTCCAGTCTTCACCTACTCCTTCTCCTTCTTCTGTTTCTTCTGCTTCACCCTCCAGACTTCTCCTTCTCCTTCTCTTTCTTCTGCTTCTTCTGATTCACCCTCCAGACTTCATCTTCTCCTTCTCCTTCTTCTGATTCTTCTGATTCACCCTCCAGACTTCACCTTCTCCTTCTCCTTCTTCTGCTTCTTCTGATTCACCCTCCTGACTTCACCGTCTCCTTCTCCTTCTTCTACTTCTTCTGCTTCACCCTCCAGACTTCACCTTCTCCTTCTCCTTCTTCTACTTCTTCTGATTCACCCTCCAGACTTCACCTTCTCCTTCTCCTTCTTCTGCTTCTTCTGATTCACCCTCCAGACTTCACCTTCTCCTTCTCCTTATTCTGCTTTTTTTATTCACCCTCCAGACTTCACCTTCTCCTTCTCCTTCTTCTGCTTCTTCTGATTCACCCTCCAGACTTCACCTTTTCCTTCTCCTTCTTCTGCTTCTTCTGATTCACCCTCCAGACTTCACCTTCTCCTTCTCCTTCTTCTGCTTCTTCTGATTCACCCTCCAGACTTCACCTTCTCCTTCTCCTTCTTCTACTTCTTCTGATTCACCCTCCAGACTTCACCTTCTCCTTCTCTTTCTTCTGCTTCTTCTGATTCACCCTCCAGACTTCACCTTCTCCTTCTCCTTCTTCTACTTCTTCTGATTCACCCTCCAGACTTCACCTTCTCCTTCTTCTGCTTCTTCTGATTCACCCTCCAGACTTCACCTTCTCCTTCTCCTTCGTCTACTTCTTCTGATTCACCCTCCAGACTACACCTTCTCCTTCTCCTTCTTCTACTTCTTCTGATTCACCCTCCAGACTTCACCTTCTCCTTCTCCTTCTTCTCTTTCTTCTGATTCACCCTCCAGACTTCATCTTCTCCTTCTCCTTCTTCTACTTGTTCTGATTCACCCTCCAGACTTCACCTTCTCCTTCTCCTTCTTCTACTTCTTCTGATTCACCCTCCAGACTTCATCTTCTCTTTCTCCTTCTTCTGCTTCTTCTGATTCACCCTCCAGACTTCACCTTCTCCTTCTCCTTCTTCTGCTTCTTCTGATTCACCCTCCAGACTTCAACTTCTCCTTCTCCTTCTTCTACTTCTTCTGATTCACCCTCCAGACTTCACCTTCTCCTTCTCCTTCTTCTACTTCTTCTGATTCACCCTCCTGTCTTCACCTTCTCCTTCTCCTTCTTCTGTTTCTTCTGCTTCACCCTCCAGACTTCACCTTCTCCTTCTCCTTCTTCTGCTTCTTCTGCTTCACACTCCAGACTTCACCTTCTCCTTCTCCTTCTTCTGCTTCTTCTGCTGCGCCCTCCAGGCTTCACCTTCTCCTTCTCCTTCTTCTGCTTCTTCTGCTTCACCGTCCTGACTTCACCTTCTCCTTCTCCTTCTTCTACTTCTTCTGCTACACCCCCCTGACTTCACCTGCTCCTTCTCCTTCTTCTGCTTCTTCTGATTCACCCTCCTAAATTCACCTTCTCCTTCTCCTTCTTCTGCTTCTTCTGGTTCACCCTCCTGACTTCACCTTCTCCTTCTCCTTCTTCTGCTTCTTCTGATTCACCCTCCAGACTTCACCTTCTCCTTCTCCTTCTTCTGCTTCTTCTGATTCACCCTCCAGACTTCACCTTCTCCTTCTCCTTCTTCTGCTTCTTCTGCTTCACCCTCCAGACTTCACCTTCTCCTTCTCCTTCTTCTGCTTCTTCTGCTTCACCCTCCTGACTTCACCTTCTCCTTCTCCTTCTTCGACTTCTTCTGATTCACCCTCCAGACTTCACCTACTCCTTCTCCTTCTTCTGCTTCTTCTGCTTCACCCTCCAGACTTCACCTTCTCCTTCTCCTTCTTCTGCTTCTTCTGCTTCGCCCTCCAGACTTCACCTTCTCCTTCTCCTTCTTCTGCTTCTTCTGCTTCACTCTCCTGACTTCACCTTCTCCTTCTCCTTCTTCTACTTCTTCTGATTCACCCTCCAGACTTCACCCTCTCCTTCTCCTTCTTCTGCTTCTTCTGCTTCACCCTCCAGACTTCACCTTCTCTTTCTCCTTCTTCTGCTTCTTCTGCTGTGCCCTCCAGACTTCACCTTCTCCTTCTCCTTCTTCTGCTTCTTCTGATTCACCCTCCAGACTTCACCTTCTCCTTCTCCTTCTTCTACTTCTTCTGATCCACCCTCCTGACTTCACCTTCTCCTTCTCCTTCTTCTGCTTCTTCTGCTTCACCCTCCAGACTTCACCTTCTCCTTCTCCTTCTTCTGCTTCTTCTGCTTCACCCACCAGACTTCACCTTCTCCTTCTCCTTCTTCTGCTTCTTCTGCTTCACCCTCCTGACTTCACCTACTCCTTCTCCTTCTTCTGCTTCTTCTGCTTCACCCTCCAGACTTCACCTACTCCTTCTACTTCTTCTGCTTCTTCTGCTTCGCCCTCCAGACTTCACCTTCTCCTTCTCCTTCTTCTGCTTCTTCTGCTTCACTCTCCTGACTTCACCTTCTCCTTCTCCTTCTTCTACTTCTTCTGATTCACCCTCCAGACTTCACCCTCTCCTTCTCCTTCTTCTGCTTCTTCTGCTTCACCCTCCAGACTTCACCTTCTCTTTCTCCTTCTTCTGCTTCTTCTGCTGCGCCCTCCAGACTTCACCTTCTCCTTCTCCTTCTTCTGCTTCTTCTGATTCACCCTCCAGACTTCACCTTCTCCTTCTCCTTCTTCTACTTCTTCTGATCCACCCTCCTGACTTCACCTTCTCCTTCTCCTTCTTCTGCTTCTTCTGCTTCACCCTCCAGACTTCACCTTCTCCTTCTCCTTCTTCTGCTTCTTCTGCTTCACCCACCAGACTTCACCTTCTCCTTCTCCTTCTTCTGCTTCTTCTGCTTCACCCTCCTGACTTCACCTTATCCTTCTCCTTCTTCTACTTCTTCTGATTCACCCTCCAGACTTCACCTACTCCTTCTCCTTCTTCTGCTTCTTCTGCTTCACCCTCCTGACTTCACCTTATCCTTCTCCTTCTTCTACTTCTTCTGATTCACCCTCCAGACTTCACCTACTCCTTCTCCTTCTTCTGCTTCTTCTGCTTCACCCTCCAGACTTCACCTTCTCCTTCTCCTTCTTCTGCTTCTTCTGCTTCGCCCTCCAGACTTCACCTTCTCCTTCTCCTTCTTCTGCTTCTTCTGCTTCACTCTCCTGACTTCTCCTTCTCCTTCTCCTTCTTCTACTTCTTCTGATTCACCCTCCAGACTTCACCCTCTCCTTCTCCTTCTTCTGCTTCTTCTGCTTCACCCTCCAGACTTCACCTTCTCCTTCTCCTTCTTCTGCTTCTTCTGCTTCACCGTCCTGACTTCACCTTCTCCTTCTCCTTCTTCTACTTCTTCTGCTTCACCCCCCTGACTTCACCTGCTCCTTCTCCTTCTTCTGCTTCTTCTGATTCACCCTCCTAACTTCACCTTCTCCTTCTCCTTCTTCTGCTTCTTCTGATTCACCCTCCAGACTTCACCTTCTCCTTCTCCTTCTTCTACTTCGTCTGATTCACCTTCTCCTTCTCCTTCGTCTACTTCTTCTGATTCACCCTCCAGACTACACCTTCTCCTTCTCCTTCTTCTACTTCTTCTGATTCACCCTCCAGACTTCACCTTCTCCTTCTCCTTCTTCTCTTTCTTCTGATTCACCCTCCAGACTTCATCTTCTCCTTCTCCTTCTTCTACTTCTTCTGATTCACCCTCCAGACTTCACCTTCTCCTTCTCCTTCTTCTACTTCTTCTGATTCACCCTCCAGACTTCATCTTCTCCTTCTCCTTCTTCTGCTTCTTCTGATTCACCCTCCAGACTTCACCTTCTCCTTCTCCTTCTTCTGCTTCTTCTGATTCACCCTCCAGACTTCAACTTCTCCTTCTCCTTCTTCTACTTCTTCTGATTCACCCTCCAGACTTCACCTTCTCCTTCTCCTTCTTCTACTTCTTCTGATTCACCCTCCAGTCTTCACCTTCTCCTTCTCCTTCTTCTGTTTCTTCTGCTTCACCCTCCAGACTTCACCTTCTCCTTCTCCTTCTTCTGCTTCTTCTGCTTCACACTCCAGACTTCACCTTCTCCTTCTCCTTCTTCTGCTTCTTCTGCTGCGCCCTCCAGGCTTCACCTTCTCCTTCTCCTTCTTCTGCTTCTTCTGCTTCACCGTCCTGACTTCACCTTCTCCTTCTCCTTCTTCTACTTCTTCTGCTACACCCCCCTGACTTCACCTGCTCCTTCTCCTTCTTCTGCTTCTTCTGATTCACCCTCCTAAATTCACCTTCTCCTTCTCCTTCTTCTGCTTCTTCTGATTCACCCTCCTGACTTCACCTTCTCCTTCTCCTTCTTCTGCTTCTTCTGATTTACCCTCCAGACTTCACCTTCTCCTTCTCCTTCTTCTGCTTCTTCTGATTCACCCTCCAGACTTCACCTTCTCCTTCTCCTTCTTCTGCTTCTTCTGCTTCACCCTCCAGACTTCACCTTCTCCTTCTCCTTCTTCTGCTTCTTCTGCTTCACCCTCCTGACTTCACCTTCTCCTTCTCCTTCTTCTACTTCTTCTGATTCACCCTCCAAACTTCACGTACTCCTTCTCCTTCTTCTGCTTCACCCTCCAGACTTCACCTTCTCCTTCTCCTTCTTCTGCTTCTTCTGCTTCGCCCTCCAGACTTCACCTTCTCCTTCTCCTTCTTCTGCTTCTTCTGCTTCACTCTCCTGACTTCACCTTCTCCTTCTCCTTCTTCTACTTCTTCTGATTCACCCTCCAGACTTCACCCTCTCCTTCTCCTTCTTCTGCTTCTTCTGCTTCACCCTCCAGACTTCACCTTCTCTTTCTCCTTCTTCTGCTTCTTCTCTGCGCCCTCCAGACTTCACCTTCTCCTTCTCCTTCTTCTACTTCTTCTGATCCACCCTCCTGACTTCACCTTCTCCTTCTCCTTCTTCTGCTTCTTCTGCTTCACCCTCCAGACTTCACCTTCTCCTTCTCCTTCTTCTGCTTCTTCTGCTTCACCCACCAGACTTCACCTTCTCCTTCTCCTTCTTCTGCTTCTTCTGCTTCACCCTCCTGACTTCACCTTATCCTTCTCCTTCTTCTACTTCTTCTGATTCACCCTCCAGACTTCACCTACTCCTTCTCCTTCTTCTGCTTCTTCTGCTTCACCCTCCAGACTTCACCTTCTCCTTCTCCTTCTTCTGCTTCTTCTGCTTCGCCCTCCAGACTTCACCTTCTCCTTCTCCTTCTTCTGCTTCTTCTGCTTCACTCTCCTGACTTCACCTTCTCCTTCTCCTTCTTCTACTTCTTCTGATTCACCCTCCAGACTTCACCCTCTCCTTCTCCTTCTTCTGCTTCTTCTGCTTCACCCTCCAGACTTCACCTTCTCCTTCTCCTTCTTCTGCTTCTTATGCTTCACCGTCCTGACTTCACCTTCTCCTTCTCCTTCTTCTACTTCTTCTGCTTCACCCCCCTGACTTCACCTGCTCCTTCTCCTTCTTCTGCTTCTTCTGATTCACTCTCCTAACTTCACCTTCTCCTTCTCCTTCTTCTGCTTCTTCTGATTCACCCTCCAGACTTCACCTTCTCCTTCTCCTTCTTCTACTTCGTCTGATTCACCCTCCAGACTTCACCTTCTCCTTCTCCTTCTTCTACTTCTTCTGATTCACCCTCCAGTCTTCACCTACTCCTTCTCCTTCTTCTGTTTCTTCTGCTTCACCCTCCAGACTTCACCTTCTCCTTCTCTTTCTTCTGCTTCTTCTGATTCACCCTCCAGACTTCATCTTCTCCTTCTCCTTCTTCTGATTCTTCTGATTCACCCTCCAGACTTCACCTTCTCCTTCTCCTTCTTCTGCTTCTTCTGATTCACCCTCCTGACTTCACCTTCTCCTTCTCCTTCTTCTACTTCTTCTGATTCACCCTCCAGACTTCACCTTCTCCTTCTCCTTCTTCTGCTTCTTCTGATTCACCCTCCAGACTTCACCTTCTCCTTCTCCTTATTCTGCTTCTTCTGATTCACCCTCCAGACTTCACCTTCTCCTTCTCCTTCTTCTGCTTCTTCTGATTCACCCTCCAGACTTCACCTTTTCCTTCTCCTTCTTCTGCTTCTTCTGATTCACCCTCCAGACTTCACCTTCTCCTTCTCCTTCTTCTGCTTCTTCTGATTCACCCTCCAGACTTCACCTTCTCCTTCTCCTTCTTCTACTTCTTCTGATTCACCCTCCAGACTTCACCTTCTCCTTCTGTTTCTTCTGCTTCTTCTGATTCACCCTCCAGACTTCACCTTCTCCTTCTCCTTCTTCTACTTCTTCTGATTCACCCTCCAGACTTCACCTTCTCCTTCTCCTTCTTCTGCTTCTTCTGATTACCCTCCAGACTTCACCTTCTCCTTCTCCTTCGTCTACTTCTTCTGATTCACCCTCCAGACTACACCTTCTCCTTCTCCTTCTTCTACTTCTTCTGATTCACCCTCCAGACTTCACCTTCTCCTTCTCCTTCTTCTCTTTCTTCTGATTCACCCTCCAGACTTCATCTTCTCCTTCTCCTTCTTCTACTTGTTCTGATTCACCCTCCAGACTTCACCTTCTCCTTCTCCTTCTTCTACTTCTTCTGATTCACCCTCCAGACTTCATCTTCTCCTTCTCCTTCTTCTGCTTCTTCTGATTCACCCTCCAGACTTCACCTTCTCCTTCTCCTTCTTCTGCTTCTTCTGATTCACCCTCCAGACTTCAACTTCTCCTTCTCCTTCTTCTACTTCTTCTGATTCACCCTCCAGACTTCACCTTCTCCTTCTCCTTCTTCTACTTCTTCTGATTCACCCTCCAGTCTTCACCTTCTCCTTCTCCTTCTTCTGTTTCTTCTGCTTCACCCTCCAGACTTCACCTTCTCCTTCTCCTTCTTCTGCTTCTTCTGCTTCACACTCGAGACTTCACCTTCTCCTTCTCCTTCTTCTGCTTCTTCTGCTGCGCCCTCCAGGCTTCACCTTCTCCTTCTCCTTCTTCTGCTTCTTCTGCTTCACCGTCCTGACTTCACCTTCTCCTTCTCCTTCTTCTACTTCTTCTGCTACACCCCCGTGACTTCACCTGCTCCTTCTCCTTCTTCTGCTTCTTCTGATTCACCCTCCTAAATTCACCTTCTCCTTCTCCTTCTTCCGCTTCTTCTGATTCACCCTCCTGACTTCACCTTCTCCTTCTCCTTCTTCTGCTTCTTCTGATTCACCCTCCAGACTTCACCTTCTCCTTCTCCTTCTTCTGCTTCTTCTGATTCACCCTCCAGACTTCACCTTCTCTTTCTCCTTCTTCTGCTGCTTCTGCTTCACCCTCCAGACTTCACCTTCTCCTTCTCCTTCTTCTGCTCCTTCTGCTTCACCCTCCTGACTTCACCTTCTCCTTCTCCTTCTTCGACTTCTTCTGATTCACCCTCCAGACTTCACCTACTCCGTCTCCTTCTTCTGCTTCTTCTGCTTCACCCTCCAGACTTCACCTTCTCCTTCTCCTTCTTCTGCTTCTTCTGCTTCGCCCTCCAGACTTCAACTTCTCCTTCTCCTTCTTCTGCTTCTTCTGCTTCACTCTCCTGACTTCACCTTCTCCTTCTCCTTCTTCTACTTCTTCTGATTCACCCTCCAGACTTCACCCTCTCCTTCTCCTTCTTCTGCTTCTTCTGCTTCACCCTCCAGACTTCACCTTCTCTTTCTCCTTCTTTTGCTTCTTCTGCTGTGCCCTCCAGACTTCACCTTCTCCTTCTCCTTCTTCTGCTTCTTCTGATTCACCCTCCAGACTTCACCTTCTCCTTCTCCTTCTTCTACTTCTTCTGATCCACCCTCCTGACTTCACCTTCTCCTTCTCCTTCTTCTGCTTCTTCTGCTTCACCCTCCAGACTTCACCTTCTCCTTCTCCTTCTTCTGCTTCTTCTGCTTCACCCACCAGACTTCACCTTCTCCTTCTCCTTCTTCTGCTTCTTCTGCTTCACCCTCCTGACTTCACCTCCTCCTTCTCCTTCTTCTGCTTCTTCTGCTTCACCCTCCAGACTTCACCTACTCCTTCTACTTCTTCTGCTTCTTCTGCTTCGCCCTCCAGACTTCACCTTCTCCTTCTCCTTCTTCTGCTTCTTCTGCTTCACTCTCCTGACTTCACCTTCTCCTTCTCCTTCTTCTCCTTCTTCTGATTCACCCTCCAGACTTCACCCTCTCCTTCTCCTTCTTCTGCTTCTTCTGCTTCACCCTCCAGACTTCACCTTCTCTTTCTCCTTCTTCTGCTTCTTCTGCTGCGCCCTCCAGACTTCACCTTCTCCTTCTCCTTCTTCTGCTTCTTCTGATTCACCCTCCAGACTTCACCTTCTCCTTCTCCTTCTTCTACTTCTTCTGATCCACCCTCCTGACTTCACCTTCTCCTTCTCCTTCTTCTGCTTCTTCTGCTTCACCCTCCAGACTTCACCTTCTCCTTCTCCTTCTTCTGCTTCTTCTGCTTCACCCACCAGACTTCACCTTCTCCTTCTCCTTCTTCTGCTTCTTCTGCTTCACCCTCCTGACTTCACCTTATCCTTCTCCTTCTTCTACTTCTTCTGATTCACCCTCCAGACTTCACCTACTCCTTCTCCTTCTTCTGCTTCTTCTGCTTCACCCTCCAGACTTCACCTTCTCCTTCTCCTTCTTCTGCTTCTTCTGCTTCGCCCTCCAGACTTCACCTTCTCCTTCTCCTTCTTCTGCTTCTTCTGCTTCACTCTCCTGACTTCACCTTCTCCTTCTCCTTCTTCTACTTCTTCTGATTCACCCTCCAGACTTCACCCTCTCCTTCTCCTTCTTCTGCTTCTTCTGCTTCACCCTCCAGACTTCACCTTCTCCTTCTCCTTCTTCTGCTTCTTCTGCTTCACCGTCCTGACTTCACCTTCTCCTTCTCCTTCTTCTACTTCTTCTGCTTCACCCCCCTGACTTCACCTGCTCCTTCTCCTTCTTCTGCTTCTTCTGATTCACCCTCCTAACTTCACCTTCTCCTTCTCCTTCTTCTGCTTCTTCTGATTCACCCTCCAGACTTCACCTTCTCCTTCTCCTTTTTCTACTTCGTCTGATTCACCCTCCAGACTTCACCTTCTCCTTCTCCTTCTTCTATTTCTTCTGATTCACCCTCCAGTCTTCACCTACTCCTTCTCCTTCTTCTGTTTCTTCTGCTTCACCCTCCAGACTTCACCTTCTCCTTCTCTTTCTTCTGCTTCTTCTGATTCACCCTCCAGACTTCATCTTCTCCTTCTCCTTCTTCTGATTCTTCTGATTCACCCTCCAGACTTCACCTTCTCCTTCTCCTTCTTCTGCTTCTTCTGATTCACCCTCCTGACTTCACCTTCTCCTTCTCCTTCTTCTACTTCTTCTGCTTCACCCTCCAGACTTCACCTTCTCCTTCTCCTTCTTCTACTTCTTCTGATTCACCCTCCAGACTTCATCTTCTCCTTCTCCTTCTTCTGATTCTTCTGATTCACCCTCCAGACTTCACCTTCTCCTTCTCCTTCTTCTGCTTCTTCTGCTTCACCCTCCAGACTTCACCTTCTCTTTCTCCTTCTTCTGCTTCTTCTGCTGCGCCCTCCAGACTTCACCTTCTCCTTCTCCTTCTTCTGCTTCTTCTGCTTCACCCTCCAGACTTCACCTTCTCCTTCTCCTTCTTCTGCTTCTTCTGCTTCACCCACCAGACTTCACCTACTCCTTCTCCTTCTTCTGCTTCTTCTGCTTCACCCTCCAGACTTCACCTTCTCCTTCTCCTTCTTCTACTTCTTCTGATTCACCCTCCAGACTTCACCTACTCCTTCTCCTTCTTCTGCTTCTTATGCTTCACCCCCCAGACTTCACCTTCTCCTTCTCCTTCTTCTGCTTCTTCTGCTTCGCCCTCCAGACTTCACCTTCTCCTTCTCCTTCTTCTGCTTCTTCTGCTTCACTCTCCTGACTTCACCTTCTCCTTCTCCTTCTTCTACTTCTTCTGATTCACCCTCCAGACTTCACCCTCTCCTTCTCCTTCTTCTGCTTCTTCTGCTTCACCCTCCAGACTTCACCTTCTCCTTCTCCTTCTTCTGCTTCTTCTGCTTCACCGTCCTGACTTCACCTTCTCCTTCTCCTTCTTCTACTTCTTCTGCTTCACCCCCCTGACTTCACCTGCTCCTTCTCCTTCTTCTGCTTCTTCTGATTCACCCTCCTAACTTCACCTTCTCCTTCTCCTTCTTCTGCTTCTTCTGATTCACCCTCCAGATTTCACCTTCTCCTTCTCCTTCTTCTACTTCGTCTGATTCACCCTCCAGACTTCACCTTCTCCATCTCCTTCTTCTACTTCTTCTGATTCACCCTCCAGTCTTCACCTACTCCTTCTCCTTCTTCTGTTTCTTCTGCTTCACCCTCCAGACTTCACCTTCTCCTTCTCTTTCTTCTGCATCTTCTGATTCACCCTCCAGACTTCATCTTCTCCTTCTCCTTCTTCTGATTCTTCTGATTCACCCTCCAGACTTCACCTTCTCCTTCTCCTTCTTCTGCTTCTTCTGATTCACCCTCCTGACTTCACCTTCTCCTTCTCCTTCTTCTACTTCTTCTGCTTCACCCTCCAGACTTCACCTTCTCCTTCTCCTTCTTCTACTTCTTCTGATTCACCCTCCAGACTTCACCTTCTCCTTCTCCTTCTTCTGCTTCTTCTGATTCACCCTCCAGACTTCACCTTCTCCTTCTCCTTATTCTGCTTCTTCTGATTCACCCTCCAGACTTCACCTTCTCCTTCTCCTTCTTCTGCTTCTTCTGATTCACCCTCCAGACTTCACCTTTTCCTTCTCCTTCTTCTGCTTCTTCTGATTCACCCTCCAGACTTCACCTTCTCCTTCTCCTTCTTCTGCTTCTTCTGATTCACCCTCCAGACTTCACCTTCTCCTTCTCCTTCTTCTACTTCTTCTGATTCACCCTCCAGACTTCACCTTCTCCTTCTCTTTCTTCTGCTTCTTCTGATTCACCCTCCAGACTTCACCTTCTCCTTCTCCTTCTTCTGCTTCTTCTGCTTCACCCTCCAGATTTCACCTTCTCCTTCTCCTTCTTCTGCTTCTTCTGCTTCACCCTCCTGACTTCACCTTCTCCTTCTCCTTCTTCTACTTCTTCTGATTCACCCTCCTGACTTCACCTTCTCCTTCTCCTTCTTCTACTTCTTCTGCTTCACCCTCCAGACTTCACCTTCTCCTTCTCCTTCTTCTACTTCTTCTGATTCACCCTCCAGACTTCACCTTCTCCTTCTCCTTCTTCTACTTCTTCTGATTCACCCTCCAGACTTCACCTTCTCCTTCTCCTTCTTCTACTTCTTCTGATTCATCCTCCAGACTTCACCTTCTCCTTCTCCTTCTTCTGCTTCTTCTGATTCACCCTCCAGACTTCACCTTCTCCTTCTCCTTATTCTGCTTCTTCTGATTCACCCTCCAGACTTCACCTTCTCCTTCTCCTTCTTCTGCTTCTTCTGATTCACCCTCCAGACTTCACCTTCTCCTTCTCCTTCTTCTGCTTCTTCTGATTCACCCTCCAGACTTCACCTTCTCCTTCTCCTTCTTCTACTTCTTCTGATTCAGCCTCCAGACTTCATCTTCTCCTTCTCCTTCTTCTGCTTCTTCTGATTCACCCTCCAGACTTCACCTTCTCCTTCTCCTTCGTCTACTTCTTCTGATTCACCCTCCAGACTACACCTTCTCCTTCTCCTTCTTCTACTTCTTCTGATTCACCCTCCAGACTTCACCTTCTCCTTCTCCTTCTTCTGTTTCTTCTGATTCACCCTCCAGACTTCACCTTCTCCTTCTCCTTCTTCTACTTCTTCTGATTCACCCTCCAGACTTCACCTTCTCCTTCTCCTTCTTCTACTTCTTCTGATTCACCCTCCAGACTTCATCTTCTCCTTCTCCTTCTTCTGCATCTTCTGATTCACCCTCCAGACTTCACCTTCTCCTTCTCCTTCTTCTGCTTCTTCTGATTCACCCTCCAGACTTCACCTTCTCCTTCTCCTTCTTCTACTTCTTCTGATTCACCCTCCAGACTTCACCTTCTCCTTCTCCTTCTTCTACTTCTTCTGATTCACCCTCCAGTCTTCACATTCTCCTTCTCCTTCTTCTGTTTCTTCTGCTTCAGCCTCCAGACTTCACCTTCTCCTTCTCTTTCTTCTGATTCTTCTGATTCACCCTCCAGACTTCACCTTCGCCTTCTCCTTCTTCTGATTCTTCTGATTCACCCTCCAGACTTCACCTTCTCCTTCTCCTTCTTCTGCTTCTTCTGCTTCACCCTCCAGACTTCACCTTCTCCTTCTCCTTCTTCTGCTTCTTCTGCTTCACCCTCCTGACTTCACCTTCTCCTTCTCCTTCTTCTACTTCTTCTGCTTCACCCTCCTGACTTCACCTTCTCCTTCTCCTTCTTCTACTTCTTCTGATTCACCCTCCAGACTTCACCTTCTCCTTCTCCTTCTTCTACTTCTTCTGATTCACCCTCCAGACTTCACCTTCTCCTTCTCCTTCTTCTACTTCTTCTGATTCATCCTCCAGACTTCACCTTCTCCTTCTCCTTCTTCTGCTTCTTCTGATTCACACTCCAGACTTCACCTTCTCCTTCTCCTTCTTCTACTTCTTCTGATTCACCCTCCAGTCTTCACCTACTCCTTCTCCTTCTTCTGTTTCTTCTGCTTCACCCTCCAGACTTCACCTTCTCCTTCTCTTTCTTCTGCATCTTCTGATTCACCTTCCAGACTTCATCTTCTCCTTCTCCTTCTTCTGATTCTTCTGATTCACCCTCCAGACTTCACCTTCTCCTTCTCCTTCTTCTGCTTCTTCTGATTCACCCTCCTGACTTCACCTTCTCCTTCTCCTTCTTCTACTTCTTCTGCTTCACCCTCCAGACTTCACCTTCTCCTTCTCCTTCTTCTACTTCTTCTGATTCACCTTCTCCTTCTCCTTCGTCTACTTCTTCTGATTCACCCTCCAGACTACACCTTCTCCTTCTCCTTCTTCTACTTCTTCTGATTCACCCTCCAGACTTCACCTTCTCCTTCTCCTTCTTCTCTTTCTTCTGATTCACCCTCCAGACTTCATCTTCTCCTTCTCCTTCTTCTACTTCTTCTGATTCACCCTCCAGACTTCACCTTCTCCTTCTCCTTCTTCTACTTCTTCTGATTCACCCTCCAGACTTCATCTTCTCCTTCTCCTTCTTCTGCTTCTTCTGATTCACCCTCCAGACTTCACCTTCTCCTTCTCCTTCTTCTGCTTCTTCTGATTCACCCTCCAGACTTCAACTTCTCCTTCTCCTTCTTCTACTTCTTCTGATTCACCCTCCAGACTTCACCTTCTCCTTCTCCTTCTTCTACTTCTTCTGATTCACCCTCCAGTCTTCACCTTCTCCTTCTCCTTCTTCTGTTTCTTCTGCTTCACCCTCCAGACTTCACCTTCTCCTTCTCCTTCTTCTGCTTCTTCTGCTTCACACTCCAGACTTCACCTTCTCCTTCTCCTTCTTCTGCTTCTTCTGCTGCGCCCTCCAGGCTTCACCTTCTCCTTCTCCTTCTTCTGCTTCTTCTGCTTCACCGTCCTGACTTCACCTTCTCCTTCTCCTTCTTCTACTTCTTCTGCTACACCCCCCTGACTTCACCTGCTCCTTCTCCTTCTTCTGCTTCTTCTGATTCACCCTCCTAAATTCACCTTCTCCTTCTCCTTCTTCTGCTTCTTCTGATTCACCCTCCTGACTTCACCTTCTCCTTCTCCTTCTTCTGCTTCTTCTGATTTACCCTCCAGACTTCACCTTCTCCTTCTCCTTCTTCTGCTTCTTCTGATTCACCCTCCAGACTTCACCTTCTCCTTCTCCTTCTTCTGCTTCTTCTGCTTCACCCTCCAGACTTCACCTTCTCCTTCTCCTTCTTCTGCTTCTTCTGCTTCACCCTCCTGACTTCACCTTCTCCTTCTCCTTCTTCTACTTCTTCTGATTCACCCTCCAAACTTCACGTACTCCTTCTCCTTCTTCTGCTTCACCCTCCAGACTTCACCTTCTCCTTCTCCTTCTTCTGCTTCTTCTGCTTCGCCCTCCAGACTTCACCTTCTCCTTCTCCTTCTTCTGCTTCTTCTGCTTCACTCTCCTGACTTCACCTTCTCCTTCTCCTTCTTCTACTTCTTCTGATTCACCCTCCAGACTTCACCCTCTCCTTCTCCTTCTTCTGCTTCTTCTGCTTCACCCTCCAGACTTCACCTTCTCTTTCTCCTTCTTCTGCTTCTTCTCTGCGCCCTCCAGACTTCACCTTCTCCTTCTCCTTCTTCTACTTCTTCTGATCCACCCTCCTGACTTCACCTTCTCCTTCTCCTTCTTCTGCTTCTTCTGCTTCACCCTCCAGACTTCACCTTATCCTTCTCCTTCTTCTACTTCTTCTGATTCACCCTCCAGACTTCACCTACTCCTTCTCCTTCTTCTGCTTCTTCTGCTTCACCCTCCAGACTTCACCTTCTCCTTCTCCTTCTTCTGCTTCTTCTGCTTCGCCCTCCAGACTTCACCTTCTCCTTCTCCTTCTTCTGCTTCTTCTGCTTCACTCTCCTGACTTCACCTTCTCCTTCTCCTTCTTCTACTTCTTCTGATTCACCCTCCAGACTTCACCCTCTCCTTCTCCTTCTTCTGCTTCTTCTGCTTCACCCTCCAGACTTCACCTTCTCCTTCTCCTTCTTCTGCTTCTTATGCTTCACCGTCCTGACTTCACCTTCTCCTTCTCCTTCTTCTACTTCTTCTGCTTCACCCCCCTGACTTCACCTGCTCCTTCTCCTTCTTCTGCTTCTTCTGATTCACCCTCCTAACTTCACCTTCTCCTTCTCCTTCTTCTGCTTCTTCTGATTCACCCTCCAGACTTCACCTTCTCCTTCTCCTTCTTCTACTTCGTCTGATTCACCCTCCAGACTTCACCTTCTCCTTCTCCTTCTTCTACTTCTTCTGATTCACCCTCCAGTCTTCACCTACTCCTTCTCCTTCTTCTGTTTCTTCTGCTTCACCCTCCAGACTTCACCTTCTCCTTCTCTTTCTTCTGCTTCTTCTGATTCACCCTCCAGACTTCATCTTCTCCTTCTCCTTCTTCTGATTCTTCTGATTCACCCTCCAGACTTCACCTTCTCCTTCTCCTTCTTCTGCTTCTTCTGATTCACCCTCCTGACTTCACCTTCTCCTTCTCCTTCTTCTACTTCTTCTGCTTCACCCTCCAGACTTCACCTTCTCCTTCTCCTTCTTCTACTTCTTCTGATTCACCCTCCAGACTTCACCTTCTCCTTCTCCTTCTTCTGCTTCTTCTGATTCACCCTCCAGACTTCACCTTCTCCTTCTCCTTATTCTGCTTCTTCTGATTCACCCTCCAGACTTCACCTTCTCCTTCTCCTTCTTCTGCTTCTTCTGATTCACCCTCCAGACTTCACCTTTTCCTTCTCCTTCTTCTGCTTCTTCTGATTCACCCTCCAGACTTCACCTTCTCCTTCTCCTTCTTCTGCTTCTTCTGATTCACCCTCCAGACTTCACCTTCTCCTTCTCCTTCTTCTACTTCTTCTGATTCACCCTCCAGACTTCACCTTCTCCTTCTCTTTCTTCTGCTTCTTCTGATTCACCCTCCAGACTTCACCTTCTCCTTCTCCTTCTTCTACTTCTTCTGATTCACCCTCCAGACTTCACCTTCTCCTTCTCCTTCTTCTGCTTCTTCTGATTACCCTCCAGACTTCACCTTCTCCTTCTCCTTCGTCTACTTCTTCTGATTCACCCTCCAGACTACACCTTCTCCTTCTCCTTCTTCTACTTCTTCTGATTCACCCTCCAGACTTCACCTTCTCCTTCTCCTTCTTCTCTTTCTTCTGATTCACCCTCCAGACTTCATCTTCTCCTTCTCCTTCTTCTACTTGTTCTGATTCACCCTCCAGACTTCACCTTCTCCTTCTCCTTCTTCTACTTCTTCTGATTCACCCTCCAGACTTCATCTTCTCCTTCTCCTTCTTCTGCTTCTTCTGATTCACCCTCCAGACTTCACCTTCTCCTTCTCCTTCTTCTGCTTCTTCTGATTCACCCTCCAGACTTCAACTTCTCCTTCTCCTTCTTCTACTTCTTCTGATTCACCCTCCAGACTTCACCTTCTCCTTCTCCTTCTTCTACTTCTTCTGATTCACCCTCCAGTCTTCACCTTCTCCTTCTCCTTCTTCTGTTTCTTCTGCTTCACCCTCCAGACTTCACCTTCTCCTTCTCCTTCTTCTGCTTCTTCTGCTTCACACTCGAGACTTCACCTTCTCCTTCTCCTTCTTCTGCTTCCTCTGCTGCGCCCTCCAGGCTTCACCTTCTCCTTCTCCTTCTTCTGCTTCTTCTGCTTCACCGTCCTGACTTCACCTTCTCCTTCTCCTTCTTCTACTTCTTCTGCTACACCCCCGTGACTTCACCTGCTCCTTCTCCTTCTTCTGCTTCTTCTGATTCACCCTCCTAAATTCACCTTCTCCTTCTCCTTCTTCCACTTCTTCTGATTCACCCTCCTGACTTCACCTTCTCCTTCTCCTTCTTCTGCTTCTTCTGATTCACCCTCCAGACTTCACCTTCTCCTTCTCCTTCTTCTGCTTCTTCTGATTCACCCTCCAGACTTCACCTTCTCTTTCTCCTTCTTCTGCTGCTTCTGCTTCACCCTCCAGACTTCACCTTCTCCTTCTCCTTCTTCTGCTCCTTCTGCTTCACCCTCCTGACTTCACCTTCTCCTTCTCCTTCTTCGACTTCTTCTGATTCACCCTCCAGACTTCACCTACTCCTTCTCCTTCTTCTGCTTCTTCTGCTTCACCCTCCAGACTTCACCTTCTCCTTCTCCTTCTTCTGCTTCTTCTGCTTCGCCCTCCAGACTTCAACTTCTCCTTCTCCTTCTTCTGCTTCTTCTGCTTCACTCTCCTGACTTCACCTTCTCCTTCTCCTTCTTCTACTTCTTCTGATTCACCCTCCAGACTTCACCCTCTCCTTCTCCTTCTTCTGCTTCTTCTGCTTCACCCTCCAGACTTCACCTTCTCTTTCTCCTTCTTTTGCTTCTTCTGCTGTGCCCTCCAGACTTCACCTTCTCCTTCTCCTTCTTCTGCTTCTTCTGATTCACCCTCCAGACTTCACCCTCTCCTTCTCCTTCTTCTGCTTCTTCTGCTTCGCCCTCCAGTCTTCACCTTCTCCTTCTCCTTCTTCTGTTTCTTCTGCTTCACCCTCCAGACTTCACCTTCTCCTTCTCCTTCTTCTGCTTCTTCTGCTTCACACTCGAGACTTCACCTTCTCCTTCTCCTTCTTCTGCTTCCTCTGCTGCGCCCTCCAGGCTTCACCTTCTCCTTCTCCTTCTTCTGCTTCTTCTGCTTCACCGTCCTGACTTCACCTTCTCCTTCTCCTTCTTCTACTTCTTCTGCTACACCCCCGTGACTTCACCTGCTCCTTCTCCTTCTTCTGCTTCTTCTGATTCACCCTCCTAAATTCACCTTCTCCTTCTCCTTCTTCCACTTCTTCTGATTCACCCTCCTGACTTCACCTTCTCCTTCTCCTTCTTCTGCTTCTTCTGATTCACCCTCCAGACTTCACCTTCTCCTTCTCCTTCTTCTGCTTCTTCTGATTCACCCTCCAGACTTCACCTTCTCTTTCTCCTTCTTCTGCTGCTTCTGCTTCACCCTCCAGACTTCACCTTCTCCTTCTCCTTCTTCTGCTCCTTCTGCTTCACCCTCCTGACTTCACCTTCTCCTTCTCCTTCTTCGACTTCTTCTGATTCACCCTCCAGACTTCACCTACTCCTTCTCCTTCTTCTGCTTCTTCTGCTTCACCCTCCAGACTTCACCTTCTCCTTCTCCTTCTTCTGCTTCTTCTGCTTCGCCCTCCAGACTTCAACTTCTCCTTCTCCTTCTTCTGCTTCTTCTGCTTCACTCTCCTGACTTCACCTTCTCCTTCTCCTTCTTCTACTTCTTCTGATTCACCCTCCAGACTTCACCCTCTCCTTCTCCTTCTTCTGCTTCTTCTGCTTCACCCTCCAGACTTCACCTTCTCTTTCTCCTTCTTTTGCTTCTTCTGCTGTGCCCTCCAGACTTCACCTTCTCCTTCTCCTTCTTCTGCTTCTTCTGATTCACCCTCCAGACTTCACCTTCTCCTTCTCCTTCTTCTACTTCTTCTGATCCACCCTCCTGACTTCACCTTCTCCTTCTCCTTCTTCTGCTTCTTCTGCTTCACCCTCCAGACTTCACCTTCTCCTTCTCCTTCTTCTGCTTCTTCTGCTTCACCCACCAGACTTCACCTTCTCCTTCTCCTTCTTCTGCTTCTTCTGCTTCACCCTCCTGACTTCACCTTCTCCTTCTCCTTCTTCTGCTTCTTCTGCTTCACCCTCCAGACTTCACCTACTCCTTCTACTTCTTCTGCTTCTTCTGCTTCGCCCTCCAGACTTCACCTTCTCCTTCTCCTTCTTCTGCTTCTTCTGCTTCACTCTCCTGACTTCACCTTCTCCTTCTCCTTCTTCTACTTCTTCTGATTCACCCTCCAGACTTCACCCTCTCCTTCTCCTTCTTCTGCTTCTTCTGCTTCACCCTCCAGACTTCACCTTCTCTTTCTCCTTCTTCTGCTTCTTCTGCTGCGCCCTCCAGACTTCACCTTCTCCTTCTCCTTCTTCTGCTTCTTCTGATTCACCCTCCAGACTTCACCTTCTCCTTCTCCTTCTTCTACTTCTTCTGATTCACCCTCCAGACTTCACCTACTCCTTCTCCTTCTTCTGCTTCTTCTGCTTCACCCTCCAGACTTCACCTTCTCCTTCTCCTTCTTCTGTTTCTTCTGCTTCACCCTCCAGACTTCACCTTCTCCTTCTCTTTCTTCTGCTTCTTCTGATTCACCCTCCAGACTTCATCTTCTCCTTCTCCTTCTTCTGATTCTTCTGATTCACCCTCCAGACTTCACCTTCTCCTTCTCCTTCTTCTGCTTCTTCTGATTCACCCTCCTGACTTCACCTTCTCCTTCTCCTTCTTCTACTTCTTCTGCTTCACCCTCCAGACTTCACCTTCTCCTTCTCCTTCTTCTACTTCTTCTGATTCACCCTCCAGACTTCACCTTCTCCTTCTCCTTCTTCTGCTTCTTCTGATTCACCCTCCAGACTTCACCTTCTCCTTCTCCTTATTCTGCTTCTTCTGATTCACCCTCCAGACTTCACCTTCTCCTTCTCCTTCTTCTGCTTCTTCTGATTCACCCTCCAGACTTCACCTTTTCCTTCTCCTTCTTCTGCTTCTTCTGATTCACCCTCCAGACTTCACCTTCTCCTTCTCCTTCTTCTGCTTCTTCTGATTCACCCTCCAGACTTCACCTTCTCCTTCTCCTTCTTCTACTTCTTCTGATTCACCCTCCAGACTTCACCTTCTCCTTCTCTTTCTTCTGCTTCTTCTGATTCACCCTCCAGACTTCACCTTCTCCTTCTCCTTCTTCTACTTCTTCTGATTCACCCTCCAGACTTCACCTTCTCCTTCTCCTTCTTCTGCTTCTTCTGATTACCCTCCAGACTTCACCTTCTCCTTCTCCTTCGTCTACTTCTTCTGATTCACCCTCCAGACTACACCTTCTCCTTCTCCTTCTTCTACTTCTTCTGATTCACCCTCCAGACTTCACCTTCTCCTTCTCCTTCTTCTCTTTCTTCTGATTCACCCTCCAGACTTCATCTTCTCCTTCTCCTTCTTCTACTTGTTCTGATTCACCCTCCAGACTTCACCTTCTCCTTCTCCTTCTTCTACTTCTTCTGATTCACCCTCCAGACTTCATCTTCTCCTTCTCCTTCTTCTGCTTCTTCTGATTCACCCTCCAGACTTCACCTTCTCCTTCTCCTTCTTCTGCTTCTTCTGATTCACCCTCCAGACTTCAACTTCTCCTTCTCCTTCTTCTACTTCTTCTGATTCACCCTCCAGACTTCACCTTCTCCTTCTCCTTCTTCTACTTCTTCTGATTCACCCTCCAGTCTTCACCTTCTCCTTCTCCTTCTTCTGTTTCTTCTGCTTCACCCTCCAGACTTCACCTTCTCCTTCTCCTTCTTCTGCTTCTTCTGCTTCACACTCGAGACTTCACCTTCTCCTTCTCCTTCTTCTGCTTCTTCTGCTGCGCCCTCCAGGCTTCACCTTCTCCTTCTCCTTCTTCTGCTTCTTCTGCTTCACCGTCCTGACTTCACCTTCTCCTTCTCCTTCTTCTACTTCTTCTGCTACACCCCCGTGACTTCACCTGCTCCTTCTCCTTCTTCTGCTTCTTCTGATTCACCCTCCTAAATTCACCTTCTCCTTCTCCTTCTTCCGCTTCTTCTGATTCACCCTCCTGACTTCACCTTCTCCTTCTCCTTCTTCTGCTTCTTCTGATTCACCCTCCAGACTTCACCTTCTCCTTCTCCTTCTTCTGCTTCTTCTGATTCACCCTCCAGACTTCACCTTCTCTTTCTCCTTCTTCTGCTGCTTCTGCTTCACCCTCCAGACTTCACCTTCTCCTTCTCCTTCTTCTGCTCCTTCTGCTTCACCCTCCTGACTTCACCTTCTCCTTCTCCTTCTTCGACTTCTTCTGATTCACCCTCCAGACTTCACCTACTCCTTCTCCTTCTTCTGCTTCTTCTGCTTCACCCTCCAGACTTCACCTTCTCCTTCTCCTTCTTCTGCTTCTTCTGCTTCGCCCTCCAGACTTCAACTTCTCCTTCTCCTTCTTCTGCTTCTTCTGCTTCACTCTCCTGACTTCACCTTCTCCTTCTCCTTCTTCTACTTCTTCTGATTCACCCTCCAGACTTCACCCTCTCCTTCTCCTTCTTCTGCTTCTTCTGCTTCACCCTCCAGACTTCACCTTCTCTTTCTCCTTCTTTTGCTTCTTCTGCTGTGCCCTCCAGACTTCACCTTCTCCTTCTCCTTCTTCTGCTTCTTCTGATTCACCCTCCAGACTTCACCTTCTCCTTCTCCTTCTTCTACTTCTTCTGATCCACCCTCCTGACTTCACCTTCTCCTTCTCCTTCTTCTGCTTCTTCTGCTTCACCCTCCAGACTTCACCTTCTCCTTCTCCTTCTTCTGCTTCTTCTGCTTCACCCACCAGACTTCACCTTCTCCTTCTCCTTCTTCTGCTTCTTCTGCTTCACCCTCCTGACTTCACCTCCTCCTTCTCCTTCTTCTGCTTCTTCTGCTTCACCCTCCAGACTTCACCTACTCCTTCTACTTCTTCTGCTTCTTCTGCTTCGCCCTCCAGACTTCACCTTCTCCTTCTCCTTCTTCTGCTTCTTCTGCTTCACTCTCCTGACTTCACCTTCTCCTTCTCCTTCTTCTACTTCTTCTGATTCACCCTCCAGACTTCACCCTCTCCTTCTCCTTCTTCTGCTTCTTCTGCTTCACCCTCCAGACTTCACCTTCTCTTTCTCCTTCTTCTGCTTCTTCTGCTGCGCCCTCCAGACTTCACCTTCTCCTTCTCCTTCTTCTGCTTCTTCTGATTCACCCTCCAGACTTCACCTTCTCCTTCTCCTTCTTCTACTTCTTCTGATCCACCCTCCTGACTTCACCTTCTCCTTCTCCTTCTTCTGCTTCTTCTGCTTCACCCTCCAGACTTCACCTTCTCCTTCTCCTTCTTCTGCTTCTTCTGCTTCACCCACCAGACTTCACCTTCTCCTTCTCCTTCTTCTGCTTCTTCTGCTTCACCCTCCTGACTTCACCTTATCCTTCTCCTTCTTCTACTTCTTCTGATTCACCCTCCAGACTTCACCTACTCCTTCTCCTTCTTCTGCTTCTTCTGCTTCACCCTCCAGACTTCACCTTCTCCTTCTCCTTCTTCTGCTTCTTCTGCTTCGCTTTCCAGACTTCACCTTCTCCTTCTCCTTCTTCTGCTTCTTCTGCTTCACTCTCCTGACTTCACCTTCTCCTTCTCCTTCTTCTACTTCTTCTGATTCACCCTCCAGACTTCACCCTCTCCTTCTCCTTCTTCTGCTTCTTCTGCTTCACCCTCCAGACTTCACCTTCTCCTTCTCCTTCTTCTGCTTCTTCTGCTTCACCGTCCTGACTTCACCTTCTCCTTCTCCTTCTTCTACTTCTTCTGCTTCACCCCCCTGACTTCACCTGCTCCTTCTCCTTCTTCTGCTTCTTCTGATTCACCCTCCTAACTTCACCTTCTCCTTCTCCTTCTTCTGCTTCTTCTGATTCACCCTCCAGACTTCACCTTCTCCTTCTCCTTTTTCTACTTCGTCTGATTCACCCTCCAGACTTCACCTTCTCCTTCTCCTTCTTCTACTTCTTCTGATTCACCCTCCAGTCTTCACCTACTCCTTCTCCTTCTTCTGTTTCTTCTGCTTCACCCTCCAGACTTCACCTTCTCCTTCTCTTTCTTCTGCTTCTTCTGAT
This sequence comes from Somniosus microcephalus, assembly GCF_052327205.1. Classification (NCBI taxonomy): domain Eukaryota; kingdom Metazoa; phylum Chordata; class Chondrichthyes; order Squaliformes; family Somniosidae; genus Somniosus; species Somniosus microcephalus. The sequence goes on along the minus strand of NW_028225278.1, from coordinate 129,452 downwards.
TCACCCTCCAGACTTCATCTTCTCCTTCTCCTTCTTCTGATTCTTCTGATTCACCCTCCAGACTTCACCTTCTCCTTCTCCTTCTTCTGCTTCTTCTGATTCACCCTCCTGACTTCACCTTCTCCTTCTCCTTCTTCTACTTCTTCTGCTTCACCCTCCAGACTTCACCTTCTCCTTCTCCTTCTTCTACTTCTTCTGATTCACCCTCCAGACTTCATCTACTCCTTCTCCTTCTTCTGATTCTTCTGATTCACCCTCCAGACTTCACCTTCTCCTTCTCCTTCTTCTGCTTCTTCTGCTTCACCCTCCAGACTTCACCTTCTCTTTCTCCTTCTTCTGCTTCTTCTGCTGCGCCCTCCAGACTTCACCTTCTCCTTCTCCTTCTTCTGCTTCTTCTGCTTCACCCTCCAGACTTCACCTTCTCCTTCTCCTTCTTCTGCTTCTTCTGCTTCACCCACCAGACTTCACCTTCTCCTTCTCCTTCTTCTGCTTCTTCTGCTTCACCCTCCTGACTTCACCTTATCCTTCTCCTTCTTCTACTTCTTCTGATTCACCCTCCAGACTTCACCTACTCCTTCTCCTTCTTCTGCTTCTTCTGCTTCACCCCCCAGACTTCACCTTCTCCTTCTCCTTCTTCTGCTTCTTCTGCTTCGCCCTCCAGACTTCACCTTCTCCTTCTCCTTCTTCTGCTTCTTCTGCTTCACTCTCCTGACTTCACCTTCTCCTTCTCCTTCTTCTACTTCTTCTGATTCACCCTCCAGACTTCACCCTCTCCTTCTCCTTCTTCTGCTTCTTCTGCTTCACCCTCCAGACTTCACCTTCTCCTTCTCCTTCTTCTGCTTCTTCTGCTTCACCGTCCTGACTTCACCTTCTCCTTCTCCTTCTTCTACTTCTTCTGCTTCAACCCCTGACTTCACCTGCTCCTTCTCCTTCTTCTGCTTCTTCTGATTCACCCTCCTAACTTCACCTTCTCCTTCTCCTTCTTCTGCTTCTTCTGATTCACCCTCCAGATTTCACCTTCTCCTTCTCCTTCTTCTACTTCGTCTGATTCACCCTCCAGACTTCACCTTCTCCATCTCCTTCTTCTACTTCTTCTGATTCACCCTCCAGTCTTCACCTACTCCTTCTCCTTCTTCTGTTTCTTCTGCTTCACCCTCCAGACTTCACCTTCTCCTTCTCTTTCTTCTGCATCTTCTGATTCACCCTCCAGACTTCATCTTCTCCTTCTCCTTCTTCTGATTCTTCTGATTCACCCTCCAGACTTCACCTTCTCCTTCTCCTTCTTCTGCTTCTTCTGATTCACCCTCCTGACTTCACCTTCTCCTTCTCCTTCTTCTACTTCTTCTGCTTCACCCTCCAGACTTCACCTTCTCCTTCTCCTTCTTCTACTTCTTCTGATTCACCCTCCAGACTTCACCTTCTCCTTCTCCTTCTTCTGCTTCTTCTGATTCACCCTCCAGACTTCACCTTCTCCTTCTCCTTATTCTGCTTCTTCTGATTCACCCTCCAGACTTCACCTTCTCCTTCTCCTTCTTCTGCTTCTTCTGATTCACCCTCCAGACTTCACCTTTTCCTTCTCCTTCTTCTGCTTCTTCTGATTCACCCTCCAGACTTCACCTTCTCCTTCTCCTTCTTCTGCTTCTTCTGATTCACCCTCCAGACTTCACCTTCTCCTTCTCCTTCTTCTACTTCTTCTGATTCACCCTCCAGACTTCACCTTCTCCTTCTCTTTCTTCTGCTTCTTCTGATTCACCCTCCAGACTTCACCTTCTCCTTCTCCTTCTTCTGCTTCTTCTGCTTCACCCTCCAGATTTCACCTTCTCCTTCTCCTTCTTCTGCTTCTTCTGCTTCACCCTCCTGACTTCACCTTCTCCTTCTCCTTCTTCTACTTCTTCTGATTCACCCTCCTGACTTCACCTTCTCCTTCTCCTTCTTCTACTTCTTCTGCTTCACCCTCCAGACTTCACCTTCTCCTTCTCCTTCTTCTACTTCTTCTGATTCACCCTCCAGACTTCACCTTCTCCTTCTCCTTCTTCTACTTCTTCTGATTCACCCTCCAGACTTCACCTTCTCCTTCTCCTTCTTCTACTTCTTCTGATTCATCCTCCAGACTTCACCTTCTCCTTCTCCTTCTTCTGCTTCTTCTGATTCACCCTCCAGACTTCACCTTCTCCTTCTCCTTATTCTGCTTCTTCTGATTCACCCTCCAGACTTCACCTTCTCCTTCTCCTTCTTCTGCTTCTTCTGATTCACCCTCCAGACTTCACCTTCTCCTTCTCCTTCTTCTGCTTCTTCTGATTCACCCTCCAGACTTCACCTTCTCCTTCTCCTTCTTCTACTTCTTCTGATTCAGCCTCCAGACTTCATCTTCTCCTTCTCCTTCTTCTGCTTCTTCTGATTCACCCTCCAGACTTCACCTTCTCCTTCTCCTTCGTCTACTTCTTCTGATTCACCCTCCAGACTACACCTTCTCCTTCTCCTTCTTCTACTTCTTCTGATTCACCCTCCAGACTTCACCTTCTCCTTCTCCTTCTTCTGTTTCTTCTGATTCACCCTCCAGACTTCACCTTCTCCTTCTCCTTCTTCTACTTCTTCTGATTCACCCTCCAGACTTCACCTTCTCCTTCTCCTTCTTCTACTTCTTCTGATTCACCCTCCAGACTTCATCTTCTCCTTCTCCTTCTTCTGCATCTTCTGATTCACCCTCCAGACTTCACCTTCTCCTTCTCCTTCTTCTGCTTCTTCTGATTCACCCTCCAGACTTCACCTTCTCCTTCTCCTTCTTCTACTTCTTCTGATTCACCCTCCAGACTTCACCTTCTCCTTCTCCTTCTTCTACTTCTTCTGATTCACCCTCCAGTCTTCACATTCTCCTTCTCCTTCTTCTGTTTCTTCTGCTTCAGCCTCCAGACTTCACCTTCTCCTTCTCTTTCTTCTGATTCTTCTGATTCACCCTCCAGACTTCACCTTCGCCTTCTCCTTCTTCTGATTCTTCTGATTCACCCTCCAGACTTCACCTTCTCCTTCTCCTTCTTCTGCTTCTTCTGCTTCACCCTCCAGACTTCACCTTCTCCTTCTCCTTCTTCTGCTTCTTCTGCTTCACCCTCCTGACTTCACCTTCTCCTTCTCCTTCTTCTACTTCTTCTGCTTCACCCTCCTGACTTCACCTTCTCCTTCTCCTTCTTCTACTTCTTCTGATTCACCCTCCAGACTTCACCTTCTCCTTCTCCTTCTTCTACTTCTTCTGATTCACCCTCCAGACTTCACCTTCTCCTTCTCCTTCTTCTACTTCTTCTGATTCATCCTCCAGACTTCACCTTCTCCTTCTCCTTCTTCTGCTTCTTCTGATTCACACTCCAGACTTCACCTTCTCCTTCTCCTTATTCTGCTTCTTCTGATTCACCCTCCAGACTTCACCTTCTCCTTTTCCTTCTTCTGCTTCTTCTGATTCACCCGCCAGACTTCACCTTCTCCTTCTCCTTCTTCTGCTTCTTCTGATTCACCCTCCAGACTTCACCTTCTCCTTCTCCTTCTTCTACTTCTTCTGATTCACCCTCCAGACTTCATCTTCTCCTTCTCCTTCTTCTGCTTCTTCTGCTTCACCCTCCTGACTTCACCTTCTCCTTCTCCTTCTTCTACCTCTTCTGATTCACCCTCCAGACTTCACCTTCTCCTTCTCCTTCTTCTACTTCTTCTGATTCACCCTCCAGACTTCACCTACTCCTTCTCCTTCTTCTGCTTCTTCTGCTTCACCCCCCAGACTTCACCTTCTCCTTCTCCTTCTTCTGCTTCTTCTGCTTCGCCCTCCAGACTTCACCTTCTCCTTCTCCTTCTTCTGCTTCTTCTGCTTCACTCTCCTGACTTCACCTTCTCCTTCTCCTTCTTCTACTTCTTCTGATTCACCCTCCAGACTTCACCCTCTCCTTCTCCTTCTTCTGCTTCTTCTGCTTCACCCTCCAGACTTCACCTTCTCCTTCTCCTTCTTCTGCTTCTTCTGCTTCACCGTCCTGACATCACCTTCTCCTTCTCCTTCTTCTACTTCTTCTGCTTCACCCCCCTGACTTCACCTGCTCCTTCTCCTTCTTCTGCTTCTTCTGATTCACCCTCCTAACTTCACCTTCTCCTTCTCCTTCTTCTGCTTCTTCTGATTCACCCTCCAGATTTCACCTTCTCCTTCTCCTTCTTCTACTTCGTCTGATTCACCCTCCAGACTTCACCTTCTCCTTCTCCTTCTTCTACTTCTTCTGATTCACCCTCCAGTCTTCACCTACTCCTTCTCCTTCTTCTGTTTCTTCTGCTTCACCCTCCAGACTTCACCTTCTCCTTCTCTTTCTTCTGCATCTTCTGATTCACCTTCCAGACTTCATCTTCTCCTTCTCCTTCTTCTGATTCTTCTGATTCACCCTCCAGACTTCACCTTCTCCTTCTCCTTCTTCTGCTTCTTCTGATTCACCCTCCTGACTTCACCTTCTCCTTCTCCTTCTTCTACTTCTTCTGCTTCACCCTCCAGACTTCACCTTCTCCTTCTCTTTCTTCTGCATCTTCTGATTCACCCTCCAGACTTCATCTTCTCCTTCTCCTTCTTCTGATTCTTCTGATTCACCCTCCAGACTTCACCTTCTCCTTCTCCTTCTTCTGCTTCTTCTGATTCACCCTCCTGACTTCACCTTCTCCTTCTCCTTCTTCTACTTCTTCTGCTTCACCCTCCAGACTTCACCTTCTCCTTCTCCTTCTTCTACTTCTTCTGATTCACCCTCCAGACTTCACCTTCTCCTTCTCCTTCTTCTGCTTCTTCTGATTCACCCTCCAGACTTCACCTTCTCCTTCTCCTTATTCTGCTTCTTCTGATTCACCCTCCAGACTTCACCTTCTCCTTCTCCTTCTTCTGCTTCTTCTGATTCACCCTCCAGACTTCACCTTTTCCTTCTCCTTCTTCTGCTTCTTCTGATTCACCCTCCAGACTTCACCTTCTCCTTCTCCTTCTTCTGCTTCTTCTGATTCACCCTCCAGACTTCACCTTCTCCTTCTCCTTCTTCTACTTCTTCTGATTCACCCTCCAGACTTCACCTTCTCCTTCTCTTTCTTCTGCTTCTTCTGATTCACCCTCCAGACTTCACCTTCTCCTTCTCCTTCTTCTGCTTCTTCTGCTTCACCCTCCAGATTTCACCTTCTCCTTCTCCTTCTTCTGCTTCTTCTGCTTCACCCTCCTGACTTCACCTTCTCCTTCTCCTTCTTCTACTTCTTCTGATTCACCCTCCTGACTTCACCTTCTCCTTCTCCTTCTTCTACTTCTTCTGCTTCACCCTCCAGACTTCACCTTCTCCTTCTCCTTCTTCTACTTCTTCTGATTCACCCTCCAGACTTCACCTTCTCCTTCTCCTTCTTCTACTTCTTCTGATTCACCCTCCAGACTTCACCTTCTCCTTCTCCTTCTTCTACTTCTTCTGATTCACCCTCCAGACTTCACCTTCTCCTTCTCCTTCTTCTACTTCTTCTGATTCACCCTCCAGACTTCACCTACTCCTTCTCCTTCTTCTGCTTCTTCTGCTTCACCCCCCAGACTTCACCTTCTCCTTCTCCTTCTTCTGCTTCTTCTGCTTCGCCCTCCAGACTTCACCTTCTCCTTCTCCTTCTTCTGCTTCTTCTGCTTCACTCTCCTGACTTCACCTTCTCCTTCTCCTTCTTCTACTTCTTCTGATTCACCCTCCAGACTTCACCCTCTCCTTCTCCTTCTTCTGCTTCTTCTGCTTCACCCTCCAGACTTCACCTACTCCTTCTCCTTCTTCTGCTTCTTCTGCTTCACCCCCCAGACTTCACCTTCTCCTTCTCCTTCTTCTGCTTCTTCTGCTTCGCCCTCCAGACTTCACCTTCTCCTTCTCCTTCTTCTGCTTCTTCTGCTTCACTCTCCTGACTTCACCTTCTCCTTCTCCTTCTTCTACTTCTTCTGATTCACCCTCCAGACTTCACCCTCTCCTTCTCCTTCTTCTGCTTCTTCTGCTTCACCCTCCAGACTTCACCTTCTCCTTCTCCTTCTTCTGCTTCTTCTGCTTCACCGTCCTGACATCACCTTCTCCTTCTCCTTCTTCTACTTCTTCTGCTTCACCCCCCTGACTTCACCTGCTCCTTCTCCTTCTTCTGCTTCTTCTGATTCACCCTCCTAACTTCACCTTCTCCTTCTCCTTCTTCTGCTTCTTCTGATTCACCCTCCAGATTTCACCTTCTCCTTCTCCTTCTTCTACTTCGTCTGATTCACCCTCCAGACTTCACCTTCTCCTTCTCCTTCTTCTACTTCTTCTGATTCACCCTCCAGTCTTCACCTACTCCTTCTCCTTCTTCTGTTTCTTCTGCTTCACCCTCCAGACTTCACCTTCTCCTTCTCTTTCTTCTGCATCTTCTGATTCACCTTCCAGACTTCATCTTCTCCTTCTCCTTCTTCTGATTCTTCTGATTCACCCTCCAGACTTCACCTTCTCCTTCTCCTTCTTCTGCTTCTTCTGATTCACCCTCCTGACTTCACCTTCTCCTTCTCCTTCTTCTACTTCTTCTGCTTCACCCTCCAGACTTCACCTTCTCCTTCTCTTTCTTCTGCATCTTCTGATTCACCCTCCAGACTTCATCTTCTCCTTCTCCTTCTTCTGATTCTTCTGATTCACCCTCCAGACTTCACCTTCTCCTTCTCCTTCTTCTGCTTCTTCTGATTCACCCTCCTGACTTCACCTTCTCCTTCTCCTTCTTCTACTTCTTCTGCTTCACCCTCCAGACTTCACCTTCTCCTTCTCCTTCTTCTACTTCTTCTGATTCACCCTCCAGACTTCACCTTCTCCTTCTCCTTCTTCTGCTTCTTCTGATTCACCCTCCAGACTTCACCTTCTCCTTCTCCTTATTCTGCTTCTTCTGATTCACCCTCCAGACTTCACCTTCTCCTTCTCCTTCTTCTGCTTCTTCTGATTCACCCTCCAGACTTCACCTTTTCCTTCTCCTTCTTCTGCTTCTTCTGATTCACCCTCCAGACTTCACCTTCTCCTTCTCCTTCTTCTGCTTCTTCTGATTCACCCTCCAGACTTCACCTTCTCCTTCTCCTTCTTCTACTTCTTCTGATTCACCCTCCAGACTTCACCTTCTCCTTCTCTTTCTTCTGCTTCTTCTGATTCACCCTCCAGACTTCACCTTCTCCTTCTCCTTCTTCTGCTTCTTCTGCTTCACCCTCCAGATTTCACCTTCTCCTTCTCCTTCTTCTGCTTCTTCTGCTTCACCCTCCTGACTTCACCTTCTCCTTCTCCTTCTTCTACTTCTTCTGATTCACCCTCCTGACTTCACCTTCTCCTTCTCCTTCTTCTACTTCTTCTGCTTCACCCTCCAGACTTCACCTTCTCCTTCTCCTTCTTCTACTTCTTCTGATTCACCCTCCAGACTTCACCTTCTCCTTCTCCTTCTTCTACTTCTTCTGATTCACCCTCCAGACTTCACCTTCTCCTTCTCCTTCTTCTACTTCTTCTGATTCATCCTCCAGACTTCACCTTCTCCTTCTCCTTCTTCTGCTTCTTCTGATTCACCCTCCAGACTTCACCTTCTCCTTCTCCTTATTCTGCTTCTTCTGATTCACCCTCCAGACTTCACCTTCTCCTTCTCCTTCTTCTGCTTCTTCTGATTCACCCTCCAGACTTCACCTTCTCCTTCTCCTTCTTCTGCTTCTTCTGATTCACCCTCCAGACTTCACCTTTTCCTTCTCCTTCTTCTGCTTCTTCTGATTCACCCTCCAGACTTCACCTTCTCCTTCTCCTTCTTCTGCTTCTTCTGATTCACCCTCCAGACTTCACCTTCTCCTTCTCCTTCTTCTACTTCTTCTGATTCACCCTCCAGACTTCACCTTCTCCTTCTCTTTCTTCTGCTTCTTCTGATTCACCCTCCAGACTTCACCTTCTCCTTCTCCTTCTTCTGCTTCTTCTGCTTCACCCTCCAGATTTCACCTTCTCCTTCTCCTTCTTCTGCTTCTTCTGCTTCACCCTCCTGACTTCACCTTCTCCTTCTCCTTCTTCTACTTCTTCTGATTCACCCTCCTGACTTCACCTTCTCCTTCTCCTTCTTCTACTTCTTCTGCTTCACCCTCCAGACTTCACCTTCTCCTTCTCCTTCTTCTACTTCTTCTGATTCACCCTCCAGACTTCACCTTCTCCTTCTCCTTCTTCTACTTCTTCTGATTCACCCTCCAGACTTCACCTTCTCCTTCTCCTTCTTCTACTTCTTCTGATTCATCCTCCAGACTTCACCTTCTCCTTCTCCTTCTTCTGCTTCTTCTGATTCACCCTCCAGACTTCACCTTCTCCTTCTCCTTATTCTGCTTCTTCTGATTCACCCTCCAGACTTCACCTTCTCCTTCTCCTTCTTCTGCTTCTTCTGATTCACCCTCCAGACTTCACCTTCTCCTTCTCCTTCTTCTGCTTCTTCTGATTCACCCTCCAGACTTCACCTTCTCCTTCTCCTTCTTCTACTTCTTCTGATTCAGCCTCCAGACTTCATCTTCTCCTTCTCCTTCTTCTGCTTCTTCTGATTCACCCTCCAGACTTCACCTTCTCCTTCTCCTTCGTCTACTTCTTCTGATTCACCCTCCAGACTACACCTTCTCCTTCTCCTTCTTCTACTTCTTCTGATTCACCCTCCAGACTTCACCTTCTCCTTCTCCTTCTTCTGTTTCTTCTGATTCACCCTCCAGACTTCACCTTCTCCTTCTCCTTCTTCTACTTCTTCTGATTCACCCTCCAGACTTCACCTTCTCCTTCTCCTTCTTCTACTTCTTCTGATTCACCCTCCAGACTTCATCTTCTCCTTCTCCTTCTTCTGCATCTTCTGATTCACCCTCCAGACTTCACCTTCTCCTTCTCCTTCTTCTGCTTCTTCTGATTCACCCTCCAGACTTCACCTTCTCCTTCTCCTTCTTCTACTTCTTCTGATTCACCCTCCAGACTTCACCTTCTCCTTCTCCTTCTTCTACTTCTTCTGATTCACCCTCCAGTCTTCACATTCTCCTTCTCCTTCTTCTGTTTCTTCTGCTTCAGCCTCCAGACTTCACCTTCTCCTTCTCTTTCTTCTGATTCTTCTGATTCACCCTCCAGACTTCACCTTCGCCTTCTCCTTCTTCTGATTCTTCTGATTCACCCTCCAGACTTCACCTTCTCCTTCTCCTTCTTCTGCTTCTTTTGCTTCACCCTCCAGACTTCACCTTCTCCTTCTCCTTCTTCTGCTTCTTCTGCTTCACCCTCCTGACTTCACCTTCTCCTTCTCCTTCTTCTACTTCTTCTGCTTCACCCTCCTGACTTCACCTTCTCCTTCTCCTTCTTCTACTTCTTCTGATTCACCCTCCAGACTTCACCTTCTCCTTCTCCTTCTTCTACTTCTTCTGATTCACCCTCCAGACTTCACCTTCTCCTTCTCCTTCTTCTACTTCTTCTGATTCATCCTCCAGACTTCACCTTCTCCTTCTCCTTCTTCTGCTTCTTCTGATTCACACTCCAGACTTCACCTTCTCCTTCTCCTTATTCTGCTTCTTCTGATTCACCCTCCAGACTTCACCTTCTCCTTTTCCTTCTTCTGCTTCTTCTGATTCACCCGCCAGACTTCACCTTCTCCTTCTCCTTCTTCTGCTTCTTCTGATTCACCCTCCAGACTTCACCTTCTCCTTCTCCTTCTTCTACTTCTTCTGATTCACCCTCCAGACTTCATCTTCTCCTTCTCCTTCTTCTGCTTCTTCTGCTTCACCCTCCTGACTTCACCTTCTCCTTCTCCTTCTTCTACCTCTTCTGATTCACCCTCCAGACTTCACCTTCTCCTTCTCCTTCTTCTACTTCTTCTGATTCACCCTCCAGACTTCACCTACTCCTTCTCCTTCTTCTGCTTCTTCTGCTTCACCCCCCAGACTTCACCTTCTCCTTCTCCTTCTTCTGCTTCTTCTGCTTCGCCCTCCAGACTTCACCTTCTCCTTCTCCTTCTTCTGCTTCTTCTGCTTCACTCTCCTGACTTCACCTTCTCCTTCTCCTTCTTCTACTTCTTCTGATTCACCCTCCAGACTTCACCCTCTCCTTCTCCTTCTTCTGCTTCTTCTGCTTCACCCTCCAGACTTCACCTTCTCCTTCTCCTTCTTCTGCTTCTTCTGCTTCACCGTCCTGACATCACCTTCTCCTTCTCCTACTTCTACTTCTTCTGCTTCACCCCCCTGACTTCACCTGCTCCTTCTCCTTCTTCTGCTTCTTCTGATTCACCCTCCTAACTTCACCTTCTCCTTCTCCTTCTTCTGCTTCTTCTGATTCACCCTCCAGATTTCACCTTCTCCTTCTCCTTCTTCTACTTCGTCTGATTCACCCTCCAGACTTCACCTTCTCCTTCTCCTGCTTCTACTTCTTCTGATTCACCCTCCAGTCTTCACCTACTCCTTCTCCTTCTTCTGTTTCTTCTGCTTCACCCTCCAGACTTCACCTTCTCCTTCTCTTTCTTCTGCATCTTCTGATTCACCTTCCAGACTTCATCTTCTCCTTCTCCTTCTTCTGATTCTTCTGATTCACCCTCCAGACTTCACCTTCTCCTTCTCCTTCTTCTGCTTCTTCTGATTCACCCTCCTGACTTCACCTTCTCCTTCTCCTTCTTCTACTTCTTCTGCTTCACCCTCCAGACTTCACCTTCTCCTTCTCCTTCTTCTACTTCTTCTGATTCACCCTCCAGACTTCACCTTCTCCTTCTCCTTCTTCTGCTTCTTCTGATTCACCCTCCAGACTTCACCTTTTCCTTCTCCTTCTTCTGCTTCTTCTGATTCACCCTCCAGACTTCACCTTCTCCTTCTCCTTCTTCTGCTTCTTCTGATTCACCCTCCAGACTTCACCTTCTCCTTCTCCTTCTTCTACTTCTTCTGATTCACCCTCCAGACTTCACCTTCTCCTTCTCTTTCTTCTGCTTCTTCTGATTCACCCTCCAGACTTCACCTTCTCCTTCTCCTTCTTCTGCTTCTTCTGCTTCACCCTCCAGACTTCACCTTCTCCTTCTCCTTCTTCTGCTTCTTCTGCTTCACCCTCCTGACTTCACCTTCTCCTTCTCCTTCTTCTACTTCTTCTGATTCACCCTCCTGACTTCACCTTCTCCTTCTCCTTCTTCTACTTCTTCTGCTTCACCCTCCAGACTTCACCTTCTCCTTCTCCTTCTTCTACTTCTTCTGATTCACCCTCCAGACTTCACCTTCTCCTTCTCCTTCTTCTACTTCTTCTGATTCACCCTCCAGACTTCACCTTCTCCTTCTCCTTCTTCTACTTCTTCTGATTCATCCTCCAGACTTCACCTTCTCCTTCTCCTTCTTCTGCTTCTTCTGATTCACCCTCCAGACTTCACCTTCTCCTTCTCCTTATTCTGCTTCTTCTGATTCACCCTCCAGACTTCACCTTCTCCTTCTCCTTCTTCTGCTTCTTCTGATTCACCCTCCAGACTTCACCTTCTCCTTCTCCTTCTTCTGCTTCTTCTGATTCACCCTCCAGACTTCACCTTCTCCTTCTCCTTCTTCTACTTCTTCTGATTCACCCTCCAGACTTCATCTTCTCCTTCTCCTTCTTCTGCTTCTTCTGATTCACCCTCCAGACTTCACCTTCTCCTTCTCCTTCGTCTACTTCTTCTGATTCACCCTCCAGACCACACCTTCTCCTTCTCCTTCTTCTACTTCTTCTGATTCACCCTCCAGACTTCACCTTCTCCTTCTCCTTCTTCTGTTTCTTCTGATTCACCCTCCAGACTTCACCTTCTCCTTCTCCTTCTTCTACTTCTTCTGATTCACCCTCCAGACTTCACCTTCTCCTTCTCCTTCTTCTACTTCTTCTGATTCACCCTCCAGACTTCATCTTCTCCTTCTCCTTCTTCTGCATCTTCTGATTCACCCTCCAGACTTCACCTTCTCCTTCTCCTTCTTCTGCTTCTTCTGATTCACCCTCCAGACTTCACCTTTTCCTTCTCCTTCTTCTACTTCTTCTGATTCACCCTCCAGACTTCACCTTCCCCTTCTCCTTCTTCTACTTCTTCTGATTCACCCTCCAGTCTTCACATTCTCCTTCTCCTTCTTCTGTTTCTTCTGCTTCAGCCTCCAGACTTCACCTTCTCCTTCTCTTTCTTCTGATTCTTCTGATTCACCCTCCAGACTTCACCTTCGCCTTCTCCTTCTTCTGATTCTTCTGATTCACCCTCCAGACTTCACCTTCTCCTTCTCCTTCTTCTGCTTCTTCTGATTCACCCTCCAGACTTCACCTTCTCCTGCTCCTTCTTCTGCTTCTTCTGATTCACCCTCCAGACTTCACCTTCTCCTTCTCCTTATTCTGCTTCTTCTGATTCACCCTCCAGACTTCACCTTCTCCTTCTCCTTCTTCTGCTTCTTCTGATTCACCCTCCAGACTTCACCTTTTCCTTCTCCTTCTTCTGCTTCTTCTGATTCACTCTCCAGACTTCACCTTCTCCTTCTCCTTCTTCTGCTTCTTCTGATTCACCCTCCAGACTTCACCTTCTCCTTCTCCTTCTTCTACTTCTTCTGATTCACCCTCCAGACTTCACCTTCTCCTTCTCTTTCTTCTGCTTCTTCTGATTCACCCTCCAGACTTCACCTTCTCCTTCTCCTTCTTCTCCTTCTTCTGCTTCACCCTCCAGACTTCACCTTCTCCTTCTCCTTCTTCTGCTTCTTCTGCTTCACCCTCCTGACTTCACCTTCTCCTTCTCCTTCTTCTACTTCTTCTGATTCACCCTCCTGACTTCACCTTCTCCTTCTCCTTCTTCTACTTCTTCTGCTTCACCCTCCAGACTTCACCTTCTCCTTCTCCTTCTTCTACTTCTTCTGATTCACCCTCCAGACTTCACCTTCTCCTTCTCCTTCTTCTACTTCTTCTGATTCACCCTCCAGACTTCACCTTCTCCTTCTCCTTCTTCTACTTCTTCTGATTCATCCTCCAGACTTCACCTTCTCCTTCTCCTTATTCTGCTTCTTCTGATTCACCCTCCAGACTTCACCTTCTCCTTCTCCTTCTTCTGCTTCTTCTGATTCACCCTCCAGACTTCACCTTCTCCTTCTCCTTATTCTGCTTCTTCTGATTCACCCTCCAGACTTCACCTTCTCCTTCTCCTTCTTCTGCTTCTTCTGATTCACCCTCCAGACTTCACCTTCTCCTTCTCCTTCTTCTGCTTCTTCTGATTCACCCTCCAGACTTCACCTTCTCCTTCTCCTTCTTCTACTTCTTCTGATTCACCCTCCAGACTTCATCTTCTCCTTCTCCTTCTTCTGCTTCTTCTGCTTCACCCTCCTGACTTCACCTTCTCCTTCTCCTTCTTCTACCTCTTCTGATTCACCCTCCAGACTTCACCTTCTCCTTCTCCTTCTTCTGCTTCTTCTGATTCTCCCTCCAGACTTCACCTTCTCCTTCTCCTTATTCTGCTTCTTCTGATTCACCCTCCAGACTTCACCTTCTCCTTCTCGTTATTCTGCTTCTTCTGATCAACCTCCAGACTTCACCTTCTCCTTCTCCTTCTTCTGCTTCTTCTGATTCACCCTCCAGACTGCACCTTCTCCTTCTCCTTCTTCTACTTCTTCTGATCCACCCTCCTGACTTCACCTTCTCCTTCTCCTTCTTCTGCTTCTTCTGATTCACCCTCCTGGCTTCACCTTCTCCTTCTCCTTCTTCTACTTCTTCTGATTCACCCTCCTGACTTCACCTTCTCCTTCTCCTTCTTCTCCTTCTTCTGCTTCACCCTCCAGACTTCACCTTCTCCTTCTCCTTCTTCTACCTCTTCTGATTCACCCTCCAGACTTCACCTTCTCCTTCTCCTTCTTCTGCTTCTTCTGATTCACCCTCCAGACTTCACCTTCTCCTTCTCCTTATTCTGCTTCTTCTGATTCACCCTCCAGACTTCACCTTCTCCTTCTCGTTATTCTGCTTCTTCTGATTCAACCTCCAGACTTCACCTTCTCCTTCTCCTTCTTCTGCTTCTTCTGATTCACCCTCCAGACTTCACCTTCTCCTTCTCCTTCTTCTGTTTCTTCTGATTCGCCCTCCAGACTTCACCTTCTCCTTCTCCTTCTTCTGCTTCTTCTGATTCACCCTCCTGACTTCACCTTCTCCTTCTCCTTCTTCTACTTCTTCTGATTCACCCTCCAGACTTCATCTTCTCCTTCTCCTTCTTCTGCAACTTCTGCTTCACCCTCCTGACTTCACCTTCTCCTTCTCCTTCTTCTACCTCTTCTGATTCACCCTCCAGACTTCACCTTCTCCTTCTCCTTCTTCTGCTTCTTCTGATTCACCCTCCAGACTTCACCTTCTCCTTCTCCTTATTCTGCTTCTTCTGATTCACCCTCCAGACTTCACCTTCTCCTTCTCGTTATTCTGCTTCTTCTGATTCAACCTCCAGACTTCACCTTCTCCTTCTCCTTCTTCTGCTTCTTCTGATTCACCCTCCAGACTGCACCTTCTCCTTCTCCTTCTTCTACTTCTTCTGATCCACCCTCCTGACTTCACCTTCTCCTTCTCCTTCTTCTGCTTCTTCTGATTCACCCTCCTGGCTTCACCTTCTCCTTCTCCTTCTTCTACTTCTTCTGATTCACCCTCCTGACTTCACCTTCTCCTTCTCCTTCTTCTCCTTCTTCTGCTTCACCCTCCAGACTTCACCTTCTCCTTCTCCTTCTTCTACCTCTTCTGATTCACCCTCCAGACTTCACCTTCTCCTTCTCCTTCTTCTGCTTCTTCTGATTCACCCTCCAGACTTCACCTTCTCCTTCTCCTTATTCTGCTTCTTCTGATTCACCCTCCAGACTTCACCTTCTCCTTCTCGTTATTCTGCTTCTTCTGATTCAACCTCCAGACGTCACCTTCTCCTTCTCCTTCTTCTGCTTCTTCTGATTCACCCTCCAGACTTCACCTTCTCCTTCTCCTTCTTCTGTTTCTTCTGATTCGCCCTCCAGACTTCACCTTCTCCTTCTCCTTCTTCTGCTTCTTCTGATTCACCCTCCTGACTTCACCTTCCCCTTCTCCTTCTTCTACTTCTTCTGATTCACCCTCCTGACTTCACCTTCTCCTTCTCCTTCTTCTACTTCTTCTGATTCACCCTCCAGACTTCACCTTCTCCTTCTCCTTCTTCTTCTTCTTCTGATTCACCCTCCAGACTTCACCTTCTCATTCTCCTTCTTCTGCTTCTTCTGCTGCGCCCTCCAGACTTCACCTTCTCCTTCTCCTTCTTCTGCTTCTTCTGCTTCACACTCCAGACTTCACCTTCTCCTTCTCCTTCTTCTGCTTCTTCTGCTGCGCCCTCCAGGCTTCACCTTCTCCTTCTCCTTCTTCTGCTTCTTCTGCTTCACCGTCCTGACTTCACCTTCTCCTTCTCCTTCTTCTACTTCTTCTGCTACACCCCCCTGACTTCACCTGCTCCTTCTCCTTCTTCTGCTTCTTCTGATTCACCCTCCTAAATTCACCTTCTCCTTCTCCTTCTTCTGCTTCTTCTGATTCACCCTCCTGACTTCACCTTCTCCTTCTCCTTCTTCTGCTTCTTCTGATTCACCCTCCAGACTTCACCTTCTCCTTCTCCTTCTTCTGCTTCTTCTGATTCTCCCTCCAGACTTCACCTTCTCCTTCTCCTTCTTCTGCTTCTTCTGCTTCACCCTCCAGACTTCACCTTCTCCTTCTCCTTCTTCTGCTTCTTCTGCTTCACCCTCCTGACTTCACCTTCTCCTTCTCCTTCTTCTACTTCTTCTGATTCACCCGCCAGACTTCACCTACTCCTTCTCCTTCTTCTGCTTCTTCTGCTTCACCCTCCAGACTTCACCTTCTCCTTCTCCTTCTTCTGCTTCTTCTGCTTCGCCCTCCAGACTTCACCCTCTCCTTCTCCTTCTTCTGCTTCTTCTGCCTCACCCTCCAGACTTCACCTTCTCTTTCTCCTTCTTCTGCTTCTTCTGCTGCGCCCTCCAGACTTCACCTTCTCCTTCTCCTTCTTCTGCTTCTTCTGATTCACCCTCCAGACTTCACCTTCTCCTTCTCCTTCTTCTACTTCTTCTGATCCACCCTCCTGACTTCACCTTCTCCTTCTCCTTCTTCTGCTTCTTCTGCTTCACCCTCCAGACTTCACCTTCTCCTTCTCCTTCTTCTGCTTCTTCTGCTTCACCCACCAGACTTCACCTTCTCCTTCTCCTTCTTCTGCTTCTTCTGCTTCACCCTCCTGACTTCACCTTCTCCTTCTCCTTCTTCTACCTCTTCTGATTCACCCTCCAGACTTCACCTTCTCCTTCTCCTTATTCTGCTTCTTCTGATTCACCCTCCAGACTTCACCTTCTCCTTCTCCTTATTCTGCTTCTTCTGATTCACCCTCCAGACTTCACCTTCTCCTTCTCGTTATCAGCTTCTTCTGATTCAACCTCCAGACTTCACCTTCTCCTTCTCCTTCTTCTGCTTCTTCTGATTCACCCTCCTGACTTCACCTTCTCCTTCTCCTTCTTCTCCTTCTTCTGCTTCACCCTCCAGACTTCACCTTCTCCTTCTCCTTCTTCTACCTCTTCTGATTCACCCTCCAGACTTCACCTTCTCCTTCTCCTTCTTCTGCTTCTTCTGATTCTCCCTCCAGACTTCACCTTCTCCTTCTCCTTCTTCTGCTTCTTCTGCTTCACCCTCCAGACTTCACCTTCTCCTTCTCCTTCTTCTGCTTCTTCTGCTTCACCCTCCTGACTTCACCTTCTCCTTCTCCTTCTTCTACTTCTTCTGATTCACCCGCCAGACTTCACCTACTCCTTCTCCTTCTTCTGCTTCTTCTGCTTCACCCTCCAGACTTCACCTTCTCCTTCTCCTTCTTCTGCTTCTTCTGCTTCGCCCTCCAGACTTCACCTTCTCCTTCTCCTTCTTCTGCTTCTTCTGCTTCACTCTCCTGACTTCACCTTCTCCTTCTCCTTCTTCTACTTCTTCTGATTCACCCTCCAGACTTCACCCTCTCCTTCTCCTTCTTCTGCTTCTTCTGCTTCACCCTCCAGACTTCACCTTCTCTTTCTCCTTCTTCTGCTTCTTCTGCTGCGCCCTCCAGACTTCACCTTCTCCTTCTCCTTCTTCTGCTTCTTCTGATTCACCCTCCAGACTTCACCTTCTCCTTCTCCTTCTTCTACTTCTTCTGATCCACCCTCCTGACTTCACCTTCTCCTTCTCCTTCTTCTGCTTCTTCTGCTTCACCCTCCAGACTTCACCTTCTCCTTCTCCTTCTTCTGCTTCTTCTGCTTCACCCACCAGACTTCACCTTCTCCTTCTCCTTCTTCTGCTTCTTCTGCTTCACCCTCCTGACTTCACCTTCTCCTTCTCCTTCTTCTACCTCTTCTGATTCACCCTCCAGACTTCACCTTCTCCTTCTCCTTCTTCTGCTTCTTCTGATTCACCCTCCAGACTTCACCTTCTCCTTCTCCTTATTCTGCTTCTTCTGATTCACCCTCCAGACTTCACCTTCTCCTTCTCGTTATCAGCTTCTTCTGATTCAACCTCCAGACTTCACCTTCTCCTTCTCCTTCTTCTGCTTCTTCTGATTCACCCTCCTGACTTCACCTTCTCCTTCTCCTTCTTCTCCTTCTTCTGCTTCACCCTCCAGACTTCACCTTCTCCTTCTCCTTCTTCTACCTCTTCTGATTCACACTCCAGACTTCACCTTCTCCTTCTCCTTCTTCTACTTCTTCTGATTCACCCTCCAGACTTCACCTTCTCCTTCTCCTTCTTCTACTTCTTCTGATTCACCCTCCAGACTTCATCTTCCCCTTCTCCTTCTTCTGCATCTTCTGATTCACCCTCCAGACTTCACCTTCTCCTTCTCCTTCTTCTGCTTCTTCTGATTCACCCTCCAGACTTCACCTTCTCCTTCTCCTTCTTCTACTTCTTCTGATTCACCCTCCAGACTTCACCTTCTCCTTCTCCTTCTTCTACTTCTTCTGATTCACTCTCCATTCTTCACATTCTCCTTCTCCTTCTTCTGTTTCTTCTGCTTCAGCCTCCAGACTTCACCTTCTCCTTCTCTTTCTTCTGATTCTTCTGATTCACCCTCCAGACTTCACCTTCTCCTTCTCCTTCTTCTGATTCACCCTCCAGACTTCACCTTCTCCTTCTCCTTCTTCTGCTTCTTCTGATTCACCCTCCTGGCTTCACCTTCTCCTTCTCCTTCTTCTACTTCTTCTGATTCACCCTCCTGACTTCACCTTCTCCTTCTCCTTCTTCTCCTTCTTCTGCTTCACCCTCCAGACTTCACCTTCTCCTTCTCCTTCTTCTACCTCTTCTGATTCACCCTCCAGACTTCACCTTCTCCTTCTCCATCTTCTGCTTCTTCTGATTCACCCTCCAGACTTCACCTTCTCCTTCTCCTTATTCTGCTTCTTCTGATTCACCCTCCAGACTTCACCTTCTCCTTCTCGTTATTCTGCTTCTTCTGATTCAACCTCCAGACTTCACCTTCTCCTTCTCCTTCTTCTGCTTTTTTGATTCACCCTCCAGACTTCACCTTCTCCTTCTCCTTCTTCTGTTTCTTCTGATTCGCCCTCCAGACTTCACCTTCTCCTTCTCCTTCTTCTGCTTCTTCTGATTCACCCTCCTGACTTCACCTTCTCCTTCTCCTTCTTCTACTTCTTCTGATTCACCCTCCTGACTTCACCTTCTCCTTCTCCTTCTTCTACTTCTTCTGATTCACCCTCCAGACTTCACCTTCTCCTTCTCCTTCTTCTGCTTCTTCTGATTCACCCTCCAGACTTCACCTTCTCATTCTCCTTCTTCTGCTTCTTCTGCTGCGCCCTCCAGACTTCACCTTCTCCTTCTCCTTCTTCTGCTTCTTCTGCTTCACACTCCAGACTTCACCTTCTCCTTCTCCTTCTTCTGCTTCTTCTGCTGCGCCCTCCAGGCTTCACCTTCTCCTTCTCCTTCTTCTGCTTCTTCTGCTTCACCGTCCTGACTTCACCTTCTCCTTCTCCTTCTTCTACTTCTTCTGCTACACCCCCCTGACTTCACCTGCTCCTTCTCCTTCTTCTGCTTCTTCTGATTCACCCTCCTAAATTCACCTTCTCCTTCCCCTTCTTCTGCTTCTTCTGATTCACCCTCCTGACTTCACCTTCTCCTTCTCCTTCTTCTGCTTCTTCTGATTCACCCTCCAGACTTCACCTTCACCTTCTCCTTCTTCTGCTTCTTCTGATTCACCCTCCAGACTTCACCTTCACCTTCTCCTTCTTCTGCTTCTTCTGATTCACCCTCCAGACTTCACCTTCTCCTTCTCCTTCTTCTGCTTCTTCTGCTTCACCCTCCAGACTTCACCTTCTCCTTCTCCTTCTTCTGCTTCTTCTGCTTCACCCTCCTGACTTCACCTTCTCCTTCTCCTTCTTCTACTTCTTCTGATTCACCCTCCTGACTTCACCTTCTCCTTCTCCTTCTTCTACTTCTTCTGCTTCACCCTCCAGACTTCACCTTCTCCTTCTCCTTCTTCTACTTCTTCTGATTCACCCTCCAGACTTCACCTTCTCCTTCTCCTTCTTCTACTTTTTCTGATTCACCCTCCAGACTTCACCTTCTCCTTCTCCTTCTTCTACTTCTTCTGATTCATCCTCCAGACTTCACCTTCTCCTTCTCCTTCTTCTGCTTCTTCTGATTCACCCTCCAGACTTCACCTTCTCCTTCTCCTTATTCTGCTTCTTCTGATTCACCCTCCAGACTTCACCTTCTCCTTCTCCTTCTTCTGCTTCTTCTGATTCACCCTCCAGACTTCACCTTCTCCTTCTCCTTCTTCTGCTTCTTCTGATTCACCCTCCAGACTTCACCTTCTCCTTCTCCTTCTTCTACTTCTTCTGATTCACCCTCCAGACTTCATCTTCTCCTTCTCCTTCTTCTGCTTCTTCTGATTCACCCTCCAGACTTCACCTTCTCCTTCTCCTTCGTCTACTTCTTCTGATTCACCCTCCAGACTACACCTTCTCCTTCTCCTTCTTCTACTTCTTCTGATTCACCCTCCAGACTTCACCTTCTCCTTCTCCTTCTTCTGTTTCTTCTGATTCACCCTCCAGACTTCACCTTCTCTTTCTCCTTCTTCTACTTCTTCTGATTCACCCTCCAGACTTCACCTTCTCCTTCTCCTTCGTCTACTTCTTCTGATTCACCCTCCAGACTACACCTTCTCCTTCTCCTTCTTCTACTTCTTCTGATTCACCCTCCAGACTTCACCTTCTCCTTCTCCTTCTTCTGTTTCTTCTGATTCACCCTCTAGACTTCACCTTCTCCTTCTCCTTCTTCTGCTTCTTCTGATTCACCCTCCAGACTTCACCTTCTCCTTCTCCTTCTTCTGCTTCTTCTGATTCACCCTCCAGACTTCACCTTCTCCTTCTCCTTCTTCTACTTCTTCTGATTCACCCTCCAGACTTCACCTTCTCCTTCTGCTTCTTCTGCTTCTTCTGATTCACCCTCCAGACTTCACCTTCTCCTTCTCCTTCGTCTACTTCTTCTGATTCACCCTCCAGACTACACCTTCTCCTTCTCCTTCTTCTACTTCTTCTGATACACCCTCCAGACTTCACCTTCTCCTTCTCCTTCTTCTGTTTCTTCTGATTCATCCTCCAGACTTCACCTTCTCCTTCTCCTTCTTCTACTTCTTCTGATTCAGCCTCCAGACTTCACCTTCTCCTTCTCCTTCTTCTACTTCTTCTGATTCATCCTCCAGACTTCACCTTCTCCTTCTCCTTCTTCTGCTTCTTCTGATTCACCCTCCAGACTTCACCTTCTCCTTCTCCTTATTCTGCTTCTTCTGATTCACCCTCCAGACTTCACCTTCTCCTTCTCCTTCTTCTGCTTCTTCTGATTCACCCTCCAGACTTCACCTTCTCCTTCTCCTTCTTCTACTTCTTCTGATCCATCCTCCAGACTTCACCTTCTCCTTCTCCTTCTTCTGCTTCTTCTGATTCACCCTCCAGACTTCACCTTCTCCTTCTCCTTATTCTGCTTCTTCTGATTCACCCTCCAGACTTCACCTTCTGCTTCTCCTTCTTCTGCTTCTTCTGATTCACCCTCCAGACTTCACCTTCTCCTTCTCCTTCTTCTGCTTCTTCTGATTCACCCTCCAGACTTCACCTTCTCCTTCTCCTTCTTCTACTTCTTCTGATTCACCCTCCAGACTTCATCTTCTCCTTCTCCTTCTTCTGCTTCTTCTGATTCACCCTCCAGACTTCACCTTCTCCTTCTCCTTCGTCTACTTCTTCTGATTCACCCTCCAGACTACACCTTCTCCTTCTCCTTCTTCTACTTCTTCTGATTCACCCTCCAGACTTCACCTTCTCCTTCTCCTTCTTCTGTTTCTTCTGATTCACCCTCCAGACTTCACCTTCTCCTTCTCCTTCTTCTACTTCTTCTGATTCACCCTCCAGACTTCACCTTCTCCTTCTCCTTCGTCTACTTCTTCTGATTCACCCTCCAGACTACACCTTCTCCTTCTCCTTCTTCTACTTCTTCTGATTCACCCTCCAGACTTCACCTTCTCCTTCTCCTTCTTCTGTTTCTTCTGATTCACCCTCCAGACTTCACCTTCTCCTTCTCCTTCTTCTGCTTCTTCTGATTCACCCTCCAGACTTCACCTTCTCCTTCTCCTTCTTCTGCTTCTTCTGATTCACCCTCCAGACTTCACCTTCTCCTTCTCATTCTTCTACTTCTTCTGATTCACCCTCCAGACTTCACCTTCTCCTTCTCCTTCTTCTGCTTCTTCTGATTCACCCTCCAGACTTCACCTTCTCCTTCTCCTTCGTCTACTTCTTCTGATTCACCCTCCAGACTACACCTTCTCCTTCTCCTTCTTCTACTTCTTCTGATACACCCTCCAGACTTCACCTTCTCCTTCTCCTTCTTCTGTTTCTTCTGATTCACCCTGCAGACTTCACCTTCTCCTTCTCCTTCTTCTACTTCTTCTGATTCAGCCTCCAGACTTCACCTTCTCCTTCTCCTTCTTCTACTTCTTCTGATTCACCCTCCAGACTTCATCTTCTCCTTCTCCTTCTTCTCCTTCTTCTGATTCATCCTCCAGACTTCACCTTCTCCTTCTCCTTCTTCTGCTTCTTCTGATTCACCCTCCAGACTTCACCTTCTCCTTCTCCTTCTTCTACTTCTTCTGATTCACCCTCCAGACTTCACCTTCTCCTTCTCCTTCTTCTACTTCATCTGATTCACCCTCCAGTCTTCACCTTCTCCTTCTCCTTCTTCTGTTTCTTCTGCTTCACCCTCCAGACTTCACCTTCTCCTTCTCCTTCATCTACTCCTTCTGCTTCACCCTCCAGACTTCACCTTCTCCTTCTCCTTCTTCTACTTCTTCTGATTCACCCTCCAGACTTCACCTTCTCCTTCTCCTTCTTATACTGCTTCTGATTCACCCTCCAGACTTCACCTTCTCCTTCTCCTTCTTCTACTTCTTCTGATTCACCCTCCAGACTTCACCTTCTCCTTCTCCTTCTTCTGCTTCTTCTGATTCACCCTCCAGACTTCACCTTCTCCTTCTCCTTATTCTGCTTCTTCTGATTCACCCTCCAGACTTCACCTTCTCCTTCTCCTTCTTCTGCTTCTTCTGATTCACCCTCCAGACTTCACCTTCTCCTTCTCCTTCTTCTACTTCTTCTGATTCACCCTCCAGACATCACCTTCTCCTTCTCCTTCTTCTGCTTCTTCTGATTCACCCTCCAGACTTCACCTTCTCCTTCTCCTTCGTCTACTTCTTCTGATTCACCCTCCAGACTACACCTTCTCCTTCTCCTTCTTCTACTTCTTCTGATTCACCCTCCAGACTTCACCTTCTCCTTCTCCTTCTTCTGTTTCTTCTGATTCACCCTCCAGACTTCATCTTCTCCTTCTCCTTCTTCTACTTCTTCTGATTCACCCTCCAGACTTCACCTTCTCCTTCTCCTTCTTCTACTTCTTCTGATTCACCCTCCAGACTTCATCTTCTCCTTCTCCTTCTTCTGCTTCTTCTGATTCACCCTCCAGACTTCACCTTCTCCTTCTCCTTCTTCTGCTTCTTCTGATTCACCCTCCAGACTTCAACTTCTCCTTCTCCTTCTTCCACTTCTTCTGATTCACCCTCCAGACTTCACCTTCTCCTTCTCCTTCTTCTACTTCTTCTGATTCACCCTCCAGTCTTCACCTTCTCCTTCTCCTTTTTTTGTTTCTTCTGCTTCACCCTCCAGACTTCACCTTCTCCTTCTCTTTCTTCTGCTTCTCCTGATTCACCCTCCAGACTTCACCTTCTCCTTCTCCTTCTTCTGATTCTTCTGATTCACCCTCCAGACTTCACCTTCTCCTTCTCCTTCTTCTGCTTCTTCTGATTCACCCTCCTGACTTCACCTTCTCCTTCTCCTTCTTCTACTTCTTCTGATTCAGTCTCCTGACTTCACCTTCTCCTTCTCCTTCTTCTACATCTTCTGATTCACCCTCCAGACTTCATCTTCTCCTTCTCCTTCTTCTACTTCTTCTGCTACACCCCCCTGACTTCACCTGCTCCTTCTCCTTCTTCTGCTTCTTCTGATTCACCCTCCTAAATTCACCTTCTCCTTCCCCTTCTTCTGCTTCTTCTGATTCACCCTCCTGACTTCACCTTCTCCTTCTCCTTCTTCTGCTTCTTCTGATTCACCCTCCAGACTTCACCTTCACCTTCTCCTTCTTCTGCTTCTTCTGATTCACCCTCCAGACTTCACCTTCTCCTTCTCCTTCTTCTGCTTCTTCTGCTTCACCCTCCAGACTTCACCTTCTCCTTCTCCTTCTTCTGCTTCTTCTGCTTCACCCTCCTGACTTCACCTTCTCCTTCTCCTTCTTCTACTTCTTCTGATTCACCCTCCTGACTTCACCTTCTCCTTCTCCTTCTTCTGCTTCTTCTGATTCACCCTCCAGACTTCACCTTCTCCTTCTCCTTATTCTGCTTCTTCTGATTCACCCTCCAGACTTCACCTTCTCCTTCTCCTTCTTCTGCTTCTTCTGATTCACCCTCCAGACTTCACCTTCTCCTTCTCCTTCTTCTGCTTCTTCTGATTCACCCTCCAGACTTCACCTTCTCCTTCTCCATCTTCTACTTCTTCTGATTCACCCTCCAGACTTCATCTTCTCCTTCTCCTTCTTCTGCTTCTTCTGATTCACCCTCCAGACTTCACCTTCTCCTTCTCCTTCGTCTACTTCTTCTGATTCACCCTCCAGACTTCACCTTCTCCTTCTCCTTCTTCTGTTTCTTCTGATTCACCCTCCAGACTTCACCTTCTCTTTCTCCTTCTTCTACTTCTTCTGATTCACCCTCCAGACTTCACCTTCTCCTTCTCCTTCGTCTACTTCTTCTGATTCACCCTCCAGACTACACCTTCTCCTTCTCCTTCTTCTACTTCTTCTGATTCACCCTCCAGACTTCACCTTCTCCTTCTCCTTCTTCTGTTTCTTCTGATTCACCCTCTAGACTTCACCTTCTCCTTCTCCTTCTTCTGCTTCTTCTGATTCACCCTCCAGACTTCACCTTCTCCTTCTCCTTCTTCTGCTTCTTCTGATTCACCCTCCAGACTTCACCTTCTCCTTCTCCTTCTTCTACTTCTTCTGATTCACCCTCCAGACTTCACCTTCTCCTTCTGCTTCTTCTGCTTCTTCTGATTCACCCTCCAGACTTCACCTTCTCCTTCTCCTTCGTCTACTTCTTCTGATTCACCCTCCAGACTACACCTTCTCCTTCTCCTTCTTCTACTTCTTCTGATTCACCCTCCAGACTTCATCTTCTCCTTCTCCTTCTTCTGCTTCTTCTGATTCACCCTCCAGACTTCACCTTCTCCTTCTCCTTCGTCTACTTCTTCTGATTCACCCTCCAGACTACACCTTCTCCTTCTCCTTCTTCTACTTCTTCTGATTCACCCTCCAGACTTCACCTTCTCCTTCTCCTTCTTCTGTTTCTTCTGATTCACCCTCCAGACTTCACCTTCTCCTTCTCCTTCTTCTACTTCTTCTGATTCACCCTCCAGACTTCACCTTCTCCTTCTCCTTCGTCTACTTCTTCTGATTCACCCTCCAGACTACACCTTCTCCTTCTCCTTCTTCTACTTCTTCTGATTCACCCTCCAGACTTCACCTTCTCCTTCTCCTTCTTCTGTTTCTTCTGATTCACCCTCCAGACTTCACCTTCTCCTTCTCCTTCTTCTGCTTCTTCTGATTCACCCTCCAGACTTCACCTTCTCCTTCTCCTTCTTCTGCTTCTTCTGATTCACCCTCCAGACTTCACCTTCTCCTTCTCATTCTTCTACTTCTTCTGATTCACCCTCCAGACTTCACCTTCTCCTTCTCCTTCTTCTGCTTCTTCTGATTCACCCTCCAGACTTCACCTTCTCCTTCTCCTTCGTCTACTTCTTCTGATTCACCCTCCAGACTACACCTTCTCCTTCTCCTTCTTCTACTTCTTCTGATACACCCTCCAGACTTCACCTTCTCCTTCTCCTTCTTCTGTTTCTTCTGATTCACCCTGCAGACTTCACCTTCTCCTTCTCCTTCTTCTACTTCTTCTGATTCAGCCTCCAGACTTCACCTTCTCCTTCTCCTTCTTCTACTTCTTCTGATTCACCCTCCAGACTTCATCTTCTCCTTCTCCTTCTTCTCCTTCTTCTGATTCATCCTCCAGACTTCACCTTCTCCTTCTCCTTCTTCTGCTTCTTCTGATTCACCCTCCAGACTTCACCTTCTCCTTCTCCTTCTTCTACTTCTTCTGATTCACCCTCCAGACTTCACCTTCTCCTTCTCCTTCTTCTACTTCTTCTGATTCACCCTCCAGTCTTCACCTTCTCCTTCTCCTTCTTCTGTTTCTTCTGCTTCACCCTCCAGACTTCACCTTCTCCTTCTCCTTCATCTACTCCTTCTGCTTCACCCTCCAGACTTCACCTTCTCCTTCTCCTTCTTCTACTTCTTCTGATTCACCCTCCAGACTTCACCTTCTCCTTCTCCTTCTTATACTGCTTCTGATTCACCCTCCAGACTTCACCTTCTCCTTCTCCTTCTTCTACTTCTTCTGATTCACCCTCCAGACTTCACCTTCTCCTTCTCCTTCTTCTGCTTCTTCTGATTCACCCTCCAGACTTCACCTTCTCCTTCTCCTTATTCTGCTTCTTCTGATTCACCCTCCAGACTTCACCTTCTCCTTCTCCTTCTTCTGCTTCTTCTGATTCACCCTCCAGACTTCACCTTCTCCTTCTCCTTCTTCTACTTCTTCTGATTCACCCTCCAGACTTCACCTTCTCCTTCTCCTTCTTCTGCTTCTTCTGATTCACCCTCCAGACTTCACCTTCTCCTTCTCCTTCGTCTACTTCTTCTGATTCACCCTCCAGACTACACCTTCTCCTTTTCCTTCTTCTACTTCTTCTGATTCACCCTCCAGACTTCACCTTCTCCTTCTCCTTCTTCTGTTTCTTCTGATTCACCCTCCAGACTTCATCTTCTCCTTCTCCTTCTTCTACTTCTTCTGATTCACCCTCCAGACTTCACCTTCTCCTTCTCCTTCTTCTACTTCTTCTGATTCACCCTCCAGACTTCATCTTCTCCTTCTCCTTCTTCTTCTTCTTCTGATTCACCCTCCAGACTTCACCTTCTCCTTCTCCTTCTTCTGCTTCTTCTGATTCACCCTCCAGACTTCAACTTCTCCTTCTCCTTCTTCCACTTCTTCTGATTCACCCTCCAGACTTCACCTTCTCCTTCTCCTTCTTCTACTTCTTCTGATTCACCCTCCAGTCTTCACCTTCTCCTTCTCCTTTTTTTGTTTCTTCTGCTTCACCCTCCAGACTTCACCTTCTCCTTCTCTTTCTTCTGCTTCTCCTGATTCACCCTCCAGACTTCACCTTCTCCTTCTCCTTCTTCTGATTCTTCTGATTCACCCTCCAGACTTCACCTTCTCCTTCTCCTTCTTCTGCTTCTTCTGATTCACCCTCCTGACTTCACCTTCTCCTTCTCCTTCTTCTACTTCTTCTGATTCACCCTCCTGACTTCACCTTCTCCTTCTCCTTCTTCTACATCTTCTGATTCACCCTCCAGACTTCATCTTCTCCTTCTCCTTCTTCTACTTCTTCTGCTACACCCCCCTGACTTCACCTGCTCCTTCTCCTTCTTCTGCTTCTTCTGATTCACCCTCCTAAATTCACCTTCTCCTTCCCCTTCTTCTGCTTCTTCTGATTCACCCTCCTGACTTCACCTTCTCCTTCTCCTTCTTCTGCTTCTTCTGATTCACCCTCCAGACTTCACCTTCACCTTCTCCTTCTTCTGCTTCTTCTGATTCACCCTCCAGACTTCACCTTCTCCTTCTCCTTCTTCTGCTTCTTCTGCTTCACCCTCCAGACTTCACCTTCTCCTTCTCCTTCTTCTGCTTCTTCTGCTTCACCCTCCTGACTTCACCTTCTCCTTCTCCTTCTTCTACTTCTTCTGATTCACCCTCCTGACTTCACCTTCTCCTTCTCCTTCTTCTACTTCTTCTGCTTCACCCTCCAGACTTCACCTTCTCCTTCTCCTTCTTCTACTTCTTCTGATTCACCCTCCAGACTTCACCTTCTCCTTCTCCTTCTTCTACTTTTTCTGATTCACCCTCCAGACTTCACCTTCTCCTTCTCCTTCTTCTACTTCTTCTGATTCATCCTCCAGACTTCACCTTCTCCTTCTCCTTCTTCTGCTTCTTCTGATTCACCCTCCAGACTTCACCTTCTCCTTCTCCTTATTCTGCTTCTTCTGATTCACCCTCCAGACTTCACCTTCTCCTTCTCCTTCTTCTGCTTCTTCTGATTCACCCTCCAGACTTCACCTTCTCCTTCTCCTTCTTCTGCTTCTTCTGATTCACCCTCCAGACTTCACCTTCTCCTTCTCCTTCTTCTACTTCTTCTGATTCACCCTCCAGACTTCATCTTCTCCTTCTCCTTCTTCTGCTTCTTCTGATTCACCCTCCAGACTTCACCTTCTCCTTCTCCTTCGTCTACTTCTTCTGATTCACCCTCCAGACTACACCTTCTCCTTCTCCTTCTTCTACTTCTTCTGATTCACCCTCCAGACTTCACCTTCTCCTTCTCCTTCTTCTGTTTCTTCTGATTCACCCTCCAGACTTCACCTTCTCTTTCTCCTTCTTCTACTTCTTCTGATTCACCCTCCAGACTTCACCTTCTCCTTCTCCTTCGTCTACTTCTTCTGATTCACCCTCCAGACTACACCTTCTCCTTCTCCTTCTTCTACTTCTTCTGATTCACCCTCCAGACTTCACCTTCTCCTTCTCCTTCTTCTGTTTCTTCTGATTCACCCTCTCGACTTCACCTTCTCCTTCTCCTTCTTCTGCTTCTTCTGATTCACCCTCCAGACTTCACCTTCTCCTTCTCCTTCTTCTGCTTCTTCTGATTCACCCTCCAGACTTCACCTTCTCCTTCTCCTTCTTCTGTTTCTTCTGATTCACCCTCTAGACTTCACCTTCTCCTTCTCCTTCTTCTACTTCTTCTGATTCACCCTCCAGACTTCATCTTCTCCTTCTCCTTCTTCTCCTTCTTCTGATTCATCCTCCAGACTTCACCTTCTCCTTCTCCTTCTTCTGCTTCTTCTGATTCACCCTCCAGACTTCACCTTCTCCTTCTCCTTCTTCTACTTCTTCTGATTCACCCTCCAGACTTCACCTTCTCCTTCTCCTTCTTCTACTTCTTCTGATTCACCCTCCAGTCTTCACCTTCTCCTTCTCCTTCTTCTGTTTCTTCTGCTTCACCCTCCAGACTTCACCTTCTCCTTCTCCTTCATCTACTCCTTCTGCTTCACCCTCCAGACTTCACCTTCTCCTTCTCCTTCTTCTACTTCTTCTGATTCACCCTCCAGACTTCACCTTCTCCTTCTCCTTCTTATACTGCTTCTGATTCACCCTCCAGACTTCACCTTCTCCTTCTCCTTCTTCTACTTCTTCTGATTCACCCTCCAGACTTCACCTTCTCCTTCTCCTTCTTCTGCTTCTTCTGATTCACCCTCCAGACTTCACCTTCTCCTTCTCCTTATTCTGCTTCTTCTGATTCACCCTCCAGACTTCACCTTCTCCTTCTCCTTCTTCTGCTTCTTCTGATTCACCCTCCAGACTTCACCTTCTCCTTCTCCTTCTTCTACTTCTTCTGATTCACCCTCCAGACTTCACCTTCTCCTTCTCCTTCTTCTGCTTCTTCTGATTCACCCTCCAGACTTCACCTTCTCCTTCTCCTTCGTCTACTTCTTCTGATTCACCCTCCAGACTACACCTTCTCCTTCTCCTTCTTCTACTTCTTCTGATTCACCCTCCAGACTTCACCTTCTCCTTCTCCTTCTTCTGTTTCTTCTGATTCACCCTCCAGACTTCATCTTCTCCTTCTCCTTCTTCTACTTCTTCTGATTCACCCTCCAGACTTCACCTTCTCCTTCTCCTTCTTCTACTTCTTCTGATTCACCCTCCAGACTTCATCTTCTCCTTCTCCTTCTTCTGCTTCTTCTGATTCACCCTCCAGACTTCACCTTCTCCTTCTCCTTCTTCTGCTTCTTCTGATTCACCCTCCAGACTTCAACTTCTCCTTCTCCTTCTTCCACTTCTTCTGATTCACCCTCCAGACTTCACCTTCTTCTTCTCCTTCTTCTACTTCTTCTGATTCACCCTCCAGTCTTCACCTTCTCCTTCTCCTTTTTTTGTTTCTTCTGCTTCACCCTCCAGACTTCACCTTCTCCTTCTCTTTCTTCTGCTTCTCCTGATTCACCCTCCAGACTTCACCTTCTCCTTCTCCTTCTTCTGATTCTTCTGATTCACCCTCCAGACTTCACCTTCTCCTTCTCCTTCTTCTGCTTCTTCTGATTCACCCTCCTGACTTCACCTTCTCCTTCTCCTTCTTCTACTTCTTCTGATTCACCCTCCTGACTTCACCTTCTCCTTCTCCTTCTTCTACATCTTCTGCTTCACCCTCCAGACTTCACCTTCTCCTTCTCCTTCTTCTACTTCTTCTGATTCACCCTCCAGACTTCACCTTCTCCTTCTCCTTCTTCTACTTCTTCTGATTCACCCACCAGACTTCATCTTCTCCTTCTCCTTCTTCTGCTTCTTCTGATTCACCCTCCAGACTTCACCTTCTCCTTCTCCTTCTTCTGCTTCTTCTGATTCACCCTCCAGACTTCAACTTCTCCTTCTCCTTCTTCCACTTCTTCTGATTCACCCTCCAGACTTCACCTTCTCCTTCTCCTTCTTCTACGTCTTCTGATTCACCCTCCAGTCTTCACCTTCTCCTTCTCCTTTTTTTGTTTCTTCTGCTTCACCCTCCAGACTTCACCTTCTCCTTCTCTTTCTTCTGCTTCTTCTGATTCACCCTCCAGACTTCACCTTCTCCTTCTCCTTCTTCTGATTCTTCTGATTCACCCTCCAGACTTCACCTTCTCCTTCTCCTTCTTCTGCTTCTTCTGATTCACCCTCCTGACTTCACCTTCTCCTTCTCCTTCTTCTACTTCTTCTGATACACCCTCCTGACTTCACCTTCTCCTTCTCCTTCTTCTACTTCTTCTGCTTCACCCTCCAGACTTCACCTTCTCCTTCTCCTTCTTCTACTTCTTCTGATTCACCCTCCAGACTTCACCTTCTCCTTCTCCTTCTTCTGCTTCTTCTGATTCACCCTCCAGACTTCACCTTCTCATTCTCCTTCTTCTGCTTCTTCTGCTGCGCCCTCCAGACTTCACCTTCTCCTTCTCCTTCTTCTGCTTCTTCTGCTTCACACTCCAGACTTCACCTTCTCCTTCTCCTTCTTCTGCTTCTTCTGCTGCGCCCTCCAGGCTTCACCTTCTCCTTCTCCTTCTTCTGCTTCTTCTGCTTCACCGTCCTGACTTCACCTTCTCCTTCTCCTTCTTCTACTTCTTCTGCTACACCCCCCTGACTTCACCTGCTCCTTCTCCTTCTTCTGCTTCTTCTGATTCACCCTCCTAAATTCACCTTCTCCTTCTCCTTCTTCTGCTTCTTCTGATTCACCCTCCTGACTTCACCTTCTCCTTCTCCTTCTTCTGCTTCTTCTGATTCACCCTCCAGACTTCACCTTCTCCTTCTCCTTCTTCTGCTTCTTCTGATTCACCCTCCAGACTTCACCTTCTCCTTCTCCTTCTTCTGCTTCTTCTGATTCACCCTCCAGACCTCACCTTCTCCTTCTCCTTCTTCTACTTCTTCTGATTCACCCTCCAGACTTCATCTTCTCCTTCTCCTTCTTCTGCTTCTTCTGATTCACCCTCCAGACTTCACCTTCTCCTTCTCCTTCTTCTACTTCTTCTGATTCAGCCTCCAGACTTCACCTTCTCCTTCTCCTTCTTCTACTTCTTCTGATTCACCCTCCAGACTTCATCTTCTCCTTCTCCTTCTTCTCCTTCTTCTGATTCACCCTCCAGACTTCACCGTCTCCTTCTCCTTCTTCTGCTTCTTCTGATTCACCCTCCAGACTTCACCTTCTCCTTCTCCTTCTTCTACTTCTTCTGATTCACCCTCCAGACTTCACCTTCTCCTTCTCCTTCTTCTACTTCTTCTGATTCACCCTCCAGTCTTCACCTTCTCCTTCTCCTTCTTCTGTTTCTTCTGCTTCACCCTCCAGACTGCACCTTCTCCTTCTCTTTCTTCTGCTTCTTCTGATTCACCCACCAGACTTCACCTTCTCCTTCTCCTTCTTCTGATTCATCTGATTCACCCTCCAGACTTCACCTTCTCCTTCTCCTTCTTCTGCTTCTTCTGATTCACCCTCCAGAACTCACATTCTCCTTCTCCTTCTTCTACTTCTTCTGATTCACCCTCCTGACTTCACCTTCTCCTTCTCCTTCATCTACTTCTTCTGCTTCACCCTCCAGACTTCACCTTCTCCTTCTCCTTCTTCTACTTCTTCTGATTCACCCTCCAGACTTCACCTTCTCCTTCTCCTTCTTATACTTCTTCTGATTCACCCTCCAGACTTCACCTTCTCCTTCTCCTTCTTCTACTTCTTCTGATTCACCCTCCAGACTTCACCTTCTCCTTCTCCTTCTTCTGCTTCTTCTGATTCACCCTCCAGACTTCACCTTCTCCTTCTCCTTATTCTGCTTCTTCTGATTCACCCTCCAGACTTCACCTTCTCCTTCTCCTTCTTCTGCTTCTTCTGATTCACCCTCCAGACTTCACCTTCTCCTTCTCCTTCTTCTGCTTCTTCTGATTCACCCTCCAGACTTCACCTTCTCCTTCTCCTCCTTCTACTTCTTCTGATTCACCCTCCAGACTTCACCTTCTCCTTCTCCTTCTTCTGCTTCTTCTGATTCACCCTCCAGACTTCACCTTCTCCTTCTCCTCCGTCTACTTCTTCTGATTCACCCTCCAGACTACACCTTCTCCTTCTCCTTCTTCTACTTCTTCTGATTCACCCTCCAGACTTCACCTTCTCCTTCTCCTTCTTCTGTTTCTTCTGATTCACCCTCCAGACTTCATCTTCTCCTTCTCCTTCTTCTACTTCTTCTGATTCACCCTCCAGACTTCACCTTCTCCTTCTCCTTCTTCTACTTCTTCTGATTCACCCTCCAGACTTCATCTTCTCCTTCTCCTTCTTCTGCTTCTTCTGATTCACCCTCCAGACTTCACCTTCTCCTTCTCCTTCTTCTGCTTCTTCTGATTCACCCTCCAGACTTCAACTTCTCCTTCTCCTTCTTCCACTTCTTCTGATCCACCCTCCAGACTTCACCTTCTCCTTCTCCTTCTTCTACTTCTTCTGATTCACCCTCCAGTCTTCACCTTCTCCTTCTCCTTTTTTTGTTTCTTCTGCTTCACCCTCCAGACTTCACCTTCTCCTTCTCTTTCTTCTGCTTCTTCTGATTCACCCTCCAGACTTCACCTTCTCCTTCTCCTTCTTCTGATTCTTCTGATTCACCCTCCAGACTTCACCTTCTCCTTCTCCTTCATCTGCTTCTTCTGATTCACCCTCCTGACTTCACCTTCTCCTTCTCCTTCTTCTACTTCTTCTGATTCACCATCCTGACTTCACCTTCTCCTTCTCCTTCTTCTACTTCTTCTGCTTCACCCTCCAGACTTCACCTTCTCCTTCTCCTTCTTCTACTTCTTCTGATTCACCCTCCAGACTTCACCTTCTCCTTCTCCTTCTTCTGCTTCTTCTGATTCACCCTCCAGACTTCACCTTCTCATTCTCCTTCTTCTGCTTCTTCTGCTGCGCCCTCCAGTCATCACCTTCTCCTTCTCCTTCTTCTGCTTCTTCTGCTTCACACTCCAGACTTCACCTTCTCCTTCTCCTTCTTCTGCTTCTTCTGCTGCGCCCTCCAGGCTTCACCTTCTCCTTCTCCTTCTTCTGCTTCTTCTGCTTCACCGTCCTGACTTCACCTTCTCCTTCTCCTTCTTCTACTTCTTCTGCTACACCCCCCTGACTTCACCTGCTCCTTCTCCTTCTTCTGCTTCTTCTGATTCACCCTCCTAAATTCACCTTCTCCTTCTCCTTCTTCTGCTTCTTCTGATTCACCCTCCTGACTTCACCTTCTCCTTCTCCTTCTTCTGCTTCTTCTGATTCACCCTCCAGACTTCCCCTTCTCCTTCTCCTTCTTCTGCTTCTTCTGATTCACCCTCCAGACTTCACCTTCTCCTTCTCCTTCTTCTGCTTCTTCTGATTCACCCTCCAGACCTCACCTTCTCCTTCTCCTTCTTCTACTTCCTCTGATTCACCCTCCAGACTTCATCTTCTCCTTCTCCTTCTTCTGCTTCTTCTGATTCACCCTCCAGTCTTCACCTTCTCCTTCTCCTTTTTTTGTTTCTTCTGCTTCACCCTCCAGACTTCACCTTCTCCTTCTCTTTCTTCTGCTTCTTCTGATTCACCCTCCAGACTTCACCTTCTCCTTCTCCTTCTTCTGATTCTTCTGATTCACCCTCCAGACTTCACCTTCTCCTTCTCCTTCATCTGCTTCTTCTGATTCACCCTCCTGACTTCACCTTCTCCTTCTCCTTCTTCTACTTCTTCTGATTCACCATCCTGACTTCACCTTCTCCTTCTCCTTCTTCTACTTCTTCTGCTTCACCCTCCAGACTTCACCTTCTCCTTCTCCTTCTTCTACTTCTTCTGATTCACCCTCCAGACTTCACCTTCTCCTTCTCCTTCTTCTGCTTCTTCTGATTCACCCTCCAGACTTCACCTTCTCATTCTCCTTCTTCTGCTTCTTCTGCTGCGCCCTCCAGTCATCACCTTCTCCTTCTCCTTCTTCTGCTTCTTCTGCTTCACACTCCAGACTTCACCTTCTCCTTCTCCTTCTTCTGCTTCTTCTGCTGCGCCCTCCAGGCTTCACCTTCTCCTTCTCCTTCTTCTGCTTCTTCTGCTTCACCGTCCTGACTTCACCTTCTCCTTCTCCTTCTTCTACTTCTTCTGCTACACCCCCCTGACTTCACCTGCTCCTTCTCCTTCTTCTGCTTCTTCTGATTCACCCTCCTAAATTCACCTTCTCCTTCTCCTTCTTCTGCTTCTTCTGATTCACCCTCCTGACTTCACCTTCTCCTTCTCCTTCTTCTGCTTCTTCTGATTCACCCTCCAGACTTCCCCTTCTCCTTCTCCTTCTTCTGCTTCTTCTGATTCACCCTCCAGACTTCACCTTCTCCTTCTCCTTCTTCTGCTTCTTCTGATTCACCCTCCAGACCTCACCTTCTCCTTCTCCTTCTTCTACTTCCTCTGATTCACCCTCCAGACTTCATCTTCTCCTTCTCCTTCTTCTGCTTCTTCTGATTCACCCTCCAGACTTCACCTTCTCCTTCTCCTTCTTCTACTTCTTCTGATTCAGCCTCCAGACTTCACCTTCTCCTTCTCCTTCTTCTACTTCTTCTGATTCACCCTCCAGACTTCATCTTCTCCTTCTCCTTCTTCTCCTTCTTCTGATTCACCCTCCAGACTTCACCTTCTCCTTCTCCTTCTTCTGCTTCTTCTGATTCACCCTCCAGACTTCACCTTCTCCTTCTCATTCTTCTACTTCTTCTGATTCACCCTCCAGACTTCACCTTCTCCTTCTCCTTCTTCTACTTCTTCTGATTCACTCTCCAGTCTACACCTTCTCCTTCTCCTTCTTCTGTTTCTTCTGCTTCACCCTCCAGACTTCACCTTCTCCTTCTCTTTCTTCTGCTTCTTCTGATTCACCCTCCAGACTTCACCTTCTCCTTCTCCTTCTTCTGATTCTTCTGATTCACCCTCCAGACTTCACCTTCTCCTTCTCCTTCTTCTGCTTCTTCTGATTCACCCTCCAGAACTCACCTTCTCCTTCTCCTTCTTCTACTTCTTCTGATTCACCCTCCTGACTTCACCTTCTCCTTCTCCTTCATCTACTTCTTCTGCTTCACCCTCCAGACTTCACCTTCTCCTTGTCCTTCTTCTACTTCTTCTGATTCACCCTCCAGACTTCACCTTCTCCTTCTCCTTCTTCTACTTCTTCTGATTCACCCTCCAGACTTCACCTTCTCCTTCTCCTTCTTCTACTTCTTCTGATTCACCCTCCAGACTTCACCTTCTCCTTCTCCTTCTTCTGCTTCTTCTGATTCACCCTCCAGACTTCACCTTCTCCTTCTCCTTATTCTGCTTCTTCTGATTCACCCTCCAGACTTCACCTTCTCCTTCTCCTTCTTCTGCTTCTTCTGATTCACCCTCCAGACTTCACCTTCTCCTTCTCCTTCTTCTGCTTCTTCTGATTCACCCTCCAGACTTCACCTTCTCCTTCTCCTTCTTCTACTTCTTCTGATTCACCCTCCAGACTTCACCTTCTCCTTCTCCTTCTTCTGCTTCTTCTGATTCACCCTCCAGACTTCACCTTCTCCTTCTCCTTCGTCTACTTCTTCTGATTCAATCTCCAGACTACACCTTCTCCTTCTCCTTCTTCTACTTCTTCTGATTCACCCTCCAGACTTCACCTTCTCCTTCTCCTTCTTCTGTTTCTTCTGATTCACCCTCCAGACTTCACCTTCTCCTTCTCCTTCTTCTACTTCTTCTGATTCACCCTCCAGATATCACCTTCTCCTTCTCCTTCTTCTACTTCTTCTGATTCACCCTCCAGACTTCATCTTCTCCTTCTCCTTCTTCTGCTTCTTCTGATTCACCCTCCAGACTTCACCTTCTCCTTCTCCTTCTTCTGCTTCTTCTGATTCACCCTCCAGACTTCAACTTCTCCTTCTCCTTCTTCCACTTCTTCTGATTCACCCTCCAGACTCCACCTTCTCCTTCTCCTTCTTCTACTTCTTCTGATTCACCCTCCAGTCTTCACCTTCTCCTTCTCCTTTTTCTGTTTCTTCTGCTTCACCCTCCAGACTTCACCTTCTCCTTCTCTTTCTACTGCTTCTTCTGATTCACCCTCCAGACTTCACCTTCTCCTTCTCCTTCTTCTGATTCTTCTGATTCACCCTCCAGACTCCACCTTCTCCTTCTCCATCTTCTGCTTCTTCTGATTCACCCTCCTGACTTCACCTTCTCCTTCTCCTTCTTCTACTTCTTCTGATTCACCCTCCTGACTTCACCTTCTCCTTCTCCTTCTTCTACTTCTTCTGCTTCACCCTCCAGACTTCACCTTCTCCTTCTCCTTCTTCTACTTCTTCTGATTCACCCTCCAGACT
This sequence comes from Somniosus microcephalus, assembly GCF_052327205.1. Lineage (NCBI taxonomy): Eukaryota > Metazoa > Chordata > Chondrichthyes > Squaliformes > Somniosidae > Somniosus > Somniosus microcephalus. The sequence continues at coordinate 92,852 of NW_028225278.1, read as the reverse complement.
TCACCTTCTCCTTCTCCTTCTTCTGCTTCTTCTGATTCACCCTCCAGACTTCACCTTCTCATTCTCCTTCTTCTGCTTCTTATGCTGCGCCCTCCAGACTTCACCTTCTCCTTCTCCTTCTTCTGCTTCTTCTGCTTCACACTCCAGACTTCACCTTCTCCTTCTCCTTCTTCTGCTTCTTCTGCTGCGCCCTCGAGGCTTCACCTTCTCCTTCTTCTGCTTCTTCTGCTTCACCGTCCTGACTTCACCTTCTCCTTCTCCTTCTTCTACTTCTTCTGCTACACCCCCTTGACTTCAGCTGCTCCTTCTCCATTTTCTGCTTCTTCTGATTCACCCTCCTAAATTCACCTTCTCCTTCTCCTTCTTCTGCTTCTTCTGATTCACCCTCCTGACTTCACCTTCTCCTTCTCCTTCTTCCGCTTCTTCTGATTCACCCTCCAGACTTCACCTTCTCCTTCTCCTTCTTCTGCTTCTTCTGATTCACCCTCCAGACTTCACCTTCTCCTTCTCCTTCTTCTGCTTCTTCTGATTCACCCTCCAGACCTCACCTTCTCCTTCTCCTTCTTCTACTTCTTCTGATTCACCCTCCAGACTTCATCTTCTCCTTCTCCTTCTTCTGCTTCTTCTGATTCACCCTCCAGACTTCACCTTCTCCTTCTCCTTCTTCTGCTTCTTCTGATTCACCCTCCAGACTTCACCTTCTCCTTCTCCTTCTTCTACTTCTTCTGATTCACCCTCCAGACTTCACCTTCTCCTTCTCCTTCTTCGACTTCTTCTGATTCACCCTCCAGTCTTCACCTTCTCCTTCTCCTTCTTCTGTTTCTTCTGCTTCACCCTCCAGACTTCACCTTCTCCTTCTCTTTCTTCTGCTTCTACTGCTTCACCCTCCAGACTTCACCTTCTCCTTCTCCTTCTTCTGATTCTTCTGATTCACCCTCCAGACTTCACCTTCTCTATCTCCTTCTTCTGCTTCTTCTGATTCACCATCCTGACTTCACCTTCTCCTTCTCCTTCTTCTACTTCTTCTGATTCACCCTCCTGACTTCACCTTCTCCTTCTCCTTCTTCTACTTCTTCTGCTTCACCCTCCAGACTTCACCTTCTCCTTCTCCTTCTTCTACTTCTTCTGATTCACCCTCCAGACTTCACCTTCTCCTTCTCCTTCTTCTACATCTTCTGATTCACCCTCCTGACTTCACCTTCTCCTTCTCCTTCTTCTACTTCTTCTGCTTCACCCTCCAGACTTCACCTTCTCCTTCTCCTTCTTCTACTTCTTCTGATTCACCCTCCAGACTTCACCTTCTCCTTCTCCTTCTTCTACTTCTTCTGATTCACCCTCCAGACTTCACCTTCTCCTTCTCCTTCTTCTACTTCTTCTGATTCACCCTCCAGACTTCACCTTCTCCTTCTCCTTCTTCTGCTTCTTCTGATTCACCCTCCAGACTTCACCTTCTCCTTCTCCTTATTCTGCTTCTTCTGAATCACCCTCCAGACTTCACCTTCTCCTTCTCCTTCTTCTGCTTCTTCTGATTCACCCTCCAGACTTCACCTTCTCCTTCTCCTTCTTCTGCTTCTTCTGATTCACACTCCAGACTTCATCTTCACCTTCTCCTTCTTCTACTTCTTCTGATTCACCCTCCAGACTTCACCTTCTCCATCTCCTTCTTCTGCTTCTTCTGATTCACCCTCCAGACTTCACCTTCTCCTTCTCCTTCGTCTGCTTCTTCTGATTCACCCTCCAGACTTCACCTTCTCCTTCTCCTTCTTCTGCTTCTTCTGATTCACCCTCCAGACTTCACCTTCTCCTTCTCCTTCTTCTACTTCTTCTGATTCACCCTCCAGACTTCACCTTCTCCTTCTCTTTCTTCTGCTTCTTCTGCTTCACCCTCCAGACTTCACCTTCTCCTTCTCCTTCTTCTACTTCTTCTGATTCACCCTCCAGACTTCACCTTCTCCATCTCCTTCTTCTGCTTCTTCTGATTCACCCTCCAGACTTCACCATCTCCTTCTCCTTCGTCTACTTCTTCTGATTCACCCTCCAGACTACACCTTCTCCTTCTCCTTCTTCTACTTCTTCTGATTCACCCTCCAGACTTCACCTTCTCCTTCTCCTTCTTCTGTTTCTTCTGATTCACCCTCCAGACTTCACCTTCTCCTTCTCCTTCTTCTACTACTTCTGATTCACCCTCCAGACTTCACCTTCTCCTTCTCCTTCTTCTACTTCTTCTGATTCACCCTCCAGACTTCATCTTCTCCTTCTCCTTCTTCTGCTTCTTCTGATTCACCCTCCAGACTTCACCTTCTCCTTCTCCTTCTTCTACTTCTTCTGATTCACCCTCCAGACTTCACCTTCTCCTCCTCCTTCTTCTACTTCTTCTGATTCACCCTCCAGTCTTCACCTTCTCCTTCTCCTTCTTCTGTTTCTTCTGCTTCACCCTCCAGACTTCACCTTCTCCTTCTCTTTCTTCTGCTTCTTCTGATTCACCCTCCAGACTTCACCTTCTCCTTCTCCTTCTTCTGATTCTTCTGATTCACCCTCCAGACTTCACCTTCTCCTTCTCCTTCTTCTGCTTCTTCTGATTCACCCTCCTGACTTCACCTTCTCCTTCTCCTTCTTCTACTTCTTCTGATTCACCCTCCTGACTTCACCTTCTCCTTCTCCTTCTTCTACTTCTTCTGCTTCACCCTCCAGACTTCACCTTCTCCTTCTCCTTCTTCTACTTCTTCTGATTCACCCTCCAGACTTCACCTTCTCCTTCTCCTTCTTCTGCTTCTTCTGATTCACCCTCCAGACTTCACCTTCTCCTTCTCCTTATTCTGCTTCTTCTGATTCACCCTCCAGACTTCAACTTCTCCTTCTCCTTATTCTGCTTCTTCTGATTCACCCTCCAGACTTCACCTTCTCCTTCTCCTTCCTTTGCTTCTTCTGATTCACCCTCCAGACTTCACCTTCTCCTTCTCCTTCTTCTGATTCTTCTGATTCACCCTCCAGACTTCACCTTCTCCTTCTCCATCTTCTGCTTCTTCTGATTCACCCTCCTGACTTCACCTTCTCCTTCTCCTTCTTCTACTTCTTCTGATTCACCCTCCAGACTTCACCTTCTCCTTCTCCTTCTTCTGCTTCTTCTGATTCACCCTCCAGACTTCACCTTCTCCTTCTCCTTCTTCTGCTTCTTCTGATTCACCCTCCAGACTGCACCTTCTCCTTCTCCTTCTTCTACTTCTTCTGATTCACCCTCCAGACTTCACCTTCTCCTTCTCCTTCTTCTGCTTCTTCTGATTCACCCTCCAGACTTCACCTTCTCCTTCTCCTTCGTCTCCTTCTTCTGATTCACCCTCCGGACTACACCTTCTCCTTCTCCTTCTTCTACTTCTTCTGATTCACCCTCCAGACTTCACCTTCTCCTTCTCATTCTTCTGTTTCTTCTGATTCACCCTCCAGACTTCATCTTCTCCTTCTCCTTCTTCTACTTCTTCTGATTCACCCTCCAGACTTCACCTTCTCCTTCTCCTTCTTCTACTTCTTCTGATTCACCCTCCAGACTTCATCTTCTATTTCTCCTTCTTCTACTTCTTCTGATTCACCCTCCAGACTTCACCTTCTCCTTCTCCTTCTTCTGCTTCTTCTGATTCACCCTCCAGACTTCACCTTCTCCTTCTCCTTATTCTGCTTCTTCTGATTCACCCTCCAGACTTCACCTTCTCCTTCTCCTTCTTCTACTTCTTCTGATTCACCCTCCAGACTTCACCTTCTCCTTCTCCTTCTTCTGCTTCTTCTGATTCACCCTCCAGACTTCACCTTCTCCTTCTCCTTCGTCTACTTCTTCTGATTCACCCTCCAGACTACACCTTCTCCTTCTCCTTCTTCTACTTCTTCTGATTCACCCTCCAGACTTCACCTTCTCCTTCTCCTTCTTCTGTTTCTTCTGATTCACCCTCCAGACTTCATCTTCTCCTTCTCCTTCTTCTCCTTCTTCTGATTCACCCTCCAGTCTTCACCTTCTCCTTCTCCTTCTGCTACTTCTTCTGATTCACCCTCCAGACTTCATCTTCTCCTTCTCCTTCTTCTACTTCTTCTGATTCACCCTCCAGACTTCACCTTCTCCTTCTCCTTCTTCTGCTTCTTCTGATTCACCCTCCAGACTTCACCTTCTCCTTCTCCTTATTCTGCTTCTTCTGATTCACCTCCAGACTTCACATTCTCCTTCTCCTTCTTCTGCTTCTTCTGATTCACCCTCCAGACTTCACCTTCTCCTTCTCCTTCTTCTGCTTCTTCTGATTCACCCTCCAGACTTCACCTTCTAGTTCTCCTTCTTCTACTTCTTCTGATTCACCCTCCAGACTTAACCTTCTCCTTCTCCTTCTTCTGCTTCTTCTGATTCACCCTCCAGACTTCACCTTCTCCTTCTCCTTCGTCTACTTCTTCTGATTCACCCTCCAGACGACACCTTCTCCTTCTCCTTCTTCTACTTCTTCTGATTCACCCTCCAGACTTCACCTTCTCCTTCTCCTTCTTCTGTTTCTTCTGATTCACCCTCCAGACTTCATCTTCTCCTTCTCCTTCTTCTACTTCTTCTGATTCACCCTCCAGACTTCACCTTCTCCTTCTCCTTCTTCTACTTCTTCTGATTCACCCTCCGGACTTCATCTTCTCCTTCTCCTTCTTCTGCTTCTTCTGATTCACCCTCCAGACTTCACCTTCTCCTTCTCCTTCTTCTGCTTCTTCTGATTCACCCTCCAGACTTCAACTTCTCCTTCTCCTTCTTCTACTTCTTCTGATTCACCCTCCAGACTTCACCTTCTCCTTCTCCTTCTTCTACTTCTTCTGATTCACCCTCCAGTCTTCACCTTCTCCTTCTCCTTCTTCTGTTTCTTCTGCTTCACCCTCCAGACTTCACCTTCTCCTTCTCTTTCTTCTGCTTCTTCTGATTCACCCTCCAGACTTCACCTTCTCCTTCTCCTTCTTCTGATTCTTCTGATTCACCCTCCAGACTTCACCTTCTCCTTCTCCTTCTTCTGCTTCTTCTGATTCACCCTCCTGACTTCACCTTCTCCTTCTCCTTCTTCTACTTCTTCTGATTCACCCTCCTGACTTCACCTTCTCCTTCTCCTTCTTCTACTTCTTCTGCTTCACCCTCCAGACTTCACCTTCTCCTTCTCCTTCTTCTACTTCTTCTGATTCACCCTCCAGACTTCACCTTCTCCTTCTCCTTCTTCTGCTTCTTCTGATTCACCCTCCAGACTTCACCTTCTCATTCTCCTTCTTCTCCTTCTTCTGCTGCGCCCTCCAGACTTCACCTTCTCCTTCTCCTTCTTCTGCTTCTTCTGCTTCACACTCCAGACTTCACCTTCTCCTTCTCCTTCTTCTGCTTCTTCTGCTGCGCCCTCCAGGCTTCACCTTCTCCATCTCCTTCTTCTGCTTCTTCTGCTTCACCGTCCTGACTTCACCTTCTCCTTCTCCTTCTTCTACTTCTTCTGCTACACCCCCCTGACTTCACCTGCTCCTTCTCCTTCTTCTGCTTCTTCTGATTCACCCTCCTGACTTCACCTTCTCCTTCTCCTTCTTCTGCTTCTTCTGATTCACCCTCCAGACTTCACCTTCTCCTTCTCCTTCTTCTGCTTCTTCTGATTCACCCTCCAGACTTCACCTTCTCCTTCTCCTTCTTCTGCTTCTTCTGATTCACCCTCCAGACTTCACCTTCTCCTTCTCCTTCTTCTGCTTCTTCTGATTCACCCTCCAGACTTCACCTTCTCCTTCTCCTTCTTCTACTTCTTCTGATTCACCCTCCAGACTTCACCTTCTCCTTCTCCTTCTTCTACTTCTTCTGATTCACCCTACAGTCTTCACCTTTTCCTTCTCCTTCTTCTGTTTCTTCTGCTTCACCCTCCAGACTTCACCTTCTCCTTCTCTTTCTTCTGCTTCTTCTGCTTCTCCCTCCAGACTTCACCTTCTCCTTCTCCTTCTTCTGATTCTTCTGATTCACCCTCCAGACTTCACCTTCTCTATCTCCTTCTTCTGCTTCTTCTGATTCACCCTCCTGACTTCATCTTCTCCTTCTCCTTCTTCTACTTCTTCTGATTCACCCTCCTGACTTCACCTTCTCCTTCTCCTTCTTCTACTTCTTCAGCTTCACCCTCCAGACTTCACCTTCTCCTTCTCCTTCTTCTACTTCTTCTGATTCACCCTCCAGACTTCACCTTCTCCTTCTCCTTCTTCTGCTTCTTCTGATTCACCCTCCAGACTTCACCTTCTCCTTCTCCTTATTCTGCTTCTTCTGATTCACCCTCCAGACTTCACCTTCTCCTTCTCCTTCTTCTGCTTCTTCTGATTCACCCTCCAGACTTCACCTTCTCCTTCTCCTTCTTCTGCTTCTTCTGATTCACCCTCCAGACTTCACCTTCTCCTTCTCCTTCTTCTGCTTCTTCTGATTCACCCTCCAGACTTCACCTTCTCCTTCTCCTTCTTCTACTTCTTCTGATTCACCCTCCAGACTTCACCTTCTCCTTCTCCTTCTTCTGCTTCTTCTGATTCACCCTCCTGACTTCACCTTCTCCTTCTCCTTCTTCTACATCTTCTGATTCACCCTCCTGACTTCACCTTCTCCTTCTCCTTCTTCTACTTCTTCTGCTTCACCCTCCAGACTTCACCTTCTCCTTCTCCTTCTTCTACTTCTTCTGATTCACCCTCCAGACTTCACCTTCTCCTTCTCCTTCTTCTACTTCTTCTGATTCACCCTCCAGACTTCACCTTCTCCTTCTCCTTCTTCTACTTCTTCTGATTCACCCTCCAGACTTCACCTTCTACTTCTCCTTCTTCTGCTTCTTCTGATTCACCCTCCAGACTTCACCTTCTACTTCTCCTTATTCTGCTTCTTCTGAATCACCCTCCAGACTTCACCTTCTCCTTCTCCTTCTTCTGCTTCTTCTGATTCACCCTCCAGACTTCACCTTCTCCTTCTCCTTCTTCTGCTTCTTCTGATTCACCCTCCAGACTTCACCTTCACCTTCTCCTTCTTCTACTTCTTCTGATTCACCCTCCAGACTTCACCTTCGCCATCTCCTTCTTCTGCTTCTTCTGATTCACCCTCCAGACTTCACCTTCTCCTTCTCCTTCGTCTACTTCTTCTGATTCACCCTCCAGACTTCACCTTCTCCTTCTCCTTCTTCTGCTTCTTCTGATTCACCCTCCAGACTTCACCTTCTCCTTCTCCTTCTTCTACTTCTTCTGATTCACCCTCCAGACTTCACCTTCTCCTTCTCCTTCTTCTACTTCTTCTGATTCACCCTCCAGACTTCACCTTCTACTTCTCCTTCTTCTGCTTCTTCTGATTCTCCCTCCAGACTTCACCTTCTACTTCTCCTTATTCTGCTTCTTCTGAATCACCCTCCAGACTTCACCTTCTCCTTCTCCTTCTTCTGCTTCTTCTGATTCACCCTCCAGACTTCACCTTCTCCTTCTCCTTCTTCTGCTTCTTCTGATTCACCCTCCAGACTTCACCTTCACCTTCTCCTTCTTCTACTTCTTCTGATTCACCCTCCAGACTTCACCTTCTCCATCTCCTTCTTCTGCTTCTTCTGATTCACCCTCCAGACTTCACCTTCTCCTTCTCCTTCGTCTACTTCTTCTGATTCACCCTCCAGACTTCACCTTCTCCTTCTCCTTCTTCTGCTTCTTCTGATTCACCCTCCAGACTTCACCTTCTCCTTCTCCTTCTTCTACTTCTTCTGATTCACCCTCCAGACTTCACCTTCTCCTTCTCCTTCTTCTGATTCTTCTGATTCACCCTCCAGACTTCACCTTCTCCTTCTCCTTCTTCTGCTTCTTCTGATTCACCCTCCTGACTTCACCTTCTCCTTCTCCTTCTTCTACATCTTCTGATTCACCCTCCTGACTTCACCTTCTCCTTCTCCTTCTTCTACTTCTTCTGCTTCCCCCTCCAGACTTCACCTTCTCCTTCTCCTTCTTCTACTTCTTCTGATTCACCCTCCAGACTTCACCTTCTCCTTCTCCTTCTTCTACTTCTTCTGATTCACCCTCCAGACTTCACCTTCTCCTTCTCCTTCTTCTACTTCTTCTGATTCACCCTCCAGACTTCACCTTCTCCTTCTCCTTCTTCTGCTTCTTCTGATTCACCCTCCAGACATCACCTTCTCCTTCTCCTTATTCTGCTTCTTCTGAATCACCCTCCAGACTTCACCTTCTCCTTCTCCTTCTTCTGCTTCTTCTGATTCACCCTCCAGACTTCACCTTCTCCTTCTCCTTCTTCTACTTCTTCTGATTCACCCTCCAGACTTCACCTTCTCCATCTCCTTCTTCTGCTTCTTCTGATTCACCCTCCAGACTTCACCTTCTCCTTCTCCTTCGTCTACTTCTTCTGATTCACCCTCCAGACTACACCTTCTCCTTCTCCTTCTTCTACTTCTTCTGATTCACCCTCCAGACTTCACCTTCTCCTTCTCCTTCTTCTGTTTCTTCTGATTCACCCTCCAGACTTCACCTTCTCCTTCTCCTTCTTCTACTACTTCTGATTCACCCTCCAGACTTCACCTTCTCCTTCTCCTTCTTCTACTTCTTCTAATTCACCCTCCAGACTTCATCTTCTCCTTCTCCTTCTTCTGCTTCTTCTGATTCACCCTCCAGACTTCACCTTCTCCTTCTCCTTCTTCTGCTTCTTCTGATTCACCCTCCAGACTTCACCTTCTCCTTCTCCTTCTTCTACTTCTTCTGATTCACCCTCCAGACTTCACCTTCTCCTTCTCCTTCTTCTACTTCTTCTGATTCACCCTCCAGTCTTCACCTTCTCCTTCTCCTTCTTCTGTTTCTTCTGCTTCACCCTCCAGACTTCACCTTCTCCTTCTCTTTCTTCTGCTTCTTCTGATTCACCCTCCAGACTTCACCTTCTCCTTCTCCTTCTTCTGATTCTTCTGATTCACCCTCCAGACTTCACCTACTCCTTCTCCTTCTTCTGCTTCTTCTGATTCACCCTCCTGACTTCACCTTCTCCTTCTCCTTCTTCTACTTCTTCTGATTCACCCTCCTGACTTCAGCTTCTCCTTCTCCTTCTTCTACTTCTTCTGCTTCACCCTCCAGACTTCACCTTCTCCTTCTCCTTCTTCTACTTCTTCTGATTCACCCTCCAGACTTCACCTTCTCCTTCTCCTTATTCTGCTTCTTCTGATTCACCCTCCAGACTTCACCTTCTCCTTCTCCTTATTCTGCTTCTTCTGATTCACCCTCCAGACTTCACCTTCTCCTTCTCCTTCCTTTGCTTCTTCTGATTCACCCTCCAGCCTTCACCTTCTCCTTCTCCTTCTTCTGATTCTTCTGATTCACCCTCCAGACTTCACCTTCTCCTTCTCCATCTTCTGCTTCTTCTGATTCACCCTCCTGACTTCACCTTCTCCTTCTCCTTCTTCTACTTCTTCTGATTCACCCTCCTGACTTCACCTTCTCCTTCTCCATCTTCTACTTCTTCTGCTTCACCCTCCAGACTTCAACTTCTCCTTCTCCTTCTTCTACTTCATCTGATTCACCCTCCAGACTTCACCTTCTCCTTCTCCTTCTTCTGCTTCTTCTGATTCACCCTCCAGACTTCACCTTCTCCTTCTCCTTCTTCTGCTTCTTCTGATTCACCCTCCAGACTTCACCTTCTCCTTCTCCTTCTTCTACTTCTTCTGATTCACCCTCCAGACTTCACCTTCTCCTTCTCCTTCTTCTGCTTCTTCTGATTCACCCTCCAGACTTCACCTTCTCCTTCTCCTTCGTCTACTTCTTCTGATTCACCCTCCAGACTACACCTTCTCCTTCTCCTTCTTCTACTTCTTCTGATTCACCCTCCAGACTTCACCTTCTCCTCCTCCTTCTTCTGTTTCTTCTGATTCACCCTCCAGACTTCATCTTCTCCTTCTCCTTCTTCTACTTCTTCTGATTCACCCTCCAGACTTCACCTTCTCCTTCTCCTTCTTCTACTTCTTCTGATTCACCCTCCAGTCTTCACCTTCTCCTTCTCCTTCTTCTGTTTCTTCTGCTTCACCCTCCAGACTTCACCTTCTCCTTCTCTTTCTTCTGCTTCTTCTGATTCACCCTCCAGACTTCACCTTCTCCTTCTCCTTCTTCTGATTCTTCTGATTCACCCTCCAGACTTCAACTTCTCCTTCTCCTTCTTCTACTTCTTCTGATTCACCCTCCAGACTTCACCTTCTCCTTCTCCTTCTTCTACTTCTTCTGATTCACCCTCCAGTCTTCACCTTCTCCTTCTCCTTCTTCTGTTTCTTCTGCTTCACCCTCCAGACTTCACCTTCTCCTTCTCTTTCTTCTGCTTCTTCTGATTCACCCTCCAGACTTCACCTTCTCCTTCTCCATCTTCTACTTCTTCTGATTCACCCTCCAGACTTCATCTTCTCCTTCTCCTTCTTCTGCTTCTTCTGATTCACCCTCCAGACTTCACCTTCTCCTTCTCCTTCGTCTACTTCTTCTGATTCACCCTCCAGACTTCACCTTCTCCTTCTCCTTCTTCTGTTTCTTCTGATTCACCCTCCAGACTTCACCTTCTCTTTCTCCTTCTTCTACTTCTTCTGATTCACCCTCCAGACTTCACCTTCTCCTTCTCCTTCGTCTACTTCTTCTGATTCACCCTCCAGACTACACCTTCTCCTTCTCCTTCTTCTACTTCTTCTGATTCACCCTCCAGACTTCACCTTCTCCTTCTCCTTCTTCTGTTTCTTCTGATTCACCCTCTAGACTTCACCTTCTCCTTCTCCTTCTTCTGCTTCTTCTGATTCACCCTCCAGACTTCACCTTCTCCTTCTCCTTCTTCTGCTTCTTCTGATTCACCCTCCAGACTTCACCTTCTCCTTCTCCTTCTTCTACTTCTTCTGATTCACCCTCCAGACTTCACCTTCTCCTTCTGCTTCTTCTGCTTCTTCTGATTCACCCTCCAGACTTCACCTTCTCCTTCTCCTTCGTCTACTTCTTCTGATTCACCCTCCAGACTACACCTTCTCCTTCTCCTTCTTCTACTTCTTCTGATTCACCCTCCAGACTTCATCTTCTCCTTCTCCTTCTTCTGCTTCTTCTGATTCACCCTCCAGACTTCACCTTCTCCTTCTCCTTCGTCTACTTCTTCTGATTCACCCTCCAGACTACACCTTCTCCTTCTCCTTCTTCTACTTCTTCTGATTCACCCTCCAGACTTCACCTTCTCCTTCTCCTTCTTCTGTTTCTTCTGATTCACCCTCCAGACTTCACCTTCTCCTTCTCCTTCTTCTACTTCTTCTGATTCACCCTCCAGACTTCACCTTCTCCTTCTCCTTCGTCTACTTCTTCTGATTCACCCTCCAGACTACACCTTCTCCTTCTCCTTCTTCTACTTCTTCTGATTCACCCTCCAGACTTCACCTTCTCCTTCTCCTTCTTCTGTTTCTTCTGATTCACCCTCCAGACTTCACCTTCTCCTTCTCCTTCTTCTGCTTCTTCTGATTCACCCTCCAGACTTCACCTTCTCCTTCTCCTTCTTCTGCTTCTTCTGATTCACCCTCCAGACTTCACCTTCTCCTTCTCATTCTTCTACTTCTTCTGATTCACCCTCCAGACTTCACCTTCTCCTTCTCCTTCTTCTGCTTCTTCTGATTCACCCTCCAGACTTCACCTTCTCCTTCTCCTTCGTCTACTTCTTCTGATTCACCCTCCAGACTACACCTTCTCCTTCTCCTTCTTCTACTTCTTCTGATACACCCTCCAGACTTCACCTTCTCCTTCTCCTTCTTCTGTTTCTTCTGATTCACCCTGCAGACTTCACCTTCTCCTTCTCCTTCTTCTACTTCTTCTGATTCAGCCTCCAGACTTCACCTTCTCCTTCTCCTTCTTCTACTTCTTCTGATTCACCCTCCAGACTTCATCTTCTCCTTCTCCTTCTTCTCCTTCTTCTGATTCATCCTCCAGACTTCACCTTCTCCTTCTCCTTCTTCTGCTTCTTCTGATTCACCCTCCAGACTTCACCTTCTCCTTCTTCTACTTCTTCTGATTCACCCTCCAGACTTCACCTTCTCCTTCTCCTTCTTCTACTTCTTCTGATTCACCCTCCAGTCTTCACCTTCTCCTTCTCCTTCTTCTGTTTCTTCTGCTTCACCCTCCAGACTTCACCTTCTCCTTCTCCTTCATCTACTCCTTCTGCTTCACCCTCCAGACTTCACCTTCTCCTTCTCCTTCTTCTACTTCTTCTGATTCACCCTCCAGACTTCACCTTCTCCTTCTCCTTCTTATACTGCTTCTGATTCACCCTCCAGACTTCACCTTCTCCTTCTCCTTCTTCTACTTCTTCTGATTCACCCTCCAGACTTCACCTTCTCCTTCTCCTTCTTCTGCTTCTTCTGATTCACCCTCCAGACTTCACCTTCTCCTTCTCCTTATTCTGCTTCTTCTGATTCACCCTCCAGACTTCACCTTCTCCTTCTCCTTCTTCTGCTTCTTCTGATTCACCCTCCAGACTTCACCTTCTCCTTCTCCTTCTTCTACTTCTTCTGATTCACCCTCCAGACTTCACCTTCTCCTTCTCCTTCTTCTGCTTCTTCTGATTCACCCTCCAGACTTCACCTTCTCCTTCTCCTTCGTCTACTTCTTCTGATTCACCCTCCAGACTACACCTTCTCCTTTTCCTTCTTCTACTTCTTCTGATTCACCCTCCAGACTTCACCTTCTCCTTCTCCTTCTTCTGTTTCTTCTGATTCACCCTCCAGACTTCATCTTCTCCTTCTCCTTCTTCTACTTCTTCTGATTCACCCTCCAGACTTCACCTTCTCCTTCTCCTTCTTCTACTTCTTCTGATTCACCCTCCAGACTTCATCTTCTCCTTCTCCTTCTTCTTCTTCTTCTGATTCACCCTCCAGACTTCACCTTCTCCTTCTCCTTCTTCTGCTTCTTCTGATTCACCCTCCAGACTTCAACTTCTCCTTCTCCTTCTTCCACTTCTTCTGATTCACCCTCCAGACTTCACCTTCTCCTTCTCCTTCTTCTACTTCTTCTGATTCACCCTCCAGTCTTCACCTTCTCCTTCTCCTTTTTTTGTTTCTTCTGCTTCACCCTCCAGACTTCACCTTCTCCTTCTCTTTCTTCTGCTTCTCCTGATTCACCCTCCAGACTTCACCTTCTCCTTCTCCTTCTTCTGATTCTTCTGATTCACCCTCCAGACTTCACCTTCTCCTTCTCCTTCTTCTGCTTCTTCTGATTCACCCTCCTGACTTCACCTTCTCCTTCTCCTTCTTCTACTTCTTCTGATTCACCCTCCTGACTTCACCTTCTCCTTCTCCTTCTTCTACATCTTCTGATTCACCCTCCAGACTTCATCTTCTCCTTCTCCTTCTTCTACTTCTTCTGCTACACCCCCCTGACTTCACCTGCTCCTTCTCCTTCTTCTGCTTCTTCTGATTCACCCTCCTAAATTCACCTTCTCCTTCCCCTTCTTCTGCTTCTTCTGATTCACCCTCCTGACTTCACCTTCTCCTTCTCCTTCTTCTGCTTCTTCTGATTCACCCTCCAGACTTCACCTTCACCTTCTCCTTCTTCTGCTTCTTCTGATTCACCCTCCAGACTTCACCTTCTCCTTCTCCTTCTTCTGCTTCTTCTGCTTCACCCTCCAGACTTCACCTTCTCCTTCTCCTTCTTCTGCTTCTTCTGCTTCACCCTCCTGACTTCACCTTCTCCTTCTCCTTCTTCTACTTCTTCTGATTCACCCTCCTGACTTCACCTTCTCCTTCTCCTTCTTCTACTTCTTCTGCTTCACCCTCCAGACTTCACCTTCTCCTTCTCCTTCTTCTACTTCTTCTGATTCACCCTCCAGACTTCACCTTCTCCTTCTCCTTCTTCTACTTTTTCTGATTCACCCTCCAGACTTCACCTTCTCCTTCTCCTTCTTCTACTTCTTCTGATTCATCCTCCAGACTTCACCTTCTCCTTCTCCTTCTTCTGCTTCTTCTGATTCACCCTCCAGACTTCACCTTCTCCTTCTCCTTATTCTGCTTCTTCTGATTCACCCTCCAGACTTCACCTTCTCCTTCTCCTTCTTCTGCTTCTTCTGATTCACCCTCCAGACTTCACCTTCTCCTTCTCCTTCTTCTGCTTCTTCTGATTCACCCTCCAGACTTCACCTTCTCCTTCTCCTTCTTCTACTTCTTCTGATTCACCCTCCAGACTTCATCTTCTCCTTCTCCTTCTTCTGCTTCTTCTGATTCACCCTCCAGACTTCACCTTCTCCTTCTCCTTCGTCTACTTCTTCTGATTCACCCTCCAGACTACACCTTCTCCTTCTCCTTCTTCTACTTCTTCTGATTCACCCTCCAGACTTCACCTTCTCCTTCTCCTTCTTCTGTTTCTTCTGATTCACCCTCCAGACTTCACCTTCTCTTTCTCCTTCTTCTACTTCTTCTGATTCACCCTCCAGACTTCACCTTCTCCTTCTCCTTCGTCTACTTCTTCTGATTCACCCTCCAGACTACACCTTCTCCTTCTCCTTCTTCTACTTCTTCTGATTCACCCTCCAGACTTCACCTTCTCCTTCTCCTTCTTCTGTTTCTTCTGATTCACCCTCTCGACTTCACCTTCTCCTTCTCCTTCTTCTGCTTCTTCTGATTCACCCTCCAGACTTCACCTTCTCCTTCTCCTTCTTCTGCTTCTTCTGATTCACCCTCCAGACTTCACCTTCTCCTTCTCCTTCTTCTGTTTCTTCTGATTCACCCTCTAGACTTCACCTTCTCCTTCTCCTTCTTCTACTTCTTCTGATTCACCCTCCAGACTTCATCTTCTCCTTCTCCTTCTTCTCCTTCTTCTGATTCATCCTCCAGACTTCACCTTCTCCTTCTCCTTCTTCTGCTTCTTCTGATTCACCCTCCAGACTTCACCTTCTCCTTCTCCTTCTTCTACTTCTTCTGATTCACCCTCCAGACTTCACCTTCTCCTTCTCCTTCTTCTACTTCTTCTGATTCACCCTCCAGTCTTCACCTTCTCCTTCTCCTTCTTCTGTTTCTTCTGCTTCACCCTCCAGACTTCACCTTCTCCTTCTCCTTCATCTACTCCTTCTGCTTCACCCTCCAGACTTCACCTTCTCCTTCTCCTTCTTCTACTTCTTCTGATTCACCCTCCAGACTTCACCTTCTCCTTCTCCTTCTTATACTGCTTCTGATTCACCCTCCAGACTTCACCTTCTCCTTCTCCTTCTTCTACTTCTTCTGATTCACCCTCCAGACTTCACCTTCTCCTTCTCCTTCTTCTGCTTCTTCTGATTCACCCTCCAGACTTCACCTTCTCCTTCTCCTTATTCTGCTTCTTCTGATTCACCCTCCAGACTTCACCTTCTCCTTCTCCTTCTTCTGCTTCTTCTGATTCACCCTCCAGACTTCACCTTCTCCTTCTCCTTCTTCTACTTCTTCTGATTCACCCTCCAGACTTCACCTTCTCCTTCTCCTTCTTCTGCTTCTTCTGATTCACCCTCCAGACTTCACCTTCTCCTTCTCCTTCGTCTACTTCTTCTGATTCACCCTCCAGACTACACCTTCTCCTTCTCCTTCTTCTACTTCTTCTGATTCACCCTCCAGACTTCACCTTCTCCTTCTCCTTCTTCTGTTTCTTCTGATTCACCCTCCAGACTTCATCTTCTCCTTCTCCTTCTTCTACTTCTTCTGATTCACCCTCCAGACTTCACCTTCTCCTTCTCCTTCTTCTACTTCTTCTGATTCACCCTCCAGACTTCATCTTCTCCTTCTCCTTCTTCTGCTTCTTCTGATTCACCCTCCAGACTTCACCTTCTCCTTCTCCTTCTTCTGCTTCTTCTGATTCACCCTCCAGACTTCAACTTCTCCTTCTCCTTCTTCCACTTCTTCTGATTCACCCTCCAGACTTCACCTTCTTCTTCTCCTTCTTCTACTTCTTCTGATTCACCCTCCAGTCTTCACCTTCTCCTTCTCCTTTTTTTGTTTCTTCTGCTTCACCCTCCAGACTTCACCTTCTCCTTCTCTTTCTTCTGCTTCTCCTGATTCACCCTCCAGACTTCACCTTCTCCTTCTCCTTCTTCTGATTCTTCTGATTCACCCTCCAGACTTCACCTTCTCCTTCTCCTTCTTCTGCTTCTTCTGATTCACCCTCCTGACTTCACCTTCTCCTTCTCCTTCTTCTACTTCTTCTGATTCACCCTCCTGACTTCACCTTCTCCTTCTCCTTCTTCTACATCTTCTGCTTCACCCTCCAGACTTCACCTTCTCCTTCTCCTTCTTCTACTTCTTCTGATTCACCCTCCAGACTTCACCTTCTCCTTCTCCTTCTTCTACTTCTTCTGATTCACCCACCAGACTTCATCTTCTCCTTCTCCTTCTTCTGCTTCTTCTGATTCACCCTCCAGACTTCACCTTCTCCTTCTCCTTCTTCTGCTTCTTCTGATTCACCCTCCAGACTTCAACTTCTCCTTCTCCTTCTTCCACTTCTTCTGATTCACCCTCCAGACTTCACCTTCTCCTTCTCCTTCTTCTACGTCTTCTGATTCACCCTCCAGTCTTCACCTTCACCTTCTCCTTTTTTTGTTTCTTCTGCTTCACCCTCCAGACTTCACCTTCTCCTTCTCTTTCTTCTGCTTCTTCTGATTCACCCTCCAGACTTCACCTTCTCCTTCTCCTTCTTCTGATTCTTCTGATTCACCCTCCAGACTTCACCTTCTCCTTCTCCTTCTTCTGCTTCTTCTGATTCACCCTCCTGACTTCACCTTCTCCTTCTCCTTCTTCTACTTCTTCTGATACACCCTCCTGACTTCACCTTCTCCTTCTCCTTCTTCTACTTCTTCTGCTTCACCCTCCAGACTTCACCTTCTCCTTCTCCTTCTTCTACTTCTTCTGATTCACCCTCCAGACTTCACCTTCTCCTTCTCCTTCTTCTGCTTCTTCTGATTCACCCTCCAGACTTCACCTTCTCATTCTCCTTCTTCTGCTTCTTCTGCTGCGCCCTCCAGACTTCACCTTCTCCTTCTCCTTCTTCTGCTTCTTCTGCTTCACACTCCAGACTTCACCTTCTCCTTCTCCTTCTTCTGCTTCTTCTGCTGCGCCCTCCAGGCTTCACCTTCTCCTTCTCCTTCTTCTGCTTCTTCTGCTTCACCGTCCTGACTTCACCTTCTCCTTCTCCTTCTTCTACTTCTTCTGCTACACCCCCCTGACTTCACCTGCTCCTTCTCCTTCTTCTGCTTCTTCTGATTCACCCTCCTAAATTCACCTTCTCCTTCTCCTTCTTCTGCTTCTTCTGATTCACCCTCCTGACTTCACCTTCTCCTTCTCCTTCTTCTGCTTCTTCTGATTCACCCTCCAGACTTCACCTTCTCCTTCTCCTTCTTCTGCTTCTTCTGATTCACCCTCCAGACTTCACCTTCTCCTTCTCCTTCTTCTGCTTCTTCTGATTCACCCTCCAGACCTCACCTTCTCCTTCTCCTTCTTCTACTTCTTCTGATTCACCCTCCAGACTTCATCTTCTCCTTCTCCTTCTTCTGCTTCTTCTGATTCACCCTCCAGACTTCACCTTCTCCTTCTCCTTCTTCTACTTCTTCTGATTCAGCCTCCAGACTTCACCTTCTCCTTCTCCTTCTTCTACTTCTTCTGATTCACCCTCCAGACTTCATCTTCTCCTTCTCCTTCTTCTCCTTCTTCTGATTCACCCTCCAGACTTCACCGTCTCCTTCTCCTTCTTCTGCTTCTTCTGATTCACCCTCCAGACTTCACCTTCTCCTTCTCCTTCTTCTACTTCTTCTGATTCACCCTCCAGACTTCACCTTCTCCTTCTCCTTCTTCTACTTCTTCTGATTCACCCTCCAGTCTTCACCTTCTCCTTCTCCTTCTTCTGTTTCTTCTGCTTCACCCTCCAGACTGCACCTTCTCCTTCTCTTTCTTCTGCTTCTTCTGATTCACCCACCAGACTTCACCTTCTCCTTCTCCTTCTTCTGATTCATCTGATTCACCCTCCAGACTTCACCTTCTCCTTCTCCTTCTTCTGCTTCTTCTGATTCACCCTCCAGAACTCACATTCTCCTTCTCCTTCTTCTACTTCTTCTGATTCACCCTCCTGACTTCACCTTCTCCTTCTCCTTCATCTACTTCTTCTGCTTCACCCTCCAGACTTCACCTTCTCCTTCTCCTTCTTCTACTTCTTCTGATTCACCCTCCAGACTTCACCTTCTCCTTCTCCTTCTTATACTTCTTCTGATTCACCCTCCAGACTTCACCTTCTCCTTCTCCTTCTTCTACTTCTTCTGATTCACCCTCCAGACTTCACCTTCTCCTTCTCCTTCTTCTGCTTCTTCTGATTCACCCTCCAGACTTCACCTTCTCCTTCTCCTTATTCTGCTTCTTCTGATTCACCCTCCAGACTTCACCTTCTCCTTCTCCTTCTTCTGCTTCTTCTGATTCACCCTCCAGACTTCACCTTCTCCTTCTCCTTCTTCTGCTTCTTCTGATTCACCCTCCAGACTTCACCTTCTCCTTCTCCTCCTTCTACTTCTTCTGATTCACCCTCCAGACTTCACCTTCTCCTTCTCCTTCTTCTGCTTCTTCTGATTCACCCTCCAGACTTCACCTTCTCCTTCTCCTCCGTCTACTTCTTCTGATTCACCCTCCAGACTACACCTTCTCCTTCTCCTTCTTCTACTTCTTCTGATTCACCCTCCAGACTTCACCTTCTCCTTCTCCTTCTTCTGTTTCTTCTGATTCACCCTCCAGACTTCATCTTCTCCTTCTCCTTCTTCTACTTCTTCTGATTCACCCTCCAGACTTCACCTTCTCCTTCTCCTTCTTCTACTTCTTCTGATTCACCCTCCAGACTTCATCTTCTCCTTCTCCTTCTTCTGCTTCTTCTGATTCACCCTCCAGACTTCACCTTCTCCTTCTCCTTCTTCTGCTTCTTCTGATTCACCCTCCAGACTTCAACTTCTCCTTCTCCTTCTTCCACTTCTTCTGATCCACCCTCCAGACTTCACCTTCTCCTTCTCCTTCTTCTACTTCTTCTGATTCACCCTCCAGTCTTCATCTTCTCCTTCTCCTTTTTTTGTTTCTTCTGCTTCACCCTCCAGACTTCACCTTCTCCTTCTCTTTCTTCTGCTTCTTCTGATTCACCCTCCAGACTTCACCTTCTCCTTCTCCTTCTTCTGATTCTTCTGATTCACCCTCCAGACTTCACCTTCTCCTTCTCCTTCATCTGCTTCTTCTGATTCACCCTCCTGACTTCACCTTCTCCTTCTCCTTCTTCTACTTCTTCTGATTCACCATCCTGACTTCACCTTCTCCTTCTCCTTCTTCTACTTCTTCTGCTTCACCCTCCAGACTTCACCTTCTCCTTCTCCTTCTTCTACTTCTTCTGATTCACCCTCCAGACTTCACCTTCTCCTTCTCCTTCTTCTGCTTCTTCTGATTCACCCTCCAGACTTCACCTTCTCATTCTCCTTCTTCTGCTTCTTCTGCTGCGCCCTCCAGTCATCACCTTCTCCTTCTCCTTCTTCTGCTTCTTCTGCTTCACACTCCAGACTTCACCTTCTCCTTCTCCTTCTTCTGCTTCTTCTGCTGCGCCCTCCAGGCTTCACCTTCTCCTTCTCCTTCTTCTGCTTCTTCTGCTTCACCGTCCTGACTTCACCTTCTCCTTCTCCTTCTTCTACTTCTTCTGCTACACCCCCCTGACTTCACCTGCTCCTTCTCCTTCTTCTGCTTCTTCTGATTCACCCTCCTAAATTCACCTTCTCCTTCTCCTTCTTCTGCTTCTTCTGATTCACCCTCCTGACTTCACCTTCTCCTTCTCCTTCTTCTGCTTCTTCTGATTCACCCTCCAGACTTCCCCTTCTCCTTCTCCTTCTTCTGCTTCTTCTGATTCACCCTCCAGACTTCACCTTCTCCTTCTCCTTCTTCTGCTTCTTCTGATTCACCCTCCAGACCTCACCTTCTCCTTCTCCTTCTTCTACTTCCTCTGATTCACCCTCCAGACTTCATCTTCTCCTTCTCCTTCTTCTGCTTCTTCTGATTCACCCTCCAGACTTCACCTTCTCCTTCTCCTTCTTCTACTTCTTCTGATTCAGCCTCCAGACTTCACCTTCTCCTTCTCCTTCTTCTACTTCTTCTGATTCACCCTCCAGACTTCATCTTCTCCTTCTCCTTCTTCTCCTTCTTCTGATTCACCCTCCAGACTTCACCTTCTCCTTCTCCTTCTTCTGCTTCTTCTGATTCACCCTCCAGACTTCACCTTCTCCTTCTCATTCTTCTACTTCTTCTGATTCACCCTCCAGACTTCACCTTCTCCTTCTCCTTCTTCTACTTCTTCTGATTCACTCTCCAGTCTACACCTTCTCCTTCTCCTTCTTCTGTTTCTTCTGCTTCACCCTCCAGACTTCACCTTCTCCTTCTCTTTCTTCTGCTTCTTCTGATTCACCCTCCAGACTTCACCTTCTCCTTCTCCTTCTTCTGATTCTTCTGATTCACCCTCCAGACTTCACCTTCTCCTTCTCCTTCTTCTGCTTCTTCTGATTCACCCTCCAGAACTCACCTTCTCCTTCTCCTTCTTCTACTTCTTCTGATTCACCCTCCTGACTTCACCTTCTCCTTCTCCTTCATCTACTTCTTCTGCTTCACCCTCCAGACTTCACCTTCTCCTTGTCCTTCTTCTACTTCTTCTGATTCACCCTCCAGACTTCACCTTCTCCTTCTCCTTCTTCTACTTCTTCTGATTCACCCTCCAGACTTCACCTTCTCCTTCTCCTTCTTCTACTTCTTCTGATTCACCCTCCAGACTTCACCTTCTCCTTCTCCTTCTTCTGCTTCTTCTGATTCACCCTCCAGACTTCACCTTCTCCTTCTCCTTATTCTGCTTCTTCTGATTCACCCTCCAGACTTCACCTTCTCCTTCTCCTTCTTCTGCTTCTTCTGATTCACCCTCCAGACTTCACCTTCTCCTTCTCCTTCTTCTGCTTCTTCTGATTCACCCTCCAGACTTCACCTTCTCCTTCTCCTTCTTCTACTTCTTCTGATTCACCCTCCAGACTTCACCTTCTCCTTCTCCTTCTTCTGCTTCTTCTGATTCACCCTCCAGACTTCACCTTCTCCTTCTCCTTCGTCTACTTCTTCTGATTCAATCTCCAGACTACACCTTCTCCTTCTCCTTCTTCTACTTCTTCTGATTCACCCTCCAGACTTCACCTTCTCCTTCTCCTTCTTCTGTTTCTTCTGATTCACCCTCCAGACTTCACCTTCTCCTTCTCCTTCTTCTACTTCTTCTGATTCACCCTCCAGATATCACCTTCTCCTTCTCCTTCTTCTACTTCTTCTGATTCACCCTCCAGACTTCATCTTCTCCTTCTCCTTCTTCTGCTTCTTCTGATTCACCCTCCAGACTTCACCTTCTCCTTCTCCTTCTTCTGCTTCTTCTGATTCACCCTCCAGACTTCAACTTCTCCTTCTCCTTCTTCCACTTCTTCTGATTCACCCTCCAGACTTCACCTTCTCCTTCTCCTTCTTCTACTTCTTCTGATTCACCCTCCAGTCTTCACCTTCTCCTTCTCCTTTTTCTGTTTCTTCTGCTTCACCCTCCAGACTTCACCTTCTCCTTCTCTTTCTACTGCTTCTTCTGATTCACCCTCCAGACTTCACCTTCTCCTTCTCCTTCTTCTGATTCTTCTGATTCACCCTCCAGACTCCACCTTCTCCTTCTCCATCTTCTGCTTCTTCTGATTCACCCTCCTGACTTCACCTTCTCCTTCTCCTTCTTCTACTTCTTCTGATTCACCCTCCTGACTTCACCTTCTCCTTCTCCTTCTTCTACTTCTTCTGCTTCACCCTCCAGACTTCACCTTCTCCTTCTCCTTCTTCTACTTCTTCTGATTCACCCTCCAGACTTCACCTTCTCCTTCTCCTTCTTCTGCTTCTTCTGATTCACCCTCCAGACTTCACCTTCTCATTCTCCTTCTTCTGCTTCTTATGCTGCGCCCTCCAGACTTCACCTTCTCCTTCTCCTTCTTCTGCTTCTTCTGCTTCACACTCCAGACTTCACCTTCTCCTTCTCCTTCTTCTGCTTCTTCTGCTGCGCCCTCGAGGCTTCACCTTCTCCTTCTTCTGCTTCTTCTGCTTCACCGTCCTGACTTCACCTTCTCCTTCTCCTTCTTCTACTTCTTCTGCTACACCCCCTTGACTTCAGCTGCTCCTTCTCCATTTTCTGCTTCTTCTGATTCACCCTCCTAAATTCACCTTCTCCTTCTCCTTCTTCTGCTTCTTCTGATTCACCCTCCTGACTTCACCTTCTCCTTCTCCTTCTTCCGCTTCTTCTGATTCACCCTCCAGACTTCACCTTCTCCTTCTCCTTCTTCTGCTTCTTCTGATTCACCCTCCAGACTTCACCTTCTCCTTCTCCTTCTTCTGCTTCTTCTGATTCACCCTCCAGACCTCACCTTCTCCTTCTCCTTCTTCTACTTCTTCTGATTCACCCTCCAGACTTCATCTTCTCCTTCTCCTTCTTCTGCTTCTTCTGATTCACCCTCCAGACTTCACCTTCTCCTTCTCCTTCTTCTGCTTCTTCTGATTCACCCTCCAGACTTCACCTTCTCCTTCTCCTTCTTCTACTTCTTCTGATTCACCCTCCAGACTTCACCTTCTCCTTCTCCTTCTTCGACTTCTTCTGATTCACCCTCCAGTCTTCACCTTCTCCTTCTCCTTCTTCTGTTTCTTCTGCTTCACCCTCCAGACTTCACCTTCTCCTTCTCTTTCTTCTGCTTCTACTGCTTCACCCTCCAGACTTCACCTTCTCCTTCTCCTTCTTCTGATTCTTCTGATTCACCCTCCAGACTTCACCTTCTCTATCTCCTTCTTCTGCTTCTTCTGATTCACCATCCTGACTTCACCTTCTCCTTCTCCTTCTTCTACTTCTTCTGATTCACCCTCCTGACTTCACCTTCTCCTTCTCCTTCTTCTACTTCTTCTGCTTCACCCTCCAGACTTCACCTTCTCCTTCTCCTTCTTCTACTTCTTCTGATTCACCCTCCAGACTTCACCTTCTCCTTCTCCTTCTTCTACATCTTCTGATTCACCCTCCTGACTTCACCTTCTCCTTCTCCTTCTTCTACTTCTTCTGCTTCACCCTCCAGACTTCACCTTCTCCTTCTCCTTCTTCTACTTCTTCTGATTCACCCTCCAGACTTCACCTTCTCCTTCTCCTTCTTCTACTTCTTCTGATTCACCCTCCAGACTTCACCTTCTCCTTCTCCTTCTTCTACTTCTTCTGATTCACCCTCCAGACTTCACCTTCTCCTTCTCCTTCTTCTGCTTCTTCTGATTCACCCTCCAGACTTCACCTTCTCCTTCTCCTTATTCTGCTTCTTCTGAATCACCCTCCAGACTTCACCTTCTCCTTCTCCTTCTTCTGCTTCTTCTGATTCACCCTCCAGACTTCACCTTCTCCTTCTCCTTCTTCTGCTTCTTCTGATTCACACTCCAGACTTCATCTTCACCTTCTCCTTCTTCTACTTCTTCTGATTCACCCTCCAGACTTCACCTTCTCCATCTCCTTCTTCTGCTTCTTCTGATTCACCCTCCAGACTTCACCTTCTCCTTCTCCTTCGTCTGCTTCTTCTGATTCACCCTCCAGACTTCACCTTCTCCTTCTCCTTCTTCTGCTTCTTCTGATTCACCCTCCAGACTTCACCTTCTCCTTCTCCTTCTTCTACTTCTTCTGATTCACCCTCCAGACTTCACCTTCTCCTTCTCTTTCTTCTGCTTCTTCTGCTTCACCCTCCAGACTTCACCTTCTCCTTCTCCTTCTTCTACTTCTTCTGATTCACCCTCCAGACTTCACCTTCTCCATCTCCTTCTTCTGCTTCTTCTGATTCACCCTCCAGACTTCACCATCTCCTTCTCCTTCGTCTACTTCTTCTGATTCACCCTCCAGACTACACCTTCTCCTTCTCCTTCTTCTACTTCTTCTGATTCACCCTCCAGACTTCACCTTCTCCTTCTCCTTCTTCTGTTTCTTCTGATTCACCCTCCAGACTTCACCTTCTCCTTCTCCTTCTTCTACTACTTCTGATTCACCCTCCAGACTTCACCTTCTCCTTCTCCTTCTTCTACTTCTTCTGATTCACCCTCCAGACTTCATCTTCTCCTTCTCCTTCTTCTGCTTCTTCTGATTCACCCTCCAGACTTCACCTTCTCCTTCTCCTTCTTCTACTTCTTCTGATTCACCCTCCAGACTTCACCTTCTCCTCCTCCTTCTTCTACTTCTTCTGATTCACCCTCCAGTCTTCACCTTCTCCTTCTCCTTCTTCTGTTTCTTCTGCTTCACCCTCCAGACTTCACCTTCTCCTTCTCTTTCTTCTGCTTCTTCTGATTCACCCTCCAGACTTCACCTTCTCCTTCTCCTTCTTCTGATTCTTCTGATTCACCCTCCAGACTTCACCTTCTCCTTCTCCTTCTTCTGCTTCTTCTGATTCACCCTCCTGACTTCACCTTCTCCTTCTCCTTCTTCTACTTCTTCTGATTCACCCTCCTGACTTCACCTTCTCCTTCTCCTTCTTCTACTTCTTCTGCTTCACCCTCCAGACTTCACCTTCTCCTTCTCCTTCTTCTACTTCTTCTGATTCACCCTCCAGACTTCACCTTCTCCTTCTCCTTCTTCTGCTTCTTCTGATTCACCCTCCAGACTTCACCTTCTCCTTCTCCTTATTCTGCTTCTTCTGATTCACCCTCCAGACTTCAACTTCTCCTTCTCCTTATTCTGCTTCTTCTGATTCACCCTCCAGACTTCACCTTCTCCTTCTCCTTCCTTTGCTTCTTCTGATTCACCCTCCAGACTTCACCTTCTCCTTCTCCTTCTTCTGATTCTTCTGATTCACCCTCCAGACTTCACCTTCTCCTTCTCCATCTTCTGCTTCTTCTGATTCACCCTCCTGACTTCACCTTCTCCTTCTCCTTCTTCTACTTCTTCTGATTCACCCTCCAGACTTCACCTTCTCCTTCTCCTTCTTCTGCTTCTTCTGATTCACCCTCCAGACTTCACCTTCTCCTTCTCCTTCTTCTGCTTCTTCTGATTCACCCTCCAGACTGCACCTTCTCCTTCTCCTTCTTCTACTTCTTCTGATTCACCCTCCAGACTTCACCTTCTCCTTCTCCTTCTTCTGCTTCTTCTGATTCACCCTCCAGACTTCACCTTCTCCTTCTCCTTCGTCTCCTTCTTCTGATTCACCCTCCGGACTACACCTTCTCCTTCTCCTTCTTCTACTTCTTCTGATTCACCCTCCAGACTTCACCTTCTCCTTCTCATTCTTCTGTTTCTTCTGATTCACCCTCCAGACTTCATCTTCTCCTTCTCCTTCTTCTACTTCTTCTGATTCACCCTCCAGACTTCACCTTCTCCTTCTCCTTCTTCTACTTCTTCTGATTCACCCTCCAGACTTCATCTTCTATTTCTCCTTCTTCTACTTCTTCTGATTCACCCTCCAGACTTCACCTTCTCCTTCTCCTTCTTCTGCTTCTTCTGATTCACCCTCCAGACTTCACCTTCTCCTTCTCCTTATTCTGCTTCTTCTGATTCACCCTCCAGACTTCACCTTCTCCTTCTCCTTCTTCTACTTCTTCTGATTCACCCTCCAGACTTCACCTTCTCCTTCTCCTTCTTCTGCTTCTTCTGATTCACCCTCCAGACTTCACCTTCTCCTTCTCCTTCGTCTACTTCTTCTGATTCACCCTCCAGACTACACCTTCTCCTTCTCCTTCTTCTACTTCTTCTGATTCACCCTCCAGACTTCACCTTCTCCTTCTCCTTCTTCTGTTTCTTCTGATTCACCCTCCAGACTTCATCTTCTCCTTCTCCTTCTTCTCCTTCTTCTGATTCACCCTCCAGTCTTCACCTTCTCCTTCTCCTTCTGCTACTTCTTCTGATTCACCCTCCAGACTTCATCTTCTCCTTCTCCTTCTTCTACTTCTTCTGATTCACCCTCCAGACTTCACCTTCTCCTTCTCCTTCTTCTGCTTCTTCTGATTCACCCTCCAGACTTCACCTTCTCCTTCTCCTTATTCTGCTTCTTCTGATTCACCTCCAGACTTCACATTCTCCTTCTCCTTCTTCTGCTTCTTCTGATTCACCCTCCAGACTTCACCTTCTCCTTCTCCTTCTTCTGCTTCTTCTGATTCACCCTCCAGACTTCACCTTCTAGTTCTCCTTCTTCTACTTCTTCTGATTCACCCTCCAGACTTAACCTTCTCCTTCTCCTTCTTCTGCTTCTTCTGATTCACCCTCCAGACTTCACCTTCTCCTTCTCCTTCGTCTACTTCTTCTGATTCACCCTCCAGACGACACCTTCTCCTTCTCCTTCTTCTACTTCTTCTGATTCACCCTCCAGACTTCACCTTCTCCTTCTCCTTCTTCTGTTTCTTCTGATTCACCCTCCAGACTTCATCTTCTCCTTCTCCTTCTTCTACTTCTTCTGATTCACCCTCCAGACTTCACCTTCTCCTTCTCCTTCTTCTACTTCTTCTGATTCACCCTCCGGACTTCATCTTCTCCTTCTCCTTCTTCTGCTTCTTCTGATTCACCCTCCAGACTTCACCTTCTCCTTCTCCTTCTTCTGCTTCTTCTGATTCACCCTCCAGACTTCAACTTCTCCTTCTCCTTCTTCTACTTCTTCTGATTCACCCTCCAGACTTCACCTTCTCCTTCTCCTTCTTCTACTTCTTCTGATTCACCCTCCAGTCTTCACCTTCTCCTTCTCCTTCTTCTGTTTCTTCTGCTTCACCCTCCAGACTTCACCTTCTCCTTCTCTTTCTTCTGCTTCTTCTGATTCACCCTCCAGACTTCACCTTCTCCTTCTCCTTCTTCTGATTCTTCTGATTCACCCTCCAGACTTCACCTTCTCCTTCTCCTTCTTCTGCTTCTTCTGATTCACCCTCCTGACTTCACCTTCTCCTTCTCCTTCTTCTACTTCTTCTGATTCACCCTCCTGACTTCACCTTCTCCTTCTCCTTCTTCTACTTCTTCTGCTTCACCCTCCAGACTTCACCTTCTCCTTCTCCTTCTTCTACTTCTTCTGATTCACCCTCCAGACTTCACCTTCTCCTTCTCCTTCTTCTGCTTCTTCTGATTCACCCTCCAGACTTCACCTTCTCATTCTCCTTCTTCTCCTTCTTCTGCTGCGCCCTCCAGACTTCACCTTCTCCTTCTCCTTCTTCTGCTTCTTCTGCTTCACACTCCAGACTTCACCTTCTCCTTCTCCTTCTTCTGCTTCTTCTGCTGCGCCCTCCAGGCTTCACCTTCTCCATCTCCTTCTTCTGCTTCTTCTGCTTCACCGTCCTGACTTCACCTTCTCCTTCTCCTTCTTCTACTTCTTCTGCTACACCCCCCTGACTTCACCTGCTCCTTCTCCTTCTTCTGCTTCTTCTGATTCACCCTCCTGACTTCACCTTCTCCTTCTCCTTCTTCTGCTTCTTCTGATTCACCCTCCAGACTTCACCTTCTCCTTCTCCTTCTTCTGCTTCTTCTGATTCACCCTCCAGACTTCACCTTCTCCTTCTCCTTCTTCTGCTTCTTCTGATTCACCCTCCAGACTTCACCTTCTCCTTCTCCTTCTTCTGCTTCTTCTGATTCACCCTCCAGACTTCACCTTCTCCTTCTCCTTCTTCTACTTCTTCTGATTCACCCTCCAGACTTCACCTTCTCCTTCTCCTTCTTCTACTTCTTCTGATTCACCCTACAGTCTTCACCTTTTCCTTCTCCTTCTTCTGTTTCTTCTGCTTCACCCTCCAGACTTCACCTTCTCCTTCTCTTTCTTCTGCTTCTTCTGCTTCTCCCTCCAGACTTCACCTTCTCCTTCTCCTTCTTCTGATTCTTCTGATTCACCCTCCAGACTTCACCTTCTCTATCTCCTTCTTCTGCTTCTTCTGATTCACCCTCCTGACTTCACCTTCTCCTTCTCCTTCTTCTACTTCTTCTGATTCACCCTCCTGACTTCACCTTCTCCTTCTCCTTCTTCTACTTCTTCAGCTTCACCCTCCAGACTTCACCTTCTCCTTCTCCTTCTTCTACTTCTTCTGATTCACCCTCCAGACTTCACCTTCTCCTTCTCCTTCTTCTGCTTCTTCTGATTCACCCTCCAGACTTCACCTTCTCCTTCTCCTTATTCTGCTTCTTCTGATTCACCCTCCAGACTTCACCTTCTCCTTCTCCTTCTTCTGCTTCTTCTGATTCACCCTCCAGACTTCACCTTCTCCTTCTCCTTCTTCTGCTTCTTCTGATTCACCCTCCAGACTTCACCTTCTCCTTCTCCTTCTTCTGCTTCTTCTGATTCACCCTCCAGACTTCACCTTCTCCTTCTCCTTCTTCTACTTCTTCTGATTCACCCTCCAGACTTCACCTTCTCCTTCTCCTTCTTCTGCTTCTTCTGATTCACCCTCCTGACTTCACCTTCTCCTTCTCCTTCTTCTACATCTTCTGATTCACCCTCCTGACTTCACCTTCTCCTTCTCCTTCTTCTACTTCTTCTGCTTCACCCTCCAGACTTCACCTTCTCCTTCTCCTTCTTCTACTTCTTCTGATTCACCCTCCAGACTTCACCTTCTCCTTCTCCTTCTTCTACTTCTTCTGATTCACCCTCCAGACTTCACCTTCTCCTTCTCCTTCTTCTACTTCTTCTGATTCACCCTCCAGACTTCACCTTCTACTTCTCCTTCTTCTGCTTCTTCTGATTCACCCTCCAGACTTCACCTTCTACTTCTCCTTATTCTGCTTCTTCTGAATCACCCTCCAGACTTCACCTTCTCCTTCTCCTTCTTCTGCTTCTTCTGATTCACCCTCCAGACTTCACCTTCTCCTTCTCCTTCTTCTGCTTCTTCTGATTCACCCTCCAGACTTCACCTTCACCTTCTCCTTCTTCTACTTCTTCTGATTCACCCTCCAGACTTCACCTTCGCCATCTCCTTCTTCTGCTTCTTCTGATTCACCCTCCAGACTTCACCTTCTCCTTCTCCTTCGTCTACTTCTTCTGATTCACCCTCCAGACTTCACCTTCTCCTTCTCCTTCTTCTGCTTCTTCTGATTCACCCTCCAGACTTCACCTTCTCCTTCTCCTTCTTCTACTTCTTCTGATTCACCCTCCAGACTTCACCTTCTCCTTCTCCTTCTTCTACTTCTTCTGATTCACCCTCCAGACTTCACCTTCTACTTCTCCTTCTTCTGCTTCTTCTGATTCTCCCTCCAGACTTCACCTTCTACTTCTCCTTATTCTGCTTCTTCTGAATCACCCTCCAGACTTCACCTTCTCCTTCTCCTTCTTCTGCTTCTTCTGATTCACCCTCCAGACTTCACCTTCTCCTTCTCCTTCTTCTGCTTCTTCTGATTCACCCTCCAGACTTCACCTTCACCTTCTCCTTCTTCTACTTCTTCTGATTCACCCTCCAGACTTCACCTTCTCCATCTCCTTCTTCTGCTTCTTCTGATTCACCCTCCAGACTTCACCTTCTCCTTCTCCTTCGTCTACTTCTTCTGATTCACCCTCCAGACTTCACCTTCTCCTTCTCCTTCTTCTGCTTCTTCTGATTCACCCTCCAGACTTCACCTTCTCCTTCTCCTTCTTCTACTTCTTCTGATTCACCCTCCAGACTTCACCTTCTCCTTCTCCTTCTTCTGATTCTTCTGATTCACCCTCCAGACTTCACCTTCTCCTTCTCCTTCTTCTGCTTCTTCTGATTCACCCTCCTGACTTCACCTTCTCCTTCTCCTTCTTCTACATCTTCTGATTCACCCTCCTGACTTCACCTTCTCCTTCTCCTTCTTCTACTTCTTCTGCTTCCCCCTCCAGACTTCACCTTCTCCTTCTCCTTCTTCTACTTCTTCTGATTCACCCTCCAGACTTCACCTTCTCCTTCTCCTTCTTCTACTTCTTCTGATTCACCCTCCAGACTTCACCTTCTCCTTCTCCTTCTTCTACTTCTTCTGATTCACCCTCCAGACTTCACCTTCTCCTTCTCCTTCTTCTGCTTCTTCTGATTCACCCTCCAGACATCACCTTCTCCTTCTCCTTATTCTGCTTCTTCTGAATCACCCTCCAGACTTCACCTTCTCCTTCTCCTTCTTCTGCTTCTTCTGATTCACCCTCCAGACTTCACCTTCTCCTTCTCCTTCTTCTACTTCTTCTGATTCACCCTCCAGACTTCACCTTCTCCATCTCCTTCTTCTGCTTCTTCTGATTCACCCTCCAGACTTCACCTTCTCCTTCTCCTTCGTCTACTTCTTCTGATTCACCCTCCAGACTACACCTTCTCCTTCTCCTTCTTCTACTTCTTCTGATTCACCCTCCAGACTTCACCTTCTCCTTCTCCTTCTTCTGTTTCTTCTGATTCACCCTCCAGACTTCACCTTCTCCTTCTCCTTCTTCTACTACTTCTGATTCACCCTCCAGACTTCACCTTCTCCTTCTCCTTCTTCTACTTCTTCTAATTCACCCTCCAGACTTCATCTTCTCCTTCTCCTTCTTCTGCTTCTTCTGATTCACCCTCCAGACTTCACCTTCTCCTTCTCCTTCTTCTGCTTCTTCTGATTCACCCTCCAGACTTCACCTTCTCCTTCTCCTTCTTCTACTTCTTCTGATTCACCCTCCAGACTTCACCTTCTCCTTCTCCTTCTTCTACTTCTTCTGATTCACCCTCCAGTCTTCACCTTCTCCTTCTCCTTCTTCTGTTTCTTCTGCTTCACCCTCCAGACTTCACCTTCTCCTTCTCTTTCTTCTGCTTCTTCTGATTCACCCTCCAGACTTCACCTTCTCCTTCTCCTTCTTCTGATTCTTCTGATTCACCCTCCAGACTTCACCTACTCCTTCTCCTTCTTCTGCTTCTTCTGATTCACCCTCCTGACTTCACCTTCTCCTTCTCCTTCTTCTACTTCTTCTGATTCACCCTCCTGACTTCAGCTTCTCCTTCTCCTTCTTCTACTTCTTCTGCTTCACCCTCCAGACTTCACCTTCTCCTTCTCCTTCTTCTACTTCTTCTGATTCACCCTCCAGACTTCACCTTCTCCTTCTCCTTATTCTGCTTCTTCTGATTCACCCTCCAGACTTCACCTTCTCCTTCTCCTTATTCTGCTTCTTCTGATTCACCCTCCAGACTTCACCTTCTCCTTCTCCTTCCTTTGCTTCTTCTGATTCACCCTCCAGCCTTCACCTTCTCCTTCTCCTTCTTCTGATTCTTCTGATTCACCCTCCAGACTTCACCTTCTCCTTCTCCATCTTCTGCTTCTTCTGATTCACCCTCCTGACTTCACCTTCTCCTTCTCCTTCTTCTACTTCTTCTGATTCACCCTCCTGACTTCACCTTCTCCTTCTCCATCTTCTACTTCTTCTGCTTCACCCTCCAGACTTCAACTTCTCCTTCTCCTTCTTCTACTTCATCTGATTCACCCTCCAGACTTCACCTTCTCCTTCTCCTTCTTCTGCTTCTTCTGATTCACCCTCCAGACTTCACCTTCTCCTTCTCCTTCTTCTGCTTCTTCTGATTCACCCTCCAGACTTCACCTTCTCCTTCTCCTTCTTCTACTTCTTCTGATTCACCCTCCAGACTTCACCTTCTCCTTCTCCTTCTTCTGCTTCTTCTGATTCACCCTCCAGACTTCACCTTCTCCTTCTCCTTCGTCTACTTCTTCTGATTCACCCTCCAGACTACACCTTCTCCTTCTCCTTCTTCTACTTCTTCTGATTCACCCTCCAGACTTCACCTTCTCCTCCTCCTTCTTCTGTTTCTTCTGATTCACCCTCCAGACTTCATCTTCTCCTTCTCCTTCTTCTACTTCTTCTGATTCACCCTCCAGACTTCACCTTCTCCTTCTCCTTCTTCTACTTCTTCTGATTCACCCTCCAGTCTTCACCTTCTCCTTCTCCTTCTTCTGTTTCTTCTGCTTCACCCTCCAGACTTCACCTTCTCCTTCTC
Organism: Somniosus microcephalus; assembly: GCF_052327205.1. NCBI lineage: Eukaryota > Metazoa > Chordata > Chondrichthyes > Squaliformes > Somniosidae > Somniosus > Somniosus microcephalus. Next base: position 60,906 of record NW_028225278.1, on the reverse strand, counting down.
TTTCTTCTGCTTCTTCTGATTCACCCTCCAGACTTCACCTTCTCCTTCTCCTTCTTCTGATTCTTCTGATTCACCCTCCAGACTTCAACTTCTCCTTCTCCTTCTTCTACTTCTTCTGATTCACCCTCCAGACTTCACCTTCTCCTTCTCCTTCTTCTACTTCTTCTGATTCACCCTCCAGTCTTCACCTTCTCCTTCTCCTTCTTCTGTTTCTTCTGCTTCACCCTCCAGACTTCACCTTCTCCTTCTCTTTCTTCTGCTTCTTCTGATTCACCCTCCAGACTTCACCTTCTCCTTCTCCTTCTTCTGATTCTTCTGATTCACCCTCCAGACTTCACCTTCTCCTTCTCCTTCTTCTGCTTCTTCTGATTCACCCTCCTGACTTCACCTTCTCCTTCTCCTTCTTCTACTTCTTCTGATTCACCCTCCTGACTTCACCTTCTCCTTCTCCTTCTTCTACTTCTTCTGCTTCACCCTCCAGACTTCACCTTCTCCTTCTCCTTCTTCTACTTCTTCTGATTCACCCTCCAGACTTCACCTTCTCCTTCTCCTTCTTCTGCTTCTTCTGATTCACCCTCCAGACTTCACCTTCTCATTCTCCTTCTTCTCCTTCTTCTGCTGCGCCCTCCAGACTTCACCTTCTCCTTCTCCTTCTTCTGCTTCTTCTGCTTCACACTCCAGACTTCACCTTCTCCTTCTCCTTCTTCTGCTTCTTCTGCTGCGCCCTCCAGGCTTCACCTTCTCCATCTCCTTCTTCTGCTTCTTCTGCTTCACCGTCCTGACTTCACCTTCTCCTTCTCCTTCTTCTACTTCTTCTGCTACACCCCCCTGACTTCACCTGCTCCTTCTCCTTCTTCTGCTTCTTCTGATTCACCCTCCTGACTTCACCTTCTCCTTCTCCTTCTTCTGCTTCTTCTGATTCACCCTCCAGACTTCACCTTCTCCTTCTCCTTCTTCTGCTTCTTCTGATTCACCCTCCAGACTTCACCTTCTCCTTCTCCTTCTTCTGCTTCTTCTGATTCACCCTCCAGACTTCACCTTCTCCTTCTCCTTCTTCTGCTTCTTCTGATTCACCCTCCAGACTTCACCTTCTCCTTCTCCTTCTTCTACTTCTTCTGATTCACCCTCCAGACTTCACCTTCTCCTTCTCCTTCTTCTACTTCTTCTGATTCACCCTACAGTCTTCACCTTTTCCTTCTCCTTCTTCTGTTTCTTCTGCTTCACCCTCCAGACTTCACCTTCTCCTTCTCTTTCTTCTGCTTCTTCTGCTTCTCCCTCCAGACTTCACCTTCTCCTTCTCCTTCTTCTGATTCTTCTGATTCACCCTCCAGACTTCACCTTCTCTATCTCCTTCTTCTGCTTCTTCTGATTCACCCTCCTGACTTCACCTTCTCCTTCTCCTTCTTCTACTTCTTCTGATTCACCCTCCTGACTTCACCTTCTCCTTCTCCTTCTTCTACTTCTTCAGCTTCACCCTCCAGACTTCACCTTCTCCTTCTCCTTCTTCTACTTCTTCTGATTCACCCTCCAGACTTCACCTTCTCCTTCTCCTTCTTCTGCTTCTTCTGATTCACCCTCCAGACTTCACCTTCTCCTTCTCCTTATTCTGCTTCTTCTGATTCACCCTCCAGACTTCACCTTCTCCTTCTCCTTCTTCTGCTTCTTCTGATTCACCCTCCAGACTTCACCTTCTCCTTCTCCTTCTTCTGCTTCTTCTGATTCACCCTCCAGACTTCACCTTCTCCTTCTCCTTCTTCTGCTTCTTCTGATTCACCCTCCAGACTTCACCTTCTCCTTCTCCTTCTTCTACTTCTTCTGATTCACCCTCCAGACTTCACCTTCTCCTTCTCCTTCTTCTGCTTCTTCTGATTCACCCTCCTGACTTCACCTTCTCCTTCTCCTTCTTCTACATCTTCTGATTCACCCTCCTGACTTCACCTTCTCCTTCTCCTTCTTCTACTTCTTCTGCTTCACCCTCCAGACTTCACCTTCTCCTTCTCCTTCTTCTACTTCTTCTGATTCACCCTCCAGACTTCACCTTCTCCTTCTCCTTCTTCTACTTCTTCTGATTCACCCTCCAGACTTCACCTTCTCCTTCTCCTTCTTCTACTTCTTCTGATTCACCCTCCAGACTTCACCTTCTACTTCTCCTTCTTCTGCTTCTTCTGATTCACCCTCCAGACTTCACCTTCTACTTCTCCTTATTCTGCTTCTTCTGAATCACCCTCCAGACTTCACCTTCTCCTTCTCCTTCTTCTGCTTCTTCTGATTCACCCTCCAGACTTCACCTTCTCCTTCTCCTTCTTCTGCTTCTTCTGATTCACCCTCCAGACTTCACCTTCACCTTCTCCTTCTTCTACTTCTTCTGATTCACCCTCCAGACTTCACCTTCTCCATCTCCTTCTTCTGCTTCTTCTGATTCACCCTCCAGACTTCACCTTCTCCTTCTCCTTCGTCTACTTCTTCTGATTCACCCTCCAGACTTCACCTTCTCCTTCTCCTTCTTCTGCTTCTTCTGATTCACCCTCCAGACTTCACCTTCTCCTTCTCCTTCTTCTACTTCTTCTGATTCACCCTCCAGACTTCACCTTCTCCTTCTCCTTCTTCTACTTCTTCTGATTCACCCTCCAGACTTCACCTTCTACTTCTCCTTCTTCTGCTTCTTCTGATTCTCCCTCCAGACTTCACCTTCTACTTCTCCTTATTCTGCTTCTTCTGAATCACCCTCCAGACTTCACCTTCTCCTTCTCCTTCTTCTGCTTCTTCTGATTCACCCTCCAGACTTCACCTTCTCCTTCTCCTTCTTCTGCTTCTTCTGATTCACCCTCCAGACTTCACCTTCACCTTCTCCTTCTTCTACTTCTTCTGATTCACCCTCCAGACTTCACCTTCTCCATCTCCTTCTTCTGCTTCTTCTGATTCACCCTCCAGACTTCACCTTCTCCTTCTCCTTCGTCTACTTCTTCTGATTCACCCTCCAGACTTCACCTTCTCCTTCTCCTTCTTCTGCTTCTTCTGATTCACCCTCCAGACTTCACCTTCTCCTTCTCCTTCTTCTACTTCTTCTGATTCACCCTCCAGACTTCACCTTCTCCTTCTCCTTCTTCTGATTCTTCTGATTCACCCTCCAGACTTCACCTTCTCCTTCTCCTTCTTCTGCTTCTTCTGATTCACCCTCCTGACTTCACCTTCTCCTTCTCCTTCTTCTACATCTTCTGATTCACCCTCCTGACTTCACCTTCTCCTTCTCCTTCTTCTACTTCTTCTGCTTCCCCCTCCAGACTTCACCTTCTCCTTCTCCTTCTTCTACTTCTTCTGATTCACCCTCCAGACTTCACCTTCTCCTTCTCCTTCTTCTACTTCTTCTGATTCACCCTCCAGACTTCACCTTCTCCTTCTCCTTCTTCTACTTCTTCTGATTCACCCTCCAGACTTCACCTTCTCCTTCTCCTTCTTCTGCTTCTTCTGATTCACCCTCCAGACATCACCTTCTCCTTCTCCTTATTCTGCTTCTTCTGAATCACCCTCCAGACTTCACCTTCTCCTTCTCCTTCTTCTGCTTCTTCTGATTCACCCTCCAGACTTCACCTTCTCCTTCTCCTTCTTCTACTTCTTCTGATTCACCCTCCAGACTTCACCTTCTCCATCTCCTTCTTCTGCTTCTTCTGATTCACCCTCCAGACTTCACCTTCTCCTTCTCCTTCGTCTACTTCTTCTGATTCACCCTCCAGACTACACCTTCTCCTTCTCCTTCTTCTACTTCTTCTGATTCACCCTCCAGACTTCACCTTCTCCTTCTCCTTCTTCTGTTTCTTCTGATTCACCCTCCAGACTTCACCTTCTCCTTCTCCTTCTTCTACTACTTCTGATTCACCCTCCAGACTTCACCTTCTCCTTCTCCTTCTTCTACTTCTTCTAATTCACCCTCCAGACTTCATCTTCTCCTTCTCCTTCTTCTGCTTCTTCTGATTCACCCTCCAGACTTCACCTTCTCCTTCTCCTTCTTCTGCTTCTTCTGATTCACCCTCCAGACTTCACCTTCTCCTTCTCCTTCTTCTACTTCTTCTGATTCACCCTCCAGACTTCACCTTCTCCTTCTCCTTCTTCTACTTCTTCTGATTCACCCTCCAGTCTTCACCTTCTCCTTCTCCTTCTTCTGTTTCTTCTGCTTCACCCTCCAGACTTCACCTTCTCCTTCTCTTTCTTCTGCTTCTTCTGATTCACCCTCCAGACTTCACCTTCTCCTTCTCCTTCTTCTGATTCTTCTGATTCACCCTCCAGACTTCACCTACTCCTTCTCCTTCTTCTGCTTCTTCTGATTCACCCTCCTGACTTCACCTTCTCCTTCTCCTTCTTCTACTTCTTCCGATTCACCCTCCTGACTTCAGCTTCTCCTTCTCCTTCTTCTACTTCTTCTGCTTCACCCTCCAGACTTCACCTTCTCCTTCTCCTTCTTCTACTTCTTCTGATTCACCCTCCAGACTTCACCTTCTCCTTCTCCTTATTCTGCTTCTTCTGATTCACCCTCCAGACTTCACCTTCTCCTTCTCCTTATTCTGCTTCTTCTGATTCACCCTCCAGACTTCACCTTCTCCTTCTCCTTCCTTTGCTTCTTCTGATTCACCCTCCAGCCTTCACCTTCTCCTTCTCCTTCTTCTGATTCTTCTGATTCACCCTCCAGACTTCACCTTCTCCTTCTCCATCTTCTGCTTCTTCTGATTCACCCTCCTGACTTCACCTTCTCCTTCTCCTTCTTCTACTTCTTCTGATTCACCCTCCTGACTTCACCTTCTCCTTCTCCATCTTCTACTTCTTCTGCTTCACCCTCCAGACTTCAACTTCTCCTTCTCCTTCTTCTACTTCATCTGATTCACCCTCCAGACTTCACCTTCTCCTTCTCCTTCTTCTGCTTCTTCTGATTCACCCTCCAGACTTCACCTTCTCCTTCTCCTTCTTCTGCTTCTTCTGATTCACCCTCCAGACTTCACCTTCTCCTTCTCCTTCTTCTACTTCTTCTGATTCACCCTCCAGACTTCACCTTCTCCTTCTCCTTCTTCTGCTTCTTCTGATTCACCCTCCAGACTTCACCTTCTCCTTCTCCTTCGTCTACTTCTTCTGATTCACCCTCCAGACTACACCTTCTCCTTCTCCTTCTTCTACTTCTTCTGATTCACCCTCCAGACTTCACCTTCTCCTCCTCCTTCTTCTGTTTCTTCTGATTCACCCTCCAGACTTCATCTTCTCCTTCTCCTTCTTCTACTTCTTCTGATTCACCCTCCAGACTTCACCTTCTCCTTCTCCTTCTTCTACTTCTTCTGATTCACCCTCCAGTCTTCACCTTCTCCTTCTCCTTCTTCTGTTTCTTCTGCTTCACCCTCCAGACTTCACCTTCTCCTTCTCTTTCTTCTGCTTCTTCTGATTCACCCTCCAGACTTCACCTTCTCCTTCTCCTTCTTCTGATTCTTCTGATTCACCCTCCAGACTTCACCTTCTCCTTCTCCTTCTTCTGCTTCTTCTGATTCACCCTCCTGACTTCACCTTCTCCTTCTCCTTCTTCTACTTCTTCTGATTCACCCTCCTGACTTCACCTTCTCCTTCTCCTTCTTCTACTTCTTCTGCTTCACCCTCCAGACTTCACCTTCTCCTTCTCCTTCTTCTACTTCTTCTGATTCACCCTCCAGACTTCACCTTCTCCTTCTCCTTCTTCTGCTTCTTCTGATTCACCCTCCAGACTTCACCTTCTCCTTCTCCTTATTCTGCTTCTTCTGATTCACCCTCCAGACTTCAACTTCTCCTTCTCCTTATTCTGCTTCTTCTGATTCACCCTCCAGACTTCACCTTCTCCTTCTCCTTATTCTGCTTCTTCTGATTCACCCTCCAGACTTCACCTTCTCCTTCTCCTTCCTTTGCTTCTTCTGATTCACCCTCCAGACTTCACCTTCTCCTTCTCCTTCTTCTGATTCTTCTGCTTCACTCTCCTGACTTCACCTTCTCCTTCTCCTTCTTCTACTTCTTCTGATTCACCCTCCAGACTTCACCTACTCCTTCTCCTTCTTCTGCTTCTTCTGATTCACCCTCCTGACTTCACCTTCTCCTTCTCCTTCTTCTGCTTCTTCTGATTCACCCTCCAGACTTCACCTTCTCCTTCTCCTTCTTCTGCTTCTTCTGATTCACCCTCCAGACTTCACCTTCTCCTTCTCCTTCTTCTGCTTCTTCTGATTCACCCTCCAGACCTCACCTTCTCCTTCTCCTTCTTCTACTTCTTCTGATTCACCCTCCAGACTTCATCTTCTCCTTCTCCTTCTTCTGCTTCTTCTGATTCACCCTCCAGACTTCACCTTCTCCTTCTCCTTCTTCTGCTTCTTCTGATTCACCCTCCAGACTTCACCTTCTCCTTCTCCTTCTTCTACTTCTTCTGATTCACCCTCCAGACTTCACCTTCTCCTTCTCCTTCTTCTACTTCTTCTGATTCACCCTCCAGTCTTCACCTTCTCCTTCTCCTTCTTCTGTTTCTTCTGCTTCACCCTCCAGACTTCACCTTCTCCTTCTCTTTCTTCTGCTTCTTCTGCTTCACCATCCAGACTTCACCTTCTCCTTCTCCTTCTTCTGATTCTTCTGATTCACCCTCCAGACTTCACCTTCTCTATCTCCTCCTTCTGCTTCTTCTGATTCACCCTCCTGACTTCACCTTCTCCTTCTCCTTCTTCTACTTCTTCTGATTCACCCTCCTGACTTCACCTTCTCCTTCTCCTTCTTCTACTTCTTCTGCTTCACCCTCCAGACTTCACCTTCTCCTTCTCCTTCTTCTACTTCTTCTGATTCACCCTCCAGACTTCACCTTCTCCTTCTCCTTCTTCTGCTTCTTCTGATTCACCCTCCAGACTTCACCTTCTCCTTCTACTTATTCTGCTTCTTCTGATTCACCCTCCAGACTTCACCTTCTCCTTCTCCTTCTTCTGCTATTTCTGATTCACCCTCCAGACTTCACCTTCTCCTTCTCCTTCTTCTGCTTCTTCTGATTCACCCTCCAGACTTCACCTTCTCCTTCTCCTTCTTCTGCTTCTTCTGATTCACCCTCCAGACTTCACCTTCTCCTTCTCCTTCTTCTACTTCTTCTGATTCACCCTCCAGACTTCACCTTCTCCTTCTCCTTCTTCTGCTTCTTCTGATTTACCCTCCTGACTTCACCTTCTCCTTCTCCTTCTTCTACATCTTCTGATTCACCCTCCTGACTTCACCTTCTCCTTCTCCTTCTTTTACTTCTTCTGCTTCAACCTCCAGACTTCACCTTCTCCTTCTCCTTCTTCTACTTCTTCTGATTCACCCTCCAGACTTCACCTTCTCCTTCTCCTTCTTCTACTTCTTCTGATTCACCCTCCAGACTTCACCTTCTCCTTCTCCTTCTTCTACTTCTTCTGATTCACCCTCCAGACTTCACCTTCTCCTTCTCCTTCTTCTGCTTCTTCTGATACACCCTCCAGACTTCACCTTCTCCTTCTCCTTCTTCTGCTTCTTCTGGTTCACCCTTCAGACTTCACCTTCTCCTTCTCCTTCTTCTGCTTCTTCTGATTCACCCTCCAGACCTCAACTTCTCCTTCTCCTTCTTCTAATTCTTCTGATTCACCCTCCAGACTTCATCTTCTCCTTCTCCTTCTTCTGCTTCTTCTGATTCACCCTCCAGACTTCACCTTCTCCTTCTCCTTCTTCTGCTTCTTCTGATTCACCCTCCAGACTTCGCCTTCTCCTTCCCCTTCTTCTACTTCTTCTGATTCACCCTCCAGACTTCACCTTCTCCTTCTCCTTCTTCTACTTCTTCTGATTCAACCTCCAGTCTTCACCTTCTCCTTCTCCTTCTTCAACTTCTTCTGATTCACCCTCCAGACTTCGCCTTCTCCTTCTCCTTCTTCTACTTCTTCTGATTCACCCTCCAGACTTCACCTTCTCCTTCTCCTTCTTCTGCTTCTTCTGATTCACCCTCCAGACTTCGCCTTCTCCTTCTCCTTCTTCTACTTCTTCCGCTTCACCCTCCAGACTTCACCTTCTCCTTCTCCTTCTTCTACTTCTTCTGATTCACCCTCCAGACTTCACCTTCTCCTTCTCCTTCTTCTGCTTCTTCTGATTCACCCTCCAGACTTCACCTTCTCCTTCTCCTTATTCTGCTTCTTCTGACTCACCCTCCAGACTTCACCTTCTCCTTCTCCTTCTTCAACTTCTTCTGATTCACCCTCCAGACTTCACCTTCTCCTTCTCCTTCTTCTGCCTCTTCTGATTCACCCTCCAGACTTCACCTCCTCCTTCTCCTTCTTCTGCTTCTTCTGCTTCTCCCTCCAGACTTCACCTTCTCCTTCTCCTTCTTCTGCTTCTTCTGCTTCACCCTCCTTACTTCACCTTCTCCTTCTCCTTCTTCTACTTCTTCTGATTCACCCTCCAGACTTCACCTTCTTCTTCTCCTTCTTCTGCTTCTTCTGCTTCACCCTCCAGACTTCACCTTCTCCTTCTCCTTCTTCTGCTTCTTCTGCTTCGCCCTCCAGACTTCACCTTCTCCTTCTCCTTCTTCTACTTCTTCTGCTTCACGCTCCAGACTTCACCTTCTCCTTCTCCTTCTTCTACTTCTTCTGATTCACCCTCCAGACTTCACCTTCTCCTTCTCCTTCTTCTGCTTCTTCTGATTCACCCTCCAGACTTCACCTTCTCCTTCTCCTTATTCTGCTTCTTCTGATTCACCCTCCAGACTTCACCTTCTCCTTCTCCTTCTTCTACTTCTTCTGATTCATCCTCCAGACTACACCTTCTCCTTCTCCTTCTTCTACTTCTTCTGATTCACCCTCCAGACTTCACCTTCTCCTTCTCCTTCTTCTGCTCCTTTTGATTCACCCTCCAGACTTGACCTTCTCCTTCTCCTTCTTCTACTTCTTCTGATTCACCCTCCAGACTTCACCTCCTCTTTCTCCTTCTTCTACTTCTTCTGATTCACAATCCAGACTTCACCTTCTCCTTCTCCTTCTTCTACTTCTTCTGCTTCTCCCTCCAGACTTCACCTTCTCCTTCTCCTTCTTCTGCTTCTTCTGATTCACCCTCCAGACTTCACCTTCTCCTTCTCCTTCTTCCACTTCTTCTGATTCACCCTCCAGACTTCACCTTCTCCTTCTCCTTCTTCTACTTCTTCTGATTCACCCTCCAGACTTCACCTACTCCTTCTCCTTCTTCTGCTTCTTCTGATTCACCCTCCTGACTTCACCTTCTCCTTCTCCTTCTTCTGCTTCTTCTGATTCACCCTCCAGACTTCACCTTCTCCTTCTCCTTCTTCTGCTTCTTCTGATTCACCCTCCAGACTTCACCTTCTCCTTCTCCTTCTTCTGCTTCTTCTGATTCACCCTCCAGACCTCACCTTCTCCTTCTCCTTCTTCTACTTCTTCTGATTCACCCTCCAGACTTCATCTTCTCCTTCTCCTTCTTCTGCTTCTTCTGATTCACCCTCCAGACTTCACCTTCTCCTTCTCCTTCTTCTGCTTCTTCTGATTCACCCTCCAGACTTCACCTTCTCCTTCTCCTTCTTCTACTTCTTCTGATTCACCCTCCAGACTTCACCTTCTCCTTCTCCTTCTTCTACTTCTTCTGATTCACCCTCCAGTCTTCACCTTCTCCTTCTCCTTCTTCTGTTTCTTCTGCTTCACCCTCCAGACTTCACCTTCTCCTTCTCTTTCTTCTGCTTCTTCTGCTTCACCATCCAGACTTCACCTTCTCCTTCTCCTTCTTCTGATTCTTCTGATTCACCCTCCAGACTTCACCTTCTCTATCTCCTCCTTCTGCTTCTTCTGATTCACCCTCCTGACTTCACCTTCTCCTTCTCCTTCTTCTACTTCTTCTGATTCACCCTCCTGACTTCACCTTCTCCTTCTCCTTCTTCTACTTCTTCTGCTTCACCCTCCAGACTTCACCTTCTCCTTCTCCTTCTTCTACTTCTTCTGATTCACCCTCCAGACTTCACCTTCTCCTTCTCCTTCTTCTGCTTCTTCTGATTCACCCTCCAGACTTCACCTTCTCCTTCTACTTATTCTGCTTCTTCTGATTCACCCTCCAGACTTCACCTTCTCCTTCTCCTTCTTCTGCTATTTCTGATTCACCCTCCAGACTTCTCCTTCTCCTTCTCCTTCTTCTGCTTCTTCTGATTCACCCTCCAGACTTCACCTTCTCCTTCTCCTTCTTCTGCTTCTTCTGATTCACCCTCCAGACTTCGCCTTCTCCTTCCCCTTCTTCTACTTCTTCTGATTCACCCTCCAGACTTCACCTTCTCCTTCTCCTTCTTCTACTTCTTCTGATTCAACCTCCAGTCTTCACCTTCTCCTTCTCCTTCTTCAACTTCTTCTGATTCACCCTCCAGACTTCGCCTTCTCCTTCTCCTTCTTCTACTTCTTCTGATTCACCCTCCAGACTTCACCTTCTCCTTCTCCTTCTTCTGCTTCTTCTGATTCACCCTCCAGACTTCGCCTTCTCCTTCTCCTTCTTCTACTTCTTCCGCTTCACCCTCCAGACTTCACCTTCTCCTTCTCCTTCTTCTACTTCTTCTGATTCACCCTCCAGACTTCACCTTCTTCTTCTCCTTCTTCTGCTTCTTCTGCTTCACCCTCCAGACTTCACCTTCTCCTTCTCCTTCTTCTGCTTCTTCTGCTTCGCCCTCCAGACTTCACCTTCTCCTTCTCCTTCTTCTACTTCTTCTGCTTCACGCTCCAGACTTCACCTTCTCCTTCTCCTTCTTCTACTTCTTCTGATTCACCCTCCAGACTTCACCTTCTCCTTCTCCTTCTTCTGCTTCTTCTGATTCACCCTCCAGACTTCACCTTCTCCTTCTCCTTATTCTGCTTCTTCTGATTCACCCTCCAGACTTCACCTTCTCCTTCTCCTTCTTCTACTTCTTCTGATTCATCCTCCAGACTACACCTTCTCCTTCTCCTTCTTCTACTTCTTCTGATTCACCCTCCAGACTTCACCTTCTCCTTCTCCTTCTTCTGCTCCTTTTGATTCACCCTCCAGACTTGACCTTCTCCTTCTCCTTCTTCTACTTCTTCTGATTCACCCTCCAGACTTCACCTCCTCCTTCTCCTTCTTCTACTTCTTCTGATTCACAATCCAGACTTCACCTTCTCCTTCTCCTTCTTCTACTTCTTCTGCTTCTCCCTCCAGACTTCACCTTCTCCTTCTCCTTCTTCTGCTTCTTCTGATTCACCCTCCAGACTTCACCTTCTCCTTCTCCTTCTTCCACTTCTTCTGATTCACCCTCCAGACTTCACCTTCTCCTTCTCCTTCTTCTACTTCTTCTGATTCACCCTCCAGACTTCACCTTCTCCTTTTCCTTCTTCTACTTCTTCTGATTCACCCTCCTGACTTCACCTTCTCCTTCTCCTTCTTCTGCTTCTTCTGCTTCACCCTCCAGACTTCACCTTCTCCTTCTCCTTCTTCTGCTTCTTCTGCTTCACCCTCCAGACTTCACCTTCTCCTTCTCCTTCTTCTGCTTCTTCTGCTTCACCCTCCTTACTTCAGCTTCTCCTTCTCCTTCTTCTACTTCTTGTGATTCACCCTCCAGACTTCACCTTCTCCTTCTCCTTCTTCTGCTTCTTCTGCTTCACCCTCCAGACTTCACCTTCTCCTTCTCCTTCTTCTGCTTCTTCTGCTTCGCCCTCCAGACTTCACCTTCTCCTTCTCCTTCTTCTGCTTCTTCTGCTTCACCCTCCAGATTTCACCTTCTCCTTCTCCTTCTTCTGCTTCTTCTGATTCACCCTCCAGACTTCACCTTCTCCTTCTCCTTCTTCTGCTTCTTCTGATACACCCTCCAGACTTCACCTTCTCCTTCTCCTTCTTCTGCTTCTTCTGGTTCACCCTTCAGACTTCACCTTCTCCTTCTCCTTCTTCTGCTTCTTCTGATTCACCCTCCAGACCTCAACTTCTCCTTCTCCTTCTTCTAATTCTTCTGATTCACCCTCCAGACTTCATCTTCTCCTTCTCCTTCTTCTGCTTCTTCTGATTCACCCTCCAGACTTCACCTTCCCCTTCTCCTTCTTCTGCTTCTTCTGATTCACCCTCCAGACTTCGCCTTCTCCTTCCCCTTCTTCTACTTCTTCTGATTCACCCTCCAGACTTCACCTTCTCCTTCTCCTTCTTCTACTTCTTCTGATTCAACCTCCAGTCTTCACCTTCTCCTTCTCCTTCTTCAACTTCTTCTGATTCACCCTCCAGACTTCGCCTTCTCCTTCTCCTTCTTCTACTTCTTCTGATTCACCCTCCAGACTTCACCTTCTCCTTCTCCTTCTTCTGCTTCTTCTGATTCAACCTCCAGACTTCGCCTTCTCCTTCTCCTTCTTCTACTTCTTCCGCTTCACCCTCCAGACTTCACCTTCTCCTTCTCCTTCTTCTACTTCTTCTGATTCACCCTCCAGACTTCACCTTCTCCTTCTCCTTCTTCTGCTTCTTCTGATTCACCCTCCAGACTTCACCTTCTCCTTCTCCTTATTCTGCTTCTTCTGACTCACCCTCCAGACTTCACCTCCTCCTTCTCCTTCTTCTGCTTCTTCTGCTTCTCCCTCCAGACTTCACCTTCTCCTTCTCCTTCTTCTGCTTCTTCTGCTTCACCCTCCTTACTTCACCTTCTCCTTCTCCTTCTTCTACTTCTTCTGATTCACCCTCCAGACTTCACCTTCTTCTTCTCCTTCTTCTGCTTCTTCTGCTTCACCCTCCAGACTTCACCTTCTCCTTCTCCTTCTTCTGCTTCTTCTGCTTCGCCCTCCAGACTTCACCTTCTCCTTCTCCTTCTTCTACTTCTTTTGCTTCACGCTCCAGACTTCACCTTCTCCTTCTCCTTCTTCTACTTCTTCTGATTCACCCTCCAGACTTCACCTTCTCCTTCTCCTTCTTCTGCTTCTTCTGATTCACCCTCCAGACTTCACCTTCTCCTTCTCCTTATTCTGCTTCTTCTGATTCACCCTCCAGACTTCACCTTCTCCTTCTCCTTCTTCTACTTCTTCTGATTCATCCTCCAGACTACACCTTCTCCTTCTCCTTCTTCTACTTCTTCTGATTCACCCTCCAGACTTCACCTTCTCCTTCTCCTTCTTCTGCTCCTTTTGATTCACCCTCCAGACTTGACCTTCTCCTTCTCCTTCTTCTACTTCTTCTGATTCACCCTCCAGACTTCACCTCCTCCTTCTCCTTCTTCTACTTCTTCTGATTCACAATCCAGACTTCACCTTCTCCTTCTCCTTCTTCTACTTCTTCTGCTTCTCCCTCCAGACTTCACCTTCTCCTTCTCCTTCTTCTGCTTCTTCTGATTCACCCTCCAGACTTCACCTTCTCCTTCTCCTTCTTCCACTTCTTCTGATTCACCCTCCAGACTTCACCTTCTCCTTCTCCTTCTTCTACTTCTTCTGATTCACCCTCCAGACTTCACCTTCTCCTTTTCCTTCTTCTACTTCTTCTGATTCACCCTCCTGACTTCACCTTCTCCTTCTCCTTCTTCTGCTTCTTCTGCTTCACCCTCCAGACTTCACCTTCTCCTTCTCCTTCTTCTGCTTCTTCTGCTTCACCCTCCAGACTTCACCTTCTCCTTCTCCTTCTTCTGCTTCTTCTGCTTCACCCTCCTTACTTCAGCTTCTCCTTCTCCTTTTTCTACTTCTTGTGATTCACCCTCCAGACTTCACCTTCTCCTTCTCCTTCTTCTGCTTCTTCTGCTTCACCCTCCAGACTTCACCTTCTCCTTCTCCTTCTTCTGCTTCTTCTGCTTCGCCCTCCAGACTTCACCTTCTCCTTCTCCTTCTTCTGCTTCTTCTGCTTAACCCTCCAGATTTCACCTTCTCCTTCTCCTTCTTCTGCTTCTTCTGCTTCACCCTCCTGACTTCACCTTCTCCTTCTCCTTCTTCTACTTCTTCTGATTCACCCTCCAGACTTCACCTTCTCCTTCTCCTTCTTCTGCTTCTTCTGCTTCACCCTCCAGACTTCACCTTCTCCTTCTCCTTCTTCTGCTTCTTCTGTTTCACCCTCCAGACTTCACCTTCTCCTTCTCCTTCTTCTGCTTCTTCTGCTTCACCCTCCTGACTTCACCTTCTCCTTCTCCTTCTTCTACTTCTTCTGATTCACCCTCCAGACTTCACCTTCTCCTTCTCCTTCTTCTGCTTCTTCTGCTTCACCATCCAGACTTCACCTTCTCCTTCTCCTTCTTCTACTTCTTCTGCTTCGCCCTCCAGACTTCACCTTCTCCTTCTCCTTCTTCTGCTTCTTCTGCTTCACCCTCCAGACTTCGCCTTCTCCTTCTCCTTCTTCTGATTCTTCTGCTTCACCCTCCTGACTTCTCATTCTCCTTCTCCTTCTTCTACTTCTTCTGATTCACCCTCCAGACTTCACCTTCTCCTTCTCCTTCTTCTGCTTCTTCTGCTTCACCCTCCAGACTTCACCTTCACCTTCTCCTTCTTCTGCTTCTTCTGCTGCGCCCGCCAGACTTCACCTTCTCCTTCTCCTTCTTCTGCTTCTTCTGCTTCACCTTCCTGACCTCGCCTTCTCCTTCTCCTTCTTCTACTTTTTCTGCTTCACCCCCCTGACTTCACCTTCTCCTTCTCCTTCTTCTGCTTATTCTGATTCACCCTCCTAACTTCACCTTCTCCTTCTCCTTCTTCTGCTTCTTCTGATTCACCCTCCTGACTTCACCTTCTACTTCTCCTTCTTCTACTTCTTCTGATTCACCCTCCAGACTTCACCATCTCCTTCTCCTTCTTCTACTTCTTCTGATTCACCCTCCAGACTTCACCTTCTCCTTCTCCTTCTTCTACCTCTTCTGATTCACCCTCCAGACTTCACCTTCTCCTTCTCCTTCTTCTACTTCTTCTGATTCACCCTCCAGTCTTCACCTTCTACTTCTCCTTCTTCTGCTTCTTCTGCTTCACCCTCTAGACTTCACCTTCTCCTTCTCTTTCTTCTGCTTCTTCTGATTCACCCTCCAGACTTCACCTTCTCCTTCTCCTTCTTCTGATTCTTCTGATTCACACTCCAGACTTCACTTTCTCCTTCTCCTTCTTCTGCTTCTTCTGATTCACCCTCCTGACTTCACCTTCTCCTTCTCCTTCCTCTGCTTCTTCTGATTCACCCTCCAGACTTCACCTTCTCCTTCTCCTTATTCTGCTTCTTCTGATTCACCCTCCAGACTTCACCTTTTCTTCTCCTTCTTCTGCTTCTTCTGATTCACTCTTCAGACTTCACCTTCTCCTTCCCCTTCTTCTGCTTCTTCTGATTCACCCTCCAGACTTCACCTTCTCCTTCTCCTTCTTCTACTTATTCTGATTCACCCTCCAGACTTCATCTTCTCCTTCTCCTTCTTCTGCTTCTTCTGATTCACCCTCCAGACTTCACCTTCTCCTTCTCCTTCTTCTGCTTCTTCTGATGCACCCTCCAGACTTCAACTTCTCCTTCTCCTTGTTCTACTTCTTCTGATTCACCCTCCAGACTTCACCTTCTCCTTCTCCTTCTTCTGCTTCTTCTGATTCACCCTCCAGACTTCACCTTCTCCTTCTCCTTCTTCTGCTTCTTCTGATTCACCCTCCAGACTTCACCTTCTCCTTCTCCTTCTTCTGCTTCTTCTGATACACCCTCCAGACTTCACCTTCTCCTTCTCCTTCTTCTGCTTCTTCTGGTTCACCCTTCAGACTTCACCTTCTCCTTCTCCTTCTTCTGCTTCTTCTGATTCACCCTCCAGACTTCATCTTCTCCTTCTCCTTCTTCTGCTTCTTCTGATTCACCCTCCAGACTTCACCTTCTCCTTCTCCTTCTTCTGCTTCTTCTGATTCACTCTCCAGACTTCGCCTTCTCCTTCTCCTTCTTCTACTTCTTCTGATTCACCCTCCAGACTTCACCTTCTCCTTCTCCTTCTTCTACTTCTTCTGATTCAACCTCCAGTCTTCACCTTCTCCTTCTTCAACTTCTTCTGATTCACCCTCCAGACTTCACCTTCTCCTTCTCCTTCTTCTACTTCTTCTGTTTCACCCTCCAGACTTCACCTTCTCCTTCTCCTTCTTCTGCTTCTTCTGCTTCACCCTCCTGACTTCACCTTCTCCTTCTCCTTCTTCTACTTCTTCTGATTCACCCTCCAGACTTCACCTTCTCCTTCTCCTTCTTCTGCTTCTTCTGCTTCACCATCCAGACTTCACCTTCTCCTTCTCCTTCTTCTACTTCTTCTGCTTCGCCCTCCAGACTTCACCTTCTCCTTCTCCTTCTTCTGCTTCTTCTGCTTCACCCTCCAGACTTCACCTTCTCCTTCTCCTTCTTCTGCTTCTTCTGCTTCACCCTCCTGACTTCACCTTCTCCTTCTCCTTCTTCTACTTCTTCTGATTCACCCTCCAGACTTCACCTTCTCCTTCTCCTTCTTCTGCTTCTTCTGCTTCACCCTCCAGACTTCACCTTCACCTTCTCCTTCTTCTGCTTCTTCTGCTGCGCCCGCCAGACTTCACCTTCTCCTTCTCCTTCTTCTGCTTCTTCTGCTTCACCTTCCTGACTTCGCCTTCTCCTTCTCCTTCTTCTACTTTTTCTGCTTCACCCCCCTGACTTCACCTTCTCCTTCTCCTTCTTCTGCTTCTTCTGATTCACCCTCCTAACTTCACCTTCTCCTTCTCCTTCTTCTACTTCTTCTGATTCACCCTCCAGACTTCACCATCTCCTTCTCCTTCTTCTACTTCTTCTGATTCACCCTCCAGACTTCACCTTCTCCTTCTCCTTCTTCTACCTCTTCTGATTCACCCTCCAGACTTCACCTTCTCCTTCTCCTTCTTCTACTTCTTCTGATTCACCCTCCAGTCTTCACCTTCTACTTCTCCTTCTTCTGCTTCTTCTGCTTCACCCTCTAGACTTCACCTTCTCCTTCTCTTTCTTCTGCTTCTTCTGATTCACCCTCCAGACTTCACCTTCTCCTTCTCCTTCTTCTGATTCTTCTGATTCACACTCCAGACTTCACCTTCTCCTTCTCCTTCTTCTGCTTCTTCTGATTCACCCTCCTGACTTCACCTTCTCCTTCTCCTTCTTCTGCTTCTTCTGATTCACCCTCCAGACTTCACCTTCTCCTTCTCCTTATTCTGCTTCTTCTGATTCACCCTCCAGACGTCACCTTCTCCTTCTCCTTCTTCTGCTTCTTCTGATTCACTCTTCAGACTTCACCTTCTCCTTCCCCTTCTTCTGCTTCTTCTGATTCACCCTCCAGACTTCACCATCTCCTTCTCCTTCTTCTACTTATTCTGATTCACCCTCCAGACTTCATCTTCTCCTTCTCCTTCTTCTGCTTCTTCTGATTCACCCTCCAGACTTCACCTTCTCCTTCTCCTTCTTCTGCTTCTTCTGATGCACCCTCCAGACTTCAACTTCTCCTTCTCCTTGTTCTACTTCTTCTGATTCACCCTCCAGACTTCACCTTCTCCTTCTCCTTCTTCTACTTCTTCTGATTCACCCTCCAGACTTCACCTTCTCCTTCTCCTTCTTCTGCTTCTTCTGATTCACCCTCCAGACTTCACCTTCTCCTTCTCCTTCTTCTGCTTCTTCTGATTCACCCTCCAGACTTCACCTTCTGCTTCTCCTTCTTCTGCTTCTTCTGATACACCCTCCAGACTTCACCTTCTCCTTCTCCTTCTTCTGCTTCTTCTGGTTCACCCTTCAGACTTCACCTGCTCCTTCTCCTTCTTCTGCTTCTTCTGATTCACCCACCAGACTTCATCTTCTCCTTCTCCTTCTTCTGCTTCTTCTGATTCACCCTCCAGACTTCACCTTCTCCTTCTCCTTCTTCTGCTTCTTCTGATTCACCCTCCAGACTTCGCCTTCTCCTTCTCCTTCTTCTACTTCTTCTGATTCACCCTCCAGACTTCACCTTCTCCTTCTCCTTCATCTACTTCTTCTGATTCAACCTCCAGTCTTCACCTTCTCCTTCTCCTTCTTCAACTTCTTCTGATTCATCCTCCAGACTTCGCCTTCTCCTTCTCCTTCTTCTACTTCTTCTGATTCACCCTCCAGACTTCACCTTCTCCTTCTCCTTCTTCTGCTTCTTCTGATTCACCCTCCAGACTTCACCTTCTCCTTCTCCTTATTCTGCTTCTTCTGATTCACCCTCCAGACTTCACCTTCTCCTTCTCCTTCTTCAACTTCTTCTGATTCACCCTCCAGACTTCACCTTCTCCTTCTCCTTCTTCTGCTTCTTCTGATTCACCCTCCAGACTTCACCTCCTCCTTCTCCTTCTTCTGCTTCTTCTGCTTCACCCTCCAGACTTCACCTTCTCCGTCTCCTTCTTCTGCTTCTTCTGCTTCACCCTCCTTACTTCACCTTCTACTTCTCCTTCTTCTACTTCTTCTGATTCACCCTCCAGACTTCACCTCCTCCTTCTCCTTCTTCTGCTTCTTCTGATTCACCCTCCAGACTTCACCTCCTCCTTCTCCTTCTTCTGCTTCTTCTGATTCACCCTCCAGACTTCACCTTCTCCTTCTCCTTCTTCTGCTTCTTCTGATGCACCCTCCAGACTTCAACTTCTCCTTCTCCTTGTTCTACTTCTTCTGATTCACCCTCCAGACTTCACCTTCTCCTTCTCCTTCTTCTACTTCTTCTGATTCACCCTCCAGACTTCACCTTCTCCTTCTCCTTCTTCTGCTTCTTCTGATTCACCCTCCAGACTTCACCTTCTCCTTCTCCTTCTTCTGCTTCTTCTGCTACACCCTCCAGACTTCACCTTCTCCTTCTCCTTCTTCTGCTTCTTCTGGTTCACCCTTCAGACTTCACCTTCTCCTTCTCCTTCTTCTGCTTCTTCTGATTCACCCTCCAGACCTCAACTTCTCCTTCTCCTTCTTCTAATTCTTCTGATTCACCCTCCAGACTTCATCTTCTCCTTCTCCTTCTTCTGCTTCTTCTGATTCACCCTCCAGACTTCACCTTCTCCTTCTCCTTCTTCTGCTTCTTCTGATTCACCCTCCAGACTTCGCCTTCTCCTTCTCCTTCTTCTACTTCTTCTGATTCACCCTCCAGACTTCACCTTCTCCTTCTCCTTCTTCTACTTCTTCTGATTCAACCTCCAGTCTTCACCTTCTCCTTCTCCTTCTTCAACTTCTTCTGATTCACCCTCCAGACTTCGCCTTCTCCTTCTCCTTCTTCTACTTCTTCTGATTCACCCTCCAGACTTCACCTTCTCCTTCTCCTTCTTCTGCTTCTTCTGATTCACCCTCCAGACTTCGCCTTCTCCTTCTCCTTCTTCTCCTTCTTCCGCTTCACCCTCCAGACTTCACCTTCTCCTTCTCCTTCTTCTACTTCTTCTGATTCACCCTCCAGACTTCACCTTCTCCTTCTCCTTCTTCTGCTTCTTCTGATTCACCCTCCAGACTTCACCTTCTCCTTCTCCTTATTCTGCTTCTTCTGATTCACCCTCCAGACTTCACCTTCTCCTTCTCCTTCTTCAACTTCTTCTGATTCACCCTCCAGACTTCACCTTCTCCTTCTCCTTCTTCTGCTTCTTCTGATTCACCCTCCAGACTTCACCTCCTCCTTCTCCTTCTTCTGCTTCTTCTGCTTCACCCTCCAGACTTCACCTTCTCCTTCTCCTTCTTCTGCTTCTTCTGCTTCACCCTCCTTACTTCACCTTCTACTTCTCCTTCTTCTACTTCTTCTGATTCACCCTCCAGACTTCACCTTCTCCTTCTCCTTCTTCTGCTTCTTCTGCTTCACCCTCCAGACTTAACCTTCTCCTTCTCCTTCTTCTGCTTCTTCTGCTTCGCCCTCCAGACTTCACCTTCTCCTTCTCCTTCTTCTACTTCTTCTGCTTCACGCTCCAGACTTCACCTTCTCCTTCTCCTTCTTCTACTTCTTCTGATTCACCCTCCAGACTTCACCTTCTCCTTCTCCTTCTTCTGCTTCTTCTGATTCACCCTCCAGACTTCGCCTTCTCCTTCTCCTTCTTCTACTTCTTCTGATTCACCCTCCAGACTTCACCTTCTCCTTCTCCTTCATCTACTTCTTCTGATTCAACCTCCAGTCTTCACCTTCTCCTTCTCCTTCTTCAACTTCTTCTGATTCATCCTCCAGACTTCGCCTTCTCCTTCTCCTTCTTCTACTTCTTCTGATTCACCCTCCAGACTTCACCTTCTCCTTCTCCTTCTTCTGCTTCTTCTGATTCACCCTCCAGACTTCACCTTCTCCTTCTCCTTATTCTGCTTCTTCTGATTCACCCTCCAGACTTCACCTTCTCCTTCTCCTTCTTCAACTTCTTCTGATTCACCCTCCAGACTTCACCTTCTCCTTCTCCTTCTTCTGCTTCTTCTGATTCACCCTCCAGACTTCACCTCCTCCTTCTCCTTCTTCTGCTTCTTCTGCTTCACCCTCCAGACTTCACCTTCTCCGTCTCCTTCTTCTGCTTCTTCTGCTTCACCCTCCTTACTTCACCTTCTACTTCTCCTTCTTCTACTTCTTCTGATTCACCCTCCAGACTTCACCTCCTCCTTCTCCTTCTTCTGCTTCTTCTGATTCACCCTCCAGACTTCACCTCCTCCTTCTCCTTCTTCTGCTTCTTCTGATTCACCCTCCAGACTTCACCTTCTCCTTCTCCTTCTTCTGCTTCTTCTGATGCACCCTCCAGACTTCAACTTCTCCTTCTCCTTGTTCTACTTCTTCTGATTCACCCTCCAGACTTCACCTTCTCCTTCTCCTTCTTCTACTTCTTCTGATTCACCCTCCAGACTTCACCTTCTCCTTCTCCTTCTTCTGCTTCTTCTGATTCACCCTCCAGACTTCACCTTCTCCTTCTCCTTCTTCTGCTTCTTCTGCTACACCCTCCAGACTTCACCTTCTCCTTCTCCTTCTTCTGCTTCTTCTGGTTCACCCTTCAGACTTCACCTTCTCCTTCTCCTTCTTCTGCTTCTTCTGATTCACCCTCCAGACCTCAACTTCTCCTTCTCCTTCTTCTAATTCTTCTGATTCACCCTCCAGACTTCATCTTCTCCTTCTCCTTCTTCTGCTTCTTCTGATTCACCCTCCAGACTTCACCTTCTCCTTCTCCTTCTTCTGCTTCTTCTGATTCACCCTCCAGACTTCGCCTTCTCCTTCTCCTTCTTCTACTTCTTCTGATTCACCCTCCAGACTTCACCTTCTCCTTCTCCTTCTTCTACTTCTTCTGATTCAACCTCCAGTCTTCACCTTCTCCTTCTCCTTCTTCAACTTCTTCTGATTCACCCTCCAGACTTCGCCTTCTCCTTCTCCTTCTTCTACTTCTTCTGATTCACCCTCCAGACTTCACCTTCTCCTTCTCCTTCTTCTGCTTCTTCTGATTCACCCTCCAGACTTCGCCTTCTCCTTCTCCTTCTTCTCCTTCTTCCGCTTCACCCTCCAGACTTCACCTTCTCCTTCTCCTTCTTCTACTTCTTCTGATTCACCCTCCAGACTTCACCTTCTCCTTCTCCTTCTTCTGCTTCTTCTGATTCACCCTCCAGACTTCACCTTCTCCTTCTCCTTATTCTGCTTCTTCTGATTCACCCTCCAGACTTCACCTTCTCCTTCTCCTTCTTCAACTTCTTCTGATTCACCCTCCAGACTTCACCTTCTCCTTCTCCTTCTTCTGCTTCTTCTGATTCACCCTCCAGACTTCACCTCCTCCTTCTCCTTCTTCTGCTTCTTCTGCTTCACCCTCCAGACTTCACCTTCTCCTTCTCCTTCTTCTGCTTCTTCTGCTTCACCCTCCTTACTTCACCTTCTACTTCTCCTTCTTCTACTTCTTCTGATTCACCCTCCAGACTTCACCTTCTCCTTCTCCTTCTTCTGCTTCTTCTGCTTCACCCTCCAGACTTAACCTTCTCCTTCTCCTTCTTCTGCTTCTTCTGCTTCGCCCTCCAGACTTCACCTTCTCCTTCTCCTTCTTCTACTTCTTCTGCTTCACGCTCCAGACTTCACCTTCTCCTTCTCCTTCTTCTACTTCTTCTGATTCACCCTCCAGACTTCACCTTCTCCTTCTCCTTCTTCTGCTTCTTCTGATTCACCCTCCAGACTTCACCTTCTCCTTCTCCTTATTCTGCTTCTTCTGATTCACCCTCCAGACTTCACCTTCTCCTTCTCCTTCTTCTACTTCTTCTGATTCATCCTCCAGACTACACCTTCTCCTTCTCCTTCTTCTACTTCTTCTGATTCACCCTCCAGACTTCACCTTCTTCTTCTCCTTCTTCTGCTCCTTTTGATTCACCCTCCAGACTTGACCTTCTCCTTCTCCTTCTTCTACTTCTTCTGATTCACCCTCCAGACTTCACCTCCTCCTTCTCCTTCTTCTACTTCTTCTGATTCACAATCCAGACTTCACCTTCTCCTTCTCCTTCTTCTACTTCTTCTGCTTCTCCCTCCAGACTTCACCTTCTCCTTCTCCTTCTTCTGCTTCTTCTGATTCACCCTCCAGACTTCACCTCCTCCTTCTCCTTCTTCTGCTTCTTCTGATTCACCCTCCAGACTTCACCTTCTCCTTCTCCTTCTTCTGCTTCTTCTGATGCACCCTCCAGACTTCAACTTCTCCTTCTCCTTGTTCTACTTCTTCTGATTCACCCTCCAGACTTCACCTTCTCCTTCTCCTTCTTCTACTTCTTCTGATTCACCCTCCAGACTTCACCTTCTCCTTCTCCTTCTTCTGCTTCTTCTGATTCACCCTCCAGACTTCACCTTCTCCTTCTCCTTCTTCTGCTTCTTCTGCTACACCCTCCAGACTTCACCTTCTCCTTCTCCTTCTTCTGCTTCTTCTGGTTCACCCTTCAGACTTCACCTTCTCCTTCTCCTTCTTCTGCTTCTTCTGATTCACCCTCCAGACCTCAACTTCTCCTTCTCCTTCTTCTAATTCTTCTGATTCACCCTCCAGACTTCATCTTCTCCTTCTCCTTCTTCTGCTTCTTCTGATTCACCCTCCAGACTTCACCTTCTCCTTCTCCTTCTTCTGCTTCTTCTGATTCACCCTCCAGACTTCGCCTTCTCCTTCTCCTTCTTCTACTTCTTCTGATTCACCCTCCAGACTTCACCTTCTCCTTCTCCTTCTTCTACTTCTTCTGATTCAACCTCCAGTCTTCACCTTCTCCTTCTCCTTCTTCAACTTCTTCTGATTCACCCTCCAGACTTCGCCTTCTCCTTCTCCTTCTTCTACTTCTTCTGATTCACCCTCCAGACTTCACCTTCTCCTTCTCCTTCTTCTGCTTCTTCTGATTCACCCTCCAGACTTCGCCTTCTCCTTCTCCTTCTTCTCCTTCTTCCGCTTCACCCTCCAGACTTCACCTTCTCCTTCTCCTTCTTCTACTTCTTCTGATTCACCCTCCAGACTTCACCTTCTCCTTCTCCTTCTTCTGCTTCTTCTGATTCACCCTCCAGACTTCACCTTCTCCTTCTCCTTATTCTGCTTCTTCTGATTCACCCTCCAGACTTCACCTTCTCCTTCTCCTTCTTCAACTTCTTCTGATTCACCCTCCAGACTTCACCTTCTCCTTCTCCTTCTTCTGCTTCTTCTGATTCACCCTCCAGACTTCACCTCCTCCTTCTCCTTCTTCTGCTTCTTCTGCTTCACCCTCCAGACTTCACCTTCTCCTTCTCCTTCTTCTGCTTCTTCTGCTTCACCCTCCTTACTTCACCTTCTACTTCTCCTTCTTCTACTTCTTCTGATTCACCCTCCAGACTTCACCTTCTCCTTCTCCTTCTTCTGCTTCTTCTGCTTCACCCTCCAGACTTAACCTTCTCCTTCTCCTTCTTCTGCTTCTTCTGCTTCGCCCTCCAGACTTCACCTTCTCCTTCTCCTTCTTCTACTTCTTCTGCTTCACGCTCCAGACTTCACCTTCTCCTTCTCCTTCTTCTACTTCTTCTGATTCACCCTCCAGACTTCACCTTCTCCTTCTCCTTCTTCTGCTTCTTCTGATTCACCCTCCAGACTTCACCTTCTCCTTCTCCTTATTCTGCTTCTTCTGATTCACCCTCCAGACTTCACCTTCTCCTTCTCCTTCTTCTACTTCTTCTGATTCATCCTCCAGACTACACCTTCTCCTTCTCCTTCTTCTACTTCTTCTGATTCACCCTCCAGACTTCACCTTCTTCTTCTCCTTCTTCTGCTCCTTTTGATTCACCCTCCAGACTTGACCTTCTCCTTCTCCTTCTTCTACTTCTTCTGATTCACCCTCCAGACTTCACCTCCTCCTTCTCCTTCTTCTACTTCTTCTGATTCACAATCCAGACTTCACCTTCTCCTTCTCCTTCTTCTACTTCTTCTGCTTCTCCCTCCAGACTTCACCTTCTCCTTCTCCTTCTTCTGCTTCTTCTGATTCACCCTCCAGACTTCACCTTCTCCTTCTCATTCTTCCACTTCTTCTGATTCACCCTCCAGACTTCAACTTCTCCTTCTCCTTCTTCTACTTCTTCTGATTCACCCTCCAGACTTCACCTTCTCCTTTTCCTTCTTCTACTTCTTCTGATTCACCCTCCTGACTTCACCTTCTCCTTCTCCTTCTTCTGCTTCTTCTGCTTCACCCTCCAGACTTCACCTTCTCCTTCTCCTTCTTCTGCTTCTTCTGCTTCACCCTCCAGACTTCACCTTCTCCTTCTCCTTCTTCTGCTTCTTCTGCTTCACCCTCCTTACTTCACCTTCTCCTTCTCCTTCTTCTACTTCTTGTGATTCACCCTCCAGACTTCACCTTCTCCTTCTCCTTCTTCTGCTTCTTCTGCTTCACCCTCCAGACTTCACCTTCTCCTTCTCCTTCTTCTGCTTCTTCTGCTTCGCCCTCCAGACTTCACCTTCTCCTTCTCCTTCTTCTGCTTCTTCTGCTTCACCCTCCAGATTTCACCTTCTCCTTCTCCTTCTTCTGCTTCTTCTGCTTCACCCTCCTGACTTCACCTTCTCCTTCTCGTTCTTCTACTTCTTCTGATTCACCCTCCAGACTTCACCTTCTCCTTCTCCTTCTTCTGCTTCTTCTGCTTCACCCTTAGGACTTCACCTTCTCCTTCTCCTCCTTCTGCTTCTTCTGCTGCGCCCTCCAGGCTTCACCGTCTCCATCTCCTTCTTCTGCTTCTACTGCTTCACCCTCCTGACTTCACCTTCTCCTTCTCCTTCTTCTGCTTCTTCTGCTTCACCCTCCTGACTTCACCTTCTCCTTCTCCTTCTTCTACTTCTTCTGCTTCACCCCCCTGACTTCACCTTCTCCTTCTCCTTCTTCTGCTTCTTCTGATTCACCCTCCTAACTTCATCTTCTCCTTCTCCTTCTTCTGCTTCTTCTGATTCACCCTCCTGACTTCACCTTCTCCTTCTCCTTCTTCTGCTTCTTCTGATTCACCCTCCAGACTCCACCTTCTCCTTCTCCTTCTGCTTCTTCTGATTCACCCTCCAGACTTCACCTTCTCCTTCTCCTTCTTCTGCTTCTTCTGATTCACCCTCCAGACCTCACCTTCTCCTTCTCCTTCTTCTACTTCTTCTGATTCACCCTCCAGACTTCATCTTCTCCTTCTCCTTCTTCTGCTTCTTCGGATTCACGCTCCAGACTTCATCTTCTACTTCTCCTTCTTCTGCTTCTTCTGATTCACCCTCCAGACTTCACCATCTCCTTCTCCTTCTTCTACTTCTTCTGATTCACCCTCCAGACTTCACCTTCTCCTTCTCCTTCTTCTCCTTCTTCTGATTCACCCTCCAGTCTTCACCTTCTTCTCCTTCTTCTGCTTCTTCTGCTTCACCCTCCAGACTTCACCTTCTCCTTCTCCTTCGTCTGATTCTTCTGATTCACCCTCCAGACTTCACCTTCTCCTTCTCCTTCTTCTGCTTCTTCTGATTCACCCTCCTGACTTCACCTTCTCCTTCTCCTTCTTCTACTTCTTCTGATTCACCCTTCTGACTTCACCTTCTCCCTCTCCTTCTTCTACTTCTTCTGCTTCACCCTCCAGACTTCACCTTCTCCTTCTCCTTCTTCTACTTCTTCTGATTCACCCTCCAGACTTCACCTTCTCCTTCTCCTTCTTCTGCTTCTTCTGATTCACCCTCCAGACTTCACCTTCTCCTTCTCCTTATTCTGCTTCTTCTGATTCACCCTCCAGACTTCACCTTCTCCTTCTCCTTCTTCTACTTCTTCTGATTCACCTTCCAGACTTCACCTTCTCCTTCTCCTTCTTCTGCTTCTTCTGCTTCACCCTCCAGACTTCACCTTCTCATCTCCTTCTTCTACTTCTTCTGATTCACCCTCCAGACTTCACCTTCTCCTTCTCCTTCTTCTGCTTCTTCTGCTTCACCCTCCAGACTTCACCTTCTCCTTCTCCTTCTTCTACATCTTCTGATTCACCCTCCGGACTTCACCTTCTCCTTTTCCTTCTTCTACTTCTTCTGATTCACCCTCCTGACTTCACCTTCTCCTTCTCCTTCTTCTGCTTCTTCTGCTTCACCCTCCAGACTTCACCTTCTCCTTCTCCTTCTTCTGCTTCACCCTCCAGACTTCACCTTCTCCTTCTCCTTCTTCTGCTTCTTCTGCTTCACCCTCCTTACTTCACCTTCTCCTTCTCCTTCTTCTACTTCTTCTGATTCACCCTCCAGACTTCACCTTCTCCTTCTCCTTCTTCTGCTTCTTCTGCTTCACCCTCCAGACTTCACCTTCTCCTTCTCCTTCTTCTGCTTCTTCTGCTTCACCCTCCAGATTTCACCTTCTCCTTCTCCTTCTTCTGCTTCTTCTGCTTCACCCTCCTGACTTCACCTTCTCCTTCTCCTTCTTCTACTTCTTCTGATTCACCCTCCAGACTTTACCTTCTCCTTCTCCTTCTTCTGCTTCTTCTGATTCACCCTCCAGACTTCACCTCCTCCTTCGCCTTCTTCTGCTTCTTCTGCTTCACCCTCCAGACTTCACCTTCTCCTTCTCCTTCTTCTGCTTCTTCTGCTTCACCCTCCTTCCTTCACCTTCTCCTTCTCCTTCTTCTACTTCTTCTGATTCACCCTCCAGACTTCACCTTCTCCTTCTCCTTCTTCTGCTTCTTCTGCTTCACCCTCCAGACTTCACCTTCTCCTTCTCCTTCTTCTGCTTCTTCTGCTTCGCCCTCCAGACTTCACCTTCTCCTTCTCCTTCTTCGACTTCTTCTGCTTCACCCTCCAGACTTCACCTTCTCCTTCTCCTTCTTCTACTTCTTCTGATTCACCCTCCAGACTTCACCTTCTCCTTCTCCTTCTTCTGCTTCTTCTGATTCACCCTCCAGACTTCACCTTCTCCTTCTCCTTATTCTGCTTCTTCTGATTCACCCTCCAGACTTCACCTTCTCCTTCTCCTTCTTCTACTTCTTCTGATTCATCCTCCAGACTACACCTTCTCCTTCTCCTTCTTCTACTTCTTCTGATTCACCCTCCAGACTTCACCTTCTCCTTCTCCTTCTTCTGCTCCTTTTGATTCACCCTCCAGACTTGACCTTCTCCTTCTCCTTCTTCTACTTCTTCTGATTCACCCTCCAGACTTCACCTCCTCCTTCTCCTTCTTCTACTTCTTCTGATTTACAATCCAGACTTCACCTTCTCCTTCTCCTTCTTCTACTTCTTCTGCTTCTCCCTCCAGACTTCACCTTCTCCTTCTCCTTCTTCTGCTTCTTCTGATTCACCCTCCAGACTTCACCTTCTCCTTCTCCTTCTTCCACTTCTTCTGATTCACCCTCCAGACTTCACCTTCTCCTTCTCCTTCTTCTACTTCTTCTGATTCACCCTCCAGACTTCACCTTCTCCTTTTCCTTCTTCTACTTCTTCTGATTCACCCTCCTGACTTCACCTTCTCCTTCTCCTTCTTCTGCTTCTTCTGCTTCACCCTCCAGACTTCACCTTCTCCTTCTCCTTCTTCTGCTTCTTCTGCTTCACCCTCCAGACTTCACCTTCTCCTTCTCCTTCTTCTGCTTCTTCTGCTTCACCCTCCTTACTTCACCTTCTCCTTCTCCTTCTTCTACTTCTTGTGATTCACCCTCCAGACTTCACCTTCTCCTTCTCCTTCTTCTGCTTCTTCTGCTTCACCCTCCAGACAACACCTTCTCCTTCTCCTTCTTCTGCTTCTTCTGCTTCGCCCTCCAGACTTCACCTTCTCCTTCTCCTTCTTCTGCTTCTTCTGCTTCACCCTCCAGACTTCACCTTCTTCTTCTCCTTCTTCTGCTTCTTCTGATTCACCCTCCAGACTTCACCTTCTCCTTCTCCTTCGTCTGATTCTTCTGATTCACCCTCCAGACTTCATCTTCTCCTTCTCCTTCTTCTGCTTCTTCTGATTCACCCTCCTGACTTCACCTTCTCCTTCTCCTTCTTCTACTTCTTCTGATTCACCCTCCTGACCTCACCTTCTCCTTCTCCTTCTTCTACTTCTTCTGCTTCACCCTCCAGACTTCACCTTCTCCTTCTCCTTCTTCTACTTCTTCTGATTCACCCTCCAGACTTCACCTTCTCCTTCTACTTCTTCTGCTTCTTCTGATTCACCCTCCAGACTTCACCTTCTCCTTCTCCTTATTCTGCTTCTTCTGATTCACCCTCCAGACTTCACGTCCCCTTCTCCTTCTTCTGCTTCTTCTGATTCACCCTCCAGACTTCATCTTCTCCTTCTCCTTCTTCTGCTTCTTCTGATTCACCCTCCAGACTTCACCTTCTCCTTCTCCTTCTTCTACTTCTTCTGATTCACCTTCCAGACTTCACCTTCTCCTTCTCCTTCTTCTGCTTCTTCTGCTTCACCCTCCAGACTTCACCTTCTCCTTCTCCTTCTTCTACTTCTTCTGATTCACCCTCCAGACTTCACCTTCTCCTTCTCCTTCTTCTGCTTCTTCTGCTTCACCCTCCAGACTTCACCTTCTCCTTCTCCTTCTTCCACTTCTTCTGATTCACCCTCCAGACTTCACCTTCTCCTTCTCCTTCTTCTACATCTTCTGATTCACCCTCCGGACTTCACCTTCTCCTTTTCCTTCTTCTACTTCTTCTGATTCACCCTCCTGACTTCATCTTCTCCTTCTCCTTCTTCTGCTTCTTCTGCTTCACCCTCCAGACTTCACCTTCTCCTTCTCCTTCTTCTGCTTCACCCTCCAGACTTCACCTTCTCCTTCTCCTTCTTCTGCTTCTTCTGCTTCACCCTCCTTACTTCACCTTCTCCTTCTCCTTCTTCTACTTCTTCTGATTCACCCTCCAGACTTCACCTTCTCCTTCTCCTTCTTCTGCTTCTTCTGCTTCACCCTCCAGACTTCACCTTCTCCTTCTCCTTCTTCTGCTTCTTCTGCTTCACCCTCCAGATTTCACCTTCTCCTTCTCCTTCTTCTGCTTCTTCTGCTTCACCCTCCTGACTTCACCTTCTCCTTCTCCTTCTTCTACTTCTTCTGATTCACCCTCCAGACTTCACCTTCTCCTTCTCCTTCTTCTGCTTCTTCTGATTCACCCTCCAGACTTCACCTCCTCCTTCTCCTTCTTCTGCTTCTTCTGCTTCACCCTCCAGACTTCACCTTCTCCTTCTCCTTCTTCTGCTTCTTCTGCTTCACCCTCCTTACTTCACCTTCTCCTTCTCCTTCTTCTACTTCTTCTGATTCACCCTCCAGACTTCACCTTCTCCTTCTCCTTCTTCTGCTTCTTCTGCTTCTCCCTCCAGACTTCACCTTCTCCTTCTCCTTCTTCTGCTTCTTCTGCTTCGCCCTCCAGACTTCACCTTCTCCTTCTCCTTCTTCTACTTCTTCTGCTTCACCCTCCAGACTTCACCTTCTCCTTCTCCTTCTTCTACTTCTTCTGATTCACCCTCCAGACTTCACCTTCTCCTTCTCCTTCTTCTGCTTCTTCTGATTCACCCTCCAGACTTCACCTTCTCCTTCTCCTTATTCTGCTTCTTCTGATTCACCCTCCAGACTTCACCTTCTCCTTCTCCTTCTTCTACTTCTTCTGATTCATCCTCCAGACTACACCTTCTCCTTCTCCTTCTTCTACTTCTTCTGATTCACCCTCCAGACTTCACCTCCTCCTTCTCCTTCTTCTACTTCTTCTGATTCACAATCCAGACTTCACCTTCTCCTTCTCCTTCTTCTACTTCTTCTGCTTCTCCCTCCAGACTTCACCTTCTCCTTCTCCTTCTTCTGCTTCTTCTGATTCACCCTCCAGACTTCACCTTCTCCTTCTCCTTCTTCCACTTCTTCTGATTCACCCTCCAGACTTCACCTTCTCCTTCTCCTTCTTCTACTTCTTCTGATTCACCCTCCAGACTTCACCTTCTCCTTTTCCTTCTTCTACTTCTTCTGATTCACCCTCCTGACTTCACCTTCTCCTTCTCCTTCTTTCTCTTCTTCTGATTCACCCTCCAGACTTCACCTTCTCCTTCTCCTTCTTCTGCTTCTTATGCTTCACCCTCCAGACTTCTCCTTCTCCTTCTCCTTCTTCTGCTTCGTCTGCTTCGCCCTCCAGACTTCACCTTCTCCTTCTCCTTCTTCTACTTCTTCTGCTTCACCCCCCTGACTTCACCTTCTCCTTCTCCTTCTTCTGCTTCTTCTGATTCACCCTCCTAACTTCACCTTCTCCTTCTCCTTCTTCTGCTTCTTCTGATTCACCCTCCTGACTTCACCTTCTCCTTCTCCTTCTTCTGCTTCTTCTGATTCACCCTCCAGACTTCACCTTCTCCTTCTCCTTCTTCTGCTTCTTCTGATTCACCCTCCAGACTTCACCTTCTCCTTCTCCTTCTTCTGCTTCTTCTGATTCACCCTCCAGACCTCACCTTCTCCTTCTCCTTCTTCTTCTTCTTCTGATTCACCCTCCAGACTTCATCTTCTCCTTCTCCTTCTTCTGCTTCTTCTGATTCACGCTCCAGACTTCATCTTCTACTTCTCCTTCTTCTGCTTCTTCTGATTCACCCTCCAGACTTCACCATCTCCGTCTCCTTCTTCTACTTCTTCTGATTCACCCTCCAGACTTCACCTTCTCCTTCTCCTTCTTCTCCTTCTTCTGATTCACCCTCCAGTCTTCACCTTCTTCTCCTTCTTCTGCTTCTTCTGCTTCACCCTCCAGACTTCACCTTCTCCTTCTCTTTCTTCTGCTTCTTCTGATTCACCCTCCAGACTTCACCTTCTCCTTCTCCTTCGTCTGATTCTTCAGATTCACCCTCCAGTCTTCACCTTCTCCTTCTCCTTCTTCTGCTTCTTCTGAGTCACCCTCCTGACTTCACCTTCTCCTTCTCCTTCTTCTACTTCTTCTGATTCACCCTCCTGACTTCACCTTCTCCTTCTCCTTCTTCTACTTCTTCTGCTTCACTCTCCAGACTTCACCTTCTCCTTCTCCTTCTTCTACTTCTTCTGATTCACCCTCCAGACTTCACCTTCTCCTTCTCCTTCTTCTGCTTCTTCTGATTCACCCTCCAGACTTCACCTTCTCCTTCTCCTTATTCTGCTTCTTCTGATTCACCCTCCAGACTTCACCTTCTCCTTCTCCTTCTTCTGCTTCTTCTGATTCACCCTCCAGACTTCATCTTCTCCTTCTCCTTCTTCTGCTTCTTCTGATTCACCCTCCTGACTTCACCTTCTCCTTCTCCTTCTTCTACTTCTTCTGATTCACCCTCCAGACTTCACCTTCTCCTTCTCCTTCTTCTGCTTCTTCTGCTTCACCCTCCAGACTTCACCTTCTCCTTCTCCTTCTTCTACTTCTTCTGTTTCACCCTCCAGACTTCACCTTCTCCTTCTCCTTCTTCTGCTTCTTCTGCTTCGCCCTCCAGACTTCACCTTCTCCTTCTCCTTCTTCTGCTTCTTCTGCTTCACCCTCCAGACTTCACCTTCTTCTTCTCCTTCTTCTGCTTCTTCTGATTCACCCTCCAGACTTCACCTTCTCCTTCTCCTTCTTCTACTTCTTCTGATTCACCCTCCAGACTTCACCTTCTCCTTCTCCTTCTTCTGCTTCTTCTGATTCACCCTCCAGACTTCACCTTCTCCTTCTCCTTATTCTGCTTCTTCTGATTCACCCTCCAGACTTCACCTTCTCCTTCTCCTTCTTCTGCTTCTTCTGATTCACCCTCCAGACTTCATCTTCTCCTTCTCCTTCTTCTGCTTCTTCTGATTCACCCTCCAGACTTCACCTTCTCCTTCTCCTTCTTCTACTTCTTCTGATTCACCTTCCAGACTTCACCTTCTCCTTCTCCTTCTTCTGCTTCTTCTGCTTCACCCTCCAGACTTCACCTTCTCCTTCTCCTTCTTCTACTTCTTCTGATTCACCCTCCAGACTTCACCTTCTCCTTCTCCTTCTTCTGCTTCTTCTGCTTCACCCTCCAGACTTCACCTTCTCCTTCTCCTTCTTCCACTTCTTCTGATTCACCCTCCAGACTTCACCTTCTCCTTCTCCTTCTTCTACATCTTCTGATTCACCCTCCGGACTTCACCTTCTCCTTTTCCTTCTTCTACTTCTTCTGATTCACCCTCCTGACTTCACCTTCTCCTTCTCCTTCTTCTGCTTCTTCTGCTTCACCCTCCAGACTTCACCTTCTCCTTCTCCTTCTTCTGCTTCACCCTCCAGACTTCACCTTCTCCTTCTCCTTCTTCTGCTTCTTCTGCTTCACCCTCCTTACTTCACC
Organism: Somniosus microcephalus; assembly: GCF_052327205.1. Taxonomy (NCBI): domain Eukaryota; kingdom Metazoa; phylum Chordata; class Chondrichthyes; order Squaliformes; family Somniosidae; genus Somniosus; species Somniosus microcephalus. The sequence continues at coordinate 28,362 of NW_028225278.1, read as the reverse complement.
TTCTCCTTCTCCTTCTTCTACTTCTTCTGATTCACCCTCCAGACTTCACCTTCTCCTTCTCCTTCTTCTGCTTCTTCTGCTTCACCCTCCAGACTTCACCTTCTCCTTCTCCTTCTTCTGCTTCTTCTGCTTCACCCTCCAGATTTCACCTTCTCCTTCTCCTTCTTCTGCTTCTACTGCTTCACCCTCCTGACTTCACCTTCTCCTTCTCCTTCTTCTACTTCTTCTGATTCACCCTCCAGACTTCACCTTCTCCTTCTCCTTCTTCTGCTTCTTCTGATTCACCCTCCAGACTTCACCTCCACCTTCTCCTTCTTCTGCTTCTTCTGCTTCACCCTCCAGACTTCACCTTCTCCTTCTCCTTCTTCTGCTTCTTCTGCTTCACCCTCCTTACTTCACCTTCTCCTTCTCCTTCTTCTACTTCTTCTGATTCACCCTCCAGACTTCACCTTCTCCTTCTCCTTCTTCTGCTTCTTCTGCTTCACCCTCCAGACTTCACCTTCTCCTTCTCCTTCTTCTGCTTCTTCTGCTTCGCCCTCCAGACTTCACCTTCTCCTTCTCCTTCTTCTACTTCTTCTGCTTCACCCTCCAGACTTCACCTTCTCCTTCTCCTTCTTCTACTTCTTCTGATTCACCCTCCAGACTTCACCTTCTCCTTCTCCTTCTTCTGCTTCTTCTGATTCACCCTCCAGACTTCACCTTCTCCTTCTCCTTATTCTGCTTCTTCTGATTCACCCTCCAGACTTCACCTTCTCCTTCTCCTTCTTCTACTTCTTCTGATTCATCCTCCAGACTACACCTTCTCCTTCTCCTTCTTCTACTTCTTCTGATTCACCCTCCAGACTTCACCTCCTCCTTCTCCTTCTTCTACTTCTTCTGATTCACAATCCAGACTTCACCTTCTCCTTCTCCTTCTTCTACTTCTTCTGCTTCTCCCTCCAGACTTCACCTTCTCCTTCTCCTTCTTCTGCTTCTTCTGATTCACCCTCCAGACTTCAACTTCTCCTTCTCCTTCTTCCACTTCTTCTGATTCACCCTCCAGACTTCACCTTCTCCTTCTCCTTCTTCTACTTCTTCTGATTCACCCTCCAGACTTCACCTTCTCCTTTTCCTTCTTCTACTTCTTCTGATTCACCCTCCTGACTTCACCTTCTCCTTCTCCTTCTTCCACTTCTTCTGATTCACCCTCCAGACTTCACCTTCTCCTTCTCCTTCTTCTGCTTCTTCTGCTTCACCCTCCAGACTTCTTCTTCTCCTTCTCCTTCTTCTGCTTCGTCTGCTTCGCCCTCCAGACTTCACCTTCTCCTTCTCCTTCTTCTACTTCTTCTGCTTCACCCCCCTGACTTCACCTTCTCCTTCTCCTTCTTCTGCTTCTTCTGATTCACCCTCCTAACTTCACCTTCTCCTTCTCCTTCTTCTGCTTCTTCTGATTCACCCTCCTGACTTCACCTTCTCCTTCTCCTTCTTCTGCTTCTTCTGATTCACCCTCCAGACTTCACCTTCTCCTTCTCCTTCTTCTGCTTCTTCTGATTCACCCTCCAGACTTCACCTTCTCCTTCTCCTTCTTCTGCTTCTTCTGATTCACCCTCCAGACCTCACCTTCTCCTTCTCCTTCTTCTTCTTCTTCTGATTCACCCTCCAGACTTCATCTTCTCCTTCTCCTTCTTCTGCTTCTTCTGATTCACGCTCCAGACTTCATCTTCTACTTCTCCTTCTTCTGCTTCTTCTGATTCACCCTCCAGACTTCACCATCTCCGTCTCCTTCTTCTACTTCTTCTGATTCACCCTCCAGACTTCACCTTCTCCTTCTCCTTCTTCTCCTTCTTCTGATTCACCCTCCAGTCTTCACCTTCTTCTCCTTCTTCTGCTTCTTCTGCTTCACCCTCCAGACTTCACCTTCTCCTTCTCTTTCTTCTGCTTCTTCTGATTCACCCTCCAGACTTCACCTTCTCCTTCTCCTTCGTCTGATTCTTCAGATTCACCCTCCAGTCTTCACCTTCTCCTTCTCCTTCTTCTGCTTCTTCTGATTCACCCTCCTGACTTCACCTTCTCCTTCTCCTTCTTCTACTTCTTCTGATTCACCCTCCTGACTTCACCTTCTCCTTCTCCTTCTTCTACTTCTTCTGCTTCACTCTCCAGACTTCACCTTCTCCTTCTCCTTCTTCTACTTCTTCTGATTCACCCTCCAGACTTCACCTTCTCCTTCTCCTTCTTCTGCTTCTTCTGAATCACCCTCCAGACTTCACCTTCTCATTCTCCTTATTCTGCTTCTTCTGATTCACCCTCCAGACTTCACCTTCTCCTTCTCCTTCTTCTGATTCTTCTGATTCACCCTCCAGACTTCATCTTCTCCTTCTCCTTCTTCTGCTTCTTCTGATTCACCCTCCTCACTTCACCTTCTCCTTCTCCTTCTTCTACTTCTTCTGATTCACCCTCCAGACTTCACCTTCTCCTTCTCCTTCTTCTGCTTCTTCTGCTTCACCCTCCAGACTTCACCTTCTCCTTCTCCTTCTTCTACTTCTTCTGTTTCACCCTCCAGACTTCACCTTCTCCTTCTCCTTCTTCTGCTTCTTCTGCTTCACCCTCCAGACTTCACCTTCTCCTTCTCCTTCTTCCACTTCTTCTGATTCACCCTCCAGACTTCACCTTCTCCTTCTCCTTCTTCTACTTCTTCTGATTCACCCTCCAGACTTCACCTTCTCCTTTTCCTTCTTCTACTTCTTCTGATTCACCCTCCTGACTTCACCTTGTCCTTCTCCTTCTTCTGCTTCTTCTGCTTCACCCTCCAGACTTCACCTTCTCCTTCTCCTTCTTCTGCTTCACCCTCCAGACTTCACCTTCTCCTTCTCCTTCTTCTGCTTCTTCTGCTTCACCCTCCTTACTTCACCTTCTCCTTCTCCTTCTTCTACTTCTTCTGATTCACCCTCCAGACTTCACCTTCTCCTTTTCCTTCTTCTGCTTCTTCTGCTTCACCCTCCAGACTTCACCTTCTCCTTCTCCTTCTTCTGCTTCTTCTGCTTCACCCTCCAGATTTCACCTTCTCCTTCTCCTTCTTCTGCTTCTTCTGCTTCACCCTCCAGACTTCACCTTCTTCTTCTCCTTCTTCTGCTTCTTCTGATTCACCCTCCAGACTTCACCTTCTCCTTCTCCTTCTTCTACTTCTTCTGATTCACCCTCCAGACTTCACCTTCTCCTTCTCCTTCTTCTGCTTCTTCTGATTCACCCTCCAGACTTCACCTTCTCCTTCTCCTTATTCTGCTTCTTCTGATTCACCCTCCAGACTTCACCTTCTCCTTCTCCTTCTTCTGCTTCTTCTGATTCACCCTCCAGACTTCATCTTCTCCTTCTCCTTCTTCTGCTTCTTCTGATTCACCCTCCAGACTTCACCTTCTCCTTCTCCTTCTTCTACTTCTTCTGATTCACCTTCCAGACTTCACCTTCTCCTTCTCCTTCTTCTGCTTCTTCTGCTTCACCCTCCAGACTTCACCTTCTCCTTCTCCTTCTTCTACTTCTTCTGATTCACCCTCCAGACTTCACCTTCTCCTTCTCCTTCTTCTGCTTCTTCTGCTTCACCCTCCAGACTTCACCTTCTCCTTCTCCTTCTTCCACTTCTTCTGATTCACCCTCCAGACTTCACCTTCTCCTTCTCCTTCTTCTACATCTTCTGATTCACCCTCCGGACTTCACCTTCTCCTTTTCCTTCTTCTACTTCTTCTGATTCACCCTCCTGACTTCACCTTCTCCTTCTCCTTCTTCTGCTTCTTCTGCTTCACCCTCCAGACTTCACCTTCTCCTTCTCCTTCTTCTGCTTCACCCTCCAGACTTCACCTTCTCCTTCTCCTTCTTCTGCTTCTTCTGCTTCACCCTCCTTACTTCACCTTCTCCTTCTCCTTCTTCTACTTCTTCTGATTCACCCTCCAGACTTCACCTTCTCCTTCTCCTTCTTCTGCTTCTTCTGCTTCACCCTCCAGACTTCACCTTCTCCTTCTCCTTCTTCTGCTTCTTCTGCTTCACCCTCCAGATTTCACCTTCTCCTTCTCCTTCTTCTGCTTCTTCTGCTTCACCCTCCTGACTTCACCTTCTCCTTCTCCTTCTTCTACTTCTTCTGATTCACCCTCCAGACTTCACCTTCTCCTTCTCCTTCTTCTGCTTCTTCTGATTCACCCTCCAGACTTCACCTCCTCCTTCTCCTTCTTCTGCTTCTTCTGCTTCACCCTCCAGACTTCACCTTCTCCTTCTCCTTCTTCTGCTTCTTCTGCTTCACCCTCCTTACTTCACCTTCTCCTTCTCCTTCTTCTACTTCTTCTGATTCACCCTCCAGACTTCACCTTCTCCTTCTCCTTCTTCTGCTTCTTCTGCTTCACCCTCCAGACTTCACCTTCTCCTTCTCCTTCTTCTGCTTCTTCTGCTTCGCCCTCCAGACTTCACCTTCTCCTTCTCCTTCTTCTACTTCTTCTGCTTCACCCTCCAGACTTCACCTTCTCCTTCTCCTTCTTCTACTTCTTCTGATTCACCCTCCAGACTTCACCTTCTCCTTCTCCTTCTTCTGCTTCTTCTGATTCACCTTCCAGACTTCACCTTCTCCTTCTCCTTATTCTGCTTCTTCTGATTCACCCTCCAGACTTCACCTTCTCCTTCTCCTTATTCTGCTTCTTCTGATTCACCCTCCAGACTTCACCTCCTCCTTCTCCTTCTTCTACTTCTTCTGATTCACAATCCAGACTTCACCTTCTCCTTCTCCTTCTTCTACTTCTTCTGCTTCTCCCTCCAGACTTCACCTTCTCCTTCTCCTTCTTCTGCTTCTTCTGATTCACCCTCCAGACTTCACCTTCTCCTTCTCCTTCTTCCACTTCTTCTGATTCACCCTCCAGACTTCACCTTCTCCTTCTCCTTCTTCTACTTCTTCTGATTCACCCTCCAGACTTCACCTTCTCCTTTTCCTTCTTCTACTTCTTCTGATTCACCCTCCTGACTTCACCTTCTCCTTCTCCTTCTTCCACTTCTTCTGATTCACCCTCCAGACTTCACCTTCTCCTTCTCCTTCTTCTGCTTCTTCTGCTTCACCCTCCAGACTTCTCCTTCTCCTTCTCCTTCTTCTGCTTCGTCTGCTTCGCCCTCCAGACTTCACCTTCTCCTTCTCCTTCTTCTACTTCTTCTGCTTCACCCCCCTGACTTCACCTTCTCCTTCTCCTTCTTCTGCTTCTTCTGATTCACCCTCCTAACTTCACCTTCTCCTTCTCCTTCTTCTGCTTCTTCTGATTCACCCTCCTGACTTCACCTTCTCCTTCTCCTTCTTCTGCTTCTTCTGATTCACCCTCCAGACTTCACCTTCTCCTTCTCCTTCTTCTGCTTCTTCTGATTCACCCTCCAGGCTTCACCTTCTCCTTCTCCTTCTTCTGCTTCTTCTGATTCACCCTCCAGACCTCACCTTCTCCTTCTCCTTCTTCTTCTTCTTCTGATTCACCCTCCAGACTTCATCTTCTCCTTCTCCTTCTTCTGCTTCTTCTGATTCACCCTCCAGACTTCACCATCTCCGTCTCCTTCTTCTACTTCTTCTGATTCACCCTCCAGACTTCACCTTCTCCTTCTCCTTCTTCTCCTTCTTCTGATTCACCCTCCAGTCTTCACCTTCTTCTCCTTCTTCTGCTTCTTCTGCTTCACCCTCCAGACTTCACCTTCTCCTTCTCTTTCTTCTGCTTCTTCTGATTCACCCTCCAGACTTCACCTTCTCCTTCTCCTTCGTCTGATTCTTCAGATTCACCCTCCAGTCTTCACCTTCTCCTTCTCCTTCTTCTGCTTCTTCTGATTCACCCTCCTGACTTCACCTTCTCCTTCTCCTTCTTCTACTTCTTCTGATTCACCCTCCTGACTTCACCTTCTCCTTCTCCTTCTTCTACTTCTTCTGCTTCACTCTCCAGACTTCACCTTCTCCTTCTCCTTCTTCTACTTCTTCTGATTCACCCTCCAGACTTCACCTTCTCCTTCTCCTTCTTCTGCTTCTTCTGATTCACCCTCCAGACTTCACCTTCTCCTTCTCCTTATTCTGCTTCTTCTGATTCACCCTCCAGACTTCACCTTCTCCTTCTCCTTCTTCTGCTTCTTCTGATTCACCCTCCAGACTTCATCTTCTCCTTCTCCTTCTTCTGCTTCTTCTGATTCACCCTCCTGACTTCACCTTCTCCTTCTCCTTCTTCTACTTCTTCTGTTTCACCCTCCAGACTTCACCTTCTCCTTCTCCTTCTTCTGCTTCTTCTGCTTCACCCTCCGGACTTCATCTTCTCCTTCTCCTTCTTCCACTTCTTCTGATTCACCCTCCAGACTTCACCTTCTCCTTCTCCTTCTTCTACTTCTTCTGATTCACCCTCCAGACTTCACCTTCTCCTTTTCCTTCTTCTACTTCTTCTGATTCACCCTCCTGACTTCACCTTGTCCTTCTCCTTCTTCTGCTTCTTCTGCTTCACCCTCCAGACTTCACCTTCTCCTTCTCCTTCTTCTGCTTCACCCTCCAGACTTCACCTTCTCCTTCTCCTTCTTCTGCTTCTTCTGCTTCACCCTCCTTACTTCACCTTCTCCTTCTCCTTCTTCTACTTCTTCTGATTCACCCTCCAGACTTCACCTTCTCCTTTTCCTTCTTCTGCTTCTTCTGCTTCACCCTCCAGACTTCACCTTCTCCTTCTCCTTCTTCTGCTTCTTCTGCTTCACCCTCCAGATTTCACCTTCTCCTTCTCCTTCTTCTGCTTCTTCTGCTTCACCCTCCTGACTTCACCTTCTCCTTCTCCTTCTTCTACTTCTTCTGATTCACCCTCCAGACTTCACCTTCTCCTTCTCCTTCTTCTGCTTCTTCTGCTTCACCCTTAGGACTTCACCTTCTCCTTCTCCTTCTTCTGCTTCTTCTGCTGCACCCTCCAGACTTCACCGCCTCCATCTCCTTCTTCTGCTTCTTCTGCTTCACCCTCCTGACTTCACCTTCTCCTTCTCCTTCTTCTGCTTCTTCTGCTTTACCCTCCTGACTTCACCTTCTCCTTCTCCTTCTTCTACTTCTTCTGCTTCACCCCCCTGACCTCAACTTCTCCTTCTCCTTCTTCTGCTTCTTCTGATTCACCCTCCTAACTTCACCTTCTCCTTCTCCTTCTTCTGCTTCTTCTGATTCACCCTCCTGACTTCACCTTCTCCTTCTCCTTCTTCTGCTTCTTCTGATTCACCCTCCAGACTTCACCTTCTCCTTCTCCTGCTTCTGCTTCTTCTGATTCACCCTCCAGAATTCACCTTCTCCTTCTCCTTCTTCTGCTTCTTCTGATTCACCCTCCAGACCTCACCTTCTCCTTCTCCTTCTTCTACTTCTTCTGATTCACCCTCCAGACTTCATCCTCTCCTTCTCCTTCTTCTGCTTCTTCTGATTCACGCTCCAGACTTCATCTTCTACTTCTCCTTCTTCTGCTTCTTCTGATTCACCCTCCAGACTTCACCTTCTCCTTCTCCTTCTTCTACTTCTTCTGATTCACCCTCCAGACTTCACCTTCTCCTTCTCCTTCTTCTACTTCTTCTGATTCACCCTCCAATCTTCACCTTCTCCTTCTCCTTCTTCTGCTTCTTCTGCTTCACCCTCCAGACTTCACCTTCTCCTTCTCTTTCTTCTGCTTCTTCTGATTCACCGTCCAGACTTCACCTTCTCCTTCTCCTTCGTCTGATTCTTCTGATTCACACTCCAGACTTCACCTTCTCCTTCTCCTTCTTCTGCTTCTTCTGATTCACCCTCCTGACTTCACCTTCTCCTTCTCCTTCTTCTACTTCTTCTGATTCACCCTCCTGACTTCACCTTCTCCTTCTCCTTCTTCTACTTCTTCTGCTTCACCCTCCAGACTTCACCTTCTCCTTCTCCTTCTTCTACTTCTTCTGATTCACCCTCCAGACTTCACCTTCTCCTTCTCCTTCTTCTGCATCTTCTGATTCACCCTCCAGACTTCACATTCTCCTTCTCCTTATTCTGCTTCTTCCGATTCACCCTCCAGACTTCACCTTCTCCTTCTCCTTCTCCTGCTTTTCTGATTCACCCTCCAGACTTCACCTTCTCCTTCTCCTTCTTCTGCTTCTGCTGATTCACCCTCCAGACTTCACCTTCTCCTTCTCCTTCTTCTACTTCTTCTGATTCACCCTCCTGACTTCACCTTGTCCTTCTCCTTCTTCTGCTTCTTCTGCTTCACCCTCCAGACTTCACCTTCTCCTTCTCCTTCTTCTGCTTCACCCTCCAGACTTCACCTTCTCCTTCTCCTTCTTCTGCTTCTTCTGCTTCACCCTCCTTACTTCACCTTCTCCTTCTCCTTCTTCTACTTCTTCTGATTCACCCTCCAGACTTCACCTTCTCCTTTTCCTTCTTCTGCTTCTTCTGCTTCACCCTCCAGACTTCACCTTCTCCTTCTCCTTCTTCTGCTTCTTCTGCTTCACCCTCCAGATTTCACCTTCTCCTTCTCCTTCTTCTGCTTCTTCTGCTTCACCCTCCTGACTTCACCTTCTCCTTCTCCTTCTTCTACTTCTTCTGATTCACCCTCCAGACTTCACCTTCTCCTTCTCCTTCTTCTGCTTCTTCTGCTTCACCCTTAGGACTTCACCTTCTCCTTCTCCTTCTTCTGCTTCTTCTGCTGCACCCTCCAGACTTCACCGCCTCCATCTCCTTCTTCTGCTTCTTCTGCTTCACCCTCCTGACTTCACCTTCTCCTTCTCCTTCTTCTGCTTCTTCTGCTTTACCCTCCTGACTTCACCTTCTCCTTCTCCTTCTTCTACTTCTTCTGCTTCACCCCCCTGACCTCAACTTCTCCTTCTCCTTCTTCTGCTTCTTCTGATTCACCCTCCTAACTTCACCTTCTCCTTCTCCTTCTTCTGCTTCTTCTGATTCACCCTCCTGACTTCACCTTCTCCTTCTCCTTCTTCTGCTTCTTCTGATTCACCCTCCAGACTTCACCTTCTCCTTCTCCTGCTTCTGCTTCTTCTGATTCACCCTCCAGAATTCACCTTCTCCTTCTCCTTCTTCTGCTTCTTCTGATTCACCCTCCAGACCTCACCTTCTCCTTCTCCTTCTTCTACTTCTTCTGATTCACCCTCCAGACTTCATCTTCTCCTTCTCCTTCTTCTGCTTCTTCTGATTCACGCTCCAGACTTCATCTTCTACTTCTCCTTCTTCTGCTTCTTCTGATTCACCCTCCAGACTTCACCTTCTCCTTCTCCTTCTTCTACTTCTTCTGATTCACCCTCCAGACTTCACCTTCTCCTTCTCCTTCTTCTACTTCTTCTGATTCACCCTCCAATCTTCACCTTCTCCTTCTCCTTCTTCTGCTTCTTCTGCTTCACCCTCCAGACTTCACCTTCTCCTTCTCTTTCTTCTGCTTCTTCTGATTCACCCTCCAGACTTCACCTTCTCCTTCTCCTTCGTCTGATTCTTCTGATTCACACTCCAGACTTCACCTTCTCCTTCTCCTTCTTCTGCTTCTTCTGATTCACCCTGCTGACTTCACCTTCTCCTTCTCCTTCTTCTACTTCTTCTGATTCACCCTCCTGACTTCACCTTCTCCTTCTCCTTCTTCTACTTCTTCTGCTTCACCCTCCAGACTTCACCTTCTCCTTCTCCTTCTTCTACTTCTTCTGATTCACCCTCCAGACTTCACCTTCTCCTTCTCCTTCTTCTGCATCTTCTGATTCACCCTCCAGACTTCACATTCTCCTTCTCCTTATTCTGCTTCTTCTGATTCACCCTCCAGACTTCACCTTCTCCTTCTCCTTCTTCTGCTTTTCTGATTCACCCTCCAGACTTCACCTTCTCCTTCTCCTTCTTCTGCTTCTGCTGATTCACCCTCCAGACTTCACCTTCTCCTTCTCCTTCTTCTACTTCTTCTGATTCACCCTCCAGACTTCATCTTCTCCTTCTCCTTCTTCTGCTTCTTCTGATTCACCCTCCAGACTTCACCTTCTCCTTCTCCTTCTTCTGCTTCTTCTGATTCACCCTCCAGACTTCGCCTTCTCCTTCTCCTTCTTCTACTTCTTCTGATTCACCCTCCAGACTTCACCTTCTCCTTCTCCTTCTACTACTTCTTCTGATTCACCCTCCAGACTTCACCTTCTCCTTCTCCTTCTTCTGCTTCTTCTGATTCACCCTCCAGACTTCACCTTCTCCTTCTCCTTCTTCTGCTTCTTCTGATTCACCCTCCAGACTTCACCTTCTCCTTCTCCTTCTTCTGCTTCTTCTGATTCACCCTTCAGACTTCACCTTCTCCTTCTCCTTCTTCTGCTTCTTCTGATTCACCCTCCAGACCTCACCTTCTCCTTCTCCTTCTTCTACTTCTTCTGATTCACCCTCCAGACTTCATCTTCTCCTTCTCCTTCTTCTGCTTCTTCTGATTCACCCTCCAGACTTCACCTTCTCCTTCTCCTTCTTCTGCTTCTTCTGATTCACCCTCCAGACTTCGCCTTCTCCTTCTCCTTCTTCTACTTTTTCTGATTCACCCTCCAGACTTCACCTTCTCCTTCTCCTTCTTCTCCTTCTTCTGATTCACCCTCCAGTCTTCACCTTCTCCTTCTCCTTCTTCTGCTTCTTCTGATTCACCCTCCAGACTTCATCTTCTCCTTCTCCTTCTTCTGCTTCTTCTGATTCACCCTCCTGACTTCACCTTCTCCTTCTCCTTCTTCTGCTTCTTCTGATTCACCCTCCAGACTTCACCTTCTCCTTCTCCTTCTTCTACTTCTTCTGATTCACCCTCCAGACTTCACCTTCTCCTTCTACTTCTTCTGCTTCTTCTGATTCACCCTCCAGACTTCACCTTCTCCTTCTCCTTCTTCTGCTTCTTCCGATTCACCCTCCAGACTTCACCTTCTACTTCTCCTTCTTCTGCTTCTTCTGGTTCACCCTCCAGACTTCACCTTCTCCTTATCCTTCTTCTACCTCTTCTGATCCACCCTCCAGACTTCACCTTCTCCTTCTCCTTCTTCTGCTTCTTCTGATTCACCCTCCAGACTTCACCTTCTCCTTCTCCTTCGTCTACTTCTTCTGATTCACCCTCCAGACTACACCTTCTCCTTCTCCTTCTTCTACTTCTTCTGATTCACCCTCCAGACTTCACCTTCTCCTTCTCCTTCTTCTGCTTCTTCCGATTCACCCTCCAGACTTCACCTTCTCCTTCTCCTTCTTCTACTTCTTCTGATTCACCCTCCAGACTTTACCTTCGCCTTCTCCTTCTTCTACTTCTTCTGATTCACCCTCCAGACTTCACCTTCTCCTTCTCCTTCTTCTACTTCTTCTGCTTCTCCCTCCAGACTTCACCTTCCCGTTCTCCTTCTTCTGCTTCTTCTGATTCACCCTCCAGACTTCACCTTCTCCTTCTCCTTCTTCTACTTCTTCTGATTCACCCTGCAGACTTCACCTTCTCCTTCTCCTTCTTCTACTTCTTCTGATTCACCCTCCAGACTTCACCTTCTCCTTCTCCTTCTTCTGCTTCTTCTGATTCACCCTCCAGACTTCACCTTCTCCTTCTCATTCTTCTGCTTCTTCTGATTCACCCTCCAGACTTCACCTTCTCCTTCTCCTTCTTCTGCTTCTTCTGATTCACCCTTCAGACTTCACCTTCTCCTTCTCCTTCTGCTTCTTCTGATTCACCCTCCAGACCTCACCTTCTCCTTCTCCTTCTTCTACTTCTTCTGATTCACCCTCCAGACTTCATCTTCTCCTTCTCCTTCTTCTGCTTCTTCTGATTCACCCTCCAGACTTCACCTTCTCCTTCTCCTTCTTCTGCTTCTTCTGATTCACCCTCCAGACTTCGCCTTCTCCTTCTCCTTCTTCTACTTCTTCTGATTCACCCTCCAGACTTCACCTTCTCCTTCTCCTTCTTCTACTTCTTCTGATTCACCCTCCAGTCTTCACCTTCTCCTTCTCCTTCTTCTGCTTCTTCTGATTCACCCTCCAGACTTCACCTTCTCCTTCTCCTTCTTCTACTTCTTCTGATTCACCCTCCAGACTTCACCTTCTCCTTCTACTTCTTCTACATCTTCTGATTCACCCTCCAGACTTCACCTTCTCCTTATCCTTCTTCTGCTTCGTCTGATTCACCCTCCAGACTTCACCTTCTCCTTCTCCTTCTTCTGCTTCTTCTGGTTCACCCTCCAGACTTCACCTTCTCCTTATCCTTCTTCTACCTCTTCTGATTCACCCTCCAGACTTCACCTTCTCCTTTTCCTTCTTCTGCTTCTTCTGATTCACCCTCCAGATTTCACCTTCTCCTTCTCCTTCGTCTACTTCTTCTGATTCACCCTCCAGACTACACCTTCTCCTTCTCCTTCTTCTACTTCTTCAGATTCACCCTCCAGACTTCACCTTCTCCTTCTCCTTCTTATGCTTCTTCCGATTCACCCTCCAGACTTCACCTTCTCCTTCTCCTTCTTCTACTTCTTCTGATTCACCCTCCAGACATTCCCTTCGCCTTCTCCTTCTTCTACTTCTTCTGATTCACCCTCCAGACTTCACCTTCTCCTTCTCCTTCTTCTACTTCTTCTGCTTCTCCCTCCAGACTTCACCTTCCCGTTCTCCTTCTTCTGCTTCTTCTGATTCACCCTCCAGACTTCACCTTCTCCTTCTTCTTCTTCTACATCTTCTGATTCACCCTCCAGACTTCACCTTCTCCTTCTCCTTCTTCTACTTCTTCTGATTCACCCTCCAGACTTCACCTTCTCCTTCTCCTTCTTCTACTTCTTCTGATTCACCCTCCTGACTTCACCTTCTCCTTCTCCTTCTTCTGCTTCTTCTGCTTCACCCTCCAGACTTCACCTTCTCCTTCTCCTTCTTCTGCTTCTTCTGCTTCACCCTCCAGACTTCACCTTCTCCTTCTCCTTCTTCTGCTTCTTCTGCTTCACCCTCCTGACTTCACCTTCTCCTTCTCCTTCTTCTACTTCTTCTGATTCACCCTCCAGACATCACCTTCTCCTTCTCCTTCTTCTGCTTCTTCTGCTTCAACCTCCTGACTTCACCTTCTCCTTCTCTTTCTTCTACTTCTTCTGTTTCACCCTCCAGACTTCACCTTCTCCTTCTCCTTCTTCTGCTTCTTCTGCTTCACCCTCCAGACTGCACCTTCTCCTTCTCCTTCTTCTGCTTCTTCTGCTGCGCCCTCCAGACTTCAGCTTCTCCTTCTCCTTCTTCTGCTTCTTCTGCTTCACCCTCCTGACTTCACCTTCTCCTTCTCCTTCTTCTACTTCTTCTGCTTCACCCCGCTGACTTCACCTTCTCCTTCTCCTTCTTCTGCTTCTTCTGATTCACCCTCCTAACTTCACCTTCTCCTTCTCCTTCTTCTGCTTCTTCTGATTCACCCTCCAGACTTCACCTTCTCCTTCTCCTTCTTCTGCTTCTTCTGATACACCCTCCAGACCTCACCTTCTCCTTCTCCTTCTTCTACTTCTTCTGATTCACCCTCCAGACTTCATCTTCTCCTTCTTCTTCTTCTGCTTCTTCTGATTCACCCTCCAGACTTCACCTTCTCCTTCTCCTTCTTCTGCTTCTTCTGATTCACCCTCCAGACTTCACCTTCTCCTTCAACTTCTTCTACTTCTTCTGATTCACCCTCCTGACTTCACCTTCTCCTTCTCCTTATTCTGCTTCTTCTGATTCACCCTCCAGACTTCACCTTCTCCTTCTCCTTCTTCTGCTTCTTCTGATTCACCTTCCAGACTTCACCTTCTCCTTCTCCTTCTTCTACTTCTTCTGATTCACCCTCCAGACTTCACCTTCTCCTTCTCCTTCTTCTGCTTCTTCTGATTCACCCTGCAGACTTCACCTTCTCCTTCTCCTTCGTCTACTTCTTCTGATTCACCGTCCAGACTACACCTTCTCCTTCTCCTTCTTCTACTTCTTCTGATTCACACTCCAGACTTCACCTTCTCCTTCTCCTTCTTCTGCTTCTTCTGATTCACCCTCCAGACTTCACCTTCTCCATCTCCTTCTTCTACTTCTTCTGATTGACCCTCCAGACTTCACCTTCTCCTTCTCCTTCTTCTACATCTTCTGATTCAAGCTCCAGACTTCACCTTCTCCTTCTCCTTCTTCTACTTCTTCTTTTTAACACTCCAGGCTTCGCCTTCTCCTTCTCCTTCTTCTACTTCTTCTGCTTCACCCTCCTGACTTCACCTTCTCCTTCTCCTTCTTCTACTTCTTCTGATTCACCCTCCAGACTTCACCTTCTCCTTCTCCTTCTTCTGCTTCTTCTGCTTCACCCTCCTGACTTCACCTTCTCCTTCTCCTTCTTCTACTTCTTCTGTTTCACCCTCCAGACTTCACCTTCTCCTTCTCCTTCTTCTGCTTCTTCTGCTTCACCCTCCAGACTGCACCTTCTCCTTCTCCTTCTTCTGCTTCTTCTGCTGCGCCCTCCAGACTTCACCTTCTCCTTCTCCTTCTTCTGCTTCTTCTGCTTCACCCTCCTGACTTCACCTTCTCCTTCTCCTTCTTCTACTTCTTCTGCTTCACCCCCCTGACTTCACCTTCTCCTTCTCCTTCTTCTGCTTCTTCTGATTCACCCTCCTAACTTCACCTTCTCCTTCTCCTTCTTCTGCTTCTTCTGATTCACCCTCCAGACTTCACCTTCTCCTTCTCCTTCTTCTGCTTCTTCTGATTCACCCTCCAGACCTCACCTTCTCCTTCTCCTTCTTCTACTTCTTCTGATTCACCCTCCAGACTTCATCTTCTCCTTCTTCTTCTTCTGCTTCTTCTGATTCACCCTCCAGACTTCACCTTCTCCTTCTCCTTCTTCTGCTTCTTCTGATTCACCCTCCAGACTTCACCTTCTCCTTCAACTTCTTCTACTTCTTCTGATTCACCCTCCAGACTTCACCTTCTCCTTCTCCTTCTTCTACTTCTTCTGATTCAGCCTCCAGTCTTCACCTTCTCCTTCTCCTTCTTCTGTTTCTTCTGCTTCACCCTCCAGACATCACCTTCTCCTTCTCTTTCTTCTGCTTCTTCTGATTCACCCTCCAGACTTCACCTTCTCCTTCTTCTGATTCTTCTGATTCACCCTCCAGACTTCACCTTCTCCTTCTCCTTCTTCAGCTTCTTCTGATTCACCCTCCTGACTTCACCTTCTCCTTCTCCTTCTTCTACTTCTTCTGATTCACCCTCCTGACTTCACCTTCTCCTTCTCCTTCTTCTACTTCTTCTGCTTCACCCTCCAGACTTCACCTTCTCCTTCTCCTTCTTCTACTTCTTCTGATTCACCCTCCAGACGTCACCTTCTCCTTCTTCTGCTTCTTCTGATTCACCCTCAAGACTTCACCTTCTCCTTCTCCTTATTCTGCTTCTTCTGATTCAGCCTCCAGACTTCACCTTCTCCTTCTCCTTCTTCTGCTTCTTCTGATTCACCCTCCAGACTTCACCTTCTCCTTCTCCTTCTTCTGCTTCTTCTGATTCACCCTCCAGACTTCACCTTCTCCTTCTCCTTCTTCTACTTCTTCTGATTCACCCTCCAGACTTCATCGTCTCCTTCTCCTTCTTCTGCTTCTTCTGATTCATCCTCCAGACTTCACCTTCTCCTTCTCCTTCTTCTGCTTCTTCTGATTCACCCTCCAGACTTCACCTTCTACTTCTCCTTCTTCTACATCTTCTGATTCACCCTCCAGACTTCACCTTCTTCTTCTCCTTCTTCTACTTCTTCTGATTCACCCTCCAGACTTCACCTTCTCCATCTCCTTCTTCTGCTTCTTCTGATTCACCCTCCAGACTTCACCTTCTCCTTCTCCTTATTCTGCTTCTTCTGATTCACCCTCCAGACTTCACCTTCTCCTTCTCCTTCTTCTGCTTCTTCTGATTCACCCTCCAGACTTCACCTTCTCCTTCTCCTTCTTCTGCTTCTTCTGATTCACCCTCCAGACTTCACCTTCTCCTTCTCCTTCTTCTACTTCTTCTGATTCACCCTCCAGACTTCACCTTCTCCTTCTCCTTCTTCTGCTTCTTCTGATTCACCCTGCAGACTTCACCTTCTCCTTCTCCTTCGTCTACTTCTTCTGATTCACCGTCCAGACTACACCTTCTCCTTCTCCTTCTTCTACTTCTTCTGATTCACCCTCCAGACTTCACCTTCTCCTTCTCCTTCTTCTGCTTCTTCTGATTCACCCTCCAGACTTCACCTTCTCCTTCTTCTACTTCTTCTGATTGACCCTCCAGACTTCACCTTCTCCTTCTCCTTCTTCTACATCTTCTGATTCACGCTCCAGACTTCACCTTCTCCTTCTCCTTCTTCTACTTCTTCTGCTTCTCCCTCCAGACTTCACCTTCTCCTTCTCTTTCTTCTACTTCATCTGATTCACCCTCCAGACTTCACCTTCTCCTTCTCCTTCTTCTACTTCTTCTGATTCACCCTCCAGACTTCACCTTCTCCTTCTCCTTCTTCTACTTCTTCTGATTCACCCTCCAGACTTCACCTTCTCCTTCTCCTTCTTCTACTTCTTCTGATTCACCCTCCTGACTTCACCTTCTCCTTCTCCTTCTTCTGCTTCTTCTGCTTCACCCTCCAAACTTCACCTTCTCCTTCTCCTTCTTCTGCTTCTTCTGCTTCACCCTCCAGACTTCACCTTCTCCTTCTCCTTCTTCTGCTTCTTCTGCTTCACCCTCCTGACTTCACCTTCTCCTTCTCCTTCTTCTACTTCTTCTGATTCACCCTCCAGACTTCACCTTCTCCTTCTCCTTCTTCTGCTTCTTCTGCTTCACCCTCCAGACTTCACCTTCTCCTTCTCCTTCTTATGCTTCTTCTGCTTCGCCCTCCAGACTTCACCTTCTCCTTCTCCTTCTTCTGCTTCTTCTGCTTCACCCTCCAGACTTCACCTTCTCCTTTTCCTTCTTCTGCTTCTTCTGCTTCACTCTCCTGACTTCACCTTCTCCTTCTCCTTCTTCTACTTCTTCTGATTCACCCTCCAGACTTCACCTTCTCCTTCTACTTCTTCTACTTCTTCTGATTCTCCCTCCAGAATTCACCTTCTCCTTCTCCTTCTTCTGCTTCTTCTGATTCACCCTCCAGACTTCACCTTCTCCTTCTCCTTATTCTGCTTCTTCTGATTCACCCTCCAGACTTCACCTTCTCCTTCTCCTTCTTCTACTTCTTCTGATTGACCCTCCAGACTTCACCTTCTCCTTCTCCTTCTTCTACATCTTCTGATTCACGCTCCAGACTTCACCTTCTCCTTCTCCTTCTTCTACTTCTTCTGCTTCACCCTCCTGACTTCACCTTCTCCTTCTCCTTCTTCTACTTCTTCTGATTCACCCTCCAGACTTCACCTTCTCCTTCTCCTTCTTCTGCTTCTTCTGCTTCACCCTCCTGACTTCACCTTCTCCTTCTCCTTCTTCTACTTCTTCTGTTTCACCCTCCAGACTTCACCTTCTCCTTCTCCTTCTTCTGCTTCTTCTGCTTCACCCTCCAGACTGCACCTTCTCCTTCTCCTTCTTCTGCTTCTTCTGCTGCGCCCACCAGACTTCACCTTCTCCTTCTCCTTCTTCTGCTTCTTCTGCTTCACCCTCCTGACTTCACCTTCTCCTTCTCCTTCTTCTACTTCTTCTGCTTCACCCCCCTGACTTCACCTTCTCCTTCTCCTTCTTCTGCTTCTTCTGATTCACCCTCCTAACTTCACCTTCTCCTTCTCCTTCTTCTGCTTCTTCTGATTCACCCTCCAGACTTCACCTTCTCCTTCTCCTTCTTCTGCTTCTTCTGATTCACCCTCCAGACCTCACCTTCTCCTTCTCCTTCTTCTACTTCTTCTGATTCACCCTCCAGTCTTCATCTTCTCCTTCTTCTTCTTCTGCTTCTTCTGATTCACCCTCCAGACTTCACCTTCTCCTTCTCCTTCTTCTGCTTCTTCTGATTCACCCACCAGACTTCACCTTCTCCTTCAACTTCTTCTACTTCTTCTGATTCACTCTCCAGACTTCACCTTCTCCTTCTCCTTCTTCTACTTCTTCTGATTCAGCCTCCAGTCTTCACCTTCTCCTTCTCCTTCTTCTGTTTCTTCTGCTTCACCCTCCAGACTTCACCTTCTCCTTCTCTTTCTTCTGCTTCTTCTGATTCACCCTCCAGACTTCACCTTCTCCTTCTCCTTCTTCTGATTCTTCTGATTCACCCTCCAGACTTCACCTTCTCCTTCTCCATCTTCAGCTTCTTCTGATTCACCCTCCTGACTTCACCTTCTCCTTCTCCTTCTTCTACTTCTTCTGATTCACCCTCCTGACTTCACCTTCTCCTTCTCCTTCTTCTACTTCTTCTGCTTCACCCTCCAGACTTCACCTTCTCCTTCTCCTTCTTCTACTTCTTCTGATTCACCCTCCAGACTTCACCTTCTCCTTCTCCTTCTTCTGCTTCTTCTGCTTCACCCTCCAGACTTCACCTTCTCCTTCTCCTTCTTCTGCTTCTTCTGCTTCGCCCTCCAGACTTCACCTTCTCCTTCTCCTTCTTCTGCTTCTTCTGCTTCACCCTCCAGACTTCAACTTCTCCTTCTCCTTCTTCTGCTTCTTCTGCTTCACTCTCCTGACTTCACCTTCTCCTTCTCCTTCTTCTACTTCTTCTGATTCACCCTCCAGACTTCACCTTCTCCTTCTCCTTCTTCTGCTTCTTCTGCTTCACCCTCCAGACTTCACCTTCTCCTTCTCCTTCTTCTGCTTCTTCTGCTGCGCCCTCCAGACTTCACCTTCTCCTTCTCCTTCTTCTGCTTCTTCTGCTTCACCGTCCTGACTTCACCTTCTCCTTCTCCTTCTTCTACTTCTTTTGCTTCACCCCCTGACTTCACCTGCTCCTTCTCCTTCTTCTGCTTCTTCTGATTCACCCTCCTAACTTCACCTTCTCCTTCTCCTTCTTCTGCTTCTTCTGATTCACCCTCCTGACTTCACCTTCTCCTTCTCCTTCTTTTGCTCTTCTGATTCACCCTCCAGACTTCACCTTCTCCTTCTCCTTCTTCTGCTTCTTCTGATTCACCCTCCAGACTTCACCTTCTCCTTCTCCTTCTTCTGCTTCTTCTGATTCAACCTCCAGACCGCACCTTCTCCTTCTCCTTCTTCTGCTTCTTCTGCTTCACCCTCCAGACTTCAACTTCTCCTTCTCCTTCTTCTGCTTCTTCTGCTTCACCCCCCTGACCTTAGCTTCTCCTTCTCCTTCTTCTGCTTCTTCTGATTCACCCTCCTAACTTCACCTTCTCCTTCTCCTTCTTCTGCTTCTTCTGATTCACCCTCCTGACTTCACCTTCTCCTTCTCCTTCTTCTGCTTCTTCTGATTCACCCTCCAGACTTCACCTTCTCCTTCTCCTGCTTCTGCTTCTTCTGATTCACCCTCCAGAATTCACCTTCTCCTTCTCCTTCTTCTGCTTCTTCTGATTCACCCTCCAGACCTCACCTTCTCCTTCTCCTTCTTCTACTTCTTCTGATTCACCCTCCAGACTTCATCTTCTCCTTCTCCTTCTTCTGCTTCTTCTGATTCACGCTCCAGACTTCATCTTCTACTTCTCCTTCTTCTGCTTCTTCTGATTCACCCTCCAGACTTCACCTTCTCCTTCTCCTTCTTCTACTTCTTCTGATTCACCCTCCAGACTTCACCTTCTCCTTCTCCTTCTTCTACTTCTTCTGATTCACCCTCCAATCTTCACCTTCTCCTTCTCCTTCTTCTGCTTCTTCTGCTTCACCCTCCAGACTTCACCTTCTCCTTCTCTTTCTTCTGCTTCTTCTGATTCACCCTCCAGACTTCACCTTCTCCTTCTCCTTCGTCTGATTCTTCTGATTCACACTCCAGACTTCACCTTCTCCTTCTCCTTCTTCTGCTTCTTCTCATTCACCCTCCTGACTTCACCTTCTCCTTCTCCTTCTTCTACTTCTTCTGATTCACCCTCTTGACTTCACCTTCTCCTTCTCCTTCTTCTACTTCTTCTGCTTCACCCTCCAGACTTCACCTTCTCCTTCTCCTTCTTCTACTTCTTCTGATTCACCCTCCAGACTTCACCTTCTCCTTCTCCTTCTTCTGCATCTTCTGATTCACCCTCCAGACTTCACATTCTCCTTCTCCTTATTCTGCTTCTTCTGATTCACCCTCCAGACTTCACCTTCTCCTTCTCCTTCTTCTGCTTTTCTGATTCACCCTCCAGACTTCACCTTCTCCTTCTCCTTCTTCTGCTTCTGCTGATTCACCCTCCAGACTTCACCTTCTCCTTCTCCTTCTTCTACTTCTTCTGATTCACCCTCCAGACTTCATCTTCTCCTTCTCCTTCTTCTGCTTCTTCTGATTCACCCTCCAGACTTCACCTTCTCCTTCTCCTTCTTCTGCTTCTTCTGATTCACCCTCCAGACTTCGCCTTCTCCTTCTCCTTCTTCTACTTCTTCTGATTCACCCTCCAGACTTCACCTTCTCCTTCTCCTTCTACTACTTCTTCTGATTCACCCTCCAGACTTCACCTTCTCCTTCTCCTTCTTCTGCTTCTTCTGATTCACCCTCCAGACTTCACCTTCTCCTTCTCCTTCTTCTGCTTCTTCTGATTCACCCTCCAGACTTCACCTTCTCCTTCTCCTTCTTCTGCTTCTTCTGATTCACCCTTCAGACTTCACCTTCTCCTTCTCCTTCTTCTGCTTCTTCTGATTCACCCTCCAGACCTCACCTTCTCCTTCTCCTTCTTCTACTTCTTCTGATTCACCCTCCAGACTTCATCTTCTCCTTCTCCTTCTTCTGCTTCTTCTGATTCACCCTCCAGACTTCACCTTCTCCTTCTCCTTCTTCTGCTTCTTCTGATTCACCCTCCAGACTTCGCCTTCTCCTTCTCCTTCTTCTACTTTTTCTGATTCACCCTCCAGACTTCACCTTCTCCTTCTCCTTCTTCTCCTTCTTCTGATTCACCCTCCAGTCTTCACCTTCTCCTTCTCCTTCTTCTGCTTCTTCTGATTCACCCTCCAGACTTCACCTTCTCCTTCTCCTTCTTCTGCTTCTTCTGATTCACCCTCCTGACTTCACCTTCTCCTTCTCCTTCTTCTGCTTCTTCTGATTCACCCTCCAGACTTCACCTTCTCCTTCTCCTTCTTCTACTTCTTCTGATTCACCCTCCAGACTTCACCTTCTCCTTCTACTTCTTCTGCTTCTTCTGATTCACCCTCCAGACTTCACCTTCTCCTTCTCCTTCTTCTGCTTCTTCCGATTCACCCTCCAGACTTCACCTTCTACTTCTCCTTCTTCTGCTTCCTCTGGTTCACCCTCCAGACTTCACCTTCTCCTTATCCTTCTTCTACCTCTTCTGATCCACCCTCCAGACTTCACCTTCTCCTTCTCCTTCTTCTGCTTCTTCTGATTCACCCTCCAGACTTCACCTTCTCCTTCTCCTTCGTCTACTTCTTCTGATTCACCCTCCAGACTACACCTTCTCCTTCTTCTACTTCTTCTGATTCACCCTCCAGACTTCACCTTCTCCTTCTCCTTCTTCTGCTTCTTCCGATTCACCCTCCAGACTTCACCTTCTCCTTCTCCTTCTTCTACTTCTTCTGATTCACCCTCCAGACTTTACCTTCGCCTTCTCCTTCTTCTACTTCTTCTGATTCACCCTCCAGACTTCACCTTCTCCTTCTCCTTCTTCTACTTCTTCTGCTTCTCCCTCCAGACTTCACCTTCCCGTTCTCCTTCTTCTGCTTCTTCTGATTCACCCTCCAGACTTCACCTTCTCCTTCTCCTTCTTCTACTTCTTCTGATTCACCCTGCAGACTTCACCTTCTCCTTCTCCTTCTTCTACTTCTTCTGATTCACCCTCCAGACTTCACCTTCTCCTTCTCCTTCTTCTGCTTCTTCTGATTCACCCTCCAGACTTCACCTTCTCCTTCTCATTCTTCTGCTTCTTCTGATTCACCCTCCAGACTTCACCTTCTCCTTCTCCTTCTTCTGCTTCTTCTGATTCACCCTTCAGACTTCACCTTCTCCTTCTCCTTCTTCTGCTTCTTCTGATTCACCCTCCAGACCTCACCTTCTCCTTCTCCTTCTTCTACTTCTTCTGATTCACCCTCCAGACTTCATCTTCTCCTTCTCCTTCTTCTGCTTCTTCTGATTCACCCTCCAGACTTCACCTTCTCCTTCTCCTTCTTCTGCTTCTTCTGATTCACCCTCCAGACTTCGCCTTCTCCTTCTCCTTCTTCTACTTCTTCTGATTCACCCTCCAGACTTCACCTTCTCCTTCTCCTTCTTCTACTTCTTCTGATTCACCCTCCAGTCTTCACCTTCTCCTTCTCCTTCTTCTGCTTCTTCTGATTCACCCTCCAGACTTCACCTTCTCCTTCTCCTTCTTCTACTTCTTCTGATTCACCCTCCAGACTTCACCTTCTCCTTCTACTTCTTCTACATCTTCTGATTCACCCTCCAGACTTCACCTTCTCCTTATCCTTCTTCTGCTTCGTCTGATTCACCCTCCAGACTTCACCTTCTCCTTCTCCTTCTTCTGCTTCTTCTGGTTCACCCTCCAGACTTCACCTTCTCCTTATCCTTCTTCTACCTCTTCTGATTCACCCTCCAGACTTCACCTTCTCCTTTTCCTTCTTCTGCTTCTTCTGATTCACCCTCCAGATTTCACCTTCTCCTTCTCCTTCGTCTACTTCTTCTGATTCACCCTCCAGACTACACCTTCTCCTTCTCCTTCTTCTACTTCTTCTGATTCACCCTCCAGACTTCACCTTCTCCTTCTCCTTCTTATGCTTCTTCCGATTCACCCTCCAGACTTCACCTTCTCCTTCTCCTTCTTCTACTTCTTCTGATTCACCCTCCAGACATTCCCTTCGCCTTCTCCTTCTTCTACTTCTTCTGATTCACCCTCCAGACTTCACCTTCTCCTTCTCCTTCTTCTACTTCTTCTGCTTCTCCCTCCAGACTTCACCTTCCCGTTCTCCTTCTTCTGCTTCTTCTGATTCACCCTCCAGACTTCACCTTCTCCTTCTCCTTCTTCTACATCTTCTGATTCACCCTCCAGACTTCACCTTCTCCTTCTCCTTCTTCTACTTCTTCTGATTCACCCTCCAGACTTCACCTTCTCCTTCTCTTTCTTCTACTTCTTCTGATTCACCCTCCTGACTTCACCTTCTCCTTCTCCTTCTTCTGCTTCTTCTGCTTCACCCTCCAGACTTCACCTTCTCCTTCTCCTTCTTCTGCTTCTTCTGCTTCACCCTCCAGACTTCACCTTCTCCTTCTCCTTCTTCTGCTTCTTCTGCTTCACCCTCCTGACTTCACCTTCTCCTTCTCCTTCTTCTACTTCTTCTGATTCACCCTCCAGACTTCACCTTCTCCTTCTCCTTCTTCTGCTTCTTCTGCTTCAACCTCCTGACTTCACCTTCTCCTTCTCTTTCTTCTACTTCTTCTGTTTCACCCTCCAGACTTCACCTTCTCCTTCTCCTTCTTCTTCTTCTTCTGCTTCACCCTCCAGACTGCACCTTCTCCTTCTCCTTCTTCTGCTTCTTCTGCTGCGCCCTCCAGACTTCAGCTTCTCCTTCTCCTTCTTCTGCTTCTTCTGCTTCACCCTCCTGACTTCACCTTCTCCTTCTCCTTCTTCTACTTCTTCTGCTTCACCCCGCTGACTTCACCTTCTCCTTCTCCTTCTTCTGCTTCTTCTGATTCACCCTCCTAACTTCACCTTCTCCTTCTCCTTCTTCTGCTTCTTCTGATTCACCCTCCAGACTTCACCTTCTCCTTCTCCTTCTTCTGCTTCTTCTGATACACCCTCCAGACCTCACCTTCTCCTTCTCCTTCTTCTACTTCTTCTGATTCACCCTCCAGACTTCATCTTCTCCTTCTTCTTCTTCTGCTTCTTCTGATTCACCCTCCAGACTTCACCTTCTCCTTCTCCTTCTTCTGCTTCTTCTGATTCACCCTCCAGACTTCACCTTCTCCTTCAACTTCTTCTACTTCTTCTGATTCACCCTCCTGACTTCACCTTCTCCTTCTCCTTATTCTGCTTCTTCTGATTCACCCTCCAGACTTCACCTTCTCCTTCTCCTTCTTCTGCTTCTTCTGATTCACCCTCCAGACTTCACCTTCTCCTTCTCCTTCTTCTACTTCTTCTGATTCACCCTCCAGACTTCACCTTCTCCTTCTCCTTCTTCTGCTTCTTCTGATTCACCCTGCAGACTTCACCTTCTCCTTCTCCTTCGTCTACTTCTTCTGATTCACCGTCCAGACTACACCTTCTCCTTCTCCTTCTTCTACTTCTTCTGATTCACACTCCAGACTTCACCTTCTCCTTCTCCTTCTTCTGCTTCTTCTGATTCACCCTCCAGACTTCACCTTCTCCATCTCCTTCTTCTACTTCTTCTGATTGACCCTCCAGACTTCACCTTCTCCTTCTCCTTCTTCTACATCTTCTGATTCAAGCTCCAGACTTCACCTTCTCCTTCTCCTTCTTCTACTTCTTCTGTTTCACACTCCAGGCTTCGCCTTCTCCTTCTCCTTCTTCTACTTCTTCTGATTCACCCTCCAGACTTTACCTTCGCCTTCTCCTTCTTCTACTTCTTCTGATTCACCCTCCAGACTTCACCTTCTCCTTCTCCTTCTTCTACTTCTTCTGCTTCTCCCTCCAGACTTCACCTTCCCGTTCTCCTTCTTCTGCTTCTTCTGATTCACCCTCCAGACTTCACCTTCTCCTTCTCCTTCTTCTACTTCTTCTGATTCACCCTGCAGACTTCACCTTCTCCTTCTCCTTCTTCTACTTCTTCTGATTCACCCTCCAGACTTCACCTTCTCCTTCTCCTTCTTCTGCTTCTTCTGATTCACCCTCCAGACTTCACCTTCTCCTTCTCATTCTTCTGCTTCTTCTGATTCACCCTCCAGACTTCACCTTCTCCTTCTCCTTCTTCTGCTTCTTCTGATTCACCCTTCAGACTTCACCTTCTCCTTCTCCTTCTTCTGCTTCTTCTGATTCACCCTCCAGACCTCACCTTCTCCTTCTCCTTCTTCTACTTCTTCTGATTCACCCTCCAGACTTCATCTTCTCCTTCTCCTTCTTCTGCTTCTTCTGATTCACCCTCCAGACTTCACCTTCTCCTTCTCCTTCTTCTGCTTCTTCTGATTCACCCTCCAGACTTCGCCTTCTCCTTCTCCTTCTTCTACTTCTTCTGATTCACCCTCCAGACTTCACCTTCTCCTTCTCCTTCTTCTACTTCTTCTGATTCACCCTCCAGTCTTCACCTTCTCCTTCTCCTTCTTCTGCTTCTTCTGATTCACCCTCCAGACTTCACCTTCTCCTTCTCCTTCTTCTACTTCTTCTGATTCACCCTCCAGACTTCACCTTCTCCTTCTACTTCTTCTACATCTTCTGATTCACCCTCCAGACTTCACCTTCTCCTTATCCTTCTTCTGCTTCGTCTGATTCACCCTCCAGACTTCACCTTCTCCTTCTCCTTCTTCTGCTTCTTCTGGTTCACCCTCCAGACTTCACCTTCTCCTTATCCTTCTTCTACCTCTTCTGATTCACCCTCCAGACTTCACCTTCTCCTTTTCCTTCTTCTGCTTCTTCTGATTCACCCTCCAGATTTCACCTTCTCCTTCTCCTTCGTCTACTTCTTCTGATTCACCCTCCAGACTACACCTTCTCCTTCTCCTTCTTCTACTTCTTCTGATTCACCCTCCAGACTTCACCTTCTCCTTCTCCTTCTTATGCTTCTTCCGATTCACCCTCCAGACTTCACCTTCTCCTTCTCCTTCTTCTACTTCTTCTGATTCACCCTCCAGACATTCCCTTCGCCTTCTCCTTCTTCTACTTCTTCTGATTCACCCTCCAGACTTCACCTTCTCCTTCTCCTTCTTCTACTTCTTCTGCTTCTCCCTCCAGACTTCACCTTCCCGTTCTCCTTCTTCTGCTTCTTCTGATTCACCCTCCAGACTTCACCTTCTCCTTCTCCTTCTTCTACATCTTCTGATTCACCCTCCAGACTTCACCTTCTCCTTCTCCTTCTTCTACTTCTTCTGATTCACCCTCCAGACTTCACCTTCTCCTTCTCTTTCTTCTACTTCTTCTGATTCACCCTCCTGACTTCACCTTCTCCTTCTCCTTCTTCTGCTTCTTCTGCTTCACCCTCCAGACTTCACCTTCTCCTTCTCCTTCTTCTGCTTCTTCTGCTTCACCCTCCAGACTTCACCTTCTCCTTCTCCTTCTTCTGCTTCTTCTGCTTCACCCTCCTGACTTCACCTTCTCCTTCTCCTTCTTCTACTTCTTCTGATTCACCCTCCAGACTTCACCTTCTCCTTCTCCTTCTTCTGCTTCTTCTGCTTCAACCTCCTGACTTCACCTTCTCCTTCTCTTTCTTCTACTTCTTCTGTTTCACCCTCCAGACTTCACCTTCTCCTTCTCCTTCTTCTTCTTCTTCTGCTTCACCCTCCAGACTGCACCTTCTCCTTCTCCTTCTTCTGCTTCTTCTGCTGCGCCCTCCAGACTTCAGCTTCTCCTTCTCCTTCTTCTGCTTCTTCTGCTTCACCCTCCTGACTTCACCTTCTCCTTCTCCTTCTTCTACTTCTTCTGCTTCACCCCGCTGACTTCACCTTCTCCTTCTCCTTCTTCTGCTTCTTCTGATTCACCCTCCTAACTTCACCTTCTCCTTCTCCTTCTTCTGCTTCTTCTGATTCACCCTCCAGACTTCACCTTCTCCTTCTCCTTCTTCTGCTTCTTCTGATACACCCTCCAGACCTCACCTTCTCCTTCTCCTTCTTCTACTTCTTCTGATTCACCCTCCAGACTTCATCTTCTCCTTCTTCTTCTTCTGCTTCTTCTGATTCACCCTCCAGACTTCACCTTCTCCTTCTCCTTCTTCTGCTTCTTCTGATTCACCCTCCAGACTTCACCTTCTCCTTCAACTTCTTCTACTTCTTCTGATTCACCCTCCTGACTTCACCTTCTCCTTCTCCTTATTCTGCTTCTTCTGATTCACCCTCCAGACTTCACCTTCTCCTTCTCCTTCTTCTGCTTCTTCTGATTCACCCTCCAGACTTCACCTTCTCCTTCTCCTTCTTCTACTTCTTCTGATTCACCCTCCAGACTTCACCTTCTCCTTCTCCTTCTTCTGCTTCTTCTGATTCACCCTGCAGACTTCACCTTCTCCTTCTCCTTCGTCTACTTCTTCTGATTCACCGTCCAGACTACACCTTCTCCTTCTCCTTCTTCTACTTCTTCTGATTCACACTCCAGACTTCACCTTCTCCTTCTCCTTCTTCTGCTTCTTCTGATTCACCCTCCAGACTTCACCTTCTCCATCTCCTTCTTCTACTTCTTCTGATTGACCCTCCAGACTTCACCTTCTCCTTCTCCTTCTTCTACATCTTCTGATTCAAGCTCCAGACTTCACCTTCTCCTTCTCCTTCTTCTACTTCTTCTGTTTCACACTCCAGGCTTCGCCTTCTCCTTCTCCTTCTTCTACTTCTTCTGCTTCACCCTCCTGACTTCACCTTCTCCTTCTCCTTCTTCTACTTCTTCTGATTCACCCTCCAGACTTCACCTTCTCCTTCTCCTTCTTCTGCTTCTTCTGCTTCACCCTCCTGACTTCACCTTCTCCTTCTCCTTCTTCTACTTCTTCTGTTTCACCCTCCAGACTTCACCTTCTCCTTCTCCTTCTTCTGCTTCTTCTGCTTCACCCTGCAGACTGCACCTTCTCCTTCTCCTTCTTCTGCTTCTTCTGCTGCGCCCTCCAGACTTCACCTTCTCCTTCTCCTTCTTCTGCTTCTTCTGCTTCACCCTCCTGACTTCACCTTCTCCTTCTCCTTCTTCTACTTCTTCTGCTTCACCCCCCTGACTTCACCTTCTCCTTCTCCTTCTTCTGCTTCTTCTGATTCACCCTCCTAACTTCACCTTCTCCTTCTCCTTCTTCTGCTTCTTCTGATTCACCCTCCAGACTTCACCTTCTCCTTCTCCTTCTTCTGCTTCTTCTGATTCACACTCCAGACCTCACCTTCTCCTTCTCCTTCTTCTACTTCTTCTGATTCACCCTCCAGACTTCATCTTCTCCTTCTTCTTCTTCTGCTTCTTCTGATTCACCCTCCAGACTTCACCTTCTCCTTCTCCTTCTTCTGCTTCTTCTGATTCACCCTCCAGACTTCACCTTCTCCTTCAACTTCTTCTACTTCTTCTGATTCACCCTCCAGACTTCACCTTCTCCTTCTCCTTCTTCTACTTCTTCTGATTCAGCCTCCAGTCTTCACCTTCTCCTTCTCCTTCTTCTGTTTCTTCTGCTTCACCCTCCAGACATCACCTTCTCCTTCTCTTTCTTCTGCTTCTTCTGATTCACCCTCCAGACTTCACCTTCTCCTTCTTCTGATTCTTCTGATTCACCCTCCAGACTTCACCTTCTCCTTCTCCTTCTTCAGCTTCTTCTGATTCACCCTCCTG